>NW_027466136.1:1117500-1717500 GCF_046127955.1 Nelusetta ayraudi
CTGTTGGTGGAGCAAGATGGGACTCAGCCATAAAGATGATACAGAGTTCATAAATATCTGGATTACATGGTACAGCCAGCCGAAAGACACATTCATTTTTGCACAGTTGAATGTGTTCATCTTCAACAGGGGAGAGAAAATCTGTTGTTCGGTAAAGTTCAGGAACAGCATGCATCACATTAGGCCGACCGCTGGGGACGTTCAGGTTTCTTGATGGCCTGATGTTGTGTGCATTCCACACCTGTGCAGTGTCATCCAACTCATCCTGTAGAAAATGTATACATTTAGGAAGAGCTGTGCCAGCAGAACAGAAATAAAACACTAAATTACAGCATTCACACATGAGCAACCCCACCCTCTCCCTCCCTCCCTGTCTCTGTTCATCCCCCCCCCTTTCTCCCCATCTCTTATCCTCTCTGTTTCTACCCTTCTGTTCCATCTCTCTCCCCTTCCATCTCTGTTCCTTTCCCTTTTCTACCCCTTCTCTTCAGCATTCTTTTTCCTTTCCTCCTGTCTCTGTCTGTCTGTCTTCCCAACACCCCCTTTCCCGTTTCTGTCCTCCCTCCCCTCTCTCTCACTCACATACACATGCGCACAAAATGAAAATAAAACATTATTCATGAACTCACCTGTATGGAGGCCCATATAACAAAACTGCAGGAGACTTTTGTCCAGAAACTCGCCATCAAGATGCCTGTTGTCTCTGAGGTCTGATAACAAGGCTAACCAGAACTCCATGCGCTTGCCACGCAGGAAACCCCACCAATATTCAATTCTTTGATTGGCGGTGCTGGCCCCCTCCAAGTAACTATCGAGGGTGTCGTCTGGTTGAACAGGGACGAGGAAACACTGGAAGCCTCTAACATGGCCATTTTCGGTTCCAAGGTCGCCTCGAACAACTCTAGGACACCCCCCAAAACGCTGTACCGCTTCTATGTAGCACCCTCCAATTACTTTTGGGTCACTACTTGTTGTGTAAGCATTGAGCCAGATTATTTTTCTTGAAAAGCCATCGATACATCCATTCACACAAATACCATATGGCTTCAGTTCATCATATGAGTCCAGGTGCCAGATGAAGTTGAGAAGTTTGAGAAGTAATTCCTCCGTCTGAGACGCCCCGCTTGCCTTAATGACACTCCTCTAGGATCCAGCTCCTTCAAAACCAAACGCACAGACTCTTTTCTCATACGCAGTCCATTTTCTCTGCATTTAGCATACATCCACCTGTACCCGTGAAGCTGCCCGGGGTAATGTAGCTGGTTGCTAATGGATTCAAAGAGGATCGCCAGGTCGGAAGAAGCTTTGCGTGGCACGAGTCCCCTTGGAATGTACAGCTGCATCCCACTCTAGACTCATCAAACCCGACAAAGAAAACAAATCCTGAGTCACTAAATATTAAGAAGATGATTAAAAGGATTGGTATGTTTGATGTATGGAGGGATTTTCATCCATCCACTAAACAATTGACTTTTTACTCTCACCCTCATTCAGTTTACTCGAGGATCGATTATTTCTTTCTGTTCAGAACAGACAGACACAGGGTTTTAGATTGTAGAATTGGTGTTAGCGACATATCAGATCACTCAGGTGTATATGTGAAAATAAATGTAGGTGTCCCACACAAAAACACTATTTGGAGACTCAACACCTCCCTATTAAATGACACCCGATTTGAAGATTACATTAGGAAAGAAATGAAGGAATATACAGACCTTAACGGTAGCACCGTGACGTCACAGAGTATTTTATGGGATGCTGGAAAAGCAGTATTGCGTGGGAAGATTATAAGTTGGGCATCACAAAGGAAAAAAGAAAAACTTAAACACCTTAACGACTTGACAAGTAAATTAGACTCACTGGAACAGTAGCATGTAGAGACTAACGACCCCACCTTATTGGAACAAATAACCGTAGTAAAATCAGAACTAAATAAGAAACTGAACGACCAGGAGGAACTTACACTTAAGTATATCAAACAAACCCACTATGAAAATGGACCCCGTGCCAAAAAACTCTTAGCCTGGAGACTTAAAAAACAACAGTCTGGAAGATCCATATATAAAGTAAAGGACCCGGTCACCAACCAGATGTGTTATAAGCCAGAAGCAATACATAAGTCTTTTGAATCATACTTCAGGAATTTATACACTCAACACGAATTAGCAGAAGCAGTAATAGTCAATCAATTTTTTGAAATCCCTAGACCTGCCATCTGTTGTCACAGAACAAAATAAGTGCTTAACTACAGAGATTACAAATGCAGAGGTCGACAAGGCAATTTCTAAACTGAAAACAAGCAAAGCAGCCGGGGGAGATGGACTACCAGCAGAATGGTATAAGACTTTTAGGGACTCTGTGACCCCACTGCTATTTATTAAATTGTTTTAACTATGTCTGAAAAGGTGGCGAGACCCCACCATCTTGGAAACAGGCCATATTATCTGTAATACTGAAACCAGGGAAAGATAGGACAGATTGCAGCTCATACAGACCTATCTCAGTTTTAAACACTGATTATAAAATTTTCACTTCAATTATTGTCAACACACTAGAAAATATTATCCCTAACCTAATTGACACGGACCAGACAGGTTTTGTTAAAACTAGACAAACACAAGACAATGTTAGGCGAGCTATACATCTGTTACATATAATGAGCAAAGGAAACACAATGTCCTTAGCAATTAGCTTTGACACAGAAAAAGCTTTTGACTCTGTTCTATGGGAATTTTTATACCTGGTCCTGCAACGTTTTGGCTTTAACAATACAGTTATAAAATGTTTAAAATTCACCTGTGGCCCGGATCAGAATAAATGGCAGTCTTTCAGGTACAATCCGTTTGGAGAGGGGTTGCTGACAGGGCTGCCCACTGAGCCCCATCTTGTTTGCTCTATTTATAGAGCTACTTGTTCAAAAGATTAGGGAAGACCCAGAAATCACGGGAATACTATTCAAGGGGAAAGAATATAAGACATGTTTATATGCAGATGACATCCTGGTGACTTTATCCGACCCGGATACCAGTCTCCCTAAATGAATGCCCTCCTTCGACCAATGTGGTTAATATTCGGGATACAAATTGAACATAGAGAAAACTCAAACTCTTACTTTGAATTACATACCTCAAGAAAACATACGTAAGTCCTTTAAATTTAAATGGAAAACCAGAATTTTGAAATACCTAGGTCTTCATATTCCCAAGACCCCCAAAGATTTATATAGTGTAAACTACGGTAGAATCACAACCAAAATTAAAAATGATCTGGACAGTTGGACTCCCCTAGTACTTGATTTTTACAACCAAATAGATACTTAAAAAATGGTTATTTTACCACAATTGTTATTTCTACTCCAATCGCTACCTGTAGAAATACCCAATAAGAAATTCAGTGAATGGAATCGGATCATTTCTAGATTCATATGGCAGAACAAGAAACCAAGGGTATGCTACAAAACATTACACTTAACAGGGAGGGATGTCACTCCCATGCTTGGAGGACTACTATAAAGCAGCACAACTGCAGTATATAGTCTACTGGTGCAGGGCGGGTTACGATGCAAAATGGAAGGAGCTAGAATTTGACCAACTAGATATCCCACTTCAATCTCTGCTGGGTGACAAAGCTTTCAAGACTATATACTCTAATAATCTATGTGATGTTATAAAAACTCCCCTAAATATTTGGTACAAAGAGATGAGCAAAGCGCACCTGGAAAAAAAATCTCGGTTATTAAGATGGGTCGAACATGATAGAGTATTCTTGTGTTATTCTTTATCTTGGTTTATATTGTATGATCACTAGTAGCACGTGTAAACTGTTAGAATCCTAGGCTAACATATACGCATCGTATTTCACTTTGTTTTATGGCCTGCCACTGATGTGCTCATCCTCTCCCTGTACAGGATATGAGCTGTGAAATCGGTCAACTATCGTATAGTCGTTGGTTTGTCTCTCTCTGTTCTCCTCCCTGTTCTTTCCTTATCTTATCCCCTCCCAGTCCTGTGTATAAGAGACCTTCTTCCTCCTTCCCACCTCGCACTCGCACTCCCATTTTACTGTGTTTTGTGCCTCGGAGCTCCGATCCCTTTTTTTATTGTTTGTTCATTAAATTACTTATTATCCCAGTATTCCTCTTCGCTCTTTTCCACAACAATTTGGCGTCACAAACAGGATTGCTGGAGACCCGTCAGTGGAACTCTGGGACGTTGAGGGCCCGGGACCAGGAACGGAGGAAACTCCTCGTTCCCCCTCTACCTCGAACCAAGCATTCAGAGATGAGAGGATCGGCGTCTAAGAGTGGATCTGATCGGCTTCACGTCTATCCAAGCGAACCTGGAAAGGAAGTGCTGATTCAGAGATCGGGTGAGAAGTAATTGTTCTTGTCTCAGACATATCAGTGACCAGTGGGTTGTTTTCCTTGTCGTCTACGAACGGTCCCGGGGCAGGACGGAGCGCATACGTTAACCGTGCCTGTCAGGTCGGTGTTGATTCTGAATCAACACTGAAATTCCCACTCCACAAGTGAGCCGGAAGCTTCTGGTAGGTAAACTACCAGAGGGGTGAGTTTTTTCTCCACCTTTTTGCTCCAGAGTAAGAAAAAGGGGTGCACGGGGACGCCTGTGTATTTTCTGACTTGGAATTTTGTGAAAACTTAGTGAAAAGTCAGAGTAATAAGTCTAACTAGACAGTGCTGGGGAAGAACCAGAGCAAAGTGGCTGCTGCTGTTCCCCAGGGGGGACCAATTGTGGACGACATGAGGAAAAAATATGGTCCAGATTGTCTTGACATGTTGGGAATTTGGGTTGAAAAGTATGATTTCCCAGCAGGGGGATCACTGAGTTTGGAGGAATTGAGAAACCTCCGGGATAAATTGAAGATAGCAGAGGGAAAGGTTACAAAAAAGAAAAAAACAAACAAATATGCAATTCAGATCATCAAAGATCATGAAAGGTGTTTTTCATTTTGGAAAACTGAAGCAGAAGTCAGGGACAGGAAACAAGTAAAAAAAACAAAAACAAACGTGTGAACAGCGCTGGGCGCTGGAGCACAGGGGTGACAGAGATAACGGCAGAGGGTGCACACACTCACACACACTCCCAGGAGGAGGGAGAAAAGGAGCCGCTCACACACGAGCATTCAAATGCACCAAATCGTCTGTATCCTTCTCTTACAGGCCCGAAGGACCCTCTCCTGGACATGCCTGTCTTCCCTCCTCCCGCCTGCCCTCATCCAACGCTACCACCGTACAACCCTGCGCACTCCAGCACCGACGCCGCAGCGTCGCCACGTTCATCAGGACTGCCGTCAACCAAACGGCCAGCCTCATCACTGCTTTCAGACAAGGGCTGCTCCCCCAGATCGCCAAAGCAGTTAACACAAGCTGCTGCGTGGGGATTGAAGATGCCCGGCTGACAGAGGTCCGACGTCATGCAGTGCACGCTGAGAGGCTTCTGCAGGAGGCCAGCAATGCAGAGGAAAAGAAGATAAAGCGTGCCTCCCTCACCATGATGAAGCTCCTCAGTGACACGGCGAGACGGCCCTACAGGAACAACGACAACCGACGAAGGGCGACTAGCGGAGACAGAGGCGAAAAGGGGGCGTGCCACATCTGCGGCCGAATGGGTCACTGGGCCAGAGAATGCCCTGACAAAGGAAGACACCGCGGGCAGAACCATGCCCACCGCAGCCAAGAGAGTGATCGCGAGGGCCGGAAAAGAGGATCCAACTCAGAGCAGCTGAGGGGGGAGAGTGGAGTGCGGGACACGGCATGGACCCGGCGAGACGGACCCCCGGCCTACAGCGTCTTCGCAGGGAAGTGATGCACACACACACATGCAACACGCTTCTTGCAATGAAGAAATGCTTGCTGTCCCCTCTAACTTCCCTTTCCCCTGCAGACACGTACACTGATTCATATTCTGATGTTGATTATTCGGAAACGTATACTGATTTACATGTTGATGATGATTTTTCTTCTGACAATGATTTAGGTTCGACTGATTGCTCTCAGCCTGACGGTGAGACATGCATTGACACTGACACAGAGTTCGAGGTTGATTTACGTGACCAAATTTTGAGCACCATTGACAGGTTTAGAGCGTCGTCACGTGCCGCCTCCTCCCACATACACGTTGTATAAAGAAGCTGCTTTTGAGAAACTGCCGCGGGTCACTTTTAGAATCATGGGTAAAAATATCACGTTCCTAGCCGATAGCGGAGCAACATTGTCGTTCCTTCGTGTAGAAGAACTTCCCCAGTGTAAAAAAAAAAAGTGGGAGATATGTTTATTCTGTCGGAGCAGCTGGAACGAAGAAGAGAGAGCCTCTCACCACTCCACTTACTTGTATTGACTACGGCGACGAGACATGCACATCACAAAACCAAATTAAACACAGCTTTGTATTGTCAGAAGTGTGTCCGATGAATTTGTTGGGAAGAGATTTGCTTCTAGCCATGGGCATGAATCTCATCTCCACCCCCGACGGGTTGATTGTTGCCAGGTCGTTATCTTCCTCGACCTTGGCTATCAGTGGTTGCTTCCCCTCGAGGCCCCAGAAGAATTGATAGTGGCGGCTAACGATAAGGTGCCGGGTGATGCTCACTTCATGAAAGCTCCCAATTTGCACTGCACAGCCAGTGCAACTCGTGAAAGAAAGAGTGTGTTTGAGAGTCAGTTTTTTTTTTTTTTTTTTTTTTTCCCAAGCGTGAATGATGACCTCTTTGTTTCTCCGTTGTTTTTGGGCCCCCAACGATGCGTTGCCTCTGTTTCACTTACACCAGAGCAGAGTGCATTTCTTTTTTTTCTGTCCGTGGGTCTACCCCACACATTTCACTTTCCAAGAGTCCAGGCGATGAGTGGAAGGAGCTAGGTCCGTTTTTGACGAAATGCCTGTCGACCAAAGACTGGCACCGAAAGGAGCGGGGACAATTTTACTCCCCCACCCTGAATGTGCATAAGACTGATTTTCCACTGGAAACACAGGCTCTTCGCTGTCTGCACCTGACAGAGACACGTGACAGCGAGCGCCACAACACGAGTTTTGCATGTTTCACTGACACATCGCAGCTGCCCGAGGAACTGAGTGAGGTTCCCTCCTCACTGTGGGCTGCTCACAAATACGATGTGGGACTGATCAAAGGTGCCGAACCGGTGAAGATCACACCCAAAAGTGATATTCGGCCCAACCAGCCGCAATATCCTCTGAAGCCAGAAGCTGTTGAAGGGATCACTCCTGTTTTTGATTCTCTTCTCGAAGCAGGTGTCATTGTCCCATGCCCCGACTCGCCAGTGCCCACGCCCATGTTCCCTGTAAAAAAGGCCAGAGTTCCTCCTCAACGTGATGACTGGAGGTTTGTTCAACATTTGAGAGCAGTTAACGCTGCTGTCCACGCCAGGGCACCGAACGTGCCCAACCCACACACGACTGCCTAGCAGAGCTAGACACAATTTTCTCCCCCCGACCTGACCTGACCTGACGAACCCCTTGCTAATGCTGATTTTGTTTTCTACGCAGATGGTTCAGCATTCCGGGACGACAAAGGCGCCAACAGAGTTGGTTACGCAGTTGTCTCCGACTCGGAGGTCATCTGCTCTGACTCCCTTCCATGTCACCTCTCAGCACAAGGGGCAGAGCTGGTTGCGCTAACTGAAGCGTGTAAATTTGCAGAGGGCAAGTCTGTCACAATCTACACAGACTCCCGTTATGCGTTTGGTGTCGTTCATGACTTTGGGGCACTGTGGAAATGCAGGGACTTCCTCAAGTCAGACGTCTGCCAAAACATTTATTTTCACATTTCGCTAAATTGACGCACGGTTTAGACCATGTGTCAAAAGGGGGGATGTTGGAATTAATTAATCAATTTTGGTTCACTAGAGGGTTTTCAGTCGTAGCACAGAAGCATTGTGAAGCGTGTTTAATCTGCCAGTGGAGTTGTTACAACACCTCAGTTATTGCTTTTGCCACTTCGATCTCCAGCTGTGTATCGGGGAGCCCCTTCACATTTAGGCCATCCATGTTCAGCACAAACTCTTCTCACATTTCTTGCAGAGGAACCTCTTGTCCTGCCACTTTCCAGCGATGTCCGCTCAGAAACTTGTGAGGATGCCTTGCCTTGTCTTGCCATGTGAAAAATGATTTCCGAGTAGGGTTCCAGAGACATTTACAATGAACAATTAGCTTTTCTCCTACAACCAGTGAGCAAATCTGCAGCGCTCTGCCTGAGTCAACACGAGCCTCTAACTTGCTGATCTCGTACCTCCGTCCAAAGACCAGGGTAAAACGCACTGTTTTTTGTCTTTGTGTTTTAGTGATTTTATTTTTTGTTCTTCAAACTATAAAAATAGAATCAAGCCATTTTCAAATTTTCTTGTATTTAATATCACACAGTTAAAAGGAAAAATGTCTCATATTTCATATTTGTTTTTTTTTCATTGTAAAACGAAAAACAAATTAGCGTCCGTTTTTGGTTTTTCAATCCAATGACCAAAACATACTCGGACCATAATGGACTTATTGGTGATTTTATTTATGAGTCAAATAATGCAGCCACGTTCTTAAAATGAAAAAGCATTTCTGCTGTTGCTTTTTCATTTGGATTATGGTAACTGTCTGCTTCCACACTCCAGTGGTTCTGCACATTAGTATAAATAGAGTGATTCTCTATCATGACATCACAGGACGGCGGCACACTGACTCATTCCATGAACCTGGACACTGATGATCCAGACTTTGGACCAGATGAGCCAACAGGCCACAGTGGAAACGGGTCAGAACATGGGACTGGCTGCTGAAAGTATACAGGTAGGTGGCGCTGTCATCCCAAGTTGTGTGGTGTGGAGGATCGGGGCCAAAGTTCCAGATGCTCACAGATGTGACTGTGGATTCAGGAGGAGTGTTTGAAGGCTGGACTCCCAACAGTGATTTGCTGCTGAGGACCTCTCAATCACAATCAGGTTTTTTAGTGGCTGTGAGATTGAAAGTGAGATTGCATTGTCCAGGGAGGAGGACAGCAGTCAGTCATGTTTCACCTCCAGTCAACACGCAGTGGTTCACGTGAAGGTCCAAGAGGCCTACAGACCTACACAGAGTCTGGATGTGGCAGCACAGTGGCATCATTGTCTTTGTTCTGTTGTTTGGTCATTGTGATCCAATGTAATGTGAGAGAAGGACGAGTGCAGTTCTATTGGAGTGAGTTGCTTACAAATACAGATTGCACAATTTCTATCCCAATTGTTAAGTGGGAAAGAGACCTGTCTCTCCAGCCTCACTCTAATTTCTGGAGAACAATCTGCCTGAACACCTTTTCACTGATAAAACAACCTATTCTACAATTAATACATTTTAAAGTACTCCACAGGATCCACTACACCGGGCAGCGGATGTTTCAGATGGGCATGACCGCCTCTCAGACCTGCTCACACTGCACAGTTAATGTCCCAGATTATTACCTACACGCTGTATGGCATTGCCCACCAGTAAATAAATTCTGGCACGTAGTATGCAATGATCTATCAGCACAGGTTGGTTACAACATCACAGCCACTCCTTCTTTTTGTCTCTTAGGGGACCTCAGTGATATCAAATCAGATAAGGCAGAATCTCGCATGCTGATCACCTCCTTATCTATCGCTAAGAAAACAATCCTCACAAACTGGAAAACAAAACAACACCTGCACATTGCACAATATAGCAACTTACTGTTAGATCACACCTCCTTGGTAGGAATGTCTGCTTCATCCTATAACTAACTAGTAATCAATCAATAGCTGAGGCTGCTGGTTGATGTGGGCAGCCGTGGTCGTGCTGCCGCGGGCCGGGTGCGGTCTGGTGGGGGGGGGGGGGGCTGGGCGTGGGGGTTGGGCTGCTTTGCGGGTTGGTGGGGGGTCGGGGGTTGGGTGCCCCGGCGGGGGATGTCTACCACGCGGGGGGCTGGGCCTGATGGTTGGTGGGTGGTGCTCAGGGGGTGGTGCTCCGGGGGGGGGTCCCTGGCTCTGGTCTGGGGGCCCCCTTGTTGGTGGGAGGGCTGGTCCATCCCTGTGTCTGGGGACTGGCGCTGGATCGTACGCGGTGGGGTCGCATGCCTGGGGTGGGGCTGCGCGTTCGCCGGCTACCGCTCCTGTGTGCCCGGGTGGTGCCTTCTGCCCCACCTTCGCCCTCCCTCTCCCTGGTCGCTGCCGCTGCCCCGGGGCCCTCGGGCGGTGGGGGGTGGGCCCCCTTTGGCTCCTGGATCCCTGTGGTGTCCCCGGCCCCGATGTCGCTGAGGGGGCGCCCTGACCGGGAGTCCCCCCTGGTCACATAATAGGTGTATTTTTTTTATTATTTTTTTACTCGATGTGGGCGGCGACTGGGTCCCCGGTGGGCCTGCCCCCAGTACGGTCTCCTCACCCTTGCTATGGGGCACCGACTGCACCCTCGTTGGCGAGGACCTGGCCCCCGCACAGTCAATGACCCACTGACATTATCACGAGGGCTTTGGATGAGGGTCTCCATCGCCCTGCTCAGCAGCAGTGTGGTTGCCCCAGGGCCTTACCACCCCTCCATTTTAAACGCACCATAGCTCAACACACCAGCAAGTGCACATATACACACACTGACACCCCTACACACAGTGGGGTCGGCCTGCTAGCGGGGGCGGGATCCGGCATCTTTCCCACCCTGGATGGACCCTGTGCGGTCCGGTGCCCCTGGGGTGCGAGACCGGCTGGGCTTATGGGGACCTCGCCACTTGCGGCGGAGTCCCCCTTCCCCCAATCCAGGGACCGGGCCGCTGCCCGGGTGGTCCCCCTGCGCCGCTTGGGGGCGGCTGGGCGGCGACGACCCGAGTTTTCTTTATCTTTTTATTTTATGTATGTATTTATTTATTTTCTTCTTTTACAGGGCACAGGGGGAAGAAGGGGGACTCTCGCTTGGGGGCCCGCTTTGCCGGCGTTGGGGACGGGGGTGCGGCTGTGGCCTCGGGGGCCGGGGGGGGGGCTGTCCCCTGGCGCCGGGGGGTCCCGGGGCGGTGGGGGCGGCTGGGGGGGTGGGGGGTGGAGGGGGGCGGTCGATGCGCCATACTGGGTCCGTAGGGGGGGGGCCTCTGGGTGCCCGGGCCTGCTTTGGGTACCGATCCTCCCGGTGGGTGAAGGGGCTGGGTCCTGTCACTGATGATGAAAATCAGTGTGTAGTTCAAACTTTGTGCGTCTTTGTGTTCAGTTTTTCTGCTGTAGTTGTGCTTTTCTTTTCATTCCAGATGAATTCCACTCAATTTCCTTTTCAAACCATGTAGGTGTTGAGTGAGCTGCAGTGCCCCCTGGCTGCAAGCTTCATACTGTGACTCTGCCGACCGAGGTAAAAAACCAACAAACTCTGACACTTTGCTGAGGACCTCCTGGAGGAGCTGAAGGTGCAGAACCTTCTCAGGCCTCTCTGAGGAGGAACTTGCGGCTGTCGGTCCTCTGCTGCCCCCTGCTGGTCACACAGGCCTCTTACACCTCCGTTCGTCTGTTCAGCACATATTTAATTTTTTAATGGCTCTATAAACGTCACTGATGAGACGATTTTATGATTCCTGCAGTTAAAATTTTTTAATTCCAAATCTGCAAAAAGCTTCTGATCAATGAAGACAGAGTTGATTAAAATGATTTCAAAATTGACCCGTTTGAGAAAAGCTGCACTGTGGCATTGTTTGCATGTTGTTTTAGCTCTCAGTTGCTTCATTTCGCATTTTTCTTAAAAGCTTTGTTTAGTGGTCCATTGTGGTCAATGGGACACTGAACATCCGCTTTGTGTGCCCGAGTTTTAAGAGGATCAGGTGCGGACATTTTAGCATTTAAATTATGATGGCTTATTAGCATAGGTACGTAGTACCTCACCTGTCCGTTCTTTTTACAGTGCTTCCTGAACACCTCACCGGCACACTACAGCCGCCTGCTAGCACAAAGCTGCGCAGAGCCTCCTCGTTGTTCTCCTCACCTGGAGGACGCTTGGTGATCAAGACCTGTGGCCCAAAACTCGGTCCTATAAGATAAGTGCAGGAACACTGCCGCTTCGCCCGCACTTGATTGTGCTAGCCGCCCCGTACAGACGGTGGACGGTGCATGTTGCTTCCGTCCTGCCTTGGTTTTACTTGTTGTTTTTCCGTTCTCGCGTTGTTTGTCTTCGTTTGCTTACGTCGCCACTGCTGACCCTCAGACAGCAGACGTTACACTATCAAGTCGCCGGTCCAGCTACAGTGGTGTGCGTGTTTTTAATTGCATTGTTTGTTTGTTTTTCTTGCTATTTCAGTACATGTGACTTTGGTTCCTCCCCCGTTTGGCCCCCTCATCGGTAAGCCTCAGTTTCTACACCAAGAATAAGGAGCTCAGTAGCTCCGTTTTAAGTGTTGGTCTGTTTGTTCCTTTTATTTTTAAATGTTGAATAAAAGTTAGTTTGATATTTTAAACATTCTGAACCACGTCTCCTACTCCTTCCTCGTAGAACTTACCTGTGTGCCTAATTATTACTTTTGTGTTTAGTAGAACTCCCTGGGTGGAATTCCCAGGGTGGCGTTGTCGGTTCCTTTTCATTTTGTTAAATTCCCAATATTAAATCTTGCTTTATCAGATAGCCATAACCACTCTCATCGCCACAGGATATTTGAGTCAACTGAGTCAAACTGTCATGTCTACTTCCCAGTCTCAATAAACATGTTCACTACTGCTTTGTGCGAGCTTCTTAAATGGAGGTTTGTCTGGGTTTTTCCCTTTTTAGAAGCAAGCCACATATTTTGTGTCTTTCCACCACAAGACATTGGCTTTTGTCACTCTCTTCGTCGTATTGGGAAAAAGTGGCATATCGGACTTTCCCGCCGCCAGTCGCTCGTCAACATACTGCTGTGAAAGAGGGGTGATGTCACAGAACGCGAGGTGCATTTAGGTGCTACTGCGTAAAACTAAAAGATTTTCCTGGGCAAATATTCATTTGACAGACGTAAACGAAGTGAAATATGACTTCAATTTAAGTTTGTTTTAGTTTGTTTTTATAAACACACAAAAAAGTTTGAGTTAGTTATCGTTTTTGAAAAAAGTTCTTGACTTCTACTTTAGAGATATTGATGACGAGTTGTTGTATATAAACGGTGTGACTATGTGGTTCGGCAAGCGGTGGTGCTGTCTGTACATAGCTTAGCAAACGGATAGCGCTAGCACCCCCTTTCAATGCCAGAGTGAAAAGATCCATACGGAGTGTTATGACCCACGGGTGGGTCTAGGTGCCTCTATCTTTGTGTCTGTGTGTGTGTGTGTGTATGTGTGAGAGAGAGTGGATGACGCCTTGCAGGTGCGGTCCTGGATGTCGGCTGCTGATTGGACGCGCCACGGCTGAGAAGGAGGAGCAGTCGAGCCAGCCTGACGGTCGTCCCTCCTCCGCTCCCAACTCTGCAGTTAGTCACTTCTGAAATGGTGTTAGAGCACGCAGCCGTAGGTAGTGATGGCCGATCGAGGCTTTGTTGAAGCTTCGACACTTGTTTCAAAAAATGGTTCATTACTCGAGGCTTCAATGACACAGTGCTCGAGGAGGTCATCTAGTGCTCAATAAAATGAAGTGCAATGGAAACGTGTTCATTGTTTCATAGGTTGTTTGGGATTTGATTCGCCATGCATTCTTGTTGGACAACACTACATGCTTGTATGGTTCAATGCTGATACAATAAAATAAAAATGAAAAATAAAGACAATGTCTCTTTTTTGGCACGACTGATTGTAGTAGACTATAGCTCTTATACTGAGCCTCACAGTTTGTGCAATGAATTATATTATATCCTAAAACAAGACTAAATAGCCCATAGTTTAAAAATATGTTCAATAGTAAGTGTTCAGTGCGTCAGATGTCAAATGTGATCTATTTAAAATGTAGAATAGATGAGCTAAATAACACATATATAATACACATTGATGGGAATTGAACCATCGCCTCAGTCTTGCAAGTCCAAGATTGTCATAATGTACCACAAACCCAAATCACACTCCCTTTTTTTCATCTAAGCTGTTTGAGTAGCGTTAGCACACCGTGGTTCCTCATCAACTACAGGCCTACACTTCAAATAATTATGAGAAAAATCCAACGTAAAGAGAGCACTTCCATTAGGAAATAGTCAACATGAAATTTCGTCCTCTACTGACACCTGCTGGTCAAATTGAATAGTTGCAAATATTGTGAAGAAATTGTCATCTAATTCTAATCCTAAACAATATGGCCATTCCAAGTCAAGTATTAAGACAATTAATCAGGTTTGTACTGCTTGATTGAACACATTCATCCCGTTCCAGTGCACTAAAACCCACTTCCCTTCAGGACCGTGTCAGCGAAGCCAAAACTTCCTTGAGTGACGCTGTTTCCCAGCATGCAATGCGAGCTAGCGATTCACAATACTATTTCATCACAAACATGGATGTAAAAAATAAAAAGGGAAAAAGGGAAAAATGAAACTTCAGGAACAGCAACCATTGCAATACAAGCAGAACTGGGCCGAAGTTTTATATTATGTACACCATAATACAGCCTTCTGGTGGACAAGCCATACTATTTAAGCCGTGTCTTCCTATGGTACTTCCGTGGGTGGAAGCTCGTCGTAGAGGTCACGTGCTGGTTGCGAGTCACTCCACCGATCACCTCGGGGCCCTTGCAGGGTATCTGATTCAAGTGAGTATATAGGAAATATGGTTCAATGTATTCAGTCGTAACAAGAGAAGCTTGCTGGCAAAAATAATGCACTACAAGTGAATGTCACACTTTTTTTTTTGTTTTGTATGAGCATTTAAAAAAAACAACATAATAATATGGATTTTGACCATGTATGTTTTGGAGTTCAATGAAAGAGGTTAATATATATATATATATATATATATATATATATATATATAGTCAGCTGCTTTCAGTTGACATATTAAATCTATTATGATATGGAACGATAGTTCATAATGTACGTGTTACTTGCTTTGCAGATAAGGTGTACCCTATTTCTTGTGCTCCTGGTTATTTTAAAAGGCAGACAAGAACATTGTTTGCTGTTGGAGGGCTACAACAACACTTCGATGCTACGCTTTGTGCCGTCGCTACGGACCCCAAAATCTCGTTCTTGTTGGATTCGGGTTCTGCGCAGACTGGTGGGAGAGTTTGTGTACAGGTTATGCAAAGGAACGGTGTCTTCAGTTATACACACGCTCATTAAAGTGCCGACCGTGGAGGAAGCTGGTGCCGCTGCACGCCGTTTCCAGCAGAATAACAGCGAAATTACCAAAATAAAAACAAATCAGGAAAACATGTCTTTGCTGTGCTTTTATTTACAAAGTTAAAATTCTTCTAACTTATAAAAAATGTGAACGAAAAGGTAGAAATATAAATACGAAGGAATACGTATTTGTTCAAGGGTGCGCAAAGCCGGAGCCCTGCATTTGCTGCGCTACCCTTTTTAAAAAGGTCTCCGTTGCGCGTTATTTTAATATGTCCATCTATTTTAGAAGAGAATGCATCGCCCCGGTCTCATCCTCTCTCCAAATGTCTGTTTTGTTAGACGCGCGGCTCGTGCCATTCATTTCAATGGAAGCGGAAGCGCCACGAAGCGGAAGCGCCACGAAGCGGAGCGCCGACGAATTTCGCGAGCGAGGCTCCAACTGGTTCACACCAGACGCGAACAGCTCCGCGATGGTCGACAAGCGCTTCTGCTCAGCTGCAGTCTTTTTTTCACTCCCACTTGAGCTTCTTTTTTTTTTCTTTAAAAAAAATTAGATAAAAAAAATCATTTTCATCATCGCCCCCCCTCGCCCCGTAGCCAGCCTGCTCCGTAGCTTACTTTTGTGTGTGTGTGTGTGTGTGTGTGTGTGTGTGTGTGTGTGTGTGTAAATAAATAGAAACACGCACTCAGGTGTCCATCTCAAGACAAGACCTCTTTCATAATGATCATTGACCGGCATCTCTAGGATCAAACAGACGTATTTTGATCAAGTCTTCCTCTGTGTGTGTGTGTGTGTGTGTGTGTGTGTGTGTTTGTGTGTGTGTGTGTGTGTGTGTGTGTGTGTGTGTGTGTGTGTGTGTGTGTGTTTAATCTCTCTCGCACTCTGATATAATGTACTGACAAATATAACATACAAATATGATATATGATCGAATTTGTCATTCGGTTTTTATTTTGAAATTAGTTTATTTTGAAAATTCACCGGATTTTCTCGTTTTTATTGAGCGACTTCCTGTACTGTAGACGAGGATCGCTCGCGGCTCGCGCACGAAATAGAGCAGACGCCGAAACAACAAATGCATGCCGCGAGCCGCGCGCCTGTTCGCGTCTACTGTGAACCACCACATTGATTAACGTGGGCGCCGAATGGAAGCGTTCGGCGGCGCTTCACTTCCACGTCCAGTGAACTGACGTTAAATGCATGGCGCGATCCGCGAGGGGAGCCGCGCTCCTGTTCGCGTCTGGTGTGAACTACTACATTGATTAACATGGGCGCCGAATGGAAGCGCTCGGCGGCGCTTCGCGGCGTTTCGTGGCGCTTCCGCGTCCAGTGTGAACCGGGCGTTACTCGCTCGGAAAAATGTGTCGCCTGAGCCTCTGCCCCCTCCGTGCCCATTGGCGGAGGGACGGCTCATTGAAAAAAAAAAAAAAAAAAAAATCGGTGTTCCTTCGGCGCGCCTGGGAAACTCTGAAATTATGAATAACTTAAGCTTGTTTTTGTCCCATTTGCCTGCATCAGCCCGTCATGATATTGTTAAATTAATTGAGAGCCACCCACTATTGTTTTCTGACCACCCCCGCCGTACGTCAGTTTTGCACCATGACATAGAAGTAGAGGGACATGCCACAACTAAGCAGCACGCACACAGAGTCATTATTGGGAAGTTAAGAAAGAAGCTTTGGCTCTCCTGCTGACAGTGCCCATCTTGATGTTCATTTGGGGTCAGGTTTTTACAGACTATAATGCCCTCGTAGATGCGGTGGTCTCTGCCCCTGCAAGACTTCAATCTCCAGATTTGCCACAGGAAGGGGGGTTGATAATGTTTTGGCAGGTGCATTATGACGTGGGCTAGCTGCGGAATTCTTATTTCGGGGGAACTGAGGTTTTTCTTGTTTAGTTTTGTTTGTAGGTATGTTAATAGGGTTTAGTTTTGAAGGGAGGGGGTGATATGACCCACAGGTGGGTCTAGATGCCTCTATGTTTGTGTGTGTGTGTGTGTGTGTGTGTGTGTGTGTGTGTGTGTGTGTGTGTGTGTGTGTGAGAGTGGATGACGCCTTGCAGGTGCGGTCCTGGATGTCGGCTGCTGATTGGACGCACCACGGCTGAGAAGGAGGAGCAGTCGAGCCAGCCTGACGGTCATCCCTCCTCCGACCTCTCAATCACAATCAGGTTTTTTAGTGGCTGTGAGATTGAAAGTGAGTGAACATCATTAAATAAAGAGATCCTGCAGGGTCCCAATTTGACAAGTACACTGCTAGGTTTGCTGCTTCGTTTTCGCCAAGGCCCTGTAGCATTCATGACTGACATTGAGGGAACGTTTCATCAAGTAAGAGTTTCCAACCAGGATGTAAACTTCTTACGCTTCCTCTGGTGGCCAGATGGGGACATTACAAAGGACCTACAAGAGCACAGGATGCTGGTCCACATCTTTGGGGCAGTGTCATCCCCAAGCTGTGCTTCATTCGACGACAATCAGCATGACTTCCCAGCCGAGGTTATAAACACTGTTGGTCAAAATTTCTACGTGGATGATTGTCTAAAGGCCGTCAGCACGGTGGAACAAGCAATACATGTGTACCAGCAGCTAACAGACCTGTGCGGTAGAGGTGGATTTAAGCTCAATAAGTGGGTGAGCAATCATCGCTCGGTGCTGGCCGCCATTCCTGAAGAGCAGAGAGCTAAAGAGGTAAAAACACTTAACCTTGACAGAGACCAGCTCCCTATGGAGAGGGCCCTTGGAGCTCAGTGGGATGTACAGCAAGATACATTCACATTCAGCATCAGAACCAAGCTGGGATGGGATGAGGAAATCCCTCAGGTCATGGTACATCCCATATATAGTTTTTCAAGCGCCAAACTACAACAAAGGAACTCATCTATAACAAAACTACAACCTTGTAAGGGCAAAACCTACTTGTTTTAATTCTGATTAATAAACTAAAGCTTATTCGATTATCATTATGTTGTTTTTTTTAAACGCTCATACAAAACAAAAAAAGTGGAGGGAGAGTAGTCTGAATCGGGTTCTGGAGCATTGCTCCACCTCATCCACCGCACTCATTAGCGTCACATCCACTTGTAGTGCATAATTTCCGCCAACAAGCTTCTCCTGTTACGACTGCACATGTTGACCCATATTTTCTGTTCACTCGCTCACCCGTATCAGGTGATACCCTGCAAGGGTAACCATTGGCTCTTGTCTTAGACCTTCCCCGAGGTGGTTGGTGGGGTGACCCACCCAGCACGTGACCTCTACGATGAGCTCCCACCCACTAAAGTGCCATAGGAGGACACGGATTAAATAGTATGGCTTGTCCACCAGAAGGCTGTATTTTGGTGTACATAATATAAAACTTCGGCCCAGTTCTGCTTGTATTGCAATGGTTGGTGTTCCTGAAGTTTCATTTTTCGTCCCTTTTTATTTTTTACATTCATGTTTGTGATGAGATAGTATTGTGAATCGCTAGCTCGCATTGCATGCTGGGAAACAGCGTCACTCAAGGAAGTTTTGGCTTCGCTGACACGGTCCTGAAGGGAAGTGGGTTTTAGTGCACTGGAACGGGATGAATGTGTTCAATCAAGCAGTACAAACCTGATTAATTGTCTTAATACTTCACTTGGAATGGCCATATTGTTTAGGATTAGAATTAGATGACAATTTCTTCACAATATTTGCAACTATTCAATTTGACCAGCAGGTGTCAGTAGAGGACGAAATTTCATGTTGACTATTTCCTAATGGAAGTGCTCTCTTTACGTTGGATTTTTCTCATAATTATTTGAAGTGTAGGCCTGTATCTGCACACAATTTGGAATTCGTCCCAGCGCCCTGAGCTGTAAATTTGGACGGTGTAAAATGAAAATGGCCATCTGCAGCAGAATGAACGTGAGATTGCATTGTCCAGGTAGGAGGACAGCAGTCAGTCATGTTTCACCTCCAGTCAACACGCAGTGGTTCACATGAAGGTCCAAGAGGCCTACAGACCTACACTGAGTCTGGACGTGGCAGTACAGTTGGATCATTGTGTTTGTTGTGTTGTTTGGTCATTGTGATCCAATGTAATGTGAGAGTAGGACGAGTGCAGTTATATTGGAGTGAGTTATTTAGAGTGTAATAGAAGTTATAATGCAGAGTCTGTTTTTATGAAATGTTCTATCACCTGGCATCCATCCATCCATCCATCCATCCATCCATCTTCTACTGCCGTATCCGGAGTCAGGTCTCGGGGGCAGCAGCCTCAGCAGAGACCCCCAGACTTCCCTGGACCCAGTCACCTCCTCCAGCTCCTCCAGTGGGACCCCAAGGCTTCCCAGTCCAGCCCAGAGACCTGGTCAGCACCACTCTGACTCCCTGAGTCCCTGCTGCTCAGGTGAGGCTTCAAAGATCTGGCTGCACCTGATTGGACGGTCGTGGAGGATCTCCTTGGTCTTCTTGGTCTTCTTGGTCTCCAGCTGTTTGACCTCATGCTCTCTGTTGACCTCCTCACTCAGTCCCTCAGTGATGTAGAGCTCAGTGTAGATGCTGTTGAGGAGAGTATGACTTCCTGCTTCTTCACCTTCAGTCACACGTTCACATCTCCTCTCCAGACTGATCTTCTGCTGCTGTAGAAGCTCCTGCAGACCACCAACCTCTGGAGCTGAGAGAAGGTTGGAGAAGAAAACATCAGTGTGACAGTGTGAGCATCATTTTCTGTCCACGACTTGAAGCTGAAAGCATCCAAACTCCATTTTTCAGCTGATGTGGTGAAGCTGCTGTTGTCTGACTGTTTGCTCTAAATGTCCTCCAGTGGATCTTCTCACTAGAGGTCCTGACCACGGTTATAATAGTTAACGAAAACGAACAAAATAACGAAAACTTCAATTGAAAAAAACAATTGTCACGTTCCCAGGGGTTAGGATTTTGGTACCTGCCTCGTTGGGGTTTTGAAGCGAGCAGAGCTGAGACCATAAGGGTGACGTAGCAACGTTCAGGACACTGATTGGCCAAAGGCAGTCTTTCACGAAAGTCCAAAACCGCCATTTTTAAATGCCTCGCGTGTGGATTTTTACATTAACACGTATTAAGAACTGAAAAGCTTATGAAACTGTACCATGGGTGAACAAAGAACTACAGACGTTTCTGTTCTCTGTGGCCGAAGAAAAAGCACAATGCAGACAGTTGTGCAGAAAGTTTAGTGTTAGCTAAAATATCGGGCACACAGACGTACTTATTATGTATACATTTCTTTCCATTGTAACAGGTCACTACAAGATCTGCAATCCATTACCTAGAATTGGTTTTCCTTAAACTGATGTACAGGATTACTAATCTGACTTTGATGGGCAAATTTGACAACAGAATACAATTATGAAGCACTAAAACACAGGACCACAAAAAAAAAAATTAAATGCATGATGAAATAATGATATGCTTTGTTAAATGAAATAAAATGGCATTTTCAACTAAGTAATAAAATAGTCGGTGGTGCAGTGGTTAGCGCTGCCGCCTCACAGCAAGAAGGTCGTGGGTTCGATTCCGGGGCCTGGACCTGGGACCTTTCTGTGTGGAGTTTGCATGTTCTCCCTGTGTCTGTGTGGGTTCTCTGCGGGTTCTCCGGCTTCCTCCCACACTCCAAAAACATGCATGTGAGGTCAATTGAACGTTCTAAATTGTCCGTAGGTGTGCATGTGAGTGTGAATGGTTGTTTGTCTCTATGTGGCCCTGCAATGAACTGGCGACTTGTCCAGGGTGTCACCCTGCCTTCGCCCTAAGACAGCTGGAATAGGCTCCAGCAGACCCCCGTGACCCTGAATAGGAATAAGCGGGTATAGAAGATGAATGAATGAAATCTTTATTGAATGAATGACACATTTTATTTCACTCGTGGTTTATGTAATTATTATTTTTTGCTCCATAGCTTTCATGATTCAGCATTACATGTTAAGCGTGATGAATTGCATGAAAAGAGAGAGCACTCGCTGATAAATTAACATGGTGTGCTGTTTAATTCCACGAGGACGACAAAATATTTGCAAATTTGTGTTAGCTACACACATCGACAGGTGCAAGAGAAAGGGAGGAACTTTCAAGATCGTTGAGTTTTTTTTTATTTTTTTTTTAGTTCTGATGAAATAAATAGACCAATCATTTCATTACTTTGTCTGCTTTCCAAAGAGGTTATTCATTAAAAAAAATATGTGTGGCAGTGCTGTTATGGTCCATAGAGAGTTGCTTCAAAGAATTATCATTTATTATTCAGTGGCACATTGCTCACTTGTTTAATACACAAATAATAGTATATTATTATAATAATACTATTTTATTAATATAATAATAATAATAATAATCATTATTATTTATAAAATTTCCAAACAACAATCGTCAGTTGTTCCGTAAAAAATACATTGATATCCATGTTGAATTTTGTACGGTTCGTGAGCGCGCACGTCTGTCAGTGACGGTCTCCACACTGACACAACTGCGCATGCTCTATTATCCCATCAATGCGGAAGTCAAAAAGTTTTTGGGCGCCATGCGCTGGGTGAGCAACTTCATTGAAAGGAATGGGACGCCGTCTTGGACTCTGGGGGCTTGCCACACTGTCACGCAGGTTGTGACGTTGCGGGCCTTCGACGCACAGGTATGACGTGAATGATTGACAGCTACCATTCGTTCCCGTTAGCGAGAGGATTAAAAACAAACAGACGCCATAATGGCATCAAAAAGGACTTCCAGCGGTGCGGAAAAACGGAAGGAAAAGAAAACTGATCAAGAAAAACTTGCAAAGGGGAAAGGTAAGTTATTTGTTTGTGATGTGGGCTGGAGAGGTGGAGGGGAAACGCCGTTGTCCCCCCCCAAGTTTGTTTATTTGTCCTGCTAGCCAGCTAGCTAGCTAGCGTCGGATAAATGTTAGCTGGCTGGCTAATATTTGTTCGTCATGAATCAGCGTTTTTGTTTGTTTTATGAAAGTTGACCATGTCCTGCCATGTTGGCCTATCCTGCCATGGGAATGACTGATTGACTCCACACCCGTTTATTCACATTCTAACAGGGAGGGAGGGACGGAGGGCATGTTGTAGTTGTTGTTGTAGTCAGTCCCCTGTTATTGTTCAGTTCACATATTTGACTCTTAATGTTATTTTAGCCTTAACTTGATGAATTTACTAAGCTTAGTTTGTATTTTGTAGGCCCTTAATTAGAAATGTGCTACTGTTTTATAATTCAAAGAAATATTTTATGGAAATACTTTATTTGGCATGGTGTTGACTATTTTAGACTGTTGTGGCAGTGGGTCATTTATCTTAGTTTTATTACTTTAACTAGTACAGTGTGTAAAGTAATGCCAAAAACTCTTAAAAATGACAGTTTTGTAATTGGGTAAAAGCTTTAAAGGGACACTGCAACCATAATGTTTAATTTAAAAACAAATGAATTTTTAATTTTCCTATATTACTGCAACATCACTGTAATAATAAAATAGGAAAATGCGCTTCTGATCTATTTTGCTTGATGATCTAATGAGCTTTGTCTCTGCAGGAGCAATTCTAAAATATGTTGGCGCTCCAGACATTGAGCCAGAGGGATCTCCCGAACATCCTGACCAGGAAGCTCCAGGACCAACACGTTCCTCAGAACCTCCTTCTGTCCAGGTGAATAATGTGTGTTATTCTTAGTAGCTAAGCTGATAAGTGTGGGACAAAACTAAGGCAATTAAGCATTATTTTGATTGTTGTTTTGCTTTTTAGTGTTGCACTTGTTGGTTTGTTGGATTTTCTTATTTAAAGTAAGCATTTTTTTTTTATGAATACTCAATCTGTTGTATTTATTGACATATAGAGGATTCTTTTCCTAGTATTATAGTGTTTGTTTGTTTTTAAATCAGTTTAACTTGCCTGAGTTGCTCAACTGAAGATGTTTAATTTTACCTGTAGCCTGTTTTGCTCACGAGGTGTAATAGATTGTGGAATCTTAGTAGACCTTAGTAGACGCACGCTGCTGAGAGTGGCAGCGATCAGCTCCGATGACCATGGTGCTTGTAAATAAGGCAAATGCGCCATCTAGTGGGATGCAGCATGTTTATTCGTGTTGGAGCAATGACAAGTACGACTAACAAAACAAAAGATGCACAGGGTAAAAAAAAAAATAATCATAAACTCAAGCCCAACAAAGATAACAGATGGGCATAACTGTAACATTACATAGTAATGATTACTAGTACTACCAAAATTTCTCTATTTTACTTTTCAACTCGAACTATTCATCCCCCTTTTTCAGCAGCCATTAAGACAAAAGGATGACACTTATGCATTGCATCAAACTGTGATGCACAAAATCAATTAAATTAAATCAAAACAATAAATAAAGTGTGCATTAAACAGGGGGCAGTGCAATACAGTACAGGACTCAACTGATATAGTGCAGTTAGGTAGTATAGCCTATAACAGCTGTTCAGCATCCATAGTAATCCACAGTCAGTGCCATAATCATCCAGTCAGTGTCATATTCATCCATAGTCAGTATAATATATATGATATCGCGCAGACCCTCGTCCTCCACCACATTAATTGGCTGTTGAAAGTTGGCGTGTGGTGGACGCGGCCAGTGGTCTCCGTGCCACACCATCCAACGTGGTTTGCTTTACCTCAGAAGGGGGCGGAGGGCTCTCCGCGTCAGCTGTATGCTTCGCAGACAAGTGAAAGTTAGACTGCTCGTACTTAGGTGGAAACTAAATACAGCTTTACAGTAAATGCATATCACTTTTGTCCCGTCAAGACTGCCATCTGGCAGGGTTTTGAAGTGGAACTTTCCATTTACAATTGACGCCTTATCCATGTTAGTCCTTCCTAGTGCTCATCTACGCTCAGTGTCTTTTTCTTTTTTTTGTTGTGCTTACAAGCCGGCTGCAAGCGTGTGACTGTGTGCTGTGAGTCAATTCATTTCCCGTTTCCACAATCTACGGAGCGGCCAAAGGTTCAAAAAGCACTTTAATGAATTAATTGAATTAATTAACTATGTGGCAGGTGGGTTTGCCCCCACCTTCACGTCATCAATCACACCTGCGCCGGAGTGCAATCTTTGCGTCCCTCAGTGCGTTTACATGGTACTAGAGAAATTTGAATTATTGCCTTCGTCCGATTATGATCGGAGTTTGAGAACTCCGATTGGAATCGGAGAACTCCGATTGAGACACCCAGATAATGCGATTGGAATTCAAATTTCTCGGCCATGTATACGCCTTAGTCGGATTATTAACTGGACAACGCAAGTGCGCACGCGCCACCGCAGAACTACGTCGTCTAACAAAACAGACGGCGTGAAACAACCAGCAAACGCGAATAAGAATGTTGACATTTGGAGAGAGGATGAGACCGGGGCGATGCTTTCTCTTCTAAAAGAGATGGACATATTAAAATAACACACAACAGAGACCTTTTTTAAAAGGGTAGCGCAGCAAATGCAGGGCCTCGGCTTTGCGCAGCCCTGAACAAATACGTATTCCTTCGTATTTATATTTCTACCTTTTCGTTCACATTTTTTGTAAGTTAGAAGAATTTCAACTTTGTAAATAAAAGCACAGCAAAGAGATGTTTTTCTGATTTGTTTTTATTTCGATAATTTCGCGGTTATTCTGCTGGAAACGGCGTGCAGCGGCACAAGCTTCCTCCACGGTCGGCACTTTAATGAGCGTGTATAACTGAAGACACCGTTCCTTTGCAAAACCTGTACACAAACTCTCCCACCAGTCTGCGCAGAACCCGCATCCAACAAGAACGAGAGTTTGGGGTCCGTGGCGACGGCACAAAGCGTAGCATTGAAGACATTGTGTTGTTGTAGCCCTCCAACAGCAAACAACGTTCTTGTCTCATGGTTATCTTTTAAGATAACCATGAGACAAGAAATAGGGTACAGCTTATCTGCAAAGTAAGTAACACGTACATTATGAACTATCATTCTATATCATAATGATGTAATATGTCAACCGAAAGCAGCTGACCAGCTGAAAAGGCTCACTCCACCCCCTACTGTTGGGAGGAGGACACGTTCCCGTCAGTAATTCAAATTTCTCAGCTGCATGTATAGGGGGACAAGGTGAGAACTCCGATTGGACGAGAAAACCGAATTATTGCTTAGTCCGATTAAGCTCTTCCTGCAACTCCCCAGGTGGCATTGTCAGGCAACCCCCCCCCAATTTTCCTTTATACCCAGCATCTGAATTGTCTCCACATCCGCCAGACCCTCCCCCTCGCCACATCTAGTCTTTTTTTGATAGGCTGCCCTCGCTATTAACCTCCCTCTCATCACAGCTTTAATTGTGTCCCACAGTATGGTAGTGTCTACTGGACTATCTATGTTCTCCTCCATAGAGCATTTAATCTCTTTCTTAACCTCCTCCAGTGTTTTTGGATTATTTAGCATACCCACATTTAATCTCCAAAGTGTGTTTTTCTTCCTCTTATTTAGACAAATAATAAGGTAATTAATACTGTGTCAGTACAAGTCAGTCGTTCCTATTTTACATTCCTCTATTCTGTATCTGTCTGTAATGTTAATAAAAAAAATAGTCCTCTGTAACGGGTGGAGGTCTCTCCAAACATCAAACGTCCCGAGTTCTGCTAGAGAGACGTTGACAAGTTTCGACAGGCGGGTCTGACTTCTGTTGCCATTAGTTGTGTCGAGTTTAGCTTTTAAATCATGTTGATTTAGCTCTTGCTGAGAGAGATGTGTTTCCTGTAGATCAGGCATGGCCAAACTACGGCGTGTCTCTGTCCGGCCCGCGTGAAGGCAGTCAAAAATCTAACCTAACTTAGAAATGACACTTGAACCTGCAATGAGTATTTTAGTCGTTCTAAATGAGTCCAACGTTAGAAAAAAAGGAGCGACCCGGACTTCCCACAGTCTCTTTTCTATTAACATGGGAATTCAATTTTAATAGTTTGTCAACTAAAAACACTGGTCATACTAGAACATCCCTACCAGCTTTCTTCATTTTATTCTCTGAATTTAATCAAAGAATCTTTGAAACTCTTGTAGCTTTTCTCTGGCTCGTGTCGCTGCTGATGCGTAGCCCCTCCAGGATCCCTCCTTGCACTGCCACTCCGTCGTAGTGCGGGGCACCGAGTGCCGCAGGCCCCTCCGCACCCGTCGCCACCGCCGTCTTCTCCGCCAGGCCGCGTCTCGCCAATTCCTCCTTTACCTCCTCTGCGCTGTTGTAGGTTCGAGTTCCCGTATCCCAGTGGGTCCTCATCTTGGTGAATGGCGTCTGGAACCGGATGCCCTTCTCCTTCAGGATTCTTTTAGCAGTGTTGTACTCCTTTCTCTTTTGGACCCTCTCTGTCGCGTAATCGTGATGGAATGACGGTACTTTCTTCCCCAGTTCTATTTTCTTTGTCCATAGCTCTCTCAGGACCCTCTCTTTGGTAGTAAATTCCAGAAAGTTAACAATGATGGGTCTCGGTTGGGCACCGTCCGCTGGCTTCTGTGCAAATGAGCGGTGTGCTCTCTGAATTTGGAAATTAAAATCTGCTGGCAGGTGCAGTTTGCTTTTCAGCAGGTCTTCCACAAACTTGGCCACAGATTCTCCCTCCTCTCCTTCAGTGACTCCATAGATACGTAGGTTGTTTCTCCTCGGCCTGGACTCCAGGTCAGTTAACTTGTCCTGAAGAGCTTTTTGTTCTCTCAGTGATATGACCAGAGCGTCATTAGCTTCCTGTGCCCAACGTTCTAGCTTTTCAATCCGCGACTCAGCCTGGTTGATCTTGCCGGTCTGGAGCTCCTGTTCAGTGATGACTTTCGCAAGTTGTTGATTTATTTCGTCTTTGAAGTCGTCCAAGTCTTTTTCCACGTCGTTCCTCAGTGTTTCTCCAAACGTGCGAAGGACCTCTTTTGATTCCGTTTTTAAATCCCGTATCTCCTTGCTAATAATTTCTATGTCCGAGCCCTTTTTCGCGTCGTTAGTCACGAGGAGTTCGTTTCGCCATCTCTCTCTGTTTCAGAGCAAGCTGGTAGTTCCGCCATATTGTCTGTTACCGTGTTTCTGTTTTGGTTGAATGGAGTTTTCCTTCCCATTCCAACGTTCCCCTGATCACTTTGTAGTTAATATGATATCTGCCAATAGTCATTCAAGTTTTCGGGGAGTTTTTACCCTGGACGGTCGAGAGCCCTGGTGTCGCGCAGTCTTCCGCTTTATGGCCAAACCAGAAGTCCCTTCCCTCTAGCCTTTTCAAGGGGGAGGTGGCTAGACTCGGCTCTTGTGGGACGAGAAGCAGAAGGCCTGTCCGATCGGGGGGGAAGATGAGATGACATTTTTGTGGGTCAACACAAACTCATCTGCGAGGACAGCAGCCTTGGACAATGACGACACTTTCTGTTCATTCAAGAACATTACCACCTTCTCTGGCAAAGAGTCTTTAAAATCTTCTAAAAGAACGAGCTCACGGAGTGACTCAAAGTCATTTTTGACATCATTAGCTGCACACCATTTATCAAAGAGGTTGCTTTTCTCCCATGCAAACTCGACAAAGGTTTGACCACTAGATTTTCTATGGTTCCTAAATTTTTGCCGGTAGGGCTCAGGAACAAGCTCATAAGCAGGAAAAATTGCTTCCTTTACAACATCATATTGCAGGCTGTCTTCTAAGAAAAGAGCAGACACCAACTCCTGTGCTTTTCCCACCCGCTTGCATTGGAGAAGGACAGGCCACGTGTCTCTTGGCCAGTTGAGTGGCGAAGCTATTCGCTCCAAGGCACTGAAGTATGAATCAACTTCTGCCTCACGAAATGCTGGCACCAGAAAAATGTTTTTACTGGGGCTGGGCAACGATTAAAAATTTTAATCGCAATTAATCGCATGATTTACCTGATCAATCACGATTAATCACGTCGTATACGCAAAAGCCAATAATGAATTTAAAAGAAGTCTTTCATACACTTTAATTTAAATGTTCTGCCATATAAACAAAAGCACCATAACATTTATCGTGCAAACACTTAACATCAGCACTTTACACAGAAACATTTTTAATGTAAATCTAAAGTTAAAAAAAATGCAAATACAAAATTAAAGCTTATTGCCAATGCCAGGGCATTACTGTTATCCTGTTCCTTATGAAAAATAAAAAAAATCTACCTACAAAATCCTGAGCCACAATAATAACAGGCAATTTCTGAGGTAACAGCAGAAACATTTTTCTTTTATCAGGGAGCAGCATAACCAGTCTGCGTTCCCTTGCAAATGTCCCAGTTAGAAAGGGTGAGGCACAAAAACGTTCACTTTTGGGTTTTTCTTCACAGGGGACTAGAATGTAAAGTCCACATTTATACTGGAGTTCCTTTGGAGAATCTCACTCAACTCAGTGCAGTTTGTCAGTTCCTGGAACTTGACGGCCAGTTATTTTAAATGTACTGCCATATGAATTAAAGTGCCATAACATTTACTGTGCAAACACACTTTTAACATCAGCGTTTTTGAACAATTAGCAGCTAAGAAAAAAAAAAATAGTGTAAATTTAAACTCAACTTAAACAATGTTATCAAAGCAATACAAAATTAAAGCTGTAAGCAGCGTTTGCGGGACTGAGCCCACCTGGCCACTGCCTGCTGTGACGTCCGCCACCTGGCCACGAGCCCCCGACACCCGCCAACGCTTCCCAACGCCTGGCGATTCCGCCCTGAAACCCGCCGATGCCCCATTATTGACGCCGACGCCTGCTGATGACACATCAAGCACTGACTTGACATTACTGACTTCACATTTAGAAACATTTGATTTCTAAATTTGATTGATTACTATATCATTTTGGAGATAATAAGCCTTAAAGTTGGCTTTTTGTTTTGTTTTGCGACAGCTCCAATATTCCATTTTTACTGTACAATAACATCAAATTGCTCCATAAGCTCTGGCAATGGTTGGTACAGTTGACCTCAGGACAACCTTGAATATATCTTCTCTTAATATTCTTGAATATTCTCACTTAATGTACCAGCTCCTTCCTGTAGACATGATATATACAGTTAGTTATTCTTTGTTTGACGCAAGTGTTATATTAAGTTCCTACTATCTGTACCGGTACTTCTTGTTAATTTGAAATAAACACTAACAGCATAATGTCAAAACAAAAACCGAACAAGTCAAACAGGAGCAGATCAGAAAACAAGGAGGCTTTGTACTAAAATATGGATAAAATATAAACAGGGAGTTGTCTAATGTCGTCAAGGAAGCCAACATTACGTTACCTGATGATCAGCATGTTGACTCAGAAAATCCTCAGGCTCCTGCTGCGACATTTCATTTGGGGCGACGATTGTGACTTCACTGCTGGTCCCGTGAGAAACTCAAATCGGTCCTTCACGTTTGTGTTGCGTGGCATGGGTTAGGACATTGAGAGGCATTATAGTGTGGTTATGTGCACCAAATCGGACTCGGCTTCTAGCTCGATAGCCGCGCATAATTTATGCAAACACAATGCTCTGTTTATGTGAACTCACGGAGTCCGACTCCGTGCACGTGCTCATCTCGACTCGATGGATTTATGAGCTTGATGACAAGTGTCACAAGTGTGTATTTTGTATTGGATTGATGTACTGCAATTCTAGTCATGTGAACAAGCAATTAGCATTCCTAGTTATATGTGGCATGACGAAATACTGTACTACCAAGTTTGTATTGCAGTATCTTCAGTTTATGGGGTAGAGGGTGCTCAAATTGGATTGATTGAAGATGTAGTTTAGGTACAATTTGCTTGTTTTTATCAAAATTTAAGTTGATTGCAGTTCAAGGTGGCACAATCCTATCAGATGTTGTCATTTGGTCACGAAGAACACTGGTATTTGATGATTATTACCATAAGTACCACCATGTTGCAGGCATTATGGTTACAAGTTTCACTCCAATTTTGATTGTTGTCTGTATGACTAGCAATCCGTTGAGCTGTCTAGGGTTATCATTCAGATAAGGTGTCACAACTTTTAATTGCATGGGAACTTTGGGATCCATGGCAGATGGGCATTGTAAAAAAACGGATCTTGAGTCGGAAGGCTAGCTTGTCCTAATTGTGACCTTAATATGATGATTTTTTTTTCCCTGCCAGATTGAGGAGAAATGAAATGGACATCCAAACCGGGGCCAATAATGGATGAGCTGGATGATGTCACAGTATCAATTTTAAATGGTATGTCATGTGTAGGTATGAAAAAAATTCCATTACTGTGATTTGTCCGCTAAGTAATTAAAATAACTGTATGCTGACACTGATTTCAAAAATAAGTATTTTACAAATTTGAGACAAAATGTCTAAACTAAATTGCATTTACAATTAATTCTGATAACAGAAATTGGCACAAAACAAACTTGGTTTGACTTGTCAAGTTGAATTAAATTCATTAGTGAAAAAATGTATGAGTTGTTAAGTGTAAAAGGTTTGTTAATGATTGGACTGTCTTTATAGCTGCCAACATCGATGAAGTCTTGCTCCACACCCTCAGTCGTGATGATTTGAGAGACCTTTTTCCTGGACCAGAACACTTTCTCAGGAGGAAACGGATTTGGGCCCTTATTAGTGTAGATGTGATTGGTTACCTACTTTGCTCTGAAAACATCGAGCATAACACTTTTTTTTTTTTTTTTTTTTCCTAATTGGGTCTATTGTTTCTCTCTTGTTCATAATGTTTTGGATCTGGTTTCCTCTCGGCTGAGAATTCCACCGTACCAGACAAGACTGCACCGAATGAAGCCAGGAACTGTGTCTTCATTCTGCATCCATTTGACTGATTTACTGATTTGTCTCCTCCATTTCATCAGCCAAAGATGGTCTGACAGCACAGGCCAGACATTATCAGACCCTGCAGGAGCTGTACAAGAAACCAAAACCCAACCAAGATGCTGTCTCCCAAATTCTTGACCTGCAGTTTCAAGCAAGAAGATCCTTCATTGATAGTGATGTTCTGAAAGAACAGGACAAGGCCAACAAAGATCCTGGATGCATATCCATGTGTCAAGGATCTTTATCGTGTAAGTGATTAACTTGTTTTGGTTTATGATGAAAAGCAAGCATTTTTGCAGATTTTAACATTGACTTGCATTATAGGCGATGAATGAGCTGCGGCGCATTCTGGATAAGGGCAACAGAAAATTCATTGATGAACTAAAAAAAGAGATGGGAAGACTTCTGCACCAATGTGTAATTTTATGGTGTTTGGAAAAAAAATGAAGTGATGAAGCCACGCATAACGCTGGATGTAGGTGAGTGGGACATGCCAGTGAGGCACTGCTTCATGTCATTCAGGTGAAAGTTTGTTCGCATTTTCTCACATTCAACACTTCATAGTTCCATGCATGGATGTGGCGTTTCCTTCTTCTTTTTCTTTAGCCAACAGAAGATCCCACAATGTACTCGCAGAAGAGGTCTTTCTGCACTCCTGTGTTGCTGTTTGATGGGACCCGCTGTCTCATCTGTCTTGGAGCCACTCCCGCCACCACGCTTGCCAAGGAAGACTTGAGTGACGGTCTGCTTCATCTGATGGGTTACTACTATGCCCTGCACCTCACATATTCAAAAGTGTGTGGCAACCCTTCTCTCTGTCATTCAGACAGAAGTGCTACAGGACACTATCCATGAGTGAGACACCACAGCCTCATACAAAAAAGACCATGGCAGAATGGAAAGATTTTATTGGGGAGTAGAGCTGTGTACTAGGCATAGGTAGTGATACACTCTCCTGGTAGTTGTAACTTGAGGGTGGGTGGAGTCTGTTGGAACAAACATGTTATCAGTATATATCAACACTATATGCTGTCCCCATGCTGTTTTTTTGTTTTTTTTTGTGTAACTGAGTGTCAGGGAATCTGAATCAATATTCAATAATGATGACGGTGAATATTGTAACAATTGTTACTTGCGTTCTAGAAATGATTGCTTGAGATTGTTTTAAGATGCAATGCCTTAGTGACGTTTTTATTACAAGGCAGTGAAGGCACTGTCAGCAATTTAAGTGAATAAATAGTTGTTGACAATATTAATTCTGTTTGCTGAATTATTTTTTTTTGGGGGGGAGTGGGCGTAGGGGGGGTGGATGCTTTGTCTCATTTTGAGAAAAAAAAAGCTAATATTGTGAACACTTAAATTAAGAAGAATTGCACTGTTAGTAGGTCTGGTTTTAAGATCTTTTCATTCAAATTAAGAAAGAAGCAAACGTGAAAAAAGAATTGAGAAGCTAGTATCAAGTTTATTTGACTTAGTACAGTCCTTGGAATGAGTGCTTTACTGTTTATTTCAAGAGTTTTTCCATTCTTCAAATGCCTAGATATATCGTCTTATTTTAAGAAATCTTACCAAGTCTAAATATCTTACTGCATTGGCAGATAATTTGACCTGTTTCTAGCCTGTTCTTTCTCAAATTAAGTGTTTGTTTCTTAGATATATTTTGCAGTGTGTGGACACCGAGGGGAGCTCTAGAATTGGCTCATTCAACCGACCAACAAGCCAATCAGCAGCGGCGTCACAGGCCCTCCTCCTTCTTTGTTCTCTCTCTCACTTTGACTTCTGCACTGGACAGCCAGGTTTGTGGAGGGAAGGTTGGAACAAGGTAAGGACGGGGTACCCCATATATTCATGTACGTAGAGTCACTAAGTCTTAAACTCACCAGGTTTGTATCGCTTATCGATAACCCTAATGCCATACAAGTCTATGAGGGTCAAAGGTCAACTTTGTCCTAAGGGACATGGGGCTACTTTCAGGTTCATCAGGATCCTCCTGGACACACCCACGCCAAATTTGGGGCTTCTAGCCCATGAGGAACCCCAAAACCCTCACTCTAATTCCAGCCTCATCGCTAAACCCTAATGCAGTGCAAGTCTATGAAGGTCAAAGCTCAACTTTGTCCGAGAGACATCAAGTGTTTTTTCATGAATCATTCATAAATATTAAGAGTTTGCTTTGTGGAGAATTCACAATAAAAATACATTGACACTGTCAAGATGGACTCAAGCACTATTATTGAACTATACTGTATTTTTTGAGTGATGTGAAGCTTTTGGCAAGCGCTGCGCAAAGGAGGCCCATTTGTTTTTGTTTTTTTGAAGGGGGCCCAAAATTCCTGGCGGCGCCCCTGAGCGGGCATCTCCAGCACAAAGGCAGTGGAGCTGCCGGCCACGAGAGAAGAATTAACCAGTCCATTGAAACCATTTGTTTGGTCTAGTTAGTGGCAACAGTCCTTTGAGGATCTTAAGTGCCTTCTCAGCTGTAACCCTTTCGTGTCTGCTCCAAATTTTTCCTCATTGGCTAGAAGCCCCAAATCTAGCGTGGGCGCTTCTTGGGGGCTCCTGATGAAAAAGCAAGTGGCCCCATGTCTCTAGGACAAAGTTGAAAATTCACCCCATAGACTTGCATTGAATTAGGGTTAACAATAAGGCTGAAACTAGGGTTAGGGTTAGGGTTAGCTGAAATTAGGGTTAGGGTTTCGGGGTTCCTCAAGTACTAGAAGCCCCAAATTTGGCGTGGGCGCTTCTTGGGGGCTCCTGATGAAAAAGCAAGTGGCCCCATGTCTCTAGGACAAAGTTGAAAATTCACCCCATAGACTTGCATTGAATTAGGGTTAACAATAAGGCTGAAACTAGGGTTAGGGTTAGGGTTAGCTGAAATTAGGGTTAGGGTTTCAGGGTTCCTCAAGTACTAGAAGCCCCAAATTTGGCGTGGGTGCTTCTTGGGGGCTCCTGATGAAAAAGCAAGTGGCCCCATATCTGTAGGACAAAGTTGAAAATTCACCCCATAGACTTGTATGGCATTAGGGTTAGGGTCCAAGAGTACACATACACATTTTCTTTTGCTTTATTGATTTAAGCTCATCGTCTCCAGCTGCAAAGGTACAGAAACCTTTCTGTGTTTTGATGTCGTGTGTGAGAAAACATCACTTTTTTCTGTAAACTTGTGTTATCATTGTCCTTCATTGGAAATGACACAATCTTTCATTTCATTGTTCAGATGCCGAACACCAAGTATTCCGTCGCTCTCTGGCCATGAAACGACGCCTGGAGCAAAAACGGGATTGGACACCTTTTCCACCTCGGAAGGACTTTGAACGTCGTGAGTACTTCCACGTTCATGATTTCATGTTCTGCCTGTGTTGTTATGTTGTATTCCAAATAAATCTTACAAAAACATATTTAGATTTTTCTTTTTTGTCAATTTACACAGGGCGCGGTACTGGTCAGCGACCTGGGTGCGAAGATGGCCCGTTTTGCTCCTGACTGACAAAACAGTGCAAGTTCGTTCTTAAGGCCCAGCAACCAGACAAGAAGGTATGGGTCGTGATTTTGTCAAGCCACGAGTTTCTTTATGTTTTTGTTCTGGTGGTGGGAGACTCACATCTCTGTCCACTTGTGGATGGTTTTGTGTTCTCTCCCCGGGCAACAACCTTGAACACGGGCTTGTAACAGACTCCGCCCAGGATTTTGCTGCGCTACTGGCAACTGTGTTGGACCGCTGGCCCAAGGTTTGTTTATCTGCTGTGACAAACAAATTTGAACACATGAACGTCATCGCCACTTTGTTTTATCAATATCAAGTAATTCCATGATCCATAGTTCAATAACAAGAATATTCATGAATTTATTTTGCATTTTTATGTTTGTTTGGGGTTTTTTATATACAACTATTTTGTAGGTGTTTGTGCTTGACTTTCCACATCGCCTGACTGTCAAGCCAGAACTACAAACAGCGCTACGTCAAGTATATCATCGTGTTGCTGCACGCATGGGTGTGTAAAATACATATTTTTGTTGTATTTTTTTCTCTTCAGTGACACTGTGCTAACAGATATTTCTTAGAATTGTGTGATTACACAATTGATTATGTGACACTTCTTCCAGGTTTAACATTTGTGTATATGGCCGATCACCTCCCCCTTCGTCAGCTGTACATGGTGGTGTTATGATGGTGTAAGTTTTGCCTTCTTCAGCCTTACTTGCTCTTCATTTGATATGACAAATATGTGTTAACATGTTGTTTTCTGTTCAGGTGCACCTCAGGACTGATTTTGGTGGAGCGTCTGCATGCTGCATGCTCCATCAGCTCGCACCCCCTTCACCTAGGCCAGGGGTGTTGTGCCACAACCAATCATCGCCCAGGGTGTCTCCCAGAGTGGTTGTGACAGGTCCTGTCCACATGCCAGTGTATGGACCCGCTCCTGAATGGACTCTTGTTGGACAGGAGGTTGAGGTAACCTGTTCATCCCTCTTTTTTTTTTTTCTTCCCCCAATCGTGTATTTGTCAAACAGTGCAACTTTTTATTTTAAAAATGAACACTTATCCTAAGTTGACTCTGATTTCCTCTCCTCTTTTTTTTTATAGACAGTACCAACAGCTGTTGAGACTGCATTTCACACAGACATCCCGTCCAATCCCGTGTGGTTCAGTGAGGCTGTGCTGCTGGACCACATGGAGACCGTCGTGGAGTCATCTGGCAGGGTTTCCCCAGCTGCCACGGTAACATTCACACAATTATTCATACACTTATCAACTAGGGGTGGGTGAAAAAAAAAATCAATATTGCAATATATTGTTGTGCTTTCTGTCGCAATAAATAATCGATACACTGACGGCAAATATCAATATTTTTTTTCAAACACCACCTGTCCACCTGTCCCGGGAAAGATAAAATCTCTCCCGGGACACAATTTGTCCCGTTTTTTAGGGAAAATGACAAAACCTCACTTAATTTCCGTCTGTGGTCTAGATAGGGTTGCCAACCCTCCCGTAAAATACGCGATTGTCCCATATTTGCAAATAAAAAGCCTGTCCCGTAATGAACTGATGGGGGACGCACTTCACTTTGTCCCGTATATTTTGGGGACGCGGTTATTTATTTATTTATTTTGTCTGCATCATTTTTTATTGATTTTCAGAATCGGGGCAGTGAAAGTATTTTTTTCCCTCTCTCTTCTTCCCGTCGGTTTGTATATCCCAAGTCCCCAAGTTGAGATAAGACAAGTTGCTACTGACTTTACATTACCAGAAAGCACTGTCCTTGTTTACATGAAAGTTATTAATGTTCATGCACTTTAATATGTTTGCTTGTGCAGTGCACGTTTGTTTGTACATTATACAAAGTTTTGGAATAAATGCAAGATCACAGGCATTTTCCTTTTTATGGGTATTTTTTTCTTTTTCAGTCACATATCGTCTGCAAAATTTCAAAGATATCGAAGATATCGTGTGTCGTGATGTTGTCATTATCGTGGGCCAAATATCGTCACAGTATGGAATCGTGGGTTAGCCGTATCGCCCCACCCCTATTATCAACACAAGATCACATATGTACAGTACATGTACAGTTTAATTAGTGTGTTACTTTGTTTATGAATTCATTTCTTTATGTTCTTCCAGATGTCCAGCCTGAGACGTCGATCAGCACGCGTTGCCTCAAAAACCAAAACAAACAAGTGACATGTTGGTATTTGGGATATGTGTATTTCATTGTGTGCATCTTTGTGATAGGACAATAAATGCAGTTCTTTAAACGTTACTTTGTGTCCTTGTATTTGCAGGTGTGGGCAACACGTTCAACTGTCCACATGACTGAGTCTGCCTCCAGCAATGTCACAGCAGTGCAGCAGGTTTGTACTTATTCATTTCCACTTCATCACCTGTGTGTGTTTTCTAGGCTTTACACCGATCTTATCGGCTGTATCGGATCGGCCGATATTTGGCATTTTTAGAAACGTTCATGATCGGGCGTCATGTCATGAATCACCGATCAATGACGTCATGGTCGTGTTGAAACTTTTTTAATCTGTCTCATTTCCTCCAAAGTAGTTTCACAGCATCGACATGTTTATTTGTTTGTATCCGAGAGCTAATGATTCATGATTCAAAAACCTTCATTTTCGTCTTCGTGCCTCTTCCTGTTTTGAGTACTGTCGCTATGTGACGGACAATAAAGTTTCTTTGAATCTTCACGACAGCAACATCCATGGGCGACACAAACAAACGTGTCGGAGGTGTGGAAGTTTTTCAAAGTGAGACAAACAGACATAGCACAAGCTATCTGCAATATATGCAACACTACAGTACCTAGCGGGGGAACTTTGGTAAAAAATTTCAACACCACAAATTTAATCAGGCACTTGGAAAAGATACACACAGAGGAGCATGTCGAGTTTAAGAAACGCAGCGCGGAGAAAGAAAAAGAAAAGCAAACTCTGAAACGGATGCTAAAGCAAACAACTTTAGACGGTGCTCGTGAGAAGGCAAGGGGTGTACAGAAACAAGTATTTATTGCCCCTAACGTGATCGGATCGGTGATCGGTGATCGGTTTATTTAAACTCACTGATAGGTGATCGGCACAAAAATCGTGATCGTGTAAAGCCTAGTGTTTTCCTTTCTATGTTTATTGGCATAAAATCACATCTTTCTTATTTTAATCAGGTGGAGGCGACGCCGCAGATGACCAGAGCTGTGCCCGTGGTTCCTGTGGCTCCCGTGGTTTCCAGCACCAAGCCAGAGGAGGCCAGCACCGTCCAGGAGGCAACACAGAAGATCAACTAAGCTAAGGAGGCTTTTCTTTCTTCTTCTGTTGCCTCTGACTGCTCCGCTCGTTCTACGCCTCGCACATGTGATTTGTGATCCATCATCAGTTCGTACTAGTGAAGATGCAGTGGCAGATCATGGCACTGGTATTAGATTAGCCAAGGTTCTGCATGGTTCTTTTCATCAAGGCGAAACCGGTCACGGTTTAAAATTCCAGCACCAGCTGGCAACAGTGAGTCACTTCAGAAGAGCAAAACTCCTCACTTTGACATGGATAATTCTGACGTAGAGTTTGTCAGTGCTGTGACCAATGAAGAGTGTAACTTCTCTACCCTTGATGTTGATGTTTGTTTAGACCTTTGCAAAAACTTGAAGATTCATTTGGACCGTGCGAGTTTTCCAATTTCTGATTGCAAAGGCCCATTAGGTTCGCCGTGTACAAATGAGAATGTAGAGGCTGATGGAAACTGCTTCTTCAGAGCCATCAGTCAAGCTGTGACTGGTTTATAGACACAGAAGTGGAAATTCAGGTTGCAGCAGATTGTTTACGATTAGATGTGTACACTTTTATCGATGGTCATGGGTTGAAGTACAGCTCTTGCAAGAAACAATTCTCACATTGTATATATTTATGGATGTATTTGTTTTATATAGAAGCAGTTACCATAATCCAAATTAAAATAAGAATATAATAACAGAAATGCTTTTTCATTTTAAGAACAAAGCTGCATTATTTGACTCATAATTAAAATCATTAATAAATATTCCTATATGCATTTTCATTTTCTTATTCGTGTCGCACCTTTTATGACACAATCAAAAAGAAAACTGAGGGCATTGCTTTTTAATTTTCGTGGTCCTGCCCTGCACAAGAGTTACCACAACTCGAAAACGAAATCGCAATCTCAAAGTAAGCGCGCGGCGCAGGAAAGTGACGTCAGCAGCTCTCCACCTCCGCTGTGGGTATGGCGGTATGACGCCAAGTGTCATTTGCCTCCTGTTATGTGTAAATTCTAATGTTTGTGAATTTAATAAATGTATATATATACTGTATATTTAAAAAAACAAAAAACAAAACAAAAAAAAGGTATAGCGGTATGACACTACTTTGCCATCGTTACTTTTCACGTCATTGAAGTTGCCGGTAATCGAGATTTAAATCGCCGAAAAACGTGGACCACTGACGGATCTCGTTGGTCGGACAGATTTGAGCATGGCGCACATTGACACAATTGTTCAAACCCTGCTGGATTTAGCTTCCCAGGTGGAGTTGAATAGTGTATCTGAATCTGATGCTCGGGACCGAGTTGAGCAGGTATTCTGCCGTCCCAGATACGGACGCAAACAAGGTTGCCCTAGCCAACCTGTTGTCAGTTATGGAACACCTTGATGCACCAGCACAACATCAAAGCTAAAGCTATTTGTTACATGGGTGGAGTAACAGCTGTTCGGTGTCGGCCACCAGTCCATCCGTCGCAGGATGCGATGTAACGGATCATTGCTTCCGTTCGGCGTCGGCCACCAGTCCATCCGACGAAGGATGCGAAGCAACAGATCAATCCGTCGACTGGTGGCAGATGCTGGTGCGAGATCTGTCAGTGGTCCACGTTTTTCGCCGATTTAAATCTCGATTACCGGCAACTTCAATGACGTGAAAGAAGTAACGATGGCAAAGTGGTGTCATACCGCCATACCTTTTTTTTCTTTTCTTTTCTTTTCTTTTTAAATAAAAAGATATATATATATATATATATATATGTATATATATATATATATATATATATATATATATATATATATATATATATATATATATATATATATATATACATATATATATATATATATATATATATATATATATATATATATATATATATATATATATATACATATATATGTATGTATATATATAAATATATATATATATATCTTTATTAAATTCACAAACATTAGAATTTACACATAACAGGAGGCAAATGACACTTGGCGTCATACCGCCATACCCACAGGTGGAGAGCTCACTTTCCTGCGCCGCGCGCTTACTTTGAGATTGCGATTTCGTTTTCGAGTTGTGGTAACTCTTGTGCAGGGCAGGACCACGAAAATTAAAAAGCAATGCCCTCAGTTTTCTTTTTGATTGTGTCATAAAAGGTGCGACACGAATAAAAAAATGAAAATGCATATAGGAATATTTATTAATGATTTTAATTATGAGTCAACTAATGCAGTTTTGTTCTTAAAATGAAAAAGCATTCTGCTATTGCTTTTTCATTTTTGAATTTTACATTTCATATTGAATTTTGGTAACTCTTTGCTGGTGCATGTTTTGAAAATTAAATCTCAAATGTGTTTTCCTTTTTCATTTGAATTAAGTACAAGAATGAGCAGTCTTGCAGAAGAAAATGAAAATGCAGATTGAATGACTTATTAACCATTTTAATTATGAGTCAAATAATGCAGCTTCGTTCTTAAAATTTAAAAGCATTTCTGCTATTGCATTTTTATTTGGATTATGGTAACTATCTGCTTCCATAGTTACACTTGTGTTACAGAATAGTAAATGCTTCAGCAGAGTTTTATGAGGGTGTTTTTCTTTTTTTGTTGAAAGTGAAAATGTTGTTTTGAAAATGACTGCTTACAGGTCCATCTGTTTACTCTAACCAAGCATTCAGAACGAGGTGTCCAACACCGGTTTAATTTTTCAGGAATTGTTGACTTTAAAGAATCACGTTAATGTTCATTAATTCATGGAAGTGAAGAATAATTAAAGTAAATCTTAAAGTAACCTTGTGCTTCTGTGTTTCTCAATGTTTCAACAACATAGTTAAGTTCTTTCACATGGCTACTTTTATTTAACAGCTCTTTGCACACACGACCTTCAGGTCAAAAAGTAAATTCAGTAAATAGCATCACCATAAGGATTGCGTAATAACAGAAACAAAGGAGTGCAGTAAATAACCGATATCCCTGTGTATTTTTAAAAGGAACACTAGAGATTTAACAACACACAAAATAACAGGAGGTTCACAACAATTTAGTGTCCATTCTCCGGATAGGGTCAGGGGGAGGCGCACTGCAGTGGAATAAGTGTCCATCCTGTGGAGAGGGTCGGGTGGTTTAGAGAGATGCAGTGATGGCCTCTCTTAGGTGCAAATACAAGTTCACAGCCTGATACGGATCTGTTGGTGGAGCAAGATGGGACTCAGCCATAAAGATGATACAGAGTTCATAAATATCTGGATTACATGGTACAGCCAGCCGAAAGACACATTCATTTTTGCACAGTTGAATGTGTTCATCTTCAACAGGGGAGAGAAAATCTGTTGTTCGGTAAAGTTCAGGAACAGCATGCATCACATTAGGCCGACCGCTGGGGACGTTCAGGTTTCTTGATGGCCTGATGTTGTGTGCATTCCACACCTGTGCAGTGTCATCCAACTCATCCTGTAGAAAATGTATACATTTAGGAAGAGCTGTGCCAGCAGAACAGAAATAAAACACTAAATTACAGCATTCACACATGAGCAACCCCACCCTCTCCCTCCCTCCCTGTCTCTGTTCATCCCTCCCTCCCCCCTCTTTCTCCCCATCTCTTATCCTCTCTATTTCTACCCTTCTGTTCCATCTCTCTCCCCTTCCATCTCTGTTCCTTTCCCTTTTCTACCCCTTCTCTTTAGCATTCTTTTTCCTTTCCTCCCGTCTCTGTCTGTCTGTCTTCCCAACACCCACTTTCCCGTTTCTGTCCTCCCTCCCCTCTCTCTCACTCACATACACATGCGCACAAAATGAAAATAAAACATTATTCATGAACTCACCTGTATGGAGGCCCATACAACAAAACTGGAGGAGACTTTTGTCCAGAAACTCGCCATCAAAATGCCTGTTGTCTCTGAGGTCTGATAACAAGGCTAACCAGAACTCCATGCGCTGGCCACGCAGGAAACCCCACCAATATTCAGTTCTTTGATTGGCGGTGCTGGCCCCCTCCAAGTAACTATCGAGGGTGTCGTCTGGTTGAACAGGGACGAGGAAACGCTGGAAGCCTCTAAAATGGCCATTTTCGGTTCCAAGGTCGCCTCGAACAACTCTAGGGCACCCCCCAAAACGCTGTACCGCTTCTATGTAGCACCCTCCAATTACTTTTGGGTCACTACTTGTTGTGCAAGCATTGAGCCAGATTATTTTTCTTGAAAAGCCATCGATACATCCATTCACACAAATACCATATGGCTTCAGTTCATCATATGAGTCCAGGTGCCAGATGAAGTTGAGAAGTTTGAGAAGTAATTCCTCCGTCTGAGACGCCCCGCTTGCCTTAATGACACTCCTCTTGGATCCAGCTCCTTCAAAACCAAACGCACAGACTCTTTTCTCACACGCAGTCCATTTTCTCTGCATTTAGCATACATCCACCTGTACCCGTGAAGCTGCCCGGGGTAATGTAGCTGGTTGCTAATGGATTCAAAGAGGATCGCCAGGTCGGAATAGGCTTTGCGTGGCACGAGTCCCCTTGGAATGTACAGCTGCATCCCACTCTAGACTGATCAAACCCGACAAAGAAAACAAATCCTGAGTCACTAAATATTAAGAAGATGATTAAAAGGATTGGTATGTTTGATGTATGGAGGGATTTTCATCCATCCACTAAACAATTGACTTTTTACTCTCACCCTCATTCAGTTTACTCGAGGATCGATTATTTCTTTATGTTCTGAACAGACAGACACAGGGTTTTAGATTGTAGAATTGGTGTTAGCGACATATCAGATCACTCAGGTGTATATGTGAAAATAAATGTAGGTGTCCCACACAAAAACACTATTTGGAGACTCAACACCTCCCTATTAAATTACACCTGATTTGAAGATTACATTAGGAAAGAAATTAAGGAATATACAGACCTTAACGGTAGCACAGTGACGTCACAGAGTATTTTATGGGATGCTGGAAAAGCAGTATTGCGTGGGAAGATTACAAGTTGGGCATCACAAAGGAAAAAAGAAAAACTTAAACACCTTAACGACTTGACAAGTAAATTAGACTCACTGGAACGGAAGCATGTAGAGACTAACGACCCCACCTTATTGGAACAAATAACCGTAGTAAAATCAGTACTAAATAAGAAACTGAACGACCAGGAGGAACTTACACTTAAGTATATCAAACAAACCCACTATGAAAATGGACCCCGTGCTAAAAAACTCTTAGCCTGGAGACTTAAAAAACAACCGTCTGGAAGATCCATATATAAAGTAAAGGACCCGGTCACCAACCAGATGTGTTATAAGCCAGAAGCATTACAGTCTTTTGAATCATACTTCAGGAATTTATACACTCAACCCAAATTAGCAGAAGCAGTAACAGTCAATCAATTTTTTGAAATCCCTAGACCTGCCATCTGTTGTCACAGAACAAAATAAGTGCTTAACTACAGAGATTACAAATGCAGAGGTCGACAAGGCAATTTCTAAACTGAAAACAAGCAAAGCAGCCGGGGGAGATGGACTACCAGCAGAATGGTATAAGACTTTTAGGGACTCTGTGACCCCACTGCTATTTATTAAATTGTTTTAACTATGTCTTAAAAGGTGGCGAGACCCCACCATCTTGGAAACAGGCCATATTATCTGTAATACTGAAACCAGGGAAAGATAGGACAGATTGCAGCTCATACAGACCTATCTCAGTTTTAAACACTGATTATAAAAGTTTCACTTCAATTATTGTCAACACACTAGAAAATATTATCCCTGACCTAATTGACACGGACCAGACAGGTTTTGTTAAAAATAGACAAACACAAGACAATGTTAGGCGAGCTATACATCTGTTCCATATAATGAGCAAAGGAAACACAATGTCCTTAGCAATTAGCTTTGACACAGAAAAAGCTTTTGACTCTGTTCTATGGGAATTTTTATACCTGGTCCTGCAACGTTTTGGCTTTAACAATACAGTTATAAAATGTTTAAAATTCACCTGTGGCCCGGATCAGAATAAATGGCAGTCTTTCAGGTACAATCCGTTTGGAGAGGGGTTGCTGACAGGGCTGCCCACTGAGCCCCATCTTGTTTGCTCTATTTATAGAGCTACTTGTTCAAAAGATTAGGGAAGACCCAGAAATCATGGGAATACTATTCAAGGGGAAAGAATATAAGACATGTTTATATGCAGATGACATCCTGGCGACTTTATCCGACCCGGATACCAGTCTCCCTAAATGAATGCCCTCCTTCGACCAATGTGGTTCATATTCGGGATACAAATTGAACATATAGAAAACTCAAACTCTTACTTTTAATTACATACCTCAAGAAAACATACGTAAGTCCTTTAAATTTAAATGGAAAACCAGAATTTTCAAATACCTAGGTCTTCATATTCCCAAGACCCCCAAAGATTTATATAGTGTAAACTACGGTAGCATCACAACCAAAATTAAAAATGATCTGGACAGTTGGACCCCCCTAGTACTTGATTTTTACAACCGAATAGATACTTAAAAAATGGTTATTTTACCACAATTGTTATTTCTACTCCAATCGCTACCTGTAGAAATACCCAATAAGAAATTCAGTGAATGGAATCGGATCATTTCTAGATTCATATGGCAGAACAAGAAACCAAGGGTACGCTACAAAACATTACACTTAACAGGGATGGATGTCACTCCCATGCTTGGAGGACTACTATAAAGCAGCACAACTGCAGTATATAGTCTACTGGTGCAGGGCGGGTTACGATGCAAAATGGAAGGAGCTAGAATTTGACCAACTAGATATCCCACTTCAATCTCTGCTGGGTGACAAAGCTTTCAAGACTATATACTCTAATAACCTATGTGATGTTATAAAAACTCCCCTAAATATTTGGTACAAAGTGATGAGCAAAGCGCACCTGGAAAAAAAAATCTCGGTTATTAAGATGGGTCGAACATGATAGAGTATTCTTGTGTTATTCTTTATCTTGGTTTATATTGTATGATCACTAGTAGCACGTGTAAACTGTTAGAATCCTAGGCTAACATATACGCATCGTATTTCACTTTGTTTTATGGCCTGCCACTGATGTGCTCGTCCTCTCCCTGTACAGGATATGAGCTGTGAAATCGGTCAACTATCGTATAGTCGTTGGTTTGTCTCTCTCTGTTCTCCTCCCTGTTCTTTCCTTATCTTATCCCCTCCCAGTCCTGTGTATAAGAGACCTTCTTCCTCCTTCCCACCTTGCACTCGCACTCCCATTTTACTGTGTTTTGTGCCTCGGAGCTCCGATCCCTTTTTTTATTGTTTGTTCATTAAATTACTTATTATCCCAGTATTCCTGCATCGGCATCTTCGCTCTTTTCCACAACAATTTGGCGTCACGAACAGGATTGCTGGAGACCTGTCAGTGGAACTCTGGGACGTTGAGGGCCCGGGACCAGGAACGGAGGAAACTCCTCGTTCCCCCTCTACCTTGAACCAAGCATTCAGAGATGAGAGGATCGGCGTCTAAGAGTGGATCTGATCGGCTTCACGTCTATCCAAGCGAACCTGGAAGGGAAGTGCTGATTCAGAGATCGGGTGAGAAGTAATTGTTCTTGTCTCAGACATATCAGTGACCAGTGGGTTGTTTTCCTTGTCGTCTACGAACGGTCCCGGGGCAGGACGGAGCGCATACGTTAACCGTGCCTGTCAGGTCGGTGTTGATTCTGAATCAACACTGAAATTCCCGCTCCACAAGTGAGCCGGAAGCTTCTGGTAGGTAAACTACCAGAGGGGTGAGTTTTTTCTCCACCTTTTTGCTCCAGAGTAAGAAAAAGGGGTGCACGGGGACGCCTGTGTATTTTCTGACTTGGAATTTTGTGAAAACTTAGTGAAAAGTCAGAGTAATAAGTCTAGCTAGACAGTGCTGGGGAAGAACCAGAGCAAAGTGGCTGCTGCTGTTCCCCAGGGGGGACCAATTGTGGACGACATGAGGAAAAAATATGGTCCAGATTGTCTTGACATGTTGGGAATTTGGGTTGAAAAGTATGATTTCCCAGCAGGGGGATCACTGAGTTTGGAGGAATTGAGAAACCTCCGGGATAAATTGAAGATAGCAGAGGGAAAGGTTACAAAAAAGAAAAAAACAAACAAATATGCAATTCAGATCATCAAAGATCATGAAAGGTGTTTTTCATTCTGGAAACCTGAAGCAGAAGTCAGGGACAGGAAACAAGTAAATAAAACAAAAACAAACGTGTGAACAGCGCTGGGCGCTGGAGCACAGGGGTGACAGAGATAACGGCAGAGGGTGCACACACTCACACACACTCCCCAGAGGAGGGAGAAAAGGAGCCGCTCACACACGAGCATTCAAATGCACCAAATCGTCTGTATCCTTCTCTTACAGGCCCGAGGGACCCTCTCCTGGACATGCCTGTCTTCCCTCCTCCCGCCTGCCCTCATCCAACGCTACCACCGTACAACCCTGCGCACTCCAGCACCGACGCCGCAGCGTCGCCACGTTCATCAGGACTGCCGTCAACCAAACGGCCAGCCTCATCACTGCTTTCAGACAAGGGCTGCTCCCCCAGATCGCCAAAGCAGTTAACACAAGCTGCTGCGTGGGGATTGAAGATGCCCGGCTGACAGAGGTCCGACGTCATGCAGTGCACGCTGAGAGGCTTCTGCAGGAGGCCAGCGATGCAGAGGACAAGAAGATAAAGCGTGCCTCCCTCACCATGATGAAGCACCTCAGTGACACGGCGAGACGGCCCTACAGGAATAACGACAACCGACGAAGGGCGACTAGCGGAGACAGAGGCGAAAAGGGGGCGTGCCACATCTGCGGCCGAATGGGTCACTGGGCCAGAGAATGCTCTGACAAAGGAAGACACCGCGGGCAGAACCATGCCCACCGCAGCCAAGAGAGTGATCGCGAGGGCCGGAAAAGAGGATCCAACTTAGAGCAGCTGAGGGGGGAGGGTGGAGTGCGGGACACGGCATGGACCCGGCGAGACGGAACCCCGGCCTACAGCGTTTTCGCAGGGAAGTGATGCACACACACACATGCAACACGCTTCTTGCAATGAAGAAATGCTTGCTGTCCCCTCTAACTTCCCTTCCCCTGCTGACAAATACACTGATTCATATTCTGATGTGGATTATTCGGAAACGTATACTGATTTACATGTTGATGCTGATTTTTGTTCTGACAATGATTTAGGTTCGACTGATTGCTCTCAGCCTGACGGTGAGACATGCATTGACACTGACACAGAGTTCGAGGTTGATTTATGTGACCAAATTTTGAGCACCATTGACAGGTTTAGAGCGTTGTCACGTGCCGCCTCCTCCCACATACACGTTGTATAAAGAAGCTGCTTTTGAGAAACTGCCGCGGGTCACTTTTAGAATTATATGTAATATATGTTTATTCTGTCGGGGCAGCTGGAACGAAGAAGGGAGAGCCTCTCACCACTCCACTTACTTGTATTGACTACGGCGACGAGACATGCACATCACAAAAATAAATTAAACACAGCTTCGTATTGTAAGAAGTCTGTCAGATGAATTTGTTGGGAAGAGATTTGCTTCTAGCCCTGGGCATGAATCTCATCTCCACCCCCGACGGGTTGATTGTTGCCAGGTCATTATCTTCCTCGACCTTGGCTCAAATTCCTAAGCCTCTCTTGCATGTCTACCAGTGGTTGCTTCCCCTCGAGGCCTCAGAAGAATTGATAGTGGCGGCTAACGATAAGGTGCCGGGTGATGCTCACTTCATGAAAGCTCCTAATTTGCACTGCACAGCCAGTGTGACGAATGAAAGAAACAGTGTGTTTGAGAGTCAGTTTTTATTTTTTATTTTATTTTTTTTTTCAAGCGTGAATGATGGCCTTTTTGTTTCTATGTTGTTTTGGGGCCCCCAACGATGCGTTGCGTCTGTTTCACTCACACCAGAGCAGAGTGCATTTCTTTTTTTTCTGTCCGTGGGTCTACCCCACACATTTCACTTTCCAAGAGTCCAGGCGATGAGTGGAAGGACCTAGGTCCGTTTTTGACAAAATGCCTGTCGACCAAAGACTGGCACCGAAAGGAGCGGGGACATTTTTACTCCCCCACCCTGAATGTGCATAAGACTGATTTTCCACTGGAAACACAGGCTCTTCGCTGTCTGCACCTGACAGAGACACGTGACAGCGAGCGCCACAACACGAGTTTTGCATGTTTCACTGACACATCGCAGCTGCCCGAGGAACTGAGTGAGGTTCCCTCCTCACTGTGGGCTGCTCACAAATACGATGTGGGTCTGATCAAAGGTGCCGAACCGGTGAAGATCACACCCAAAAGTGATATTTGGCCCAACCCGCCGCAATATCCTCTGAAGCCAGAAGCTGTTGAAGGGATCACTCCTGTTTTTGATTCTCTTCTCGAAGCAGGTGTCATTGTCCCATGCCCCGACTCGCCAGTGCGCACGCCCATGTTCCCTGTAAAAAAAGGCCAGAGTTCCTCCTCAACGTGATGACTGGAGGTTTGTTCAAGATTTGAGAGCAGTTAACGCTGCTGTCCACGCCAGGGCACCGAACGTGCCCCACCCACACACAACTGCATAGCAGAGCTAGACACAATTTTCTCCCCCCGACCTGACCTGACTGACGAACCCCTTGCTAATGCTGATTTTGTTTTCTACACAGATGGTTCAGCGTTCCGGGACGACAAAGGCGCCAACAGAGTTGGTTACGCAGTTGTCTCCGACTCGGAGGTCATCTGTTCTGACTCCCTTCCATGTCACCTCTCAGCACAAGGGGCAGAGCTGGTCGCGCTAACTGAAGCATGCAAATGTGCTGCGGGCAAGTCTGTCACAATCTACATAGACTCCCGTTATGTGTTTGGTGTCATTCATGACTTCAGGGCACTGTGGAAATGCAGGAACTTCCTCAAGTCAGACGGGAAGCCGGTGTTTAAATCATGTGCTTATTGCTGACCTCTTGCGAGCCATACTTTTGCCCTCCCAAATAGCAGTGTGTAAATGTTCTGCTCACACTAACCTTCGTGACCCTGTTTCCCAAGGCAATGCCAGAGCTGACGCGGCAGCAAAGTCCGCTGCAAGGCAGCCTGCACCCTCGTCGGCCCCGATGATGACAGCCTCATTTGAGGAGGCTGATGCATCACTGGCTGAGATGCAGTCCCTTGCCACAGCGAAGGAGAAGGCGGCTTGGCGCTCCGCCGGCGCATGCTGGAACCACGTTACTGACATTTGGGTAGGACCAAACGGTAACCCGTGTCTGCCAAAACATTTATTTTCACATTTCGCTAAATTGACGCATGGGTTAGACCATGTGTCAAAAGGGGGGATGTTGGAATTAATTAATCAATTTTGGTTCACTAGAGGGTTTTCAGTCGTAGCACAAAAGCATTGTGAAGCGTGTTTAATCTGCCTCTCACAAAATGCAGGACGACCAGTCAAGATGGCAGCAATAGCAGCACACCCGGCTCCAACCAGACCGTTTGAACATGTCATGATGGACTTTATCGAATTGACACCGTCAGCAGGGAAAAAGTATTGTCTGGTCATGGTTGATATGTGGTCGAAATGGGTCGAAGCGTTTCCCAGCACCACACAATCAGCCAACGACGTGGCCAAGGCCTTGCTGACTGAGATAATTCCCAGATGGGGAATTCCAAACAAAATATCCAGTGATAATGGGACACATTTCACAAACGAGGCGCTTAATTAAATCAGGAAACTGTTTGGCATTGACCTCAGGAAACATTGTGCTTATCACCCTGCCAGTGGTGGGGCGGTAGAGCGTGAGAACGGGACGTTAAAAAGCAAATTAGCCAAATGTTGTGCCGACACTGGCCTGCCGTGGCCAAAAGCTCTTCCCATTGTCCTGATGTACATGAGAATGAGGAGACGCGCACGCGTTAATCTCAGTCCTTTTGAAGTTTTGTTTGCAGCTCCTCCCCAGATTGGGATGACTACCAGAGGAAAGGCACTCCCCTCCACGGCCTTGTGTGAAGATACAATACTAACCTATTGTTCCAACCTTGCATCCGCTCTAGCAGACGTAAGGCGCCAAGTGTCTGCTGTTTTGCCTCAGGCTGCGACGGGACCGCTGCACTGCCTGAAGCCTGGCGACTACGTCCGGTTGAAGGACCTCCGGAGAAAGAGCTGGAGAGCAAGTCGCTGGCTGGGGCCGTTCCAAGTGCTCCTGGTGACGCAAACCGCCGTCAAGGTTGCCGAGAGGGCCACCTGGATCCACGCGAGCCGAGGCAAGCGAGTCGTCGCCGGGGAGCGGACGAGGGCACTTCAGAGGGAGGAGGAGAGCCACGGGCCGGATCATCCCCCTTTCGCTGTAGGACGCCGAGGACGCCAAGGACGCCGGGAGCTGACGAGTGAAAGGTGAATCAAAACGTTTCACTCCAACGAAAGCAGCAAGATGGAACGTCCAGTGTCATGGCACCTTTTCCGCCAGCCAGGCTTTTGCGGCCTACGGGGCACGCTGGCCTACCTGGCCCTCATCAGCTGGATCATCGTTTTCACAATCTGGTGCTTCGAACGCACGGAGAGTTTCCGAGGAGAAGGTGGCAACGCCACCATCACTGCCTCCGGCACTCCTGTTCCAGCACACCCTGCTGTTTCACCTGCCTTTTCACCTCGCACAACACCTTACAGTACACCTCACATGAACATCAGTGTTGGGCAGCCAGGACGGGCTGACCGACCCAAAAGATGGGCCACAACTGACATGCTCACTCATTCCCTGAAGACTCCTGCACACCCGTACGCAACCAATCTCTGGTGGCATTACGCAAACTCTGCAGCACGAGCTCAAGGACATGTGAACTGTTTTGTTTGTTCCCGCATGACGCGATGTGGGGAAGTAATGTTCCTGACGATTTCAAAGTGTTTCCAGAATCTGCCAAAGTTGCTCTTTTACTGTTCCCCTGGACAGGGGTGGGAAAACTTATTTTATTCGCCGATACACTTCACTACCGTTTATTGCAGTTGACAAACTTGACACTGAATGCTACCTCGTCCATTAGCCAGGAGCTAAATGCTATTCGTCTAATGGTCCTTCAGAATTGTATGGTGCTAGACCTACTCACTGCACCCCAGGGTGGTGTTTGTCACATTGTAGGCACGTCTTGCTGTACGTACATTCCAGATAATGCTGCAGATGGCGGAGCAATCTCCAAGGCTTTAGATAGCCTCAAGAAACTTTCTGCTGCCGAGATGTCTGACCAAGGCGCCCCAGACGGGGATTGGTGGTCATGGCTCTCTCTAGGTCAATGGAAAGTGTGGTTAATAAAGCTGCTCGTTCCCGTAATCGCTATTCTCATTGTCATTTCGGTTATCACCTGCTGTTTTGTTCCTCTGATCAAGCGTTGTGTCAACAAGGTGCTCACTTCTGATCTGACTGGCTGATAGACAGCCAACACGCACAATCAGTTTGACATGTCAGAAAGGATGTTTGTGAATGTTAACGGATTGCCAGATGCGTGGGGCTTCAGCTGCCCTTATCCTGGTTGTGATTTCAACAACACCTACAACGATGTGTTTGCAGAGTACCCAGAACTTCCAGATCTCATCATTGAGGATGACGATGTCGATGACATTGACTCTGTGTAAAATACAGCACAGACGCAATGTCAGAGTTTTAGTAGTGGTTTTTAGCATACATAACAATAGCTTATAGGTTAATGTTTAAAGAGAGTTATTTTTAGTACAACTGTAAGTTCGTATTACCATGTGCCTTGCAGATTCCTGCCTTTGTGATCACGGGAAGTGTAACAGGCCAAGTTATGATGTTTGTGTCTAAAGCCAATGGTGGACATGAATTGATGTCTGTGTGGATGTTTTCACTCTTGTGTCCTGTGATCAAGAATGATCAAAAGGGGGGAATGTAATGGGAAATATGTATTCTTGGGTTATTCTTTATTATGTTGTATTCTGTGTCATATGATCACTAGTAGCACGTGTAATCTGTTCGTTTCATAGTATAACCTTCTCGAGACATTCTCCTCGTGGTCCACCAGAGGAGGCTGTAAATGTGTCAGCTTGTGCTGATTCTCTGTGCTTTGTTTTCCTCTTCTTCCCTTCCTTATCTCTTCCCCTCCCAGTCCAGTGTATAAGAGACCTTCTTCCTCCTTTCCTCCTCGCACTCGCACTCCCATTTTACTGTGTTTTGTGCCTCGGAGCTCCGATCCCCTTTTTATTGTTTGTTCATTAAATTACTTATTATCCCAGTATTCCTGCATCGGCATCTTCGCTCTTTTCCACAACAGCGGGTGATTCATAAATATGTCATTTCTTATTAATTAGCCCATAAGTGTTGTACACCAGTGTGACACCAAATGCTTGTTGCTGACAGCAGTGAAGAAATTACACTCTAGTGGTTCTGCACATTAGTATAAATAGAGTGATTCTCTATCATTACATCACAGGATGGCGGCACTCTGACAGATTCCATGAACCTGGACACTGATGATCCAGACTCCGGTCCAGATGACACAACAGGCCACAGTGGAAACGGGTCAGAGCATGGACTGGCTGCTGAAAGGATACAGGTAGGTGGCGCTGTCATCCCAAGTTGTGTGGTGTGGAGGATCAGGGCCAAAGTTCCAGATGCTCACAGATGTGACTGTGGATTCAGGAGGAGTGTTTGAAGGCTGGACTCCCAACAGTGATTGGCTGCTGAGGACCTCTCAATCACAATCAGGTTTTTTAGTGGCTGTGAGATTGAAAGTGAGTGAACATCATTAAATAAAGAGCTCCTGCAGGGTCCCAATTTGACAAGTACACTGCTAGGTGTGCTGCTTCGTTTTCGCCAAGGCCCTGTAGCATTCATGACTGACATTGAGGGAACGTTTCATCAAGTAAGAGTTTCCAACCAGGATGTAAACTTCTTACGCTTCCTCTGGTGGCCAGATGGGGACATTACAAAGGACCTACAAGAGCACAGGATGCTGGTCCACATCTTTGGGGCAGTGTCATCCCCAAGCTGTGCTTCATTCGACGACAATCAGCATGACTTCCCAGCCGAGGTTATAAACACTGTTTGTCAAAATTTCTACGTGGATGATTGTCTAAAGGCCGTCAGCACGGTGGAACAAGCAATACATCTGTACCAGCAACTAACAGACCTGTGCGGTAGAGGTGGATTTAAGCTCAATAAGTGGGTGAGCAATCATCGCTCGGTGCTGGCCGCCGAACTCCAACAAAGGAACTCATCTATAACAAATCTACAACCTTGTAAGGGCAAAACCTACTTGTTTTAATTCTGATTAATAAACTAAAGCTTATTCGATTATCATGATGTTGTTTTTTTAAACGCTCATACAAAACAAAAAAAGTGGAGGGAGAGTAGTCTGAATCGGGTTCTGGAGCATTGCTCTACCTCATACATCGTACTCATGAGCGTCACATCCACTTGTAGTGCATTATTTCTGCCAGCAAGCTTCTCCTGTTACGACTGCCCACGTTGACCTATATTTTCTGTTCACTCGCTCACCCGTATCAGGTGATACCCTGCAAGTGTAACAATTGGCTCTTGTCTTAGACCTTCCCCGAGGTGGTTGGTGGGGTGACCCACCCAGCACGTGACCTCTACGACAAGCTTCCACCCACGGAAGTGCCATAGGAAGACACGGATTAAATAGCTTGTCCACCAGAAGGCTGTATTATGGTGTACATAATATAAAACTTCTGCCCAGTTCTGCTTGTATTGCAATGGATGGTGTTCCTGAAGTTTCATTTTTCGTCCCTTTTTATTTTTTACATCCATGTTTGTGATGAAATAGTATTGTGAATCGCTAGCTCGCATTGCATGCTGGGAAACAGCGTCACTCAAGGAAGTTTTGGCTTCGCTGACACGGTCCTGAAGGGAAGTGGGTTTTAGTGCACTGGAACGGGATGAATGTGTTCAATCAAGCAGTACAAACCTGATTAATTGTCTTAATACTTCACTTGGAATGGCCATATTGTTTAGGATTAGAATTAGATGACAACTTCTTCATAATATTTGCAACTATTCAATTTGACCAGCAGGTGTCAGTAGAAGACGAAATTTCATGTTGACTATTTCCTAATGGAAGTGCTCTCTTTACGTTGGATTTTTCTCATAATTATTTGAAGTGTAGGCCTGTATCTGCACACAATTTGGAATTCGTCCCAGCGCCCTGAGCTGTAAATTTGGATTGTGTAAAATGAAAATGGCCATCTGCAGCAGAATGAAAGTGAGATCGCATTGTCCAGGTAGGAGGACAACAGTCAGTCATGTTTCACCTCCAGTCAACACCCAGTGGTTCACATGAAGGTCCAAGAGGCCTACAGACCTACACTGAGTCTGGACGTGGCAGTACAGTTGGATCATTGTCTTTGTTGTGTTGTTTGGTCATTGTGATCCAATGTAATGTGAGAGAAGGACGAGTGCAGTTATATTGGAGTGAGTTTTTTAGAGTGTAATAGAAGTTATAATGCAGAGTCTGTTTTTATGAAATGTTCTATCACCTGGCATCCATCCATCCATCCATCCATCCATCCATCTTCTACTGCCGTATCCGGAGTCAGGTCTCGGGGGCAGCAGCCTCAGCAGAGACCCCCAGACTTCCCTGGACCCAGTCACCTCCTCCAGCTCCTCCAGTGGGACCCCAAGGCTTCCCAGTCCAGCCCAGAGACCTGGTCAGCACCACTCTGACTCCCTGAGTCCCTGCTGCTCAGGTGAGGCTTCAAAGATCTGGCTGCACCTGATTGGACGGTCGTGGAGGATCTCCTTGGTCTTCTTGGTCTTCTTGGTCTCCAGCTGTTTGACCTCATGCTCTCTGTTGACCTCCTCACTCAGTCCCTCAGTGATGTAGAGCTCAGTGTAGATGCTGTTGAGGAGAGTTTGACTTCCTGCTTCTTCACCTTCAGTCACACGTTCACTTCTCCTCTCCAGACTGATCTTCTGCTGCTGTAGAAGCTCCTGCAGACCACCAACCTCTGGAGCTGAGAGAAGGTTGGAGAAGAAAACATCAGTGTGACCGTGTGAGCATCATTTTCTGTCCACGACTTGAAGCTGAAAGCATCCAAACTCCATTTTTCAGCTGATGTGGTGAAGCTGCTGTTGTCTGACTGTTTGCTCTAAATGTCCTCCAGTGGATCTTCTGACTGGAGGTCCTGACCACGGTTATAATAGTTAACGAAAACGAACAAAATAACGAAAACTTCAATTGAAAAAAACAATTGTCACGTTCCCAGGGGTTAGGATTTTGGTACCTGCCTCGTTGGGGTTTTGAAGCGAGCAGAGCTGAGACCATAAGGGTGACGTAGCAACGTTCAGGACACTGATTGGCCAAAGGCAGTCTTTCACGAAAGACCAAAACCGCCATTTTTAAATGCCTCGCGTGTGGATTTTTACATTAACACGTATTAAAAACTGAAAAGCTTATGAAACTGTACCATGGGTGAACAAAGAACTACAGACGTTTCTGTTCTCTGTGGCCGAAGAAAAAGCACAATGCAGACAGTTGTGCAGAAAGTTTAGTGTTAGCTAAAATATCGGGCACACAGACGTACTTATTATGTATATATTTCTTTCCATTGTAACAGGTCACTACAAGATCTACAATCCATTACCTAGAATTGGTTTTCCTTAAACTGATGTACAGGATTACTAATCTGACTTTGATGGGCAAATTTGACAACAGAATACAATTATGAAGCACTAAAACACAGGACCACAAAACAATTAAATAGGTGTGCATGTGAGTGTGAATGGTTGTTTGTCTCTATGTGGCCCTGCGATGAACTGGCGACTTGTCCAGGGTGTCACCCTGCCTTCGCCCTAAGACAGCTGGGATAGGCTCCAGCAGACCCCCGTGACCCTGAATAGGAATAAGCGGGTATAGAAGATGAATGAATGAAATCTTTATTGAATGAATGACACATTTTATTTCACTCGTGGTTTATGTAATTATTATTTTTTGCTCCATAGCTTTCATGATTCAGCATTACATGTTAAGCGTGATGAATTGCATGAAAAGAGAGAGCACTCGCTGATAAATTAACATGGTGTGCTGTTTAATTCCATGAGGACGACAAAATATTTGCAAATTTGTGTTAGCTACACGCATCGACAGGTGCAAGAGGTGCAAGAGAGGAACTTTCAGGGAGGAACTTTCAAGATTGTTCAGTTTTTGTTTTTTATTTTTTTTTTTTAGTTCTGATGAAATAAATAGACCAATCATTTCATTACTTTGTCTGCTTTCCAAAGAGGTTATTAATTAAAAAAATATGTGTGGCAGTGCTGTTATGGTCCATAGAGAGTTGCTTCAAAGAATTATCATTTATTATTCAGTGGCACATTGCTCACTTGTTTAATACACAAATAATAGTATATTATTATAATAATACTATTTTATTGTTATTATTATTATTATTATTATTATTATTATTATTATTATTAATAATAATAATAATAATAATAATAATAATAATAATAATAATAATAAAGGGTTTGGGAGCTATGCGCTGGGTGAGCAACTTCATTGAAAGGAATGGGACGCCATCTTGAACTCTGGGGGCTTGCCGCACTGTCACGCAGGTTGTGACGTAGCGGGCCAGCGACGCACAGGTATGATGTGAATGATTGACAGCTACCATTCGTTCCCGTTAGCGAGAGGATTAAAAACAAACAGACACCATAATGGCATCAAAAAGGAGTTATCCCAGCGGTGCGGAAAAACGGAAGGAAAAGAAAACCGATCAAGAAAAACTTGCAAAGGGGAAAGATAAGATATTTGTTTGTGATGTGGGCTGGAGAGGTGGAGGTGAAACGCTGTTCCCCGCCCCCCCCAAGTTTGTTTATTTGTCCTGCTAGCCAGCTAGCTAGCTTGCGTCGGATAAATGTTAGCTGGCTGGCTAATATTTGTTCGTCATGAATCAGCGTTTTTGTTTGTTTTATGAAAGTTGACCATATCCTGCCATGTTGGCCTATCCTGCCATGGGAATGAGTGATTGACTCCACACCCGTTTATTCACATTCTAACAGGGAGGGCGGGAGGGAGGGCATGTTGTAGTTGTTGTTGTAGTCAGTCCCCTGTTATTGTTCAGTGGAAGTTGTCTCTCACATATTTGACTCTTAATGTTATTTTAGCCTTAACTTAGGATGAATTTACTAAGCTTAGTTTGTATTTTGTAGGCCCTTCATTAGAAATGTGGTACTGTTTTATAATTCAAAGAAATATTTTATGGAAATACTTTATTTGGCATGGTGTTGACTATTTTAGACTGTTGTGGCAGTGGGTCATTTGTCTTAGTTTTATTACTTTAACTAGTACAGTGTGTAAAGTAATTCCAAAAACTCTTAAAAATGACAGTTATGTAATTGGGTAAAAGCTTTAAAGGGACACTGCAACCATAATGTTTAATTTAAAAACAAATGAATTTTTAATTTTCCTATATTACTGCAACATCACTGTAATAATAAAATAGGAAAATGCGCTTCTGATCTGTTTTGCTTGATGGTCTAATGAGCTTTGTCTCTGTAGGAGCAATTCTAAAATATGTTGGCGCTCCAGACATCGAGCCAGAGGGATCTCCCGAACATCCTGACCAGGAAGCTCCAGGACCAACACGTTCTTCAGAACCTCCTTCTGTCCAGGTGAATAATGTGTGTTATTCTTAGTAGCTAAGCTGATAAGTGTGGGACGAAACTAAGGCAATTAAGCATTATTTTGATTGTTGGTTTGCTTTTTAGTGTTGCACTTGTTGGTTTGTTGGATTTTCTTATTTAAAGTAAGCATTTTTTTTGATGAATACTCAATATGTTGTATTTATTGACATATAGAGGATTCTTTTCCTAGTATTATAGCGTTTGTTTGTTTTTAAATCAGTTTAACTTGCCTGAGTTGCTCAACTGAAGATGTTTAATTTTACCTGTAGCCTGTTTTGCTTACGAGGTGTAATAGATTGTGGAATCTTAGTAGACCTTAGGAGACGCACGCTGCTGAGAGTGGCAGCAATCAGCTCCGTAAATAAGGCAAATGCGCCATCTAGTGGGATGCAGCATGTTTATTCGTGTTGGAGCAATGGCAAGTACTACTAACAAAACAAAAGATGCACAGGGTAAGAAAAATAATCATAAACTCAAGCCCAACAAAGATAACAGATGGGCATAACTGTAACATTACATAGTAATGATTACTAGTACTACCAAAATTTCTACTACTACAGAGTACTACTACTACTCGAACTTGAACTATTCATCCCCTTTTTTCAGCAGCCATTAAGACAAAAGGATGACACTTATGCATTGCATCAAACTGTGATGCACAAAATAAATTCGATTAAATCAAAACAATAAATAAAGTGTGCATTAAACAGGGGGCAGTGCAATACAGTACAGGACTCAACTGATATAGTGCAGTTAGGCAGTATAGCCTATAACAGCTGTTCAGCATCCATAGTAATCCACAGTCAGTGCCATAATCATCCAGTCAGTGTCATATTCATCCATAGTCAGTATAATATATATGATATCGCGCAGACCCTCAACCTCCACTACATTGCCACACCCATTTAGCCCCCGCTGTTGAAAGTTGGCGTGTGGTGGACGCGGCCAGTGGTCTCCGTGCCACACCATCCAACGTGGTTTGCTTTACCTCAGAAGGGGGCGGAGGGCTCTCCGCGTCAGCTGTATGCTTCGCAGACAAGTGAAACGTAAGACTGCTCCTACTCCGGTGGAAACTAAATACAGCTTTACAGTAAATGCATATCACTTTTGTCCTGTCAAGACTGCCATCTGGCAGGGTTTTGAAGTGGAACTTTCCATTTACAATTGACGCCTTATCCATGTTAGTCCTTCCTAGTGCTCATCTACGCTCAGTGTCTTTTTCTTTTTTTTGTTGTGCTTACAAGCTGGCTGCAAGCGTGTGACTGTGTGCTGTGAGTCAATTCATTTCCCGTTTCCACAATCTACGGAGCGGCCAAAGGTTCAAAAAGCACCGTGTGCGTTAATCGCGCGATAAAAAAAGTTGTCGGCGATAAAGCGCCGTTGACACCCTTACTTTTTATATGAAGAAACGGATCAAATTTTTCCAACCAATTGTTCACCACTTCTTTGAACTTGTGGATGAATGCTGTGCATCCCACATGGAACGCCAACCTTCCTCTGATATTTCCATGCTTAGTTCTTTCTGCCATTTGGCTTTGATGTATCCTGCGTTTGTTGCTGTTCTGTTTCTGAAGGCCCTGATAGATTTTAGAAATGATTTTTCTCTTCATCTTTTTACAGGCTTCGATCAGAATATCTATCACTATATTGTCCTCTCCAGATGATGTTGGTTTGATTCTTTTATCATAGTAATCTCTTAATTGCATGTATCGAAAGAAATCTTTGTTTCCTCGTCCAAATTCCTTTTTCAACTCTCCAAAACTTTTTAAAACCCCCTTGTGAACGAGTGTGCATACTGCAGTTATACCCCTATCTCACTATCGTCTGTATTCAATGTCTGTGGTTCCCGGTTGAAATCTGGGATCAAGAGAAGGCCACATTAGTAGATTCCCTCCATATGGTTTTCTTTTAACATCTTACTCCAGATAGTCGGTGTGTGCGTAATAATTTCATTTTGGCTTTGTTGAGCTGATTTAGTTCTTATGTCTCCTACTAATGCCAGTGTGAGAGTCGTTTCTCCGCCGGCCTCTATCTATTTCCATCGTGCCTGATATTGAGGGCAGCATGTACACACCAAGAACTTTACCTGAGCTGCGGAAAAGTATTGTTTGAGATCAGGCAAGGACGACCCTCCCTCTTCCTTTTGCAGCTGGAGTGTCTTATATCTGATCCTCGGTCTCTTTCCGGCCCAAATAAATCTAGATATGAGTTTGTCCCAGTGTCTGAATTGTGATTCTGGAATCATATGTGGGATGGATTGGAAAAGGTACAGCAGTCTCGGTAGTACATTTATTTTTATCACTTCAATTTGTGTCTCAAAATCCATATTAAAGGCTGACCATCTTCCCAAATCTGTCTTAATATTATTGATAATAGCATTCTAATTGATTTCAAACCTTTTCAAAAGATCTTTTGCCAATAGCACACCCAAATATTTGATAACCTTGGAATTCCATTTGATTTTATATTTTCCTCTAATTTCTCGGCCTGGATGATAATTCAGCGTGAGAATTTGAGTGTTTGCTATGTTTAACTTGTTGCCTGTGTATTTAGCATAGGTTTCTATTATCAACATCAAATGAGGTAAGGTTCTGTCCGGGTCTTGGAGAACCAAAATAATATCATCAGCAAAAAGCCCTGTTAGATGTCCCTGCTCTTACTTGCTCTTACACTTACTTGCTTTACTTGCTTGGTGCTGGCGCTGGCAGCGGATTCCTCCTCCGACGTGGAGCCGCTGGGTCTGTGTTTGCGATTGGTTGGAGGAAGAAATGACCGTAATATTAAGCTACATGATTGGCTATGATGAAAAAGGAAGTGAAACTTTTTCTATCAAACTTTTTATCCACCCCTTTTTTTCCTATCGCAGCACACGTCTATCGATCGATATATATCGTTATCGAATTATCGTCCAGCCCTAGACGGTCCCGTCTAATGTTAGCTTGAGTCTGCCTACCTGTTATAAAACCTGACTGATCCTCATCTATCAAGTCCGGCATAAAACTTTCAAGTCTTTTTGAGATGATTGAAGTAAAGATCTTCTAGTCAACATTTAAGATTGAAATGGGCCTATACGATTCACAAAGTTCCTTATTTTTCCCTTCTTTTGGAATAACTGGAATGACAGCCTCTTTCCATGAGGGAGGCCGTTTGCCCTCTGTCAGAGTCAGATTAAAAGAATTTAGGAGTATCGGGGTTAATTCTTCTCCAAATGTTTTATACCACTCACTAGGAAACCCATCACGACCTGGCGCTTTGGTTGATTTTAAGCCTGCTAATGGCAGCATCTATTTTTTTTTTTGGTTATACTGGAAATTAGTTTTCTATTTTGCACATCTCCAATGGCTGGTAGGTCCAATAAGTCAAGGAAGTCTTTCATCTCACAATCTTCTTTAGCCGTGGGTTGGGTATATAGATTTTCATAGTAATCTTAAAAAACCCTCTCTATTTCTTCAGGTTCAAGTAGTAGCTGTTTCGTTAATGGGTCTCTAATTTTACATATTGCATGAGAAGCTTGCTGGGCCTTTATTCCTCTTGCTAAATATTTGGTTGATTTACAGCCTGATTCATAGTGGGTCTGTTTAATGAATTTCAGCTTTTTCTCAACATCTAGCCTCAAGACATTGTCTATTTCCCTTCTGACACCGATTATTTGTTGTAACACTGTATCGTCCTTATTGCTTTTGTGTTGCTGTTCCAGAGTTGTTAATTGGTTTACCAGCTTCTTGTAACCTTCTTCTCAATGTGGCAGGTGGGTTTGCCCCCACCTTCGCGTCATCAATCACACCTGCGCCAGAGTGCAATCTTTGCGTCCCTCAGTGCGTTTACATGGTACTAGAGAAATTTGAATTATTGCCTTCGTCCGATTATGATCGGAGTTTGAGAACGCCGATTGGAATCGGAGAACTCCGATTGAGACACCCAGATAATGTGATTGGAATTCTAATTTCTCGGCCATGTATACGCCTTAGTCGGACTATTAACTGGACAACGCAAGTGCGCACGCGCCACCGCACAACTACGTCGTCTAACAAAACAGACGGCGTGAAACAACCAGCAAACGCGAATAAGAATGTTGACATTTGGAGAGAGGATGAGACCGGGGCGGTGCTTTCTCTTCCAAAAGAGATGGACATATTAAAATTACACACAACAGAGACCTTTTTTAAAAGGGTAGCGCAGCAAATGCAGGGCTCCGGCTTTGCGCAGCCCTGAACAAATACGTATTCGTTCATATTTATATTTCTACCTTTTCGTTCACATTTTTTGTAAGTTAGAAGAATTTCAACTTGTAAATAAAAGCACAGCAAAGAGATGTTTTTCTGATTTGTTTTTATTTCGATAATTTTGCTGTTATTCTGCTGGAAACGGCGTGCAGCGGCACAAGCTTCCCCCACGGTCGGCACTTTAATGAGCATGTGTATAACTGAAGACACCGTTCCTTTGCAAAACCTGTACACAAACTCTCCCACCAGTCTGCGCAGAACCCGCATCCAACAAGAACGAGAGTTTGGGGTCCGTGGCGACGGCACAAAGCGTAGCATCGAAGACATTGTGTTGTTGTAGCCCTCCAACAGCAAACAACGTTCTTGTCTCATGGTTATCTTTTAAGATAACCATGAGCACAAGAAATAGGGTACAGCTTATCTGCAAAGTAAGTAACACGTACATTATGAACTATCATTCTATATCATAATGATGTAATATGTCAACCGAAAGCAGCTGACCAGCTGAAAAGGCTCACTCCACCCCCTACTGTTGGGAGGAGGACACGTTCCCGTCAGTAATTCAAATTTCTCAGCTGCATGTATAGGGGGACAAGGTGAGAACTCCGATTGGACGAGAAAACCGAATTATTGCTTAGTCCGATTAAGCTCTGCATGTAAACGCACTGATTACACCTGCGCCAGAGTGCAGAGTGAAAGCAGCTCTTTTAAAAAGAAGCGCAGGCTGGAGTCAGCACTCTGTCCTCTGGCGTGTCCACGCTGAGAACTCTGTCCTTCGCAGTTCTTAGCATTTCGGCTAGCAATCCCAGAGCGGGCTGGGCCATAAGCACAGCCGGAGGAGGAACCCTGGCGGGTGCCCGTTCATCGGGAGGTGGCGCTGTGTGTGCGTGATCGTTGTGCATTCACCGCTTGGCTGTTAAAGCCGCAGACCCCCCACCCCCTCCTCTTGCGCTACTGGAAGGACGCTGGTCTCAACCCCCTGCCTGGGTGCAGTCGCTCCGTCTTCCTCTGTTTTCGCCATACCCCTCTGTTACTGTTGCAGCGGCGATGTCCTCGCAATCAATTGCCGCACCAGTCTAGCCGGGTAACAGCGGTGTCACCACCACAATGCGGACACTTTTCCTTTGATTTTGGTTTATTTGGTTTAGACAATTCAGTTTGTCTGTTTCTTTTGTTAGCGTAACTACTTTCTTTGGTTGGTTTTCTTTTCTTTGTTTTGTTGTGAAATTTTGGTGAAACTTTGGGTTTTCTGTTGAGTAGCGATTTTGTTATAGTTTGATTTCCTTTTTTAGTTCATTAATATCTTGTTCCCCAGTGATCGTTACCTTTTTGTTTTGGGTTTTGGTCCTGTGTGTGTGTGTGTGTGTGTGTGTGTGTGTGTGTGTGTGTTAATTGTAACCCCCATTGCACGTCTACCCATCCTAGGGAGAAGGATCCCTCCTCTGCGTCTCTCTCAGAGGTTTCTTCTTTTTTGCTTTTAAGGGTGTTTTTTTTTTTTTTTCAAAGTTTTTCCTCACCCGATGCGAGCGTTTAGGGGTAGAGGGGGGCTGCACTTACATGTATATAGTTCATTGACGTGTATATAGTTCTTTTCACGTCAACATTTTAGATTAGACATTCTTTGTTGTTCAAAATTTCAATGAGTTTTATACATTTCTTTGTGTTCTATTAAAATTCTTTGTGTTCTGCTAATCACTGTCTCAGTTCGTCATTTAAAATTTTGAAAAATTCACTACAATGCAAATACAATATTGTTCAGTATTCATATTATTTAAAAGTTCTTTTATTAAACTTGGATACTGGTTTATACATCTCATGTGAAAATGCGAACACTTTCTCAGTCGCGAGTCCATGAGATGGTGTTACAGTGAAAACACCATCCTGGATGGAAATAAACATCCTTGTCAAATTTACCAAAACTATTTTAGTAAAATAAAAATGTCAAAACTAACTGTACTGTACCATCAAGAAAAAAACAAATGCTGATCTAAATAAACAAAAAAGGTAAGCAGGTGTCACAGTTCATCGTTGGCATCGGCGGGTGTCGGGGGACATCATCAAGTGTCGGGAGCATTGGAGGTCATCACAGGCATCACAGCAGGCGACAGCCAGTCCTGAGCTCAGAGATAATACCAATGTTTCCACATTAATGAAAACCAATCACATCGCTCATGCAATTACATATGTGAGCTCAAAGTAAGCACAGTCAACTGTTTGTCTCCTCTTTTTTTTCTCTTTCTCTGTCTCCATCCTCTCTGCCTCTCTCTCTCTCTCCATCCTCCCTCTCTCTCTCCATCCTCTGTCTCTCTCTCTCCATCCTCTGTCTCTCCACCCTCTATCTCGCTCTCTCTCCATCCTCTCTCTCTCTCTCCATCCTCTGTCTCTCCATCCTCTGTCTCTCCATCCTCCCTCTCTCTCTCCATCCTCTGTCTCTCTCTCTCCATCCTCTGTCTCTCCACCCTCTATCTCGCTCTCTCTCCATCCTCTATCTCTCTCTCTCTCCATCCTCTGTCTCTCCATCCTCTGTCTCTCTCTCTCTCTCTCCATCCTCTGCCTCTCTCTCTCTCCATCCACTCCCTCCTTCAAGTCGATTCTTCCACTGCCACGGATGAAAGCATGTCGTATTAAACTTGCCACTGGGTCGTTGTGATTGTGGAGGAACTGGCCGCTGCGGTTCAAGATAACCACTTCATTATGCCAGTTTTTTCTCTGCCCAGTTTGTCTGTGAGAAGTTCATAGTGTTGCTCCCAGTTTGGGACGGGTAATTGCACTCACAGTGGCTCTCTCTCACTCCATCCTCTGTCTGTCTCTCTCCATCCTCTGTCTCTCTCTCTCTCTCCATCCTCTGTCTATCTCTCTCCATCCTCTGTCTCTCTCTCTCTCTCTCCATCCTCTTTCTCTCTCTCCATCCTCTGTCTCTCTCTCTGTCTCTCTCCATCCTCTGTCTCTCTCTCACTCTCTCTCTCTCTCAATTCCATGTCTTGAGTTTATTCTCCATATTGTCCCTGGGATGATCTTTGGCTGACATAATCTTTCTCCACAACTACAAGCCCTCACGAGCCTTTGTCTCCAGCACCGCACCCAGGGCTCCACCACTGCAACCCGGTCCCCCACTCGCACCAGGGGGGCCCAGTCTGAGGCCGTTGTTGTCATTGCAGTGTGCCGCCCCACATTGGATGAGCTGTCACCAGGCCTCCCTGTTGGTTGCATTTGCCTCCCTTGTCTGAAGGTAAACTTTAAATTCCATTTCTTGAGTTTATTCTCCATGTTGTCCCTGGGATGATCGACAGCTGACTAAATCTTGTTCCAGAACTACAAGCCCTCACCAGCATGTGACTCCAGGCCACCGCGGGACTCCATCCAGGGCTCTACCACTGCAACCCGGACCCCCACTCCCACCAGGGGTGCCCAGCCATAGGCAGTGGTTGTCATTGCAGTGGGCGGCGCCCTCTCGATCAAGCTTTCCACAGGCCACCCTGTCGGTTGCATTTACCTCCCATGTCTTAAGGTAAACTTTAAATTACATTTCTTGACTTTATTCTCCATATTGGCCCTGACATAATCTTTGGCTGACATAATCTTTCTCCAGAACTACAAGCCCTCACGAGCCTTTGTCTCCAGCACCGCACCCAGGGCTCCAGCACTGCAACTCGGTCCCCCACTCGCACCAGGGGGGCCCAGCCTGAGGGCGATTTTGTCATTGCAGTGTGCCACCCCACATCGGACGAGCTGTCACCAGGCCTCCCTGTTGGTTGCCTTTGCCTCCCTTGTCTGAAGGTAAACTTTAAATTCCCTTTCTTGAGTTTATTCTCCATATTGTCCCTGGGATGATCTACGGCTGACTTAATCTTGCTCCAGAAATACAAACCCTCACCAGCATGTGACACCAGGCAACCCGGGGACTCCAGCCAGGGCTCCAGCACTGCAGCCCAGTCCCCGACTCGCACCAGGGGTACCCACCCTTCAGCGGTGGTTGTCGTTGCAGTGGGCGGCGCCCTCTCGATCAAGCTTTCCCCAGGCCACCCTGTTGGTTGCATTTGCCTCCCTTGTCTGAAGGTAAACTTTAAATTCCATTTCTGGAGTTTATTCTCCATATTGTCCCTGGGATGATCTTCAGCTGACTTAATCTTGCTCCAGAACTACAAGCCCTCACCAGCATTTGTCTTCACCACCGCACCCAGAGCTCTGGCCTGCAACCCGGTCACCCACTCGCACCAGGGGGGCCCAGCCTGAGGCCGAGTTTGTCATTGCAGTGTGCCGTCCCATGTCGGACGACCTGTCATCAGGTCTCCCTGTTGGTTGCATTTACCTCCCTTGTCTGAAGGTAAACTTTAAATTACATTTCTTGAGTTTATTCTCCATATTGTCCCTGGGATGATCTTTGGCTGAAATAATCTTTCTCCAGAACTACAAGCCCTCACCAGCCTTTGTCTTCAGCACCGCACCAGGAGTTCCGCCAGTGCAACCTCGGTCCCCCACTCGCACCAGGGGGGCCCAGCCTGAGGCCGAGGTTGTCATTGCAGTGTGCCGTCCCACATTGGACGCTTTCACCAGGCCTCCCTGTTGGTTGCATTTGCCTCCCTTGTCTGAAGGTAAACTTTAAATTACATTTCTTGAGTTTATTCTCCATATTGTCCCTGGGATGATCTACGGCTGACTTAATCTTGCTCCAGAACTACAAGCCCTCACCAGCATGTGACTCCAGGCCACCCCGGGACTCCAGCCAGGGCTCCAATACTACTGCCAGGTCCCCCACTCGCACCAGGGGTGCCCAGCCTTAGGCGGTGGTTGTCGTTGCAGTGGGCGGCGCCCTCTCAATCAATCTTTCCCCAGGCCACCCTGTTGGTTGCATTTACCTCCCATGTCTTAAGGTAAACTTTAATTACATTTCTTGAGTTTATTCTCCATATTGTCCCTGGGATGATCTTTGGCTGACATAATCTTTCTCCAGAACTACAAGCCCTCACCAGCCTTTGTCTTCAGCGCCGCACCAGGAGTTCCGCCAGTGCAACCCGGTCCCCCACTCAAACTAGGGGGGCCCAGTGGGAGGGGGATTTTGTCATTGCAGTGTGCCGTCCCACATCGGACGCGCTGTCACCAGGCCTCCCTGTTGGTTGCATTTCCCTCCCTTGTCTGAAGGTAAACGTTAAATTCCATTTCTTGAGTTTATTCTCCATATTGTCCCTGGGATGATCTTTGGCTGACATAATCTTTCTCCAGAACTACAAGCCCTCACGAGCCTTTGTCTCCAGCACCGCACCCAGGGCTCCAGCACTGCAACTCGGTCCCCCACTCGCACCAGGGGGGCCCAGCCTGAGGGCGATTTTGTCATTGCAGTGTGCCGCCCCACATCGGACAAGCTGTCACCAGGCCTCCCTGTTGGTTGCCTTTGCCTCCCTTGTCTGAAGGTAAACTTTGGTGAAACAACAGAGAAGCATTTATAGAGCGTCGTTGCCACCTACTGGCATCTTTCGGTAGTGTTTCTGTTGTAATTTTGAAGCGAACTTTATAGCGGAAGTAAGACACGGAAAACACACTGCCAGCGTTTTCTTATGTGCACTCGTTCCTGTAAACATCACGTGTTTTTGGTTGCATCGTCGGTACGTGTTTTTGTTTTGTATTTGCTTGTCTTTTGTGTGCAGTTGTCAAATATTTGTAAGTATATATATTTTGTATGTATGCAAATTTTGATTATATATTTTCTTGTACCTTTTAGTTTTACACTTTTCTTCGACAATAAACCTGTGGACAACGCATCGCAAGTCTCCAGAGTCTTGACCGGGGAGAAGGGTTATCTAAACTGTCATGAGGACAGCGCAATAATCTTTCTCCAGAACTACAAGCCCTCACCAGCCTTTGTCTTCAGCACCGCACCAGGAGTTCCGGCAGTGCAACCCGGTCCCCCACTCTCACCAGGGGTGCCCAGCCATAGGCAGTGGTTGTCGTTGCAGTGGACGGCACCCTCTCGATCAAGCTTTCCCCAGGCCTCCTTGTTGGTTGCATTTGCCTCCCCTGTCTTAAGGTAAACTTTAAATTACATTTCTTGACTTTTTTCTCCATATTGTCCCTGGGATGATCTACGGCTGACTTAATCTTGCTCCAGAAATACAAACCCTCACCAGCTTGTGACACCAGGCAACCCCGGGACTCCAGCCAGGGCTCCAGGACTGCTGCCCGGTCCCCCACTCTCACCAGGGGTGCCCAACCTTCGGCGATGGTTGTCGTTGCAGTGGGCGGCGCCCTCTCGATCAGGCTTTCCCCAGGCCTCCCTGTTGGTTGCATTTGCCTCCCTTGTCTGAAGGTAAACTTTAAATTCCCTTTCTTGAGTTTATTCTCCATATTGTTCCTGGGATGATCTACAGCTGACTTAATCTTGCTCCAGAAATACAAAGCCTCACCAGCATGTGACACCAGGCAACCCCGGGACTCCAGCCAGGGCTCCAGCACTGCTGCCCGGTCCCCCACTCTCACCAGGGGTGCCCAACCTTCGGCGGTGGTTGTCGTTGCAGTGGGCGTCGCCCTCTCGATCAAGCTTTCCCCATGCCTCCCTGTTGGTTGCATTTGCCTCCCTTGTCTGAAGGTAAACTTTAAATTACATTTCTTGAGTTTATTCTCCATATTGTCCTTGGGATGATCCTTGGCTGACATAATCTTTCTCCAGAACTACAAGCCCTCACCAGCCTTTATCTTCACCATCGCACCCAGAGCTCTGTCCTGCAACCCGGTGAGCCACTCGCACCAGGGGGGCCCAGCCTGAGGCCGAGTTTGTCATTGCATTGTGCCGTCCCATGTCGGACGACCTGTCATCAGGCCTCCCTGTTGGTTGCATTTGACTCCCTTGTCTGAAGGTAAACTTTAAATTCCATTTCTTGAGTTTATTGTCCATATTGTCCCTGGGATGATCTTTGGCTGACATAATCTTTCTCCAGAACTACAAGCCCTCACCAGCATGTGACTCCAGGCCACCCTGGGGCTCCAGCCAGGGCTCCAGCACTGCTGCCCGGTCCCCCACTCGCACCAGGGGTACCCACCCTTCAGCGGTGGTTGTCGTTGCAGTGGGCGGCGCCCTCTCGATCAAGCTTTCCCCAGGCCACCCTGTTGGTTGCATTTGCCTCCCTTGTCTGAAGGTAAACTTTAAATTCCATTTCTGGAGTTTATTCTCCATATTGTCCCTGGGATGATCTTCAGCTGACTTAATCTTGCTCCAGAACTACAAGCCCTCACCAGCATTTGTCTTCACCACCGCACCCAGAGCTCTGGCCTGCAACCCGGTCACCCACTCGCACCAGGGGGGCCCAGCCTGAGGCCGAGTTTGTCATTGCAGTGTGCCGTCCCATGTCGGACGACCTGTCATCAGGTCTCCCTGTTGGTTGCATTTACCTCCCTTGTCTGAAGGTAAACTTTAAATTACATTTCTTGAGTTTATTCTCCATATTGTCCCTGGGATGATCTTTGGCTGAAATAATCTTTCTCCAGAACTACAAGCCCTCACCAGCCTTTGTCTTCAGCACCGCACCAGGAGTTCCGCCAGTGCAACCTCGGTCCCCCACTCGCACCAGGGGGGCCCAGCCTGAGGCCGAGGTTGTCATTGCAGTGTGCCGTCCCACATTGGACGCTTTCACCAGGCCTCCCTGTTGGTTGCATTTGCCTCCCTTGTCTGAAGGTAAACTTTAAATTACATTTCTTGAGTTTATTCTCCATATTGTCCCTGGGATGATCTACGGCTGACTTAATCTTGCTCCAGAACTACAAGCCCTCACCAGCATGTGACTCCAGGCCACCCCGGGACTCCAGCCAGGGCTCCAATACTACTGCCAGGTCCCCCACTCGCACCAGGGGTGCCCAGCCTTAGGCGGTGGTTGTCGTTGCAGTGGGCGGCGCCCTCTCAATCAATCTTTCCCCAGGCCACCCTGTTGGTTGCATTTACCTCCCATGTCTTAAGGTAAACTTTAATTACATTTCTTGAGTTTATTCTCCATATTGTCCCTGGGATGATCTTTGGCTGACATAATCTTTCTCCAGAACTACAAGCCCTCACCAGCCTTTGTCTTCAGCGCCGCACCAGGAGTTCCGCCAGTGCAACCCGGTCCCCCACTCAAACTAGGGGGGCCCAGTGGGAGGGGGATTTTGTCATTGCAGTGTGCCGTCCCACATCGGACGCGCTGTCACCAGGCCTCCCTGTTGGTTGCATTTCCCTCCCTTGTCTGAAGGTAAACGTTAAATTCCATTTCTTGAGTTTATTCTCCATATTGTCCCTGGGATGATCTTTGGCTGACATAATCTTTCTCCAGAACTACAAGCCCTCACGAGCCTTTGTCTCCAGCACCGCACCCAGGGCTCCAGCACTGCAACTCGGTCCCCCACTCGCACCAGGGGGGCCCAGCCTGAGGGCGATTTTGTCATTGCAGTGTGCCGCCCCACATCGGACAAGCTGTCACCAGGCCTCCCTGTTGGTTGCCTTTGCCTCCCTTGTCTGAAGGTAAACTTTGGTGAAACAACAGAGAAGCATTTATAGAGCGTCGTTGCCACCTACTGGCATCTTTCGGTAGTGTTTCTGTTGTAATTTTGAAGCGAACTTTATAGCGGAAGTAAGACACGGAAAACACACTGCCAGCGTTTTCTTATGTGCACTCGTTCCTGTAAACATCACGTGTTTTTGGTTGCATCGTCGGTACGTGTTTTTGTTTTGTATTTGCTTGTCTTTTGTGTGCAGTTGTCAAATATTTGTAAGTATATATATTTTGTATGTATGCAAATTTTGATTATATATTTTCTTGTACCTTTTAGTTTTACACTTTTCTTCGACAATAAACCTGTGGACAACGCATCGCAAGTCTCCAGAGTCTTGACCGGGGAGAAGGGTTATCTAAACTGTCATGAGGACAGCGCAATAATCTTTCTCCAGAACTACAAGCCCTCACCAGCCTTTGTCTTCAGCACCGCACCAGGAGTTCCGGCAGTGCAACCCGGTCCCCCACTCTCACCAGGGGTGCCCAGCCATAGGCAGTGGTTGTCGTTGCAGTGGACGGCACCCTCTCGATCAAGCTTTCCCCAGGCCTCCTTGTTGGTTGCATTTGCCTCCCCTGTCTTAAGGTAAACTTTAAATTACATTTCTTGACTTTTTTCTCCATATTGTCCCTGGGATGATCTACGGCTGACTTAATCTTGCTCCAGAAATACAAACCCTCACCAGCTTGTGACACCAGGCAACCCCGGGACTCCAGCCAGGGCTCCAGGACTGCTGCCCGGTCCCCCACTCTCACCAGGGGTGCCCAACCTTCGGCGATGGTTGTCGTTGCAGTGGGCGGCGCCCTCTCGATCAGGCTTTCCCCAGGCCTCCCTGTTGGTTGCATTTGCCTCCCTTGTCTGAAGGTAAACTTTAAATTCCCTTTCTTGAGTTTATTCTCCATATTGTTCCTGGGATGATCTACAGCTGACTTAATCTTGCTCCAGAAATACAAAGCCTCACCAGCATGTGACACCAGGCAACCCCGGGACTCCAGCCAGGGCTCCAGCACTGCTGCCCGGTCCCCCACTCTCACCAGGGGTGCCCAACCTTCGGCGGTGGTTGTCGTTGCAGTGGGCGTCGCCCTCTCGATCAAGCTTTCCCCATGCCTCCCTGTTGGTTGCATTTGCCTCCCTTGTCTGAAGGTAAACTTTAAATTACATTTCTTGAGTTTATTCTCCATATTGTCCTTGGGATGATCCTTGGCTGACATAATCTTTCTCCAGAACTACAAGCCCTCACCAGCCTTTATCTTCACCATCGCACCCAGAGCTCTGTCCTGCAACCCGGTGAGCCACTCGCACCAGGGGGGCCCAGCCTGAGGCCGAGTTTGTCATTGCATTGTGCCGTCCCATGTCGGACGACCTGTCATCAGGCCTCCCTGTTGGTTGCATTTGACTCCCTTGTCTGAAGGTAAACTTTAAATTCCATTTCTTGAGTTTATTGTCCATATTGTCCCTGGGATGATCTTTGGCTGACATAATCTTTCTCCAGAACTACAAGCCCTCACCAGCATGTGACTCCAGGCCACCCTGGGGCTCCAGCCAGGGCTCCAGCACTGCTGCCCGGTCCCCCACTCTCACCAGGGGTGCCCAACCTTCGGCGGTGGTTGTCGTTGCAGTGGGCGTCTCCCTCTCGATCAAGCTTTCCCCAGGCCTCCCTGTTGGTTGCATTTGCCTCCCTTGTCTGAAGGTAAACTTTAAATTCCATTTCTTGAGTTTATTGTCCATATTGTCCCTGGGATGATTTTTGGCTGACATAATCTTTCTCCAGAACTAAAAGCCCTCACCAGCCTTTGTCTTCACCATCGCACCCAGAGCTCTGGCCTGCACCCCGGTCACCCACTCGCACCAGGGGGGCCCAGCCTGAGGCCGAGTTTGTCATTGCAGTGTGCCGTCCCATGTCGGACGACCTGTCATCAGGCCTCCCTGTTGGTTGCATTTGCCTCCCTTGTCTGAAGGTAAACTTTAAATTATATTTCTTGACTTTATTCTCCATATTGTCCCTGGGATGATCTTTGGCTGACATAATCTTGCTCCAGAACTACAAGCCCTCACCAGCCTTTGTCTTCACCACCGCACCAGGAGTTCCGGCAGTGCAACCTCGGTCCCCCACTCGCACCAGGGGGGCCCGGCCTGAGGCCGAGGTTGTCATTGCAGTGTGCCGTCTCACATCGGACGCGCTGTCACCAGGCCTCCCTGTTGGTTGCATTTGCCTCCCTTGTCTGAAGGTAAACTTTAAATTCCCTTTCTTGAGTTTATTCTCCATATTGTCCCTGGGATGATCTACGGCTGACTTAATCTTGCTCCAGAAATACAAACCCTCACCAGCATGTGACACCAGGCAACCCTGGGACTCCAGCCAGGGCTCCAGCACTGCTGCCCGGTCCCCCACTCTCACCAGGGGTGCCCAGCCTTAGGCGGTGGTTGTCGTTGCAGTGGACGGCGCCCTCTCAATCAAGCTTTCCCCAGGCCACCGTGTTGGTTGCATTTACCTCCCATGTCTTAAGGTAAACTTTAATTACATTTCTTGAGTTTAGTCTCCATATTGTCCCTGGGATGATCTTTGGCTGACATAATCTTTCTCCAGAACTACAAGCCCTCACCAGCCTTTGTCTTCAGCGCCGCACCAGGAGTTCCGCCAGTGCAACCCGGTCCCCCACTCAAACTAGGGGGGCCCAGTGGGAGGGGGATTTTGTCATTGCAGTGTGCCGTCCCACATCGGACGCGCTGTCACCAGGCCTCCCTGTTGGTTGCATTTCCCTCCCTTGTCTGAAGGTAAACGTTAAATTCCATTTCTTGACTTTATTCTCCATATTGTCCCTGGGATGATTTTTGGCTGACATAATCTTTCTCCAGAACTACAAGCCCTCACGAGCCTTTGTCTCCAGCACCGCACCCAGGGCTCCAGCACTGCAACTCGGTCCCCCACTCGCACCAGGGGGGCCCAGCCTGAGGGCGATTTTGTCATTGCAGTGTGCCGCCCCACATCGGACGAGCTGTCACCCGGCCTCCCTGTTGGTTGCCTTTGCCTCCCTTGTCTGAAGGTAAACTTTGGTGAAACAACAGAGAAGCATTTATTGAGCGTCGTTGCCACCTACTGGCATCTTTCGGTAGTGTTTCTGTTGTAATTTTGAAGCGAACTTTATAGCGGAAGTAAGACACGGAAAACACACTGCCAGCGTTTTCTTATGTGCACTCGTTCCTGTAAACATCACGTGTTTTTGGTTGCATCGTCTGTACGTGTTTTTGTTTTGTATTTGCTTGTCTTTTGTGTGCAGTTGTCAAATATTTGTAAGTATATATATTTTGTATGTATGCAAATTTTGATTATATATTTTCTTGTACCTTTTAGTTTTACACTTTTCTTCGACAATAAACCTGTGGACAACGCATCGCAAGTCTCCAGAGTCTTGACCGGGGAGAAGGGTTATCTAAACTGTCATGAGGACAGCGCAATAATCTTTCTCCAGAACTACAAGCCCTCACCAGCCTTTGTCTTCAGCACCGCACCAGGAGTTCCGGCAGTGCAACCCGGTCCCCCACTCTCACCAGGCGTGCCCAGCCATAGGCGGTGGTTGTCGTTGCAGTGGGCGGCACCCTCTCGATCAAGCTTTCCCCAGGCCTCCTTGTTGGTTGCATTTGCCTCCCCTGTCTTAAGGTAAACTTTAAATTACATTTCTTGACTTTTTTCTCCATATTGTCCCTGGGATGATCTACGGCTGACTTAATCTTGCTCCAGAAATACAAACCCTCACCAGCTTGTGACACCAGGCAACCCCGGGACTCCAGCCAGGGCTCCAGGACTGCTGCCCGGTCCCCCACTCTCACCAGGGGTGCCCAACCTTCGGCGATGGTTGTCGTTGCAGTGGGCGGCGCCCTCTCGATCAAGCTTTCCCCAGGCCTCCCTGTTGGTTGCATTTGCCTCCCTTGTCTGAAGGTAAACTTTAAATTCCCTTTCTTGAGTTTATTCTCCATATTGTTCCTGGGATGATCTACGGCTGACTTAATCTTGCTCCAGAAATACAAAGCCTCACCAGCATGTGACACCAGTCAACCCCGGGACTCCAGCCAGGGCTCCAGCACTGCTGCCCGGTCCCCCACTCTCACCAGGGGTGCCCAGCCTTAGGCGGTGGTTGTCGTTGCAGTGGGCGGCGCCCTCTCGATCAAGCTTTCCCCAGGCCACCCTGTTGGTTGCATTTGCCTCCCTTGTCTGAAGGTAAACTTTAAATTCCATTTCTGGAGTTTATTCTCCATATTGTCCCTGGGATGATCTTCAGCTGACTTAATCTTGCTCCAGAACTACAAGCCCTCACCAGCATTTGTCTTCACCACCGCACCCAGAGCTCTGGCCTGCAACCCGGTCACCCACTCGCACCAGGGGGGCCCAGCCTGAGGCCGAGTTTGTCATTGCAGTGTGCCGTCCCATGTCGGACGACCTGTCATCAGGTCTCCCTGTTGGTTGCATTTACCTCCCTTGTCTGAAGGTAAACTTTAAATTACATTTCTTGAGTTTATTCTCCATATTGTCCCTGGGATGATCTTTGGCTGAAATAATCTTTCTCCAGAACTACAAGCCCTCACCAGCCTTTGTCTTCAGCACCGCACCAGGAGTTCCGCCAGTGCAACCTCGGTCCCCCACTCGCACCAGGGGGGCCCAGCCTGAGGCCGAGGTTGTCATTGCAGTGTGCCGTCCCACATTGGACGCTTTCACCAGGCCTCCCTGTTGGTTGCATTTGCCTCCCTTGTCTGAAGGTAAACTTTAAATTACATTTCTTGAGTTTATTCTCCATATTGTCCCTGGGATGATCTACGGCTGACTTAATCTTGCTCCAGAACTACAAGCCCTCACCAGCATGTGACTCCAGGCCACCCCGGGACTCCAGCCAGGGCTCCAATACTACTGCCAGGTCCCCCACTCGCACCAGGGGTGCCCAGCCTTAGGCGGTGGTTGTCGTTGCAGTGGGCGGCGCCCTCTCAATCAATCTTTCCCCAGGCCACCCTGTTGGTTGCATTTACCTCCCATGTCTTAAGGTAAACTTTAATTACATTTCTTGAGTTTATTCTCCATATTGTCCCTGGGATGATCTTTGGCTGACATAATCTTTCTCCAGAACTACAAGCCCTCACCAGCCTTTGTCTTCAGCGCCGCACCAGGAGTTCCGCCAGTGCAACCCGGTCCCCCACTCAAACTAGGGGGGCCCAGTGGGAGGGGGATTTTGTCATTGCAGTGTGCCGTCCCACATCGGACGCGCTGTCACCAGGCCTCCCTGTTGGTTGCATTTCCCTCCCTTGTCTGAAGGTAAACGTTAAATTCCATTTCTTGAGTTTATTCTCCATATTGTCCCTGGGATGATCTTTGGCTGACATAATCTTTCTCCAGAACTACAAGCCCTCACGAGCCTTTGTCTCCAGCACCGCACCCAGGGCTCCAGCACTGCAACTCGGTCCCCCACTCGCACCAGGGGGGCCCAGCCTGAGGGCGATTTTGTCATTGCAGTGTGCCGCCCCACATCGGACAAGCTGTCACCAGGCCTCCCTGTTGGTTGCCTTTGCCTCCCTTGTCTGAAGGTAAACTTTGGTGAAACAACAGAGAAGCATTTATAGAGCGTCGTTGCCACCTACTGGCATCTTTCGGTAGTGTTTCTGTTGTAATTTTGAAGCGAACTTTATAGCGGAAGTAAGACACGGAAAACACACTGCCAGCGTTTTCTTATGTGCACTCGTTCCTGTAAACATCACGTGTTTTTGGTTGCATCGTCGGTACGTGTTTTTGTTTTGTATTTGCTTGTCTTTTGTGTGCAGTTGTCAAATATTTGTAAGTATATATATTTTGTATGTATGCAAATTTTGATTATATATTTTCTTGTACCTTTTAGTTTTACACTTTTCTTCGACAATAAACCTGTGGACAACGCATCGCAAGTCTCCAGAGTCTTGACCGGGGAGAAGGGTTATCTAAACTGTCATGAGGACAGCGCAATAATCTTTCTCCAGAACTACAAGCCCTCACCAGCCTTTGTCTTCAGCACCGCACCAGGAGTTCCGGCAGTGCAACCCGGTCCCCCACTCTCACCAGGGGTGCCCAGCCATAGGCAGTGGTTGTCGTTGCAGTGGACGGCACCCTCTCGATCAAGCTTTCCCCAGGCCTCCTTGTTGGTTGCATTTGCCTCCCCTGTCTTAAGGTAAACTTTAAATTACATTTCTTGACTTTTTTCTCCATATTGTCCCTGGGATGATCTACGGCTGACTTAATCTTGCTCCAGAAATACAAACCCTCACCAGCTTGTGACACCAGGCAACCCCGGGACTCCAGCCAGGGCTCCAGGACTGCTGCCCGGTCCCCCACTCTCACCAGGGGTGCCCAACCTTCGGCGATGGTTGTCGTTGCAGTGGGCGGCGCCCTCTCGATCAGGCTTTCCCCAGGCCTCCCTGTTGGTTGCATTTGCCTCCCTTGTCTGAAGGTAAACTTTAAATTCCCTTTCTTGAGTTTATTCTCCATATTGTTCCTGGGATGATCTACAGCTGACTTAATCTTGCTCCAGAAATACAAAGCCTCACCAGCATGTGACACCAGGCAACCCCGGGACTCCAGCCAGGGCTCCAGCACTGCTGCCCGGTCCCCCACTCTCACCAGGGGTGCCCAACCTTCGGCGGTGGTTGTCGTTGCAGTGGGCGTCGCCCTCTCGATCAAGCTTTCCCCATGCCTCCCTGTTGGTTGCATTTGCCTCCCTTGTCTGAAGGTAAACTTTAAATTACATTTCTTGAGTTTATTCTCCATATTGTCCTTGGGATGATCCTTGGCTGACATAATCTTTCTCCAGAACTACAAGCCCTCACCAGCCTTTATCTTCACCATCGCACCCAGAGCTCTGTCCTGCAACCCGGTGAGCCACTCGCACCAGGGGGGCCCAGCCTGAGGCCGAGTTTGTCATTGCATTGTGCCGTCCCATGTCGGACGACCTGTCATCAGGCCTCCCTGTTGGTTGCATTTGACTCCCTTGTCTGAAGGTAAACTTTAAATTCCATTTCTTGAGTTTATTGTCCATATTGTCCCTGGGATGATCTTTGGCTGACATAATCTTTCTCCAGAACTACAAGCCCTCACCAGCATGTGACTCCAGGCCACCCTGGGGCTCCAGCCAGGGCTCCAGCACTGCTGCCCGGTCCCCCACTCTCACCAGGGGTGCCCAACCTTCGGCGGTGGTTGTCGTTGCAGTGGGCGTCTCCCTCTCGATCAAGCTTTCCCCAGGCCTCCCTGTTGGTTGCATTTGCCTCCCTTGTCTGAAGGTAAACTTTAAATTCCATTTCTTGAGTTTATTGTCCATATTGTCCCTGGGATGATTTTTGGCTGACATAATCTTTCTCCAGAACTAAAAGCCCTCACCAGCCTTTGTCTTCACCATCGCACCCAGAGCTCTGGCCTGCACCCCGGTCACCCACTCGCACCAGGGGGGCCCAGCCTGAGGCCGAGTTTGTCATTGCAGTGTGCCGTCCCATGTCGGACGACCTGTCATCAGGCCTCCCTGTTGGTTGCATTTGCCTCCCTTGTCTGAAGGTAAACTTTAAATTATATTTCTTGACTTTATTCTCCATATTGTCCCTGGGATGATCTTTGGCTGACATAATCTTGCTCCAGAACTACAAGCCCTCACCAGCCTTTGTCTTCACCACCGCACCAGGAGTTCCGGCAGTGCAACCTCGGTCCCCCACTCGCACCAGGGGGGCCCGGCCTGAGGCCGAGGTTGTCATTGCAGTGTGCCGTCTCACATCGGACGCGCTGTCACCAGGCCTCCCTGTTGGTTGCATTTGCCTCCCTTGTCTGAAGGTAAACTTTAAATTCCCTTTCTTGAGTTTATTCTCCATATTGTCCCTGGGATGATCTACGGCTGACTTAATCTTGCTCCAGAAATACAAACCCTCACCAGCATGTGACACCAGGCAACCCTGGGACTCCAGCCAGGGCTCCAGCACTGCTGCCCGGTCCCCCACTCTCACCAGGGGTGCCCAGCCTTAGGCGGTGGTTGTCGTTGCAGTGGACGGCGCCCTCTCAATCAAGCTTTCCCCAGGCCACCGTGTTGGTTGCATTTACCTCCCATGTCTTAAGGTAAACTTTAATTACATTTCTTGAGTTTAGTCTCCATATTGTCCCTGGGATGATCTTTGGCTGACATAATCTTTCTCCAGAACTACAAGCCCTCACCAGCCTTTGTCTTCAGCGCCGCACCAGGAGTTCCGCCAGTGCAACCCGGTCCCCCACTCAAACTAGGGGGGCCCAGTGGGAGGGGGATTTTGTCATTGCAGTGTGCCGTCCCACATCGGACGCGCTGTCACCAGGCCTCCCTGTTGGTTGCATTTCCCTCCCTTGTCTGAAGGTAAACGTTAAATTCCATTTCTTGACTTTATTCTCCATATTGTCCCTGGGATGATTTTTGGCTGACATAATCTTTCTCCAGAACTACAAGCCCTCACGAGCCTTTGTCTCCAGCACCGCACCCAGGGCTCCAGCACTGCAACTCGGTCCCCCACTCGCACCAGGGGGGCCCAGCCTGAGGGCGATTTTGTCATTGCAGTGTGCCGCCCCACATCGGACGAGCTGTCACCCGGCCTCCCTGTTGGTTGCCTTTGCCTCCCTTGTCTGAAGGTAAACTTTGGTGAAACAACAGAGAAGCATTTATTGAGCGTCGTTGCCACCTACTGGCATCTTTCGGTAGTGTTTCTGTTGTAATTTTGAAGCGAACTTTATAGCGGAAGTAAGACACGGAAAACACACTGCCAGCGTTTTCTTATGTGCACTCGTTCCTGTAAACATCACGTGTTTTTGGTTGCATCGTCTGTACGTGTTTTTGTTTTGTATTTGCTTGTCTTTTGTGTGCAGTTGTCAAATATTTGTAAGTATATATATTTTGTATGTATGCAAATTTTGATTATATATTTTCTTGTACCTTTTAGTTTTACACTTTTCTTCGACAATAAACCTGTGGACAACGCATCGCAAGTCTCCAGAGTCTTGACCGGGGAGAAGGGTTATCTAAACTGTCATGAGGACAGCGCAATAATCTTTCTCCAGAACTACAAGCCCTCACCAGCCTTTGTCTTCAGCACCGCACCAGGAGTTCCGGCAGTGCAACCCGGTCCCCCACTCTCACCAGGCGTGCCCAGCCATAGGCGGTGGTTGTCGTTGCAGTGGGCGGCACCCTCTCGATCAAGCTTTCCCCAGGCCTCCTTGTTGGTTGCATTTGCCTCCCCTGTCTTAAGGTAAACTTTAAATTACATTTCTTGACTTTTTTCTCCATATTGTCCCTGGGATGATCTACGGCTGACTTAATCTTGCTCCAGAAATACAAACCCTCACCAGCTTGTGACACCAGGCAACCCCGGGACTCCAGCCAGGGCTCCAGGACTGCTGCCCGGTCCCCCACTCTCACCAGGGGTGCCCAACCTTCGGCGATGGTTGTCGTTGCAGTGGGCGGCGCCCTCTCGATCAAGCTTTCCCCAGGCCTCCCTGTTGGTTGCATTTGCCTCCCTTGTCTGAAGGTAAACTTTAAATTCCCTTTCTTGAGTTTATTCTCCATATTGTTCCTGGGATGATCTACGGCTGACTTAATCTTGCTCCAGAAATACAAAGCCTCACCAGCATGTGACACCAGTCAACCCCGGGACTCCAGCCAGGGCTCCAGCACTGCTGCCCGGTCCCCCACTCTCACCAGGGGTGCCCAGCCTTAGGCGGTGGTTGTCGTTGCAGTGGACGGCGCCCTCTCAATCAAGCTTTCCCCAGGCCACCCTGTTGGTTGCATTTACCTCCCATGTCTTAAGGTAAACTTTAATTACATTTCTTGAGTTTAGTCTCCATATTGTCCCTGGGATGATCTTTGGCTGACATAATCTTTCTCCAGAACTACAAGCCCTCACCAGCCTTTGTCTTCAGCGCCGCACCAGGAGTTCCGCCAGTGCAACCCGGTCCCCCACTCAAACTAGGGGGGCCCAGTGGGAGGGGGATTTTGTCATTGCAGTGTGCCGTCCCACATCGGACGCGCTGTCACCAGGCCTCCCTGTTGGTTGCATTTCCCTCCCTTGTCTGAAGGTAAACGTTAAATTCCATTTCTTGACTTTATTCTCCATATTGTCCCTGGGATGATTTTTGGCTGACATAATCTTTCTCCAGAACTACAAGCCCTCACGAGCCTTTGTCTCCAGCACCGCACCCAGGGCTCCAGCACTGCAACTCGGTCCCCCACTCGCACCAGGGGGGCCCAGCCTGAGGGCGATTTTGTCATTGCAGTGTGCCGCCCCACATCGGACGAGCTGTCACCCGGCCTCCCTGTTGGTTGCCTTTGCCTCCCTTGTCTGAAGGTAAACTTTGGTGAAACAACAGAGAAGCATTTATAGAGCGTCGTTGCCACCTACTGGCATCTTTCGGTAGTGTTTCTGTTGTAATTTTGAAGCGAACTTTATAGCGGAAGTAAGACACGGAAAACACACTGCCAGCGTTTTCTTATGTGCACTCGTTCCTGTAAACATCACGTGTTTTTGGTTGCATCGTCTGTACGTGTTTTTGTTTTGTATTTGCTTGTCTTTTGTGTGCAGTTGTCAAATATTTGTAAGTATATATATTTTGTATGTATGCAAATTTTGATTATATATTTTCTTGTACCTTTTAGTTTTACACTTTTCTTCGACAATAAACCTGTGGACAACGCATCGCAAGTCTCCAGAGTCTTGACCGGGGAGAAGGGTTATCTAAACTGTCATGAGGACAGCGCAATAATCTTTCTCCAGAACTACAAGCCCTCACCAGCCTTTGTCTTCAGCACCGCACCAGGAGTTCCGGCAGTGCAACCCGGTCCCCCACTCTCACCAGGGGTGCCCAGCCATAGGCGGTGGTTGTCGTTGCAGTGGGCGGCACCCTCTCGATCAAGCTTTCCCCAGGCCTCCTTGTTGGTTGCATTTGCCTCCCCTGTCTTAAGGTAAACTTTAAATTACATTTCTTGACTTTTTTCTCCATATTGTCCCTGGGATGATCTACGGCTGACTTAATCTTGCTCCAGAAATACAAACCCTCACCAGCTTGTGACACCAGGCAACCCCGGGACTCCAGCCAGGGCTCCAGGACTGCTGCCCGGTCCCCCACTCTCACCAGGGGTGCCCAACCTTCGGCGATGGTTGTCGTTGCAGTGGGCGGCGCCCTCTCGATCAAGCTTTCCCCAGGCCTCCCTGTTGGTTGCATTTGCCTCCCTTGTCTGAAGGTAAACTTTAAATTCCCTTTCTTGAGTTTATTCTCCATATTGTTCCTGGGATGATCTACGGCTGACTTAATCTTGCTCCAGAAATACAAAGCCTCACCAGCATGTGACACCAGTCAACCCCGGGACTCCAGCCAGGGCTCCAGCACTGCTGCCCGGTCCCCCACTCTCACCAGGGGTGCCCAACCTTCGGCGGTGGTTGTCGTTGCAGTGGGCGTCGCCCTCTCGATCAAGCTTTCCCCATGCCTCCCTGTTGGTTGCATTTGCCTCCCTTGTCTGAAGGTAAACTTTAAATTCCATTTCTTGAGTTTATTGTCCATATTGTCCCTGGGATGATTTTTGGCTGACATAATCTTTCTCCAGAACTACAAGCCCTCACCAGCCTTTGTCTTCAGCACCGCACCAGGAGTTCCGCCAGTGCAACCTCGGTCCCCCACTCGCACCAGGGGGGCCTAGTCTGAGGCCGAGGTTGTCATTGCAGTGTGCCGTCCCACATCGGACGCGCTGTCACCAGGCCACCCTGTTGGTTGCATTTGCCTCCCTTGTCTGAAGGTAAACTTTAAATTCCCTTTCTTGAGTTTATTCTCCATATTGTCCCTGGGATTATCTACGGCTGACTTAATCTTGCTCCAGAACTACAAGCCCTCACCAGCATGTGACTCCAGGCCACCCTGGGGCTCCAGCCAGGGCTCCAGCACTGCTGTCCGGTCCCCCACTCTCACCAGTGGTGCCCAGCCTTAGGCGGTGGTTGTCGTTGCAGTGGGCGTCGCCCTCTCGATCAAGCTTTCCCCAGGCCTCCCTGTTGGTTGCATTTGCCTCCCTTGTCTGAAGGTAAACTTTAAATTACATTTCTTGGTTTCCGGTTCCGGTTTTGAGGGAATGGCTGCTTAATTCGATAGCTCCCGACGAGAGTATTTAAAATAGCCTCAAAGTGAATTAACAAACCAGCGAAGTGCACAACAACGAGTGTCAAGGGGAACAAATGACGTCCAAAAAATCCCGAAAAGGTAAAAAGTCAACTGCCGAGCGGCTCGAAGAGTATGATTTGCAGTTAGCAGAAGAAGCTAGCGCCGCTAGCTCCCCAGGGCTCGGCCGCGACGCTCCCGCCGCGCCTAGCTACGAGGAAGCTGGATTGGACTCCGAGGACGACCATGTAAACTTGACGTTGATACTAAAGGAGCTGAGAGCCTTCGGAAGAGAGGTTAAAGAATTCAGAAAGGACACCAAACAACAACTGCACGACATTCGAGGCGAATTGGACAAGACCAATCTGAGGCTCTGCGAGGTGGAAACAAGGGTCGCTAACCACGAAGATAAGCTACAAAACTCCGATGATTTACTCGCTGAGATGATAACAATGCAGGAAAAACTTCAAAATAAACTATTGTCCTTGGATTCCTATTCGAGGAGAGAGACTCTCAGACTATACGGTGTTCCGGAGGGAGTTGAGACTGGAGCCACATCTATGATTCAATTTGTGGAGAAGATGCTCAGGGAGAATCTCAACATCCCTCCAACAACAGCGTTACAGATCCAGACAGCATATCGGGCGTTATCGTCTCCCCCACCGAACGGCTCTCAGCCCAGATCAATCGTAGTCAAATTTCTGTGTTTTACAGTAAAGGAAGAAGTGCTTAGACTGACTTGGCAGAAAAAGTTTTTTTTGTGGAACAACAACAGGATAAATCTCGACCACGATCACCCTCCGGAGATCATGGCCATGCGAAAGGAGTACGCGGAGGTGCGGAGGATTCTAAAAGAGAAGAATCTGCGGTTCCGGACCATCTACCCTGCCCGCTTGAAGGTGTTCTTTGAAGAAGGGACAAAAATCTACAACACGGTGGAGGATGCGACGGCGGACCTGGCCACTCGGGGGCTTCAGGTGGAAATCATCGAACCGCCGGCGACCCTCAGAGAGAAACTACAGCGGTGGTCGTCGTGGCGGAGCGCGGGGAGGCGGCGCGTGCGGGGGAGCGGAGGACCGGCAGGATACAAAGAGAGGCTGCAAGTATTCAGACGGGAAGAAAACTAGAGTGATTTAAAATCAAATGTTGTAGAAGTGGACTGTACGTTGAAATATAATTCATGTCGGGTAAAAATGGGTGGGAATTTTCTTTTGTTGGGGTGGATCACGGTTGAAGGCCCCCTAGCTCAGGGAGTTAATAGGGGTTCTCCTTCAGAGACTAAGGGAAGTGGTGGATTTATTTCACTGCTGGAGCTGTGGCTGGGAGCATTCATGCTTCAGTTCTGTTTGTTTCCTTTTCCTTTTTTCCTACTTTTTTCATGGGGGGTTACCTGCTGTTGCTATCTTTTTGTTGAGTGTGTAATTTGTTCATCCACATGTTTGAGGATCCAGTGAAGATTATTTCTTTTAATGTCAATGGGGTTCTGAATGTGATTAAGTTGAGTAAGATATTGTCCAAACTGAAAAAAGAAAGGGCCCAAATAGCTCTACTTCAGGAGACACACATGAACCAAACTGATAATTTACGGTTGAAAAGAAAGGGTTTTAAACACGTCTTCTCTTCCTCTGTCAAACATAAGCATAAAAGAGGAGTGGCTATACTAATCTCTGGTTCACTCAACTATGAACATATCTCGGAAACCAGCGACGACGAAGGCAGATTTGTCAGGATTACAGGGAGGATAGAGGGATCGGAAATTACAATACTCAATGTATACGCTCCTCCTGGGAGTGACTGGGTATTTTACAGGAAAATGTTCGATTTAATGGTTGGCTCCCAGGGTACAGTCATCTGTGGTGGGGACTTTAATCTCAGACTTAATCCCAAAATAGATTCCTCTAATTCAACTAATCAAGATACTCCACTTACAAAAAAGGTTAACCTGTATTTGGAAGAATTGGGAATAATTGATGTATGGAGAGAGCTGCACTCATTAACTAGAGACTATACACACTATTCAGGCTCATTCAAAGTCTATGCTAGGCTTGATTATTTTTTTATGTTTAAGGTGGATACATTTAAGGTTAGAGAATGTGAAATTTTAACAAGGGACATATCAGACCACAGCCCTATCTCTCTCTCCCTTCAGGTGACTAGGAAAAAACGTAACACCCTATGGAAATTTAACTCGTATATATTTAATGACACTGACGTGGTATCTAAAATTAAGGAAAACTTAAAAGAATTTCTGAAAATTAACAACACTGGGGAGGTGTCACCAGCCATTGTATGGGATACACTTAAAGCTGTAATGAGGGGTAAACTGATTTCCCTCACCTCTTATTTAAAGAAAATGAAAGGCCAGAAACTAACAGAATTGCAGGCCAAACTAAAGGTAAAACAATGTGAAGATGTAAACAATCCAATTTCTACGATAAAACAGGAAATTAGGAAAATTCAAGGTGAAATTAATGATATCTACACACAGGAGGCCCAGAAGAACTTAATCTTCTTAAAGCAGAGATATTATGAGATAGGAGGAAAATCAACAAAATACTTGGCGTACAAATTGCGTAAACAACAGGAAGATAGTACAATATATAGGATTGAGAATCCTAAAACGAACAAAATTGAAACTAAAATGGAAAAGATTCAGGAATGTTTTGAGGCTTTCTATAGAGGCCTTTATTCGGAATCTAGCGTTTCTGAGGAGAAAGACATCAATGCTTTTCTTAACTCACTGGATCTACCGTCATTATTGGACTCTCAAAATGTGCTTCTAATAAAACCTATTACAGTAGAGGAAGTCAATGCCTCTATCACCAGACTGAAGGTTGGAAAGGCAGTGGGACCAGATGGCTACAACGCCCAGTGGTATCGAAACCTCAGGTCAGAACGAGTCCCACTTCTCCAGCAGACATTCAACTACATTTTACAAGAGGGAGTAATCCCGCCCTCCTGGAGAGAGGCAACTATCTCAGTCATCCCGAAAGAGGGCAAAGATAAAACAAAATGCGGGAATTACCGTCCAATCAGTGTCCTCAATTTAGATTATAAATTATTCACCTCTATTCTCGCCCGCAGATTGGAGAAGCTTCTGCCTGAACTCATCAATTTAGACCAGACTGGTTTTATTCAGCGTAGACAAACAACCGATAACATCAGAAGAATACTACACACTATAGGACAAATACAAAAAGATAAAATTCCAGCAATTATTGAGAGTCTAGATGTGGAGAAAGCTTTTGATTCTGTCAGATGGTCTTTCTTATACAAGATGTTGGGGAAGTTTGGCTTCCAAGAAAAATTCATTAGGGTGATCCAAGCGCTCTATGATAGACCCTCAGCCCGTATCAAGGTTAACGGTGACCTTTCTGGGTCCTTTAACTTAAGTCGTGGGTGCAGACAGGGTTGTCCAATTTCACCACTCCTTTTCAACCTATTCATTGAAACCCTGGGCCAATCAATAAGACAAAATGAAAACATCAGAGGTATTGTAATGTCAGGAGTCGAACACAAGGTGGCGATGTTTGCAGATGATGTGTTGGTTTGCTTGGGGGAGCCGGAGGGATCATTTAACGAACTGATGTCTACATTGACTGACTTTGGCTACCTTTCGGGATACAAAGTTAATATCTCGAAGACCCAGGTGATGACGTTAAATTTCACAGCTCCGTCTTCCCTACTAAACAAATATAAGGTAAACTGGGAAAATGAGAGCATAAAATATTTAGGGATATATTTGACCAGGGATCTTTCCGAACTCTTCCGGGCAAATTACCTACCAATATCTTCAACGATAAAAGCAGACCTGCACAGATGGAATCTGGTGCCTTTTCTAAGCTTTAGTTCAAGAATAATTGCCATCAAAATGAATGTACTTCCTCGACTACTCTATTTATTTAGGAATTTACCTGTTGAAGTAAGTGAGGAACAATTCCGTGATTGGGACAAATGGATTTCCAGGTTTGTTTGGCAGGGTCAGAAACCAAGAATCAAATATTCTACGCTGCAACTAGCTAAGGAAGCTGGGGGGATGGGTCTCCCCTGTCTCAAAAACTATTACTATGCCGCTCAGATCATCCCCCTCCTATACTGGAGCAACGAACCTTATACAGCCATCTGGAAGGAGTTGGAGTCCAAACTGTCTGACTCTTTTCCAATTCAAGCCGTAATTGCAGATGTGGGCCTAATGCGTAAGCTGCAGGAGCTTGGGAACCCATGGCTGTCCCACACTCCACTAACCTGGCAGAAGGTGATTAATAAATGCGACTTACACCGAATGTTGAGGGTGTTTAGATGGTTTGCTTTTGACTCTGATTTTACTCCCAACAGACAAGACTCTAGCTTTAAATCGTGGTCAAGGCATGGTCTTACAACTTTCTTGTCACTCACCAAAAACAACATTGTTCACAGCTTTGATGTTCTGCATGAGAAACACGGATTGCAATGAATTGATTTTCATAGATATCTGCAGCTACGCTCCTACATCAATTGCGAATGTAAAATGACAGGCCTCTCAGATGTTGAATCAGAATTTTTCCACATCCTGAAAAATGCCTTGACAATGACCCCACCAACCTCCATTTCTAAATTGTACACAGCCATATGCCATGCCTCCAAGAACAATACTCTTTACATAAAAGTTAAATGGGAAAAGGAGACTGGGATGAAGATCTCTGAGGAGACTTGGGGTAACATATGGACATTTCAATGGTCAACATCCAATTCCATGGCCTGGAGAGAACATTGCTGGAAGAACATCATCAGATATTTTAGGACACCACAACAGGAAAAATATAAAGGCACCAACTTGTCATGTCGGAGGCAATGTGGAACGACGGTAGCGAACCACTACCATATCTTTTGGGACTGCCCCAAACTTAAAGGGTTCTGGAAGGATATTCAATCTTCATTAAGCACAGTCTTTAATACCCAAATAACTCTCAATTTTGAAGCCTTATACCTAGGTCATGTTACTTTTTTGAAATACAGGCAAGAGATTAAGCTATTGCAATTGCTTTTGATGGCAAGTAAAAAGACCATTACTAGGAGATGGCTAACCCAGACACTACCTACTCTAGATGACTGGTTTGGAACCATCCTGGAGGTTTTTAGGATGGAAAAATTGACCTTTCAATTGAGAATTCAGCAAGACAGGTTCTACCAAATCTGGAATAAATGGATTTTGTTTATTACCCCAATGAGAGCAGATTTTTTGTGATCTTACTGGTTTTTGTTTGTGTGGTTAATTACTATTATTATTTTTCTACTTTTTGCGGCAGCAGCTGTGGGTTGACCCTCCGGTTCTTGTTGTTGTTCACCGTTCTTGTGAACTATTCATCTCATAAAATTTAAGTTGTATCAAAATTTTGTTACAAAGCTGTATTTGCCATTCCACCGGTACAGGTTTTAAGAATAAGTTTGATGTTTCCCAGGAATGCAAGTTACCAGGACTTAAACAAAAAATGGAAAGACTTTAATCTGTATCATCTTTTATCTTGTTGTAATGTGCAATTTCTCTGTCTTTTCCAAATAAAGAAAGAATCTAAAAAAAAAAAAAAAAAATGACATTTCTTGAGTTTATTCTCCATATTGTCCCTGGGATGATCTTTCACCCTCACCAGTGGTGCCCAGCCTTAGGCGGTGGTTGTCGTTTGCAGTGGGCGTCGCCCTCTCGATCAAGCTTTCCCCAGGCCTCCCTGTTGGTTGCATTTGCCTCCCTTGTCTGAAGGTAAACTTTAAATTACATTTCTTGAGTTTATTTTCCATATTGTGCCTGGGATGATCTTTGGCTGACATAATCTTTCTCCAGAACTACAAGCCCTCACCAGCCTCTGTCTTCAGCACCGCACCCAGGGCTCTAGCACTGCAACCCGGTCCCCCACTCACACTAGGGGGGCCCAGCCGGAGGGCGATTTCGTCATTGCAGTGTGCCGCCCCACATCGGACGAGCTGTCACCATGCCTCCCTGTTGGGTGCATTTGCCTACCTTGTCTGAAGGTAAACTTTAAATTCCATTTCTTGATTTTATTCTCCATATTGTCCCTGTGATGATCTTTGGCTGACATAATCTTGCTCCAGAACTACAAGCTCTCACCAGCATGTGACTCCAGGCCACCCCGGGACTCCAGCCATGGGTCCAGCACTGCTGCCCAGTCCCCCACTCGCACCAGGGGTGCCCAGCAATAGGCGGTGGTTGTCGTTGCAGTGTGCGGCACTCTCTTGATCAAGCTTTCCCCAGGCCTCCTTGTTTGTTGCATTTGCCTCCCTTGTCTGAAGGTAAACTTTAAATTACATTTCTTGAGTTTATTCTCCATATTGTCCCTGGGATGATCTTTGGCTGACTTAATCTTGCTCCAGAACTACAAGCCCTCACCAGCATGTGACTCCAGGCCACCCCGGGGCTCCAGCCAGGGCTCCAACTCTTTAACCCGGTCCCCCACTCACACCAGGGGGGCCCAGCCTGAGGGCGATTTTGTCATTGCAGTGTGCCGTCCCACATCGGACGTGCTGTCACCAGGCCTCCCTGTTGGTTACATTTGCCTCCCTTGTCTGAAGGTAAACTTTAAATTCCCTTTCTTGAGTTTATTCTCCATCTTGTCCCTGGGATGATCTACGACTTACTTAATCTTGCTCCAGAAATACAAGCCCTCACCAGCATGTGACTCCAGGCCAGACCGGGGCTCCAGCCAGGGCTCCAGCACTGCTGCCCGGTCCCCCACCCTCACCAGGGGTGCCCAGCCTTAGGGGGTGGTTGTCGTTGCAGTGGGCGTCGCCCTCTCGATCAAGCTTTCCCCAGGCCTTCCTGTTGGTTGCATTTGCCTCCCTTGTCTGAAGGTAAACTTTAAATTCCATTTCTTGAGTTTATTGTCCATATTGTCCCTGGGATGATCTTTGGCTGACATAATCTTTCTCCAGAACTACAAGCCCTCACCAGCCTTTGTCTTCAGCACCGCACCAGGAGTTCCGCCAGTGCAACTTCGGTCCCCCACTCGCACCAGGGGGGCCCAGCTTGAGGCCGAGGTTGTCATTGCAGTGTGCCGTCCCACATCGGACAAGCTGTCACCAGGCCTCCCTGTTGGTTGGATTTGCCTCCCTTGTCTGAAGGTAAACTTTAAATTACATTTCTTGAGTTTATTCTCCATATTGTCCCTGGGATGATCTTTGGCTGACTTAATCTTGCTCCAGAACTACATGCCCTCACCAGCATGTGACTCCAGGCCACCCCGGGGCTCCAGCCAGGGCTCCAGCACTGCTGTCCGTTCCCCACTGTCACCAGGGGTGCCCAGCCTTCGGCGGTGGTTGTCGTTACAGTGGGCGTCGCCCTCTCGATCAAGCTTTCCCCAGGCCTCCCTGTTGGTTGCATTTGCCTCCCTTGTCTGAAGGTAAACTTTAAATTCCATTTCTTGAGTTTATTGTCCATATTGTCCCTGGGATGATCTTTGGCTGACATAATCTTACTCCAGAACTACAAGCCCTCACCTGCCTTTGTCTTCACCATCGCACCCAGAGCTCTGTCCTGCAACCCGGTGAGCCACTCGCACCAGGGGGGCCCAGCCTGAGGCCGAGTTTGTCATTGCAGTGTGCCGTTCCATGTCGGACGCGCTGTCACCAGGCCTGCCTGTTGGTTGCATTTGCCTCCCTTGTCTGAGGGTAAACTTTAAATTACATTTCTAGAGTTTATTCTCCATGTTGTCCCTGGGATGATCTTTGGCTGACCTAATCTTTCTCCAGAACTACAAGCCCTCACAAGCCTTTGTCTCCAGCACCACACCCAGGGCTCCAGCACTGCAACCCGGTCCCCCACTCACACCAGGGGGGCCCAGCCTGAGGCTGATTTTGTCTTTGCAGTGTGCCTTCCCACATCGGACGCGCTATCACCAGGCCTCCCTGTTGGTTGCATTTGCCTCCCTTGTCTGAAGGTAAACTTTAAATTCCCTTTCTTGATTTTACACTCCATATTGTCCCTGGGATGATCTACGGCTGACTTAATCTTGCTCCAGAACTACAAGCCCTCACAAGCCTCTTTCTTCACCACCGCACCCAGAGCTCCAGCACTGCAACCCGGTCCCCCACTCTCACTAGGGGTGCCCAGCCTGAGGGCGATTTTGTCATTGCAGTGTGCCGTCCCATGTCGGACGACCTGTCTTCAGGCCTCCCTGTTGGTTGCATTTGCCTCCCTTGTCTGAAGGTAAACTTTAAATTACATTTCTTGAGTTTATTCTCCATATTGTCCCTGGGATGATCTTTGGCTGACATAATCTTGCTCCAGAACTACAAGCCCTCACAAGCCTTTGTCTTCAGCACCGCACCAGGAGTTCCGCCAGTGCAACCTCGGTCCCCCACTCGCACCAGGGGGGCCCAGCCTGAGGCCGAGTTTGTCATTGCAGTGTGCCGTCCCACATCGGACGCGCTGTCACCAGGCCTCCCTGTTGGTTGCATTTGCCTCCCTTGTCTGAAGGTAAACTTTAAATTCCCTTTCTTGAGTTTATTCTCCATATTGTCCCTGGGATGATCTACGGCTGACTTAATCTTGCTCCAGAACTACAAGCCCTCACCAGCATGTGAGTCCAGGCCACCCTGGGGCTCCAGCCAGGGCTCCAGCATTGCTGCCCGGTCCCCCACTCTCACCAGGGGTGCCCAGCCTTAGGCGGTGGTTGTCGTTGCAGTGTGCGTCGCCCTCTCGATCAAGCTCTCCCCAGGCCTCCCTGTTGGTTGCATTTGCCTCCCTTGTCTGAAGGTAAACTTTAAATTCCATTTCTTGAGTTTATTTTCCATATTGTCCCTGGGATGATCTTTGGCTGACATAATCTTTCTCCAGAACTACAAGCCCTCACAAGCCTTTGTCTCCAGCACCACACCCAGGGCTCCAGCACTGCAACCCGGTCCCCCACTCACACCAGGGGGGCCCAGCCTGAGGCCGAGTTTGTCATTGCAGTTTGCCGTCCCATGTCGGACGACCTCTCATCAGGCCTCCTTGTTGGTTGCATTTTCCTCCCTCTTTTGAAGGTAAACTTTAAATTACATTTCTTGAGTTTATTCTCCATATTGTCCCTGGGATGATCTTTGGCTGACATAATCTTTCTCCAGAACTACAAGCCCTCACCAACCTTTGTCTTCAGCACCGCACCAGGAGTTCCGCCAGTGCAACCTCGGTCCCCCACTCGCACCAGGGGGGCCCAGCCTGAGACTGAGGTTATCATTGCAGTGTGCCGTCCCACATTGGACGCGCTGTCACCAGGCCTCCCTGTTGGTTGCATTTGCCTCCCTTGTCTGAAGGTAAACTTTAAATTCCATTTCTTGAGTTTATACTCCATATTGTCCCTGGGATGATCTACGGCTGACTTAATCTTGCTCCAGAACTACAAGCCCTCACCAGCCTCTGTCTTCAGCACCGCACCCAGAGCTCCAGCACTGCAACCCGGTCCCCCACTCACACTAGGGGTGCCCAGCCTGAGGGCGATTTTGTCATTGCAGTGTGCCGTCCCATGTCGGACGACCTGTCATCAGGCCTCCCTGTTGGTTGCATTTGCCTCCCTTGTCTGAAGGTAAACTTTAAATTACATTTCTTGAGTTTATCCTCCATATTGTCCCTGGGATGATCTTTGGCTGACTTAATCTTGCTCCAGAACTACAAGCCCTCACCAGCATGTGACTCCAGGCCACCCTGGGGCTCCAGCCAGGGCTCCAGCACTGCTGCCCGGTTCCCCACTCTCACCAGGGGTGCCCAGCCTTAGGCGGTTGTTGTCGTTGCCGTGGGCGTCGCCCTCTCGATCAAGCTTTCCCCAGGCCTCCCTGTTGGTTGCATTTGCCTCCCTTGTCTGAAGGTAAACTTTAAATTCCATTTCTTGAGTTTATTCTCCATATTTTCCCTGGGATGATCTTTGGCTGACTTAATCTTGCTCCAGAACTACAAGCCCTCACCAGCCTTTGTCTTCACCATCGCACCCTGAGCTCTGGCCTGCAACCCGGTCAGCCACTGGCACCAGGGGGGCCTAGCCTGAGGCCGAGTTTGTCATTGCAGTGTGCCGTCCCATGTCGGACGCGCTGTCACCAGGCCTCCCTGTTGGTTGCATTTGCCTCCCTTGTCTGAAGGTAAACTTTAAATTCCATTTCTTGAGTTTATTCTCCATATTTTCCCTGGGATGATCTTTGGCTGACTTAATCTTGCTCCAGAACTACAAGCCCTCACCAGCCTTTGTCTTCACAATCGCACCCTGAGCTCTGGCCTGCAACCCGGTCAGCCACTGGCACCAGGGGGGCCCAGCCTGAGGCCGAGTTTGTCATTGCAGTGTGCCGTCCCATGTCGGACGCGCTGTCACCAGGCCTCCCTGTTGGTTGCATTTGCCTCCCTTGTCTGAAGGTAAACTTTAAATTCCATTTCTTGAGTTTATTCTCCATATTGTCCCTGGGATGATCTTTGGCTGACATAATCTTTCTCCAGAACTACAAGCTCTCACCAGCCTTTGTCTTCAGCACCGCACCAGGATTTCTGCCAGTGCAACCTCGGTCCCCCACTCGCACCAGGGGGGCCCAGCCTGAGGCCGAGGTTGTCGTTGCAGTGTGCCGTCCCACATTGGACGCGCTGTCACCAGTCCTCCCTGTTGGTTGCATTTGCCTCCCTTGTCTGAAGGTAAACTTTAAATTCCCTTTCTTGAGTTTATTCTCCATATTGTCCCTGGGATGATCTTTGGCTGACATAATCTTTCTCCAGAACTACAAGCCCTCACCAGCCTTTGTCTTCACCATCGCACCCAGAGTTTTGGCCTGCAACCCGGTCAGCCACTCGCACCAGGGGGGCCCAGCCTGAGGCCGAGGTGGTCATTGCAGTGTGCCGTCCCATGTCGAACGACCTGTCATCCGGCCTCCCTGTTGGTTGCATTTGCCTCCCTTGTCTGAAGGTAAACTTTAAATTCCATTTCTTGAGTTTATTCTCCATATTGTCCCTGGGATGATCTTTGGCTGACATAATCTTTCTCCAGAACTACAAGCCCTCACCAACTTCTGTCTTCACCATCGCACCCAGAACTACAGCACTGCAAACGGTCCCCCACTCACACTAGGGGGGCCCAGCCTGAGGCCGAGTTTGTCATTGCAGTGTGCCGTCCCATGTCGGACGACCTGTCTTCTAGCCTCCCTGTTGGTTGCATTTGCCTCCCTTGTCTGAGGGTAAACTTCAAATTCCATTTCTTGAGTTTATTCTCCATATTGTCCCTGGGATGATCTTTGGCTGACATAATCTTTCTCCAGAACTACAAGCCCTCACAAGCCTTTGTCTTCAGCACCGCACCAGGAGTTCCGCCAGTGCAACCTCGGTCCCCCACTCGCACCAGGGGGGCCCAGCCTGAGGCCGAGGTTGTCATTGCAGTGTGCCGTCCCATGTCGGACGTGCTGTCACCAGGCCTCCCTTTTGGTTGCATTTGCCTCCCTTGTCTGAAGGTAAACTTTAAATTACATTTCTTGAGTTTATTCTCCATATTGTGCCTGGGATGATCTTTGGCTGACATAATCTTGCTCCAGAACTACAAACCCTCACAAGCCTTTGTCTCCAGCGCCACACCCAGGGCTCCAGCACTGCTGCCCGGTCACCCACTCACACCAGGGGGGCCCAGCCTGAGGCTGATTTTGTCATTGCAGTGTGCCGTCCCACATCGGACGCGCTGTCACCAGGCCTCCTTGTTTGTTGCATTTGCCTTCCTTGTCTGAAGGTAAACTTTAAATTCCATTTCTTGAGTTTATTCTCCATATTGTGCCTGGGATGATCTACGGCTGACTTAATCTTGCTCCAGAACTACAAGCCCTCACCAGCATGTGACTCCAGGCCAGACCGGGGCTCCAGCCAGGGCTCCAGTACTGCTGCCCGGTCCCCCACTCTCACCAGGGGTGCCCAGCCTTAGGCGGTGGTTGTCGTTGCAGTGGGCGTCGCCCTCTCGATCAAGCTTTCCCCAGGCCTCCCTGTTGGTTGCATTTGCCTACCTTGTCTGAATGTAAACTTTAAATTACATTTCTTGAGTTTATTCTCCATATTTTCCCCTGGGATGATCTTTGGCTGACATAATCTTTCCCCAGAACTACAAGCCCTCACCAGCCTTTTTCTTCAGCACCGCACCCACAGCTCCAGCACTGCAACCCGGTCCCCTACTCACACTAGGGGGGCCCACCTTAAGGGCGATTTTGTCATTGCAGTGTGCCGCCCCACATCGGACGAGCTGTCCCCAGGCCTCCCTGTTGGTTGCATTTGCCTCCCTTGTCTGAAGGTAAACTTTAAATTCCATTTCTTGAGTTTATTCTCCATATTGTCCCTGGGATGATCTACGGCTGACTTTATCTTGCTCCAGAACTACAAGCCCTCACCAGCATGTGACTCCAGGCCAGACCGGGGTTCCAGCCAGGGCTCTAGTACTGCTGCCCGGTCCCCCACTCTCACCAGGGGTGCCCAGCCTTAGGCGGTGGTTGTCGTTGCAGTGGGCGTCGCCCTCTCGATCAAGCTGTCCCCAGGCCTCCCTGTTGGTTGCATTTGCCTCCCTTGTCTGAAGGTAAACTTTAAATTCCATTTCTTGAGTTTATTCTCCATATTTTCCCCTGGGATGATCTTTGGCTGACATAATCTTTCCCCAGAACTACAAGCCCTCACCAGCCTTTGTTTTCAGCACCGCACCCAGAGCTCTAGCACTGCAACCCGGTCCCCTACTCACACTAGGGGGGCCCACCCTAAGGGCGATTTTGTCATTGCAGTGTGCCGCCCCACATCGGACGAGCTGTCCCCAGGCCTCCCTGTTGGTTGCATTTGCCTCCCTTGTCTGAAGGTAAACTTTAAATTCCATGTCTTGAGTTTATTCTCCATATTGTCCCTGGGATGATCTACGGCTGACTTTATCTTGCTCCAGAACTACAAGCCCTCACCAGCATGTGACTCCAGGCCAGACCGGGGTTCCAGCCAGGGCTCTAGCACTGCTGCCCGGTCCCCCACCCTCACCATGGGTGTCCAGCCTTAGGGGGTGGTTGTCGTTGCAGTGGGCGTCGCCCTCTCGATCAAGCTGTCCCCAGGCCTCCCTGTTGGTTGCATTTGCCTCCCTTGTCTGAAGGTAAACTTTAAATTCCATTTCTTGAGTTTAGTCTCCATATTGTCCCTGGGATGATCTTTGGCTGACTTAATCTTGCTCCAGAACTACAAGCCCTCACAAGTCTTTGTCTCCAGCACCACACCCAGGGCTCCAGCACTGCAACCCGGTCCCCCACTCACACCGGGGGGGCCCAACCTGAGGCTGATTTTGTCATTGCAGTGTGCCGTCCCATGTCGGACGCGCTGTCACCAGGCCTCCCTGTTGGTTGCATTTGCCTCCCTTGTCTGAAGGTAAACTTTAAATTACATTTCTTGAGTTTATTCTCCATATTGTCCCTGGGATGATCTTTGGCTGACATAATCTTGCTCCAGAACTACAAGCCCTCACCAGCATGTTACTCCAGGCCACCCTAGGCCTCCAGCCAGGGCTCCAGCACTGCTGCCCGGTCCCCCACTCTCACCAGGGGTGCCCAGCCTTAGGCGGTTGTTGTCGTTGCAGTTGACGTCGCCCTCTCGATCAAGCTTTCCCCAGGCCTCCCTGTTGGTTGCATTTGCCTCCCTTGTCTGAAGGTAAACTTTATATTCCATTTCTTGAGTTTATTTTCCATATTGTCCCTGGGATGATCTTTGGCTGACATAATCTTGCTCCAGAACTACAAGCCCTCACAAGCCTTTGTCTCCAGCACCACACCCAGGGCTCCAGCACTGCAACCCGGTCCCCCACTCACACCAGGGGGGCCCAGCCTGAGGCTGATTTTGTCATTGCAGTGTGCCGTCCCACATCGGACGCGCTATCACCAGGCCTACCTGTTGGTTGCATTTGCCTCCCTTGTCTGAAGGTAAACTTTAAATTCCCTTTCTTGAGTTTATACTCCATATTGTCCCTGGGATGATCTACGGCTGACTTAATCTTGCTCCAGAACTACAAGCCCTCACCAGCCTCTGTCTTCAGCACCGCACCCAGAGCTCCAGCACTGCAACCCGGTCCCCCACTCACACTAGGGGTGCCCAGCCTGCGGGCGATTTTGTCATTGCAGTGTGCCGTCCCATGTCGGACGACCTGTCATCAGGCCTCTCTGTTGGTTGCATTTGCCTCCCTTGTCTGAAGGTAAACTTTAAATTCCATTTCTTGAGTTTATTCTCCATATTGTCCCTGGGATGATCTTTGGCTGACATAATCTTGCTCCAGAACTACAAGCCCTCACAAGCCTTTGTCTTCAGCACCGCACCAGGAGTTCCGCCAGTGCAACCTCGGTCCCCCACTCGCACCAGGGGGGCCCAGCCTGAGGCCGAGGTTTTCATTGCAGTGTGCCGTCCCACATCGGACGCGCTGTCACCAGGCCTCCCTGTTGGTTGCATTTGCCTCCCTTGTCTGAAGGTAAACTTTAAATTCCCTTTCTTGAGTTTATTCTCCATATTGTCCCTGGGATGATCTACGGCTGACTTAATCTTGCTCCAGAACTACAAGCCCTCACCAGCATGTTACTCCAGGCCACCCTGGGGCTCCAGCCAGGGCTCCAGCACTGCTGCCTGGTCCCCCACTCTCACCAGGGGTGCCCAGCCTTAGGCGGTTGTTGTCGTTGCAGTGGGCGTCGCCCTCTCGATCAAGCTTTCCCCAGGCCTCCCTGTTGGTTGCATTTGCCTACCTTGTCTGAAGGTAAACTTTAAATTCCATTTCTTGAGTTTATTCTCCATATTGTCCCTGGGATGATCTTTGGCTGACATAATCTTGCTCCAGAACTACAAGCCCTCACAAGCCTTTGTCTCCAGCACCACACCCAGGGCTCCAGCACTGCAACCCGGTCCCCCACTCACACCAGGGGGGCCCAGCCTGAGGCTGATTTTGTCATTGCAGTGTGCCGTCCCACATCGGACGCGCTATCACCAGGCCTCCCTGTTGGATGCATTTGCCTCCCTTGTCTGAAGGTAAACTTTAAATTCCATTTCTTGAGTTTATTTTCCATATTTTCCCTGGGATGATCTTTGGCTGACATAATCTTTCTCCAGAACTACAAGCCCTCACCAGCCTTTGTCTTCACCATCGCACCCAGAGCTCTGGCCTGCAACCCGGTCACCCACTCGCACCAGGGGGGCCCAGCCTGAGGCTGATTTTGGCATTGCAGTGTGCTGTCCCATGTCGGACGCGCTGTCACCAGGCCTCCCTGTTGGTTGCATTTGCCTCCCTTGTCTGAAGGTAAACTTTAAATTCCATTTCTTGAGTTTATTCTCCATATTGTGCCTTGGATGATCTACGGCTGACTTAATCTTGCTCCAGAACTACAAGCCCTCACCAGCATGTGACTCCAGGCCACACCGGGGCTCCAGCCAGGGCTCCAGCCAGGGCTCCAGCACTGCTGCCCAGTCCCCCACGGTGCCCAGCCTTAGGCGGTGGTTGTCGTTGCAGTGGGCGACGCCCTCTCGATCAAGCTTTCCCCAGGCCTCCCTGTTGGTTGCATTTGCCTCCCTTGTCTGAAGGTAAACTTTAAATTCCCTTTCTTGAGTTTATTCTCCATATTGTGCCTGGGATGATCTTCGGCTGACTTAATCTTGCTCCAGAACTATAAGCCCTCACTAGCATGTGACTCCAGTCCACTTCGAGGCTCCAGCCAGGGCTCCAGCCAGGGCTCCAGCACTGCTGCCCAGTCCCCCACCCTCACCAGGGGTGCCCAGCCTTAGGCGGTGGTTGTCGTTGCAGTGGGCGACGCCCTCTCGATCAAGCTTTCCCCAGGCCTCCCTGTTGGTTGCATTTGCCTCCCTTGTCTGAAGGTAAACTTTAAATTCCATTTCTTGAGTTTATTCTCCATATTGTGCCTGGGATGATCTTTGGCTGACATAATCTTTCTCCAGAACTACAAGTCCTCACCAGCCTCTGTCTTCAGCACCGCACCCAGAGCTCCAGCACTTTAACTCGGTCCCCCACTCACACCAGGGGGGCCCAGCCTGAGGCTGAGTTTGTCATTGCAGTGTGCTGTCCCATGTCGGACACGCTGTCACCAGGCCTCCCTGTTGGTTGCATTTGCCTCCCTTGTCTGAAGGTAAACTTTAAATTCCCTTTCTTGAGTTTATACTCCATATTGTCCCTGGGATGATCTACGGCTGACTTAATCTTGCTCCAGAACTACAAGCCCTCACCAGCATGTGACTCCAAGCCACCCTGGGGCTCCAACCAGGGCTCCAGCACTGCTGCCCGGTCCCCCACTCTCACCAGGGGTGCCCAGCCTTAGGCGGTGGTTGTCGTTGCAGTGGGCGTCGCCCTCTCGATCAAGCTTTCCCCAGGCCTCCCTGTTGGTTGCATTTGCCTCCCTTGTCTGAAGGTAAACTTTAAATTCCCTTTCTTGAGTTTATTCTCCATATTGTCCCTGGGATGATCTACGGCTGACATAATCTTGCTCCAGAACTACAAGCCCTCACCAGCATGTGACTCCAGGCCACCCTGGGGCTCCAGCCAGGGCTCCAGCACTGCTGCCCGGTCCCCCACTCTCACCAGGGGTGCTCAGCCTTAGGCGGTGGTTGTCGTTGTAGTGGGCGTCGCCCTCTCGATCAAGCTTTCCCCAGGCCTCCCTGTTGGTTGCATTTGCCTCCCTTGTCTGAAGGTAAACTTTAAATTCCATTTCTTGAGTTTATTCTCCATATTGTCCCTGGGATGATCTTTGGCTGACATAATCTTTCTCCAGAACTACAAGCCCTCACCAGCCTCTGTCTTCAGCACCGCACCCAGAGCTCCAGCACTTTAACCCGGTCCCCCACTCACACCAGGGGGGCCCAGCCTGAGGGCGATTTTGTCATTGCGGTGTGCCGTCCCACATCGGACGTGCTGTCACCAGGCCTCCCTGTTGGTTGCATTTGCCTCCCTTGTCTGAAGGTAAACTTTAAATTCCCTTTCTTGAGTTTATTCTCCATATTGTCCCTGGGATGATCTACGGCTCACTTAACCTTGCTCCAGAACTACAAGCCCTCACCAGCATGTGACTCCAGGCCAGACCGGGGCTCCAGCCAGGGCTCCAGCACTGCTGCCCGGTCCCCCACCCTCACCAGGGGTGTCCAGCCTTAGGGGGTGGTTGTCGTTGCAGTGGGCGTCGCCCTCTCGATCAAGTTTTCCCCAGGCCTCCCTGTTGGTTGCATTTGCCTCCCTTGTCTGAAGGTAAACTTTAAATTCCATTTCTTGAGTTTATTCTCCATATTGTCCCTGGGATGATCTTTGGCTGACATAATCTTTCTCCAGAACTACAAGCCCTCACCAGCCTTTGTCTTCACCATCGCACCCAGAGCTCTGGCCTGCTACCCGGTGAGCCACTCGCACCAGGGGGGCCCAGCCTGAGGCCGAGTTTGTCATTGCAGTGTGCCGTCCCATGTCGGACGACCTGTCATCAGGCCTCCCTGTTGGTTGCATTTGCCACCCTTGTCTGAAGGTAAACTTTAAATTCCATTTCTTCACTTTATTCTCCATATTTTCCCTGGGATGATCTTTGGCTGTCTTAATCTTTCTCCAGAACTACAAGCCCTCTCCAGCCTTTGTCTCCAGCACCGCACCAGGAGTTCCGCCAGTGCAACCTCGGTCCCCCACTCGCACCAGGGGGGCCCAGCCTGAGGCCGAGGTTGTCATTGCAGTGTGCCGTCCCACATCGGACGCGCTGTCACCTGGCCTCCCTGTTTGTTGCATTTGCCTCCCTTGTCTGAAGGTAAACTTTAAATTACATTTCTTGAGTTTTTTCTCCATATTGTCCCTGGGATGATCTTTGGCTGACATAATCTTTCTCCAGAACTACAAGCCCTCACCAGCCTCCTTCTTCAGCATCGCACCCAGAGTTCCAGCACTGCAACCCGGTCACCCACTCGCACCAGGGGGGCCCAGCCTGAGGCCGAGTTTGTCATTGCAGTCTGCCGTCCCACATCGGACGCGCTGTCACCAGGCCTCCCTGTTGGTTGCATTTGCCTCCCTTGTCTGAAGGTAAACTTTAAATTCCATTTCTTGAGTTTATTCTCCATATTGTCCCTGGGGTGATCTACGGCTGACTTAATCTTTCTCCAGAACTACAAGCCCTCACCAGCATGTGACTCCAGGCCAGACCGGGGCTCCAGTCAGGGCTCTAGCACTGCTGCCCGGTCCCCCACCCTCACCAGGGGTTTCCAGCCTTAGGGGGTGGTTGTCGTTGCAGTGGGCGTCGCCCTCTCGATCAAGCTTTCCCCAGGCCTCCCTGTTGGTTGCATTTGCCTCCCTTGTCTGAAGGTAAACTTTAAATTCCATTTCTTGAGTTTATTTTCCAGATTGTCCCTGGGATGATCTTTGGCTGACATAATCTTGCTCCAGAACTACAAGCCCTCACCATTCTTTTTCTTCACCATCGCACCCAGAGCTCTGGCCTGCAACCCGGTCAGCCACTCGCACCAGGGGGGCCCAGCCTGAGGCCGAGTTTGTCATTGCAGTGTGCCGTCCCATGTCGGACGCGCTGTCACCAGGCCTCCCTGTTGGTTGCATTTGCCTCCCTTGTCTGAAGGTAAACTTTAAATTCCATTTCTTGAGTTTATTCTCCATATTGTCCCTGGGATGATCTTTGGCTGACATAATCTTTCTCCAGAACTACAAGCCCTCACAAGCTTTTGTCTTCAGCACCGCACCAGGAGTTCCGCCAGTGCAACCTCGGTCCCCCACTCGCACCAGGGGGGCCCAGCCTGAGTCCGAGGTTGTCATTGCAGTGTGTCGCCCCACGTCGGACGAGCTTTCACCAGGCCTCCCTGTTGGTTGCATTTGCCTCCCTTGTCTGAAGGTAAACTTTAAATTCCATTTCTTGAGTTTATTCTCCATTTTGTGCCTGGGATGATCTTTGGCTGACTTAATCTTGCTCCAGAACTACAAGCCCTCACAAGTCTTTGTCTCCAGCACCACACCCAGGGCTCCAGCTTTGCAACCCGGTCCCCCACTCACACCAGGGGGGCCCAGCCTGAGGCTGATTTTGTCATTGAATTGTGCCGTCCCACATCGGACGCGCTGTCCCCAGGCCTCCCTGTTGGTTGCATTTGCCTCCCTTGTCTGAAGGTAAACTTTAAATTCCATTTCTTGAGTTTATTCTCCATATTGTCCCTGGGATGATCTTTGGCTGACATAATCTTTCTCCTGAACTACAAGCCCTCACCAGCCTTTGTCTTCAGCACCGCACCAGGAGTTCCGCCAGTGCAACCTCGGTCCCCCACTCGCACCAGGGGGGCCCAGCCTTAGGCCGAGGTTGTCATTGCAGTGTGCTGTCCCTCATCGGACGCGCTGTCTCCAGGCCTCCCTGTTGGTTGCATTTGCCTCCCTTGTCTGAAGGTAAACTTTAAATTCCATTTCTTGAGTTTATTCTCCATATTGTCCCTGGGATGATCTACGGCTGACTTAATCTTGCTCCAGAACTACAAGCCCTCACCAGCCTTTGTCTCCAGCACCACACCCAGAGCTCTGGCCTGCAACCCGGTCAGTCACTCGCACCAGGGGCACCCAGCTTGAGGCCGAGTTTGTCATTGCAGTGTGCCCAGAACTACAAGCCCTCACCAGCCTTTGTTTTCACCATCGCACCCAGAGCTCTGGCCTGCAACCCGGTCAGCCACTCGCACCAGGGGGGCCCAGCTTGAGGCCGAGTTTGTCATTGCAGTGTGCTGTCCCATGTCGGACGCGCTGTCACCAGGCCTCCCTGTTGGTTGCATTTGCCTCCCTTGTCTGAAGGTAAACTTTAAATTCCATTTCTTGAGTTTATTCTCCATATTGTCCCTGGGATGATCTACAGCTGACTTAATCTTGCTCCAGAACTACAAGCCCTCACCAGCATGTGACTCCAGGCCACCCTGGGGCTCCAGCCAGGGCTCCAGCACTGCTGCCCGGTCTCCCACTCTCACCAGGGGTGCCCAGCCTTAGGCGGTGGCTGTCGTTGCAGTGGGCGTCGCCCTCTCGATCAAGCTTTCCCCAGGCCTCCCTGTTGGTTGCATTTGCCTCCCTTGTCTTAAGGTAAACTTTAAATTCCATTTCTTGAGTTTATTCTCCATATTGTCCCTGGGATGATCTTTGGCTGACATAATCTTTCTCCAGAACTACAAGCCCTCACCAGCCTTTGTCTTCACCATCGCACCCAGAGCTCTGGCCTGCAACCCAGTTAGCCACTCGCACCAGGGGTTCCAGTCTGAGGCCGAGGTTGTCATTGCAGTGTGCCGTCCCATGTCGGACGCGCTGTCACCAGGCCTCCCTGTTGGTTGCATTTGCCTCCCTTGTCTGAAGGTAAACTTTAAATTCCATTTCTTGAGTTTGTTCTCCATATTGTCCCTGGATGATCTTTGGCTGACTTAATCTTGCTCCAGAACTACAAGCCCTCACCAGCCTTTGTCTTCACCATCGCACCCAGAGCTCTGGCCTGCAACCCGGTCACCCACTTGCACCAGGGGGGCCCAGCCTGAGGCCGAGTTTGTCATTGCAGTGTGCCGTCCCATGTCGGACGCGCTGTCACCAGGCCTCCCTGTTGGTTGCATTTGCCTCCCTTGTCTGAAGGTAAACTTTAAATTCCATTTCTTGAGTTTATTCTCCATATTGTCCCTGGGATGATCTTTGGCTGACATAATCTTTCTCCAGAACTACAAGCCCTCACCAGCCTTTGTCTTCACCATCGCACCCAGAGCTCTAGCCTGCAACCTTGTCACCCACTCGCACCAAGGGGGCCCAGCCTGAGGCCGAGTTTGTCATTGCAATGTGCTGTCCCATGTCGGACGCGCTCTCACCAGGCCTCCCTGTTGGTTGCATTTGCCTCCCTTGTCTGAAGGTAAACTTTAAATTCCCTTTCTTGAGTTTATTCTCCATATTGTCCCTGGGATGATCTACGGCTGACTTAATCTTGCTCCAGAACTACAAGCCCTCACCAGCCTTTGACTTCAGCACCGTACCAGGATTTCTGCCAGTGCAACCTCGGTCCCCCACTCGCACCAGGGGGGCCCAGCCTGAGGCCGAGGTTGTCATTGCAGTGTGCCGTCCCATGTCGGACGCGCTGTCACCAGGCCTCCCTGTTGGTTGCATTTGCCTCCCTTGTCTTAAGGTAAACTTTAAATTCCATTTCTTGAGTTTATTCTCCATATTGTCCCTGGGATGATCTTTGGCTGACATAATCTTTCTCCAGAACTACAAGCCCTCAGCAGCCTTTGTCATCACCATCGCACCCAGAGCTCTGGCCTGCAACCCGGTTAGCCACTCGCACCAGGGGGGCCCAGCCTGAGGCCGAGGTTGTCATTGCAGCTTTCCGTTCCACGTCGGACGAGCTGTCCCCAGGCCTCCCTGTTGGTTGCATTTGCCTCCCTTGTCTGAAGGTAAACTTTAAATTCCATTTCTTGTGTTTATTCTCCATATTGTCCCAGGGATGATCTTTGGCTGACTTAATCTTGTTCCAGAACTACAAGCCCTCACCAGCCTTTGTCTTCACCATCGCACCCAGAGCTCTGGCCTGCAACCCGGTCAGCCACTCGCACCAGGGGGGCCCAGCCTGAGGCTGAGTTTGTCATTGCAGTGTGCCCAGAACTACAAGCCCTCACCAGCCTTTGTCTTCACCATCGCACCCAGAGCTCTGGCCTGCAACCTTGTCACCCACTCGCACCAAGGGGGCCCAGTCTGAGGCCGAGGTTGTCATTGCAGTGTGCCGTCCCATGTCGGACGCGCTGTCACCAGGCCTCCCTGTTGGTTGCATTTGCCTCCCTTGTCTGAAGGTAAACTTTAAATTCCATTTCTTGAGTTTATTCTCCATATTGTCCCTGGGATGATCTACGGCTGACTTAATCTTGCTCCAGAACTACAAGCCCTCACCAGCCTTTGTCTTCACCATCGCACCCAGAGCTCTGGCCTGCAACCCGGTCACCCACTTGCACCAGGGGGGCCCAGCCTGAGGCCGAGTTTGTCATTGCAGTGTGCCGTCCCATGTCGGACGCGCTCTCACCAGGCCTCCCTGTTGGTTGCATTTGCCTCCCTTGTCTGAAGGTAAACTTTAAATTACATTTCTTGAGTTTATTCTCCATATTGTCCCTGGGATGATCTTTGGCTGACATAATCTTTCTCCAGAACTACAAGCCCTCACCAGCCTTTGTCTTCACCATCGCACCCAGAGCTCTAGCCTGCAACCTTGTCACCCACTCGCACCAAGGGGGCCCAGCCTGAGGCCGAGTTTGTCTTTGCAATGTGCTGTCCCATGTCGGACGTGCTGTCACCAGGCCTCCCTGTTGGTTGCATTTGCCTCCCTTGTCTGAAGGTAAACTTTAAATTCCCTTTCTTGAGTTTATTCTCCATATTGTCCCTGGAATGATCTACGGCTGACTTAATCTTGCTCCAGAACTACAAGCCCTCACCAGCCTTTGACTTCAGCACCGTACCAGGATTTCTGCCAGTGCAACCTCAGTCCCCCACTCGCACCAAGGGGGCCCAGCCTGAGGCCGAGTTTGTCATTGCAATGTGCTGTCCCATGTCGGACGCGCTGTCACCAGGCCTCCCTGTTGGTTGCATTTGCCTCCCTTGTCTGAAGGTAAACTTTAAATTCCCTTTCTTGAGTTTATTCTCCATATTGTCCCTGGGATGATCTACGGCTGACATAATCTTTCTCCAGAACTACAAGCCCTCACAAGCCTTTGTCTCCAGCACCACACCCAGGGCTCCAGCACTGCAACCCGGTCCCCCACTCTCACCAGGGGGGCCCAGCCTGAGGCTGATTTTGTCATTGCACTGTGCCGTCCCACATCGGACGCGCTATCACCAGGCCTCCCTGTTGCTTGCATTTGCCTCCCTTGTCTGAAGGTAAACTTTAAATTCCCTTTCTTGAGTTTATTCTCCATATTGTCCCTGGGATGATCTTTGGCTGACTTAATCTTGCTCCAGAACTACAAGCCCTCACCAGCCTTTGTCTTCACCATCGCACCCAGAGCTCTGGCCTGCAACCCGGTCACCCACTCGCACCAGGGGGGCCCAGCCTGAGGCCGAGTTTGTCATTGCAGTGTGCCGTCCCATGTCGGACGCGCTGTCACCAGGCCTCCCTGTTGGTTGCATTTGCCTCCCTTGTCTGAAGGTAAACTTTAAATTCCATTTCTTGAGTTTATTCTCCATATTGTCCATGGGATGATCTTTGGCTGACTTAATCTTTCGCCAGAACTACAAGCCCTCACCAGCCTTTGTCTTCATCACCGTACCAGGATTTGTGCCAGTGCAACCTCGGTCCCCCACTCGCACCAGGGGGGCCCAGCCTGAGGCCGAGGTTGTCATTGCAGTGTGCCGTCCCACATCGGACGCGCTGTCACCAGGCCTCCCTGTTGGTTGCATTTGCCTCCTTTGTCTGAAGGCAAACTTTAAATTACCTTTCTTGTGTTTATTCTCCATATTGTCCCTGGGATGATCTACGGCTGACTTAATCTTACTCCAGAACTACAAGCCCTCACCAGCATGTGACTCCAGGCCACCCTGGGGCTCCAGCTAGGCCTCCAGCACTGCTGCCCGGTCCCCCACTTTCACCAGGGGTTCCCAGACTTAGGCGGTGGTTGTCGTTGCAGTGGGCGTCGCCCTCTCGATCAAGCTTTCCCCAGGCCTCCCTGTTGGTTGCATTTGCCTCCCTTGTCTGAAGGTAAACTTTAAATTACATTTCTTGAGTTTAGTCTCCATATTGTCCCTGGGATGATCTACGGCTGACATAATCTTTCTCCAGAACTACAAGCCCTCACCAGCCTTTTTCTTCAGCACCGCACCAGGATTTCTGCCAGTGCAACCTCGGTCCCCCACTCACACCAGGGGGGCCCAGCCTGAGGCCGAGGTTGTCATTGCAGTGTGCCGTCCCACATCGGACGCGCTGTCACCAGGCCTCCCTGTTGGTTGCATTTGCCTCCCTTGTCTGAAGGTAAACTTTAAATTCCATTTCTTGAGTTTATTCTCCATATTTTCCCCTGGGATGATCTTTGGCTGACATAATCTTTCCCCAGAACTACAAGCCCTCACCAGCCTTTGTTTTCAGCACCGCACCCAGAGCTCTAGCACTGCAACCCGGTCCCCTACTCACACTAGGGGGGCCCACCCTAAGGGCGATTTTGTCATTGCAGTGTGCCGCCCCACATCGGACGAGCTGTCCCCAGGCCTCCCTGTTGGTTGCATTTGCCTCCCTTGTCTGAAGGTAAACTTTAAATTCCATTTCTTGAGTTTATTCTCCATATTGTCCCTGGGATGATCTACGGCTGACTTTATCTTGCTCCAGAACTACAAGCCCTCACCAGCATGTGACTCCAGGCCAGACCGGGGTTCCAGCCAGGGCTCTAGCACTGCTGCCCGGTCCCCCACCCTCACCATGGGTGTCCAGCCTTAGGGGTTGGTTGTCGTTGCAGTGGGCGTCGCCCTCTCGATCAAGCTGTCCCCAGGCCTCCCTGTTGGTTGCATTTGCCTCTCTTGTCTGAAGGTAAACTTTAAATTCCATTTCTTGAGTTTAGTCTCCATATTGTCCCTGGGATGATCTTTGGCTGACTTAATCTTGCTCCAGAACTACAAGCCCTCACAAGTCTTTGTCTCCAGCACCACACCCAGGGCTCCAGCACTGCAACCCGGTCCCCCACTCTCACCAGGGGTGCCCAGCCTTAGGCGGTGGTTGTCGTTGCAGTGGGCGTCGCCCTCTCGATCAAGCTTTCCCCAGGCCTCCCTGTTGGTTGCATTTGCCTCCCTTGTCTGAAGGTAAACTTTAAATTCCATTTCTTGAGTTTATTCTCCATATTTTCCCCTGGGATGATCTTTGGCTGACATAATCTTTCCCCAGAACTACAAGCCCTCACCAGCCTTTGTTTTCAGCACCGCACCCAGAGCTCTAGCACTGCAACCCGGTCCCCTACTCACACTAGGGGGGCCCACCCTAAGGGCGATTTTGTCATTGCAGTGTGCCGCCCCACATCGGACGAGCTGTCCCCAGGCCTCCCTGTTGGTTGCATTTGCCTCCCTTGTCTGAAGGTAAACTTTAAATTCCATTTCTTGAGTTTATTCTCCATATTGTCCCTGGGATGATCTACGGCTGACTTTATCTTGCTCCAGAACTACAAGCCCTCACCAGCATGTGACTCCAGGCCAGACCGGGGTTCCAGCCAGGGCTCTAGCACTGCTGCCCGGTCCCCCACCCTCACCATGGGTGTCCAGCCTTAGGGGTTGGTTGTCGTTGCAGTGGGCGTCGCCCTCTCGATCAAGCTGTCCCCAGGCCTCCCTGTTGGTTGCATTTGCCTCTCTTGTCTGAAGGTAAACTTTAAATTCCATTTCTTGAGTTTAGTCTCCATATTGTCCCTGGGATGATCTTTGGCTGACTTAATCTTGCTCCAGAACTACAAGCCCTCACAAGTCTTTGTCTCCAGCACCACACCCAGGGCTCCAGCACTGCAACCCGGTCCCCCACTCACACCGGGGGGGCCCAACCTGAGGCTGATTTTGTCATTGCAGTGTGCCGTCCCATGTCGGACGCGCTGTCACCAGGCCTCCCTGTTGGTTGCATTTGCCTCCCTTGTCTGAAGGTAAACTTTAAATTCCATTTCTTGAGTTTATTCTCCATATTGTCCCTGGGATGATCTTTGGCTGACATAATCTTTCTCCAGAACTACAAGCCCTCACCAGCATGTGACTCCAGGCCACCCTGGGGCACCAGCCAGGGCTCCAGCACTGCTGCCCGGTCCCCCACTCTCACCAGGGGTGCCCAGCCTTAGGCGGTGGTTGTCGTTGCAGTGGGCGTCGCCCTCTCGATCAAGCTTTCCCCAGGCCTCCCTGTTGGTTGCATTTGCCTCCCTTGTCTGAAGGTAAACTTTAAATTACATTTCTTGAGTTTATTCTCCATATTGTCCCTGGGATGATCTTTGGCTGACATAATCTTTCTCCAGAACTACAAGCCCTCACCAGCTTCTGTCTTCACCATCGCACCCAGAGCTACAGCACTGCAACCTGGTCCCCCACTCACACTAGGGGGGCCCAGCCTGAGGTCGAGTTTGTCATTGCAGTGTGCCGTCCCATGTCGGACGACCTGTCATCTAGCCTCCCTGTTGGTTGCATTTGCCTCCCTCGTCTGAAGGTAAACTTTAAATTCCATTTCTTGAGTTTATTTTCCATATTGTCCCTGGGATGATCTTTGGCTGACATAATCTTGCTCCAGAACTACAAGCCCTCACCATTCTTTGTCTTCACCATCGCACCCAGAGCTCTGGCCTGCAACCCGGTCACCCACTCGCACCAAGGGGGCCCAGCCTGAGGCCGAGTTTGTCATTGCAGTGTGCCGTCCCATGTCGGACGCGCTGTCACCAGGCCTCCCTTTTGGTTGCATTTGCCTCCCTTGTCTGAAGGTAAACTTTAAATTACATTTCTTGAGTTTATTCTCCATATTGTGCCTGGGATGATCTTTGGCTGACATAATCTTGCTCCAGAACTACAAGCCCTCACAAGCCTTTGTCTCCAGCACCACACCCAGGGCTCCAGCACTGCTGCCCGGTCACCCACTCACACCAGGGGGGCCCAGCCTGAGGCTGATTTTGTCATTGCAGTGTGCCGTCCCACATCGGACGCGCTGTCACCAGGCCTCCCTGTTGGTTGCATTTGCCTCCCTTGTCTGAAGGTAAACTTTAAATTCCATTTCTTGAGTTTATTCTCCATATTGTGCCTGGGATGATCTACGGCTGACTTAATCTTGCTCCAGAACTACAAGCCCTCACCAGCATGTGACTCCAGGCCAGACCGGGGCTCCAGCCAGGGCTCCAGTACTGCTGCCCGGTCCCCCACTCTCACCAGGGGTGCCCAGCCTTAGGCGGTGGTTGTCGTTGCAGTGGGCGTCGCCCTCTCGATCAAGCTTTCCCCAGGCCTCCTTGTTGGTTGCATTTGCCTACCTTGTCTGAATGTAAACTTTAAATTACATTTCTTGAGTTTATTCTCCATATTTTCCCCTGGGATGATCTTTGGCTGACATAATCTTTCCCCAGAACTACAAGCCCTCACCAGCCTTTGTCTTCAGCACCGCACCCAGAGCTCCAGCACTGCAACCCGGTCCCCTACTCACACTAGGGGGGCCCACCCTAAGGGCGATTTTGTCATTGCAGTGTGCCGCCCCACATCGGACGAGCTGTCCCCAGGCCTCCCTGTTGGTTGCATTTGCCTCCCTTGTCTGAAGGTAAACTTTAAATTCCATTTCTTGAGTTTATTCTCCATATTGTCCCTGGGATGATCTACGGCTGACTTTATCTTGCTCCAGAACTACAAGCCCTCACCAGCATGTGACTCCAGGCCAGACCGGGGTTCCAGCCAGGGCTCTAGCACTGCTGCCCGGTCCCCCACCCTCACCATGGGTGTCCAGCCTTAGGGGTTGGTTCTCGTTGCAGTCGGCGTCGCCCTCTCGATCAAGCTGTCCCCAGGCCTCCCTGTTGGTTGCATTTGCCTCCCTTGTCTGAAGGTAAACTTTAAATTCCATTTCTTGAGTTTAGTCTCCATATTGTCCCTGGGATGATCTTTGGCTGACTTAATCTTGCTCCAGAACTACAAGCCCTCACAAGTCTTTGTCTCCAGCACCACACCCAGGGCTCCAGCACTGCAACCCGGTCCCCCACTCACACCGGGGGGGCCCAACCTGAGGCTGATTTTGTCATTGCAGTGTGCCGTCCCATGTCGGACGCGCTGTCACCAGGCCTCCCTGTTGGTTCTATTTGCCTCCCTTGTCTGAAGGTAAACTTTAAATTCCATTTCTTGAGTTTATTCTCCATATTGTCCCTGGGATGATCTTTGGCTGACATAATCTTTCTCCAGAACTACAAGCCCTCACCAGCATGTGACTCCAGGCCACCCTGGGGCACCAGCCAGGGCTCCAGCACTGCTGCCTGGTCCCCCACTCTCACCAGGGGTGCCCAGCCTTAGGCGGTGGTTGTCGTTGCAGTGGGCGTCGCCCTCTCGATCAAGCTTTCCCCAGGCCTCCCTGTTGGTTGCATTTGCCTCCCTTGTCTGAAGGTAAACTTTAAATTCCATTTCTTGAGTTTATTCTCCATATTGTCCCTGGGATGATCTTTGGCTGACATAATCTTTCTCCAGAACTACAAGCCCTCACCAGCTTCTGTCTTCACCATCGCACCCAGAGCTACAGCACTGCAACCTGGTCCCCCACTCACACTAGGGGGGCCCAGCCTGAGTCCGAGTTTGTCATTGCAGTGTGCCGTCCCATGTCGGACGACCTTTCATCTAGCCTCCCTGTTGGTTGCATTTGCCTCCCTCGTCTGAAGGTAAACTTTAAATTCCATTTCTTGAGTTTATTTTCCATATTGTCCCTGGGATGATCTTTGGCTGACATAATCTTGCTCCAGAACTACAAGCCCTCACCATTCTTTGTCTTCACCATCGCACCCAGAGCTCTGGCCTGCAACCCGGTCACCCACTCGCACCAAGGGGGCCCAGCCTGAGGCCGAGTTTGTCATTGCAGTGTGCCGTCCCATGTCGGACGCGCTGTCACCAGGCCTCCCTTTTGGTTGCATTTGCCTCCCTTGTCTGAAGGTAAACTTTAAATTACATTTCTTGAGTTTATTCTCCATATTGTGCCTGGGATGATCTTTGGCTGACATAATCTTGCTCCAGAACTACAAACCCTCACAAGCCTTTGTCTCCAGCACCACACCCAGGGCTCCAGCACTGCTGCCCGGTCACCCACTCACACCAGGGGGGCCCAGCCTGAGGCTGATTTTGTCATTGCAGTGTGCCGTCCCACATCGGACGCGCTGTCACCAGGCCTCCCTGTTGGTTGCATTTGCCTCCCTTGTCTGAAGGTAAACTTTAAATTCCATTTCTTGAGTTTATTCTCCATATTGTGCCTGGGATGATCTACGGCTGACTTAATCTTGCTCCAGAACTACAAGCCCTCACCAGCATGTGACTCCAGGCCAGACCGGGGTTCCAGCCTGGGCTCCAGTACTGCTGCCCGGTCCCCCACTCTCACCAGGGGTGCCCAGCCTTAGGCGGTGGTTGTCGTTGCAGTGGGCGTCGCCCTCTCGATCAAGCTTTCCCCAGGCCTCCCTGTTGGTTGCATTTGCCTACCTTGTCTGAATGTAAACTTTAAATTACATTTCTTGAGTTTATTCTCCATATTTTCCCCTGGGATGATCTTTGGCTGACATAATCTTTCCCCAGAACTACAAGCCCTCACCAGCCTTTGTCTTCAGCACCGCACCCAGAGCTCCAGCACTGCAACCCGGTCCCCTACTCACACTAGGGGGGCCCACCCTAAGGGCGATTTTGTCATTGCAGTGTGCCGCCCCACATCGGACGAGCTGTCCCCAGGCCTCCCTGTTGGTTGCATTTGCCTCCCTTGTCTTAAGGTAAACTTTAAATTCCCTTTCTTGAGTTTATTCTCCATATTGTCCCTGGGATGATCTACGGCTGACTTTATCTTGCTCCAGAACTACAAGCCCTCACCAGCATGTGACTCCAGGCCAGACCGGGGTTCCAGCCAGGGCTCTAGCACTGCTGCCCGGTCCCCCACCCTCACCATGGGTGTCCAGCCTTAGGGGTTGGTTGTCGTTGCAGTGGGCGTCGCCCTCTCGATCAAGCTGTCCCCAGGCCTCCCTGTTGGTTGCATTTGCCTCCCTTGTCTGAAGGTAAACTTTAAATTCCATTTCTTGAGTTTATTCTCCATATTGTCCCTGGGATGATCTTTGGCTGACATAATCTTTCTCCAGAACTACAAGCCCTCACCAGCATGTGACTCCAGGCCACCCTGGGGCACCAGCCAGGGCTCCAGCACTGCTGCCTGGTCCCCCACTCTCACCAGGGGTGCCCAGCCTTAGGCGGTGGTTGTCGTTGCAGTGGGCGTCGCCCTCTCGATCAAGCTTTCCCCAGGCCTCCCTGTTGGTTGCATTTGCATCCCTTGTCTGAAGGTAAACTTTAAATTCCATTTCTTGAGTTTATTCTCCATATTGTCCCTGGGATGATCTTTGGCTGACATAATCTTTCTCCAGAACTACAAGCCCTCACCAGCTTCTGTCTTCACCATCGCACCCAGAGCTACAGCACTGCAACCTGGTCCCCCACTCACACTAGGGGGGCCCAGCCTGAGTCCGAGTTTGTCATTGCAGTGTGCCGTCCCATGTCGGACGACCTTTCATCTAGCCTCCCTGTTGGTTGCATTTGCCTCCCTCGTCTGAAGGTAAACTTTAAATTCCATTTCTTGAGTTTATTTTCCATATTGTCCCTGGGATGATCTTTGGCTGACATAATCTTGCTCCAGAACTACAAGCCCTCACCATTCTTTGTCTTCACCATCGCACCCAGAGCTCTGGCCTGCAACCCGGTCACCCACTCGCACCAAGGGGGCCCAGCCTGAGGCCGAGTTTGTCATTGCAGTGTGCCGTCCCATGTCGGACGCGCTGTCACCAGGCCTCCCTTTTGGTTGCATTTGCCTCCCTTGTCTGAAGGTAAACTTTAAATTACATTTCTTGAGTTTATTCTCCATATTGTGCCTGGGATGATCTTTGGCTGACATAATCTTTCTCCAGAACTACAAACCCTCACAAGCCTTTGTCTCCAGCACCACACCCAGGGCTCCAGCACTGCTGCCCGGTCACCCACTCACACCAGGGGGGCCCAGCCTGAGGCTGATTTTGTCATTGCAGTGTGCCGTCCCACATCGGACGCGCTGGCACCAGGCCTCCCTGTTGGTTGCATTTGCCTCCCTTGTCTGAAGGTAAACTTTAAATTCCATTTCTTGAGTTTATTCTCCATATTGTGCCTGGGATGATCTACGGCTGACTTAATCTTGCTCCAGAACTACAAGCCCTCACCAGCATGTGACTCCAGGCCAGACCGGGGCTCCAGCCAGGGCTCCAGTACTGCTGCCCGGTCCCCCACTCTCACCAGGGGTGCCCAGCCTTAGGCGGTGGTTGTCGTTGCAGTGGGCGTCGCCCTCTCGATCAAGCTTTCCCCAGGCCTCCCTGTTGGTTGCATTTGCCTACCTTGTCTGAATGTAAACTTTAAATTACATTTCTTGAGTTTATTCTCCATATTTTCCCCTGGGATGATCTTTGGCTGACATAATCTTTCCCCAGAACTACAAGCCCTCACCAGCCTTTGTCTTCAGCACCGCACCCAGAGCTCTGCACTGCAACCTGGTCCCCTACTCACACTAGGGGGGCCCACCCTAAGGGCGATTTTGTCATTGCAGTGTGCCGCCCCACATCGGACGAGCTGTCCCCAGGCCTCCCTGTTGGTTGCATTTGCCTCCCTTGTCTTAAGGTAAACTTTAAATTCCCTTTCTTGAGTTTATTCTCCATATTGTCCCTGGGATGATCTACGGCTGACTTTATCTTGCTCCAGAACTACAAGCCCTCACCAGCATGTGACTCCAGGCCAGACCGGGGTTCCAGCCAGGGCTCTAGCACTGCTGCCCGGTCCCCCACCCTCACCATGGGTGTCCAGCCTTAGGGGTTGGTTGTCGTTGCAGTGGGCGTCGCCCTCTCGATCAAGCTGTCCCCAGGCCTCCCTGTTGGTTGCATTTGCCTCCCTTGTCTGAAGGTAAACTTTAAATTCCATTTCTTGAGTTTATTCTCCATATTGTCCCTGGGATGATCTTTGGCTGACATAATCTTTCTCCAGAACTACAAGCCCTCACCAGCATGTGACTCCAGGCCACCCTGGGGCACCAGCCAGGGCTCCAGCACTGCTGCCTGGTCCCCCACTCTCACCAGGGGTGCCCAGCCTTAGGCGGTGGTTGTCGTTGCAGTGGGCGTCGGCCTCTCGATCAAGCTTTCCCCAGGCCTCCCTGTTGGTTGCATTTGCCTCCCTTGTCTGAAGGTAAACTTTAAATTCCATTTCTTGAGTTTATTCTCCATATTGTCCCTGGGATGATCTTTGGCTGACATAATCTTTCTCCAGAACTACAAGCCCTCACCAGCTTCTGTCTTCACCATCGCACCCAGAGCTACAGCACTGCAACCTGGTCCCCCACTCACACTAGGGGGGCCCAGCCTGAGTCCGAGTTTGTCATTGCAGTGTGCCGTCCCATGTCGGACGACCTTTCATCTAGCCTCCCTGTTGGTTGCATTTGCCTCCCTCGTCTGAAGGTAAACTTTAAATTCCATTTCTTGAGTTTATTTTCCATATTGTCCCTGGGATGATCTTTGGCTGACATAATCTTGCTCCAGAACTACAAGCCCTCACCATTCTTTGTCTTCACCATCGCACCCAGAGCTCTGGCCTGCAACCCGGTCACCCACTCGCACCAAGGGGGCCCAGCCTGAGGCCGAGTTTGTCATTGCAGTGTGCCGTCCCATGTCGGACGCGCTGTCACCAGGCCTCCCTTTTGGTTGCATTTGCCTCCCTTGTCTGAAGGTAAACTTTAAATTACATTTCTTGAGTTTATTCTCCATATTGTGCCTGGGATGATCTTTGGCTGACATAATCTTGCTCCAGAACTACAAACCCTCACAAGCCTTTGTCTCCAGCACCACACCCAGGGCTCCAGCACTGCTGCCCGGTCACCCACTCACACCAGGGGGGCCCAGCCTGAGGCTGATTTTGTCATTGCAGTGTGCCGTCCCACATCGGACGCGCTGGCACCAGGCCTCCCTGTTGGTTGCATTTGCCTCCCTTGTCTGAAGGTAAACTTTAAATTCCATTTCTTGAGTTTATTCTCCATATTGTGCCTGGGATGATCTACGGCTGACTTAATCTTGCTCCAGAACTACAAGCCCTCACCAGCCTTTGACTCCAGGCCAGACCGGGGCTCCAGCCAGGGCTCCAGTACTGCTGCCCGGTCCCCCACTCTCACCAGGGGTGCCCAGCCTTAGGCGGTGGTTGTCGTTGCAGTGGGCGTCGCCCTCTCGATCAAGCTTTCCCCAGGCCTCCCTGTTGGTTGCATTTGCCTACCTTGTCTGAATGTAAACTTTAAATTACATTTCTTGAGTTTATTCTCCATATTTTCCCCTGGGATGATCTTTGGCTGACATAATCTTTCCCCAGAACTACAAGCCCTCACCAGCCTTTGTCTTCAGCACCGCACCCAGAGCTCCAGCACTGCAACCCGGTCCCCTACTCACACTAGGGGGGCCCACCCTAAGGGCGATTTTGTCATTGCAGTGTGCCGCCCCACATCGGACGAGCTGTCCCCAGGCCTCCCTGTTGGTTGCATTTGCCTCCCTTGTCTTAAGGTAAACTTTAAATTCCCTTTCTTGAGTTTATTCTCCATATTGTCCCTGGGATGATCTACGGCTGACTTTATCTTGCTCCAGAACTACAAGCCCTCACCAGCATGTGACTCCAGGCCAGACCGGGGTTCCAGCCAGGGCTCTAGCACTGCTGCCCGGTCCCCCACCCTCACCATGGGTGTCCAGCCTTAGGGGTTGGTTGTCGTTGCAGTGGGCGTCGCCCTCTCGATCAAGCTGTCCCCAGGCCTCCCTGTTGGTTGCATTTGCCTCCCTTGTCTGAAGGTAAACTTTAAATTCCATTTCTTGAGTTTATTCTCCATATTGTCCCTGGGATGATCTTTGGCTGACATAATCTTTCTCCAGAACTACAAGCCCTCACCAGCATGTGACTCCAGGCCACCCTGGGGCACCAGCCAGGGCTCCAGCACTGCTGCCCGGTCCCCCACTCTCACCAGGGGTGCCCAGCCTTAGGCGGTGGTTGTCGTTGCAGTGGGCGTCTCCCTTTCGATCAAGCTTTCCCCAGGCCTCCCTGTTGGTTGCATTTGCCTCCCTTGTCTGAAGGTAAACTTTAAATTACATTTCTTGAGTTTATTCTCCATATTGTCCCTGGGATGATCTTTGGCTGACATAATCTTTCTCCAGAACTACAAGCCCTCACCAGCTTCTGTCTTCACCATCGCACCCAGAGCTACAGCACTGCAACCTGGTCCCCCACTCACACTAGGGGGGCCCAGCCTGAGGCCGAGTTTGTCATTGCAGTGTGCCGTCCCATGTCGGACGACCTGTCATCTAGCCTCCCTGTTGGTTGCATTTGCCTCCCTTGTCTGAAGGTAAACTTTAAATTACATTTCTTGAGTTTATTCTCCATATTGTCCCTGGGATGATCTTTGGCTGACATAATCTTTCTCCAGAACTACAAGCCCTCACAAGCCTTTGTCTTCAGCACCGCACCAGGAGTTCCGCCTGTGCAACCTCGGTCCCCCCCTCGCACCAGGGGGGCCCAGCCTGAGGCCGAGGTTGTCATTGCAGTGTGCCGCCTCACGTCGGACGAGCTGTCACCAGGCCTCCCTGTTGGTTGCATTTGCCTCCCTTGTCTGAAGGTAAACTTTAAATTCCATTTCTTGAGTTTATTCTCCATATTGTCCCTGGGATGATCTTTGGCTGACTTAATCTTGCTCCAGAACTACAAGCCCTCACAAGTCTTTGTCTCCAGCACCACACCCAGGGCTCCAGCACTGCAACCCGGTCCCCCACTCACACCGGGGGGGCCCAACCTGAGGCGGATTTTGTCATTGCAGTCTGCCGTCCCATGTCGGACGCGCTGTCACCAGGCCTCCCTGTTGGTTGCATTTGCCTCCCTTGTCTGAAGGTAAACTTTAAATTCCATTTCTTGAGTTTATTCTCCATATTGTCCCTGGGATGATCTTTGGCTGACATAATCTTTCTCCAGAACTACAAGCCCTCACCAGCCTTTGTCTTCACCATCGCACCCAGAGCTCTGGCCTGCAACCCGGTCAGCCACTCGCACCAGGGGGTCTAGCCTGAGGCCTAGTTTTTCATTGCAGTGTGCCGTCCCATGTCGGACGTGCTGTCACCAGGCCTCCCTGTTGGTTGCATTTTCCTCCCTTGTCTGAAGGTAAACTTTAAATTCCATTTCTTGAGTTTGTTCTCCATATTGTCCCTGGGATGATCTTTGGCTGACATAATCTTTCTCCTGAACTACAAGCCCTCACCAGCATGTGACTCCAGGCCACCTTGGGGCTCCAGCCAGGGCTCCAGCACTGCTGCCCGGTACCCCACTCTCACCAGGGGGGCCCAGCCTGAGGCCGAGGTTGACATTGCAGTGTGCCGTCCCACATCGGACGCGCTGTCACCATGCCTCCCTGTTGGTTGCATTTGCCTCCCTTGTCTGAAGGTAAACTTTAAATTCCATTTCTTGAGTTTATTCTCCATATTGTCCCTGGGATGATCTTTGACTGACATAATCTTTCTCCAGAACTACAAGCCCTCACCATCCTCTGTCTTCACCATCGCACCCAGAGCTCCAGCACTGCAACCCGGTCCCCCACTCTCACTAGGGGGGCCCAGCCTGAGGGCGATTTTGTCATTGCAGTGTGCCGCCCCACATCGGACGAGCTGTCACCAGGCCTCCCTGTTGGTTGCATTTGCCTCCCTTGTCTGAAGGTAAACTTTAAATTCCCTTTCTTCAGTTTATTCTCCATATTGTCCCTGGGATGATCTTTGGCTGACTTAATCTTGCTCCAGAACTACAAGCCCTCACCAGGATGTGACTCCAGGCCACCCCGGGGCTCCGGCCAGGGCTCCAGCACTGCTGCCCGGTCCCCCACTCTCACCAGGGGTGCCCAGCCTTAGGCGGTGGTTGTCGTTGCAGTGGGCGTCGCCCTCTCGATCAAGCTTTCCCCAGGCCTCCCTGTTGGTTGCATTTGCCTCCCTTGTCTGTAGGTAAACTTTAAATTCCATTTCTTGAGTTTATTCTCCATATTGTCCCTGGGATGATCTTTGGCTGACATAATCTTTCTCCAGAACTACTAGCCCTCACCAGCCTTTGTCTTCACCATCGCACCCAGAGCTCTGGCCTGCAACCCGGTCACCCACTCGCACCAGGGGGGCCCAGCCTGAGGCCGAGTTTGTCATTGCAGTGTGCCGTCCCATGTCGGACGCGCTGTCACCAGGCCTCCCTGTTAGTTGCATTTGCCTCCCTTGTCTGAAGGTAAACTTTAAATTCCATTTCTTGAGTTTATTTTCCATATTGTCCCTGGGATGATCTTTGGCTGACATAATCTTGCTCCAGAACTACAAACCCTCACAAGCCTTTGTCTCCAGCACCACACCCAGGGCTCCAGCACTGCTGCCCGGTCACCCACTCACACCAGGGGGGCCCAGCCTGAGGCTGATTTTGTCATTGCAGTGTGCCGTCCCACATCGGACGCGCTGGCACCAGGCCTCCCTGTTGGTTGCATTTGCCTCCCTTGTCTGAAGGTAAACTTTAAATTCCATTTCTTGAGTTTATTCTCCATATTGTGCCTGGGATGATCTACGGCTGACTTAATCTTGCTCCAGAACTACAAGCCCTCACCAGCCTTTGACTCCAGGCCAGACCGGGGCTCCAGCCAGGGCTCCAGTACTGCTGCCCGGTCCCCCACTCTCACCAGGGGTGCCCAGCCTTAGGCGGTGGTTGTCGTTGCAGTGGGCGTCGCCCTCTCGATCAAGCTTTCCCCAGGCCTCCCTGTTGGTTGCATTTGCCTACCTTGTCTGAATGTAAACTTTAAATTACATTTCTTGAGTTTATTCTCCATATTTTCCCCTGGGATGATCTTTGGCTGACATAATCTTTCCCCAGAACTACAAGCCCTCACCAGCCTTTGTCTTCAGCACCGCACCCAGAGCTCCAGCACTGCAACCCGGTCCCCTACTCACACTAGGGGGGCCCACCCTAAGGGCGATTTTGTCATTGCAGTGTGCCGCCCCACATCGGACGAGCTGTCCCCAGGCCTCCCTGTTGGTTGCATTTGCCTCCCTTGTCTTAAGGTAAACTTTAAATTCCCTTTCTTGAGTTTATTCTCCATATTGTCCCTGGGATGATCTACGGCTGACTTTATCTTGCTCCAGAACTACAAGCCCTCACCAGCATGTGACTCCAGGCCAGACCGGGGTTCCAGCCAGGGCTCTAGCACTGCTGCCCGGTCCCCCACCCTCACCATGGGTGTCCAGCCTTAGGGGTTGGTTGTCGTTGCAGTGGGCGTCGCCCTCTCGATCAAGCTGTCCCCAGGCCTCCCTGTTGGTTGCATTTGCCTCCCTTGTCTGAAGGTAAACTTTAAATTCCATTTCTTGAGTTTATTCTCCATATTGTCCCTGGGATGATCTTTGGCTGACATAATCTTTCTCCAGAACTACAAGCCCTCACCAGCATGTGACTCCAGGCCACCCTGGGGCACCAGCCAGGGCTCCAGCACTGCTGCCCGGTCCCCCACTCTCACCAGGGGTGCCCAGCCTTAGGCGGTGGTTGTCGTTGCAGTGGGCGTCTCCCTTTCGATCAAGCTTTCCCCAGGCCTCCCTGTTGGTTGCATTTGCCTCCCTTGTCTGAAGGTAAACTTTAAATTACATTTCTTGAGTTTATTCTCCATATTGTCCCTGGGATGATCTTTGGCTGACATAATCTTTCTCCAGAACTACAAGCCCTCACCAGCTTCTGTCTTCACCATCGCACCCAGAGCTACAGCACTGCAACCTGGTCCCCCACTCACACTAGGGGGGCCCAGCCTGAGGCCGAGTTTGTCATTGCAGTGTGCCGTCCCATGTCGGACGACCTGTCATCTAGCCTCCCTGTTGGTTGCATTTGCCTCCCTTGTCTGAAGGTAAACTTTAAATTACATTTCTTGAGTTTATTCTCCATATTGTCCCTGGGATGATCTTTGGCTGACATAATCTTTCTCCAGAACTACAAGCCCTCACAAGCCTTTGTCTTCAGCACCGCACCAGGAGTTCCGCCTGTGCAACCTCGGTCCCCCCCTCGCACCAGGGGGGCCCAGCCTGAGGCCGAGGTTGTCATTGCAGTGTGCCGCCTCACGTCGGACGAGCTGTCACCAGGCCTCCCTGTTGGTTGCATTTGCCTCCCTTGTCTGAAGGTAAACTTTAAATTCCATTTCTTGAGTTTATTCTCCATATTGTCCCTGGGATGATCTTTGGCTGACTTAATCTTGCTCCAGAACTACAAGCCCTCACAAGTCTTTGTCTCCAGCACCACACCCAGGGCTCCAGCACTGCAACCCGGTCCCCCACTCACACCGGGGGGGCCCAACCTGAGGCGGATTTTGTCATTGCAGTCTGCCGTCCCATGTCGGACGCGCTGTCACCAGGCCTCCCTGTTGGTTGCATTTGCCTCCCTTGTCTGAAGGTAAACTTTAAATTCCATTTCTTGAGTTTATTCTCCATATTGTCCCTGGGATGATCTTTGGCTGACATAATCTTTCTCCAGAACTACAAGCCCTCACCAGCCTTTGTCTTCACCATCGCACCCAGAGCTCTGGCCTGCAACCCGGTCAGCCACTCGCACCAGGGGGTCTAGCCTGAGGCCTAGTTTTTCATTGCAGTGTGCCGTCCCATGTCGGACGTGCTGTCACCAGGCCTCCCTGTTGGTTGCATTTTCCTCCCTTGTCTGAAGGTAAACTTTAAATTCCATTTCTTGAGTTTGTTCTCCATATTGTCCCTGGGATGATCTTTGGCTGACATAATCTTTCTCCTGAACTACAAGCCCTCACCAGCATGTGACTCCAGGCCACCTTGGGGCTCCAGCCAGGGCTCCAGCACTGCTGCCCGGTACCCCACTCTCACCAGGGGGGCCCAGCCTGAGGCCGAGGTTGACATTGCAGTGTGCCGTCCCACATCGGACGCGCTGTCACCATGCCTCCCTGTTGGTTGCATTTGCCTCCCTTGTCTGAAGGTAAACTTTAAATTCCATTTCTTGAGTTTATTCTCCATATTGTCCCTGGGATGATCTTTGACTGACATAATCTTTCTCCAGAACTACAAGCCCTCACCATCCTCTGTCTTCACCATCGCACCCAGAGCTCCAGCACTGCAACCCGGTCCCCCACTCTCACTAGGGGGGCCCAGCCTGAGGGCGATTTTGTCATTGCAGTGTGCCGCCCCACATCGGACGAGCTGTCACCAGGCCTCCCTGTTGGTTGCATTTGCCTCCCTTGTCTGAAGGTAAACTTTAAATTCCCTTTCTTCAGTTTATTCTCCATATTGTCCCTGGGATGATCTTTGGCTGACTTAATCTTGCTCCAGAACTACAAGCCCTCACCAGGATGTGACTCCAGGCCACCCCGGGGCTCCGGCCAGGGCTCCAGCACTGCTGCCCGGTCCCCCACTCTCACCAGGGGTGCCCAGCCTTAGGCGGTGGTTGTCGTTGCAGTGGGCGTCGCCCTCTCGATCAAGCTTTCCCCAGGCCTCCCTGTTGGTTGCATTTGCCTCCCTTGTCTGTAGGTAAACTTTAAATTCCATTTCTTGAGTTTATTCTCCATATTGTCCCTGGGATGATCTTTGGCTGACATAATCTTTCTCCAGAACTACTAGCCCTCACCAGCCTTTGTCTTCACCATCGCACCCAGAGCTCTGGCCTGCAACCCGGTCACCCACTCGCACCAGGGGGGCCCAGCCTGAGGCCGAGTTTGTCATTGCAGTGTGCCGTCCCATGTCGGACGCGCTGTCACCAGGCCTCCCTGTTAGTTGCATTTGCCTCCCTTGTCTGAAGGTAAACTTTAAATTCCCTTTCTTGAGTTTATACTCCATATTGTCCCTGGGATGATCTACGGCTGACTTAATCTTGCTCCAGAACTACAAGCCCTCACCAGCATGTGACTCCAAGCCACCCTGGGGCTCCAACCAGGGCTCCAGCACTGCTGCCCGGTCCCCCACTCTCACCAGGGGTGCCCAGCCTTAGGCGATGGTTGTCGTTGCAGTGGGCGTCGCCCTCTCGATCAAGCTTTCCCCAGGCCTCCCTGTTGGTTGCATTTGCCTCCCTTGTCTGAAGGTAAACTTTAAATTCCCTTTCTTGAGTTTATTCTCCATATTGTCCCTGGGATGATCTACGGCTGACTTAATCTTGCTCCAGAACTACAAGCCCTCACCAGCATGTTACTCCAGGCCACCCTGGGCCTCCAGCCAGGGCTCCAGCACTGCTGCCCGGTCCCCCACTCTCACCAGGGGTGCCCAGCCTTAGGCGGTTGTTGTCGTTGCAGTGGACGTCGCCCTCTCGATCAAGCTTTCCCCAGGCCTCCCTGTATGTTGCATTTGCCTCCCTTGTCTGAAGGTAAACTTTATATTCCATTTCTTGAGTTTATTTTCCATATTGTCCCTGGGATGATCTTTGGCTGACATAATCTTGCTCCAGAACTACAAGCCCTCACAAGCCTTTGTCTCCAGCACCACACCCAGGGCTCCAGCACTGCAACCCGGTCCCCCACTCACACCAGGGGGGCCCAGCCTGAGGCTAATTTCTTCATTGCAGTGTGCCGTCCCACATCGGACGCGCTATCACCAGGCCTACCTGTTGGTTGCATTTGCCTCCCTTGTCTGAAGGTAAACTTTAAATTCCCTTTCTTGAGTTTATACTCCATATTGTCCCTGGGATGATCTACGGCTGACTTAATCTTGCTCCAGAACTACAAGCCCACACCAGCATGTGACTCCAAGCCACCCTGGGGCTCCAACCAGGGCTCCAGGACTGCTGCCCGGTCCCCCACTCTCACCAGGGGTGCCCAGCCTTAGGCGGTGGTTGTCGTTGTAGTGGGCGTCTCCCTCTCGATCAAGCTTTCCCCAGGCCTCCCTGTTGGTTGCATTTGCCTCCCTTGTCTGAAGGTAAACTTTAAATTCCATTTCTTGAGTTTATTCTCCATATTGTCCCTGGGATGATCTTTGGCTGACATAATCTTTCTCCAGAACTACAAGCCCTCACCAGCCTCTGTCTTCAGCACCGCACCCAGAGCTCCAGCACTGCAACCCGGTCCCCCATCACACTAGATGTGCCCAGCCTGAGGGCGATTTTGTCATTGCAGTGTGCCGTCCCATGTCGGACGACCTGTCATCAGGCCTCCCTGTTGGTTGCATTTGCCTCCCTTGTCTGAAGGTAAACTTTAAATTCCATTTCTTGAGTTTATCCTCCATATTGTCCCTGGGATGATCTTTGGCTGACATAATCTTGCTCCAGAACTACAAGCCCTCACAAGCCTTTGTCTTCAGCACCGCACCAGGAGTTCCGCCAGTGCAACCTCGGTCCCCCACTCGCACCAGGGGTGCCCAGCCTGAGGCCGAGGTTGTCGTTGCAGTGGACGTCGCCCTCTCGATCAAGCTTTCCCCAGGCCTCCCTGTTGGTTGCATTTGCCTCCCTTGTCTGAAGGTAAACTTTAAATTACATTTCTTGAGTTTATTCTCCATATTGTCCCTGGGATGATCTTTGGCTGACTTAATCTTGCTCCAGAACTACAAGCCCTCACAAGCCTTTGTCTTCAGCACCGCACCAGGAGTTCCGCCAGTGCAACCTCGGTCCCCCACTCGCACCAGGGGGGCCCAGCCTGAGGCCGAGGTTTTCATTGCAGTGTGCCGTCCCACATCGGACGCGCTGTCACCAGGCCTCCCTGTTGGTTGCATTTGCCTCCCTTGTCTGAAGGTAAACTTTAAATTCCCTTTCTTGAGTTTATTCTCCATATTGTCCCTGGGATGATCTACGGCTGACTTAATCTTGCTCCAGAACTACAAGCCCTCACCAGCATGTTACTCCAGGCCACTCTGGGGCTCCAGCCAGGGTTCCAGCACTGCTGCCTGGTCCCCCACTCTCACCAGGGGTGCCCAGCCTTAGGCGGTTGTTGTCGTTGCAGTGGGCGTCGCCCTCTCGATCAAGCTTTCCCCAGGCCTCCCTGTTGGTTGCATTTGCCTACCTTGTCTGAAGGTAAACTTTAAATTCCATTTCTTGAGTTTATTCTCCATATTGTCCCTGGGATGATCTTTGGCTGACATAATCTTGCTCAAGAACTACAAGCCCTCACAAGCCTTTGTCTCCAGCACCACACCCAGGGCTCCAGCACTGCAACCCGGTCCCCCACTCACACCAGGGGGGCCCAGCCTGAGGCTGATTTTGTCATTGTAGTGTGCCGTCCCACATCGGACGCGCTATCACCAGGCCTCCCTGTTGGTTGTATTTGCCTCCCTTGTCTGAAGGTAAACTTTAAATTCCATTTCTTGAGTTTATTTTCCATATTTTCCCTGGGATGATCTTTGGCTGACATAATCTTTCTCCAGAACTACAAGCCCTCACCAGCCTTTGTCTTCACCATCGCACCCAGAGCTCTGGCCTGCAACCCGGTCACCCACTCGCACCAGGGGGGCCCAGCCTGAGGCTGATTTTGTCATTGCAGTGTGCTGTCCCATGTCGGACGCGCTGTCACCAGGCCTCCCTGTTGGTTGCATTTGCCTCCCTTGTCTGAAGGTAAACTTTAAATTCCATTTCTTGAGTTTATTCTCCATATTGTGCCTTGGATGATCTACGGCTGACTTAATCTTGCTCCTGAACTACAAGCCCTCACCAGCATGTGACTCCAGGCCACACCGGGGCTCCAGCCAGGGCTCCAGCACTGCTGCCCGGTCCCCCACCCTCACCAGGGGTGCCCATCCTTAGGCGGTGGTTGTCGTTGCAGTGGGTGTCGCCCTCTCGATCAAGCTTTCCCCAGGCCTCCCTGTTGGTTGCATTTGCCTCCATTGTCTGAAGGTAAACTTTAAATTACATTTCTTGAGTTTATTCTCCATATTGTGCCTGGGATTATCTACGGCTGACTTAATCTTGCTCCAGAACTATAAGCCCTCACCAGCATGTGACTCCAGGCCACACCGGGGCTCCAGCCAGGGCTCCAGCCAGGGCTCCAGCACTGCTGCCCAGTCCCCCACTCTCACCAGGGGGGCCCAGCCTTAGGCGGTGGTTGTCGTTGCAGTGGGCGACGCCCTCTCGATCAAGCTTTCCCCAGGCCTCCCTGTTGGTTGCATTTGCCTCCCTTGTCTGAAGGTAAACTTTAAATTCCCTTTCTTGAGTTTATTCTCCATATTGTGCCTGGGATGATCTACGGCTGACTTAATCTTGCTCCAGAACTATAAGCCCTCACTAGCATGTGACTCCAGGCTACTTAGGGGCTCCAGCCAGGGCTCCAGCCAGGGCTCCAGCACTGCTGCCCAGTCCCCCACCCTCACCAGGGGTGCCCAGCCTTAGGCGGTGGTTGTCGTTTCAGTGGGCGACGCCCTCTCGATCAAGCTTTCCCCAGGCCTCCCTGTTGGTTGCATTTGCCTCCCTTGTCTGAAGGTAAACTTTAAATTCCATTTCTTGAGTTTATTCTCCATATTGTCCCTGGGATGATCTTTGGCTGACTTAATCTTGCTCCACAACTACAAGCCCTCACCAGCCTTTGTCTTCACCATCGCACCCAGAGCTCTGGCCTGCAACCCGGTCACCCACTTGCACCAGGGGGGCCCAGCCTGAGGCCGAGTTTGTCATTGCAGTGTGCCGTCCCATGTCGGACGCGCTGTCACCAGGCCTCCCTGTTGGTTGCATTTGCCTCCCTTGTCTGAAGGTAAACTTTAAATTCTATTTCTTGAGTTTATTCTCCATATTGTCCCTGGGATGATCTTTGGCTGACATAATCTTTCTCCAGAACTACAAGCCCTCACCAGCCTTTGTCTTCACCATCGCACCCAGAGCTCTAGCCTGCAACCTTGTCAACCACTCGCACCAAGGGGGCCCAGCCTGAGGCCGAGTTTGTCATTGCAATGTGCTGTCCCATGTCGGACGCGCTCTCACCAGGCCTCCCTGTTGGTTGCATTTGCCTCCCTTGTATGAAGGTAAACTTTAAATTCCCTTTCTTGAGTTTATTCTCCATATTGTCCCTGGGATGATCTACGGCTGACTTAATCTTGCTCCAGAACTACAAGCCCTCACCAGCCTTTGACTTCAGCACCGTACCAGGATTTCTGCCAGTGCAACCTCGGTCCCCCACTCGCACCAGGGGGGCCCAGCCTGAGGCCGAGGTTGTCATTGCAGTGTGCCGTCCCATGTCGGACGCGCTGTCACCAGGCCTCCCTGTTGGTTGCATTTGCCTCCCTTGTCTTAAGGTAAACTTTAAATTCCATTTCTTGAGTTTATTCTCCATATTGTCCCTGGGATGATCTTTGGCTGACATAATCTTTCTCCAGAACAACAAGCCCTCAGCAGCCTTTGTCATCACCATCGCACCCAGAGCTCTGGCCTGCAACCCGGTTAGCCACTCGCACCAGGGGTTCCAGTCTGAGGCCGAGGTTGTCATTGCAGTGTGCCGTCCCATGTCGGACGCGCTGTCACCAGGCCTCCCTGTTGGTTGCATTTGCCTCCCTTGTCTGAAGGTAAACTTTAAATTCCATTTCTTGAGTTTATTCTCCATATTGTCCCTGGGATGATCTACGGCTGACTTAATCTTGCTCCAGAACTACAAGCCCTCACCAGCCTTTGTCTTCACCATCGCACCCAGAGCTCTGGCCTGCAACCTGGTCACCCACTTGCACCAGGGGGGCCCAGCCTGAGGCCGAGTTTGTCTTTGCAATGTGCTGTCCCATGTCGGACGCGCTGTCACCAGGCCTCCCTGTTGGTTGCATTTGCCTCCCTTGTCTGAAGGTAAACTTTAAATTCCCTTTCTTGAGTTTATTCTCCATATTGTCCCTAGAATGATCTACGGCTGACTTAATCTTGCTCCAGAACTACAAGCCCTCACCAGCCTTTGACTTCAGCACCGCACCAGGAGTTCCGCCAGTGCAACCTCGGTCCCCCACTCGCACCAGGGGGGCCCAGCCTTAGTCCGAGGTTGTCATTGCAGTGTGCCGTCCCACATCGGACGCGCTGTCTCCAGGCCTCCCTGTTGGTTGCATTTGCCTCCCTTGTCTGAAGGTAAACTTTAAATTACATTTCTTGAGTTTATTCTCCATATTGTCCCTGGGATGATCTACGGCTGACTTAATCTTGCTCCAGAACTACAAGCCCTCACCAGCCTTTGTCTCCAGCACCACACCCAGAGCTCTGGCCTGCAACCCGGTCAGTCACTCGCACCAGGGGCGCCCAGCCTGAGGCCGAGTTTGTCATTGCAGTGTGCCCAGAACTACAAGCCCTCACCAGCCTTTGTTTTCACCATCGCACCCAGAGCTCTGGCCTGCAACCCGGTCAGCCACTCGCACCAGGGGGGCCCAGCTTGAGGCCGAGTTTGTCATTGCAGTGTGCTGTCCCATGTCGGACGCGCTGTCACCAGGCCTCCCTGTTGGTTGCATTTGCCTCCCTTGTCTGAAGGTAAACTTTAAATTCCATTTCTTGAGTTTATTCTCCATATTGTCCCTGGGATGATCTACGGCTGACTTAATCTTGCTCCAGAACTACAAGCCCTCACCAGCATGTGACTCCAGGCCACCCTGGGGCTCCAGCCAGGGCTCCAGCACTGCTGCCCGGTCCCCCACTCTCACCAGGGGTGCCCAGCCTTAGGCGGTGGTTGTCGTTGCAGTGGGCGTCGCCCTCTCGATCAAGCTTTCCCCAGGCCTCCCTGTTGGTTGCATTTGCCTCCCTTGTCTGAAGGTAAACTTTAAATTACATTTCTTGAGTTTATTCTCCATATTGTCCCTGGGATGATCTTTGGCTGACATAATCTTTCTCCAGAACTACAAGCCCTCACCAGCCTCTGTCTTCAGCACCGCACCCAGAGCTCCAGCACTGCAACCCGGTTCCCCACTCTCACTAGGGGGGCCCAGCCTAAGGGCGATTTTGTCATTGCAGTGTGCTGCCCCACATCGGACGAGCTGTCACCAGGCCTCCCTGTTGGTTGCATTTGCCTCCCTTGTCTGAAGGTAAACTTTAAATTCCCTTTCTTGAGTTTAGTCTCCATATTGTCCCTGTGATGATCTTTGGCTGACTTAATCTTGCTCCAGAACTACAAGCCCTCACCAGCATGTGACTCCAGGCCACCCCGGGGCTCCAGCCAGGCCTCCAGCACTGCTGTCCGGTCCCCCACTCTCACCAGGGGTGCCCAGCCTTAGGCGGTGGTTGTCGTTGCAGTGGGCGTCGCCCTCTCGATCAAGCTTTCCACAGGCCTCCCTGTTGGTTGCATTTGCCACCCTTGTCTGAAAGTAAACTTTAAATTACATTTCTTGAGATTATTCTCCATATTGTCCCTGGGATGATCTACGGCTGACATAATCTTTCTCCAGAACTACAAGCCCTCACCAGCCTTTGTCTTCACCATCGCACCCAGAGCTCTGGCCTGTAACCCGGTCAGCCACTCGCACCAGGGGGGCCCAGCCTGAGGCCGAGTTTGTCATTGCATTGTGCTGTCCCTTTTCGGACGACCTGTCATCAGGACTCCCTGTTGGTTGTATTTGCCTCCCTTGTCTGAAGGTAAACTTTAAATTCCATTTCTTGAGTTTATTCTCCATATTGTCCCTGGGATGATCTTTGGCTGACTTAATCTTTCTCCAGAACTACAAGCCCTCACCAGCCTTTGTGTTCAGCACCGCACCAGGAGTTCCGCCAGTGCAACCTCGGTCCCCCACTTTCACCAGGGGGGCCCAGCCTGAGGCCGAGGTTGTCATTGCAGTGTGCCGTCCCACATCGGACGCGCTGTAACCTGGCCTCCCTGTTGGTTGCATTTGCCTCCCTTGTCTGAAGGTAAACTTTAAATTAAATTTCTTGAGTTCATTCTCCATATTGTCCCTGGGATGATCTTTGGCTGACATAATCTTTCTCCAGAACTACAAGCCCTCACCAGCCTTTGTCTTCACCATCGCACCCAGAGTTCTGACTTGCAACCTTGTCACCCACTCGCACCAAGGGGGCCCAGCCTGAGGCCGAGTTTGTCATTGCAATGTGCTGTCCCATGTCGTACGCGCTGTCACCAGGCCTCCCTGTTGGTTGCATTTGCCTCCCTTGTCTGAAGGTAAACTTTAAATTCCCTTTCTTGAGTTTATTCTCCATATTGTCCCTGGGATGATCTACGGCTGACTTAATCTTGCTCCAGAACTACAAGCCCTCACCAGCATGTGACTCCAGGCCACACCGGGGCTCCAGCCAGGGCTCCAGCACTGCTGCCCGGTCCCCCACCCTCTCCAGGGGGGCCCATCCTTAGGCGGTGGTTGTCGTTGCAGTGGGCGTCGCCCTCTCGATCAAGCTTTCCCCAGACCTCCCTGTTGGTTGCATTTGCCTCCCTTGTCTGAAGGTAAACTTTAAATTCCATTTCTTGAGTTTATTCTCCATATTGTCCCTGGGATGATCTTTGGCTGACATAATCTTTCTCCAGAACTACAAGCCCTCACCAGCCTTTGTCTTCACCATCGCACCCAGAGCTCTGGCCTGCAACCCGGTTAGCCACTCGCACTAGGGGTTCCAGCCTGAGGCCGAGATTGTCATTGCAGTGTGCCGTCCCATGTCGGACGACCTGTCACCAGGCCTCCCTGTTGGTTGCATTTGCCTCCCTTGTCTGAAGGTAAACTTTAAATTCCATTTCTTGAGTTTATTCTCCATATTGTCCCAGTGATGATCTTTGGCTGACTTAATCTTGCTCCAGAACTACTAGCTTTCACCAGCCTTTGTCTTCACCATCGCACCCAGAGCTCTGGCCTGCAACCCGGTCCCCCACCCTCACCAGGGGGGCCCAGCCTGATGCCGACTTTGTCATTGCAGTGTGCCGTCCCATGTCGGACGCGCTGTCACCAGGCCTCCCTGTTGGTTGCATTTGCCTCCCTTGTCTTAAGGTAAACTTTAAATTCCATTTCTTGAGTTTATTCTCCATATTGTCCCTGGGATGATCTTTGGCTGACATAATCTTTCTCCAGAACTACAAGCCCTCACCAGCCTTTGTCTTCACCATCGCACCCAGAGCTCTGGCCTGCAACCCAGTTAGCCACTCGCACCAGGGGTTCCAGTCTGAGGCCGAGGTTGTCATTGCAGTGTGCCGTCCCATGTCGGACGCGCTGTCACCAGGCCTCCCTGTTGGTTGCATTTGCCTCCCTTGTCTGAAGGTAAACTTTAAATTCCATTTCTTGAGTTTATTCTCCATATTGTCCCTGGGATGATCTTTGGCTGACTTAATCTTGCTCCAGAACTACAAGCCCTCACCAGCCTTTGTCTTCACCATCGCACCCAGAGCTCTGGCCTGCAACCCGGTCACCCACTTGCACCAGGGGGGCCCAGCCTGAGGCCGAGTTTGTCATTGCAGTGTGCCGTCCCATGTCGGACGCGCTCTCACCAGGCCTCCCTGTTGGTTGCATTTGCCTCCCTTGTCTGAAGGTAAACTTTAAATTACATTTCTTGAGTTTATTCTCCATATTGTCCCTGGGATGATCTTTGGCTGACATAATCTTTCTCCAGAACTACAAGCCCTCACCAGCCTTTGTCTTCACCATCGCACCCAGAGGTCTAGCCTGCAACCTTGTCACCCACTCGCACCAAGGGGGCCCAGCCTGAGGCCGAGTTTTTCATTGCAATGTGCTGTCCCATGTCGGACGCGCTCTCACCAGGCCTCCCTGTTGGTTGCATTTGCCTCCCTTGTCTGAAGGTAAACTTTAAATTCCCTTTCTTGAGTTTATTCTCCATATTGTCCCTGGGATGATCTACGGCTGACTTAATCTTGCTCCAGAACTACAAGCCCTCACCAGCCTTTGACTTCAGCACCGTACCAGGATTTCTGCCAGTGCAACCTCGGTCCCCCACTCGCACCAGGGGGGCCCAGCCTGAGGCCGAGGTTGTCATTGCAGTGTGCCGTCCCATGTCGGACGCGCTGTCACCAGGCCTCCCTGTTGGTTGCATTTGCCTCCCTTGTCTTAAGGTAAACTTTAAATTCCATTTCTTGAGTTTATTCTCCATATTGTCCCTGGGATGATCTTTGGCTGACATAATCTTTCTCCATAACTACAAGCCCTCACCAGCCTTTGTCATCACCATCGCACCCAGAGCTCTGGCCTGCAACCCGGTTAGCCACTCGCACCAGGGGTTCCAGTCTGAGGCCGAGGTTGTCATTGCAGTGTGCCGTCCCATGTCGGACGCGCTGTCACCAGGCCTCCCTGTTGGTTGCATTTGCCTCCCTTGTCTGAAGGTAAACTTTAAATTCCATTTCTTGAGTTTATTCTCCATATTGTCCCTGGGATGATCTACGGCTGACTTAATCTTGCTCTAGAACTACAAGCCCTCACCAGCCTTTGTCTTCACCATCGCACCCAGAGCTCTGGCCTGCAACCCGGTCACCCACTTGCACCAGGGGGGCCCAGCCTGAGGCCGAGTTTGTCATTGCAGTGTGCCGTCCCATGTCGGACGCGCTCTCACCAGGCCTCCCTGTTGGTTGCATTTGTCTCCCTTGTCTGAAGGTAAACTTTAAATTACATTTCTTGAGTTTATTCTCCATATTGTCCCTGGGATGATCTTTGGCTGACATAATCTTTCTCCAGAACTACAAGCCCTCACCAGCCTTTGTCTTCACCATCGCACCCAGAGCTCTAGCCTGCAACCTTGTCACCCACTCGCACCAAGGGGGCCCAGCCTGAGGCCGAGTTTGTCATTGCAATGTGCTGTCCCATGTCGGACGCGCTGTCACCAGGCCTCCCTGTTGGTTGCATTTGCCTCCCTTGTCTGAAGGTAAACTTTAAATTCCCTTTCTTGAGTTTATTCTCCATATTGTCCCTGGAATGATCTACGGCTGACTTAATCTTGCTCCAGAACTACAAGCCCTCACCAGCCTTTGACTTCAGCACCGTACCAGGATTTCTGCCAGTGCAACCTCAGTCCCCCACTCGCACCAAGGGGGCCCAGCCTGAGGCCGAGTTTGTCATTGCAATGTGCTGTCCCATGTCGGACGCGCTGTCACCAGGCCTCCCTGTTGGTTGCATTTGCCTCCCTTGTCTGAAGGTAAACTTTAAATTCCCTTTCTTGAGTTTATTCTCCATATTGTCCCTGGGATGATCTACGGCTGACATAATCTTTCTCCAGAACTACAAGCCCTCACAAGCCTTTGTCTCCAGCACCACACCCAGGGCTCCAGCACTGCAACCCGGTCCCCCACTCTCACCAGGGGGGCCCAGCCTGAGGCTGATTTTTTCATTGCACTGTGCCGTCCCACATCGGACGCGCTATCACCAGGCCTCCCTGTTGGTTGCATTTGCCTCCCTTGTCTGAAGGTAAACTTTAAATTCCCTTTCTTGAGTTTATTCTCCATATTGTCCCTGGGATGATCTTTGGCTGACTTAATCTTGCTCCAGAACTACAAGCCCTCACCAGCCTTTGTCTTCACCATCGCACCCAGAGCTCTGGCCTTCAACCCGGTCGCCCACTCGCACCAGGGGGGCCCAGCCTGAGGCCGAGTTTGTCATTGCAGTGTGCCGTCCCATGTCGGACGCGCTGTCACCAGGCCTCCCTGTTGGTTGCATTTGCCTCCCTTGTCTGAAGGTAAACTTTAAATTCCATTTCTTGAGTTTATTCTCCATATTGTCCATGGGATGATCTTTGGCTGACTTAATCTTTCGCCAGAACTACAAGCCCTCACCAGCCTTTGTCTTCATCACCGTACCAGGATTTGTGCCAGTGCAACCTCGGTCCCCCACTCGCACCAGGGGGGCCCAGCCTGAGGCCGAGGTTGTCATTGCAGTGTGCCGTCCCACATCGGACGCGCTGTCACCAGGCCTCCCTGTTGGTTGCATTTGCCTCCTTTGTCTGAAGGCAAACTTTAAATTACCTTTCTTGTGTTTATTCTCCATATTGTCCCTGGGATGATCTACGGCTGACTTAATCTTACTCCAGAACTACAAGCCCTCACCAGCATGTGACTCCAGGCCACCCTGGGGCTCCAGCTAGGCCTCCAGCACTGCTGCCCGGTCCCCCACTTTCACCAGGGGTTCCCAGACTTAGGCGGTGGTTGTCGTTGCAGTGGGCGTCGCCCTCTCGATCAAGCTTTCCCCAGGCCTCCCTGTTGGTTGCATTTGCCTCCCTTGTCTGAAGGTAAACTTTAAATTACATTTCTTGAGTTTATTCTCCATATTGTCCCTGGGATGATCTTTGGCTGACATAATCTTTCTCCAGAACTACAAGCCCTCACCAGCCTTTGTCTTCACCATCGCACCCAGAGCTCTGGCCTGCAACCTTGTCACCCACTCGCACCAAGGGGGCCCAGCCTGAGGCCGAGTTTGTCATTGCAATGTGCTGTCCCATGTCGGACGCGCTGTCACCAGGCCTCCCAGTTGGTTGCATTTGCCTCCCTTGTCTGAAGGTAAACTTTAAATTCCCTTTCTTGTGTTTATTCTCCATATTGTCCCTGGGATGATCTACGGCTGACTTAATCTTACTCCAGAACTACAAGCCCTCACCAGCATGTGACTCCAGGCCACCCTGGGGCTCCAGCCAGGCCTCCAGCACTGCTGCCCGGTTCCCCACTTTCACCAGGGGTTCCCAGACTTAGGCGGTGGTTGTCGTTGCAGTGGGCGTCGCCCTCTCGATCAAGCTTTCCCCAGGCCTCCCTGTTGGTTGCATTTGCCTCCCTTGTCTGAAGGTAAACTTTAAATTCCATTTCTTGAGTTTATTGTCCATATTGTCCATGGGATGATCTTTGGCTGACATAATCTTTCTCCAGAACTACAAGCCCTCACCAGCCTTTGTCTTCACCATCGCACCCAGAGCTCTGGCCTGCAACCCGGTCAGCCACTCGCACCAGGGGGGCCCAGCCTGAGGCCGAGTTTGTCATTGCAGTGTGCCGTCCCATGTCGGACGCGCTGTCACCAGGCCTCCCTGTTGGTTGCATTTGCCTCCCTTGTCTGAAGGTAAACTTTAAATTCCATTTCTTGAGTTTATTCTCCATATTGTCCCTGGGATGATCTACGGCTGACTTAATCTTACTCCAGAACTACAAGCCCTCACCAGCATGTGACTCCAGGCCACCCTGGGGCTCCAGCTAGGGCTCCAGCACTGCTGCCCGGTCCCCCACTTTCACCAGGGGTTCCCAAACTTAGGCGGTGGTTGTCGTTGCAGTGGGCGTCGCCCTCTCGATCAAGCTTTCCCCAGGCCTCCCTGTTGGTTGCATTTGCCTCCCTTGTCTGAAGGTAAACTTTAAATCATATTTCTTGAGTTTATTCTCCATATTGTCCCTGGGATGATCTTTGGCTGACATAATCTTTCTCCAGAACTACAAGCCCTCACCAGCATGTGACTCCAGGCCACCCTGGGGCTCCAGCCAGGGCTCCAGCACTGCTGCCCGGTCCCCCACTCCCACCAGGGGTGCCCAGCCTTAGGCGGTGGTTGTCGTTGCAGTGGGCGTCGCCCTCTCGATCAAGCTTTCCCCAGGCCTCCCTGTTGGTTGCATTTGCCTCCCTTGTCTGAAGGTAAACTTTAAATTACATTTCTTGAGTTTATTTTCCAGATTGTCCCTGGGATGATCTTTGGCTGACATAATCTTGCTCCAGAACTACAAGCCCTCACCATTCTTTTTCTTCACCATCGCACCCAGAGCTCTGGCCTGCAACCCGGTCAGCCACTCGCACCAGGGGGGCCCAGCCTGAGGCCGAGTTTGTCATTGCAGTGTGCCGTCCCATGTCGGACGCGCTGTCACCAGGCCTCCCTGTTGGTTGCATTTGCCTCCCTTGTCTGAAGGTAAACTTTAAATTCCATTTCTTGAGTTTATTCTCCATATTGTCCCTGGGATGATCTTTGGCTGACATAATCTTTCTCCAGAACTACAAGCCCTCACAAGCTTTTGTCTTCAGCACCGCACCAGGAGTTCCGCCAGTGCAACCTCGGTCCCCCACTCGCACCAGGGGGGCCCAGCCTGAGGCCGAGGTTGTCATTGCAGTGTGTCGCCCCACGTCGGACGAGCTGTCACCAGGCCTCCCTGTTGGTTGCATTTGCCTCCCTTGTCTGAAGGTAAACTTTAAATTCCATTTCTTGAGTTTATTCTCCATTTTGTGCCTGGGATGATCTTTGGCTGACTTAATCTTGCTCCAGAACTACAAGCCCTCACAAGTCTTTGTCTCCAGCACCACAGCCAGGGCTCCAGCTTTGCAACCCGGTCCCCCACTCACACCAGGGGGGCCCAGCCTGAGGCTGATTTTGTCATTGCAGTGTGCCGTCCCACATCGGACGCGCTGTCCCCAGGCCTCCCTGTTGGTTGCATTTGCCTCCCTTGTCTGAAGGTAAACTTTAAATTCCATTTCTTGAGTTTATTCTCCATATTGTCCCTGGGATGATCTTTGGCTGACATAATCTTTCTCCTGAACTACAAGCCCTCACCAGCCTTTGACTTCAGCACCGCACCAGGAGTTCCGCCAGTGCAACCTCGGTCCCCCACTCGCACCAGGGGTGCCCAGCCTTAGTCCGAGGTTGTCATTGCAGTGTGCCGTCCCACATCGGACGCGCTGTCCCCAGGCCTCCCTGTTGGTTGCATTTGCCTCCCTTGTCTGAAGGTAAACTTTAAATTCCATTTCTTGAGTTTATTCTCCATATTGTCCCTGGGATGATCTACGGCTGACTTAATCTTGCTCCAGAACTACAAGCCCTCACCAGCCTTTGTCTCCAGCACCACACCCAGAGCTCTGGCCTGCAACCCGGTCAGTCACTCGCACCAGGGGCGCCCAGCCTGAGGCCGAGTTTGTCATTGCAGTGTGCCCAGAACTACAAGCCCTCACCAGCCTTTGTTTTCACCATCGCACCCAGAGCTCTGGCCTGCAACCCGGTCAGCCACTCGCACCAGGGGGGCCCAGCCTGAGGTTGATTTTGTCATTGCAGTGTGCCGTCCCATGTCGGACGCGCTGTCACCAGGCCTCCCTGTTGGTTGCATTAGCCTCCCTTGTCTGAAGGTAAACTTTAAATTACATTTCTTGAGTTTATTCTCCATATTGTCCCTGGGATGATCTTTGGCTGACATAATCTTTCTCCTGAACTACAAGCCCTCACCAGCCTTTGACTTCAGCACCGCACCAGGAGTTCCGCCAGTGCAACCTCGGTCCCCCACTCGCACCAGGGGGGCCCAGCCTTAGTCCGAGGTTGTCATTGCAGTGTGCCGTCCCACATCGGACGCGCTGTCTCCAGGCCTCCCTGTTGGTTGCATTTGCCTCCCTTGTCTGAAGGTAAACTTTAAATTCCATTTCTTGAGTTTATTCTCCATATTGTCCCTGGGATGATCTACGGCTGACTTAATCTTGCTCCAGAACTACAAGCCCTCACCAGCCTTTGTCTCCAGCACCACACCCAGAGCTCTGGCCTGCAACCCGGTCAGTCACTCGCACCAGGGGCGTCCAGCCTGAGGCCGAGTTTGTCATTGCAGTGTGCCCAGAACTACAAGCCCTCACCAGCCTTTGTTTTCACCATCGCACCCAGAGCTCTGGCCTGCAACCCGGTCAGCCACTCTCACCAGGGGGGCCCAGCTTGAGGCCGAGTTTGTCATTGCAGTGTGCTGTCCCATGTCGGACGCGCTGTCACCAGGCCTCCCTGTTGGTTGCATTTGCCTCCCTTGTCTGAAGGTAAACTTTAAATTACATTTCTTGAGTTTATTCTCCATATTGTCCCTGGGATGATCTACGGCTGACTTAATCTTGCTCCAGAACTACAAGCCCTCACCAGCATGTGACTCCAGGCCACCCTGGGGCTCCAGCCAGGGCTCCAGCACTGCTGCCCGGTCCCCCACTCTCACCAGGGGTGCCCAGCCTTAGGCGGTGGTTGTCGTTGCAGTGGGCGTCGCCCTCTCGATCAAGCTTTCCCCAGGCCTCCCTGTTGGTTGCATTTGCCTCCCTTGTCTGAAGGTAAACTTTAAATTACATTTCTTGAGTTTATTCTCCATATTGTCCCTGGGATGATCTTTGGCTGACATAATCTTTCTCCAGAACTACAAGCCCTCACCAGCCTCTGTCTTCAGCACCGCACCCAGAGCTCCAGCACTGCAACCCGGTTTCCCACTCTCACTAGGGGGGCCCAGCCTAAGGGCGATTTTGTCATTGCAGTGTGCTGCCCCACATCGGACGAGCTGTCACCAGGCCTCCCTGTTGGTTGCATTTGCCTCCCTTGTCTGAAGGTAAACTTTAAATTCCCTTTCTTGAGTTTAGTCTCCATATTGTCCCTGTGATGATCTTTGGCTGACTTAATCTTGCTCCAGAACTACAAGCCCTCACCAGCATGTGACTCCAGGCCACCCCGGGGTTCCAGCCAGGCCTCCAGCACTGCTGCCCGGTCCCCCACTCTCACCAGGGGTGCCCAGCCTTAGGCGGTGGTTGTCGTTGCAGTGGGCGTCGCCCTCTCGATCAAGCTTTCCACAGGCCTCCCTGTTGGTTGCATTTGCCACCCTTGTCTGAAAGTAAACTTTAAATTACATTTCTTGAGATTATTCTCCATATTGTCCCTGGGATGATCTACGGCTGACATAATCTTTCTCCAGAACTACAAGCCCTCACCAGCCTTTGTCTTCACCATCGCACCCAGAGCTCTGGCCTGTAACCCGGTCAGCCACTCGCACCAGGGGGGCCCAGCCTGAGGCCGAGTTTGTCATTGCATTGTGCTGTCCCTTTTCGGACGACCTGTCATCAGGACTCCCTGTTGGTTGTATTTGCCTCCCTTGTCTGAAGGTAAACTTTAAATTCCATTTCTTGAGTTTATTCTCCATATTGTCCCTGGGATGATCTTTGGCTGACTTAATCTTTCTCCAGAACTACAAGCCCTCACCAGTCTTTGTGTTCAGCACCGCACCAGGAGTTCCCCCAGTGCAACCTCGGTCCCCCACTTTCACCAGGGGGGCCCAGCCTGAGGCCGAGGTTGTCATTGCAGTGTGCCGTCCCACATCGGACGCGCTGTAACCTGGCCTCCCTGTTGGTTGCATTTGCCTCCCTTGTCTGAAGGTAAACTTTAAATTAAATTTCTTGAGTTCATTCTCCATATTGTCCCTGGGATGATCTTTGGCTGACATAATCTTTCTCCAGAACTACAAGCCCTCACCAGCCTTTGTCTTCACCATCGCACCCAGAGTTCTGACTTGCAACCTTGTCACCCACTCGCACCAAGGGGGCCCAGCCTGAGGCCGAGTTTGTCATTGCAATGTGCTGTCCCATGTCGGACGCGCTGTCACCAGGCCTCCCTGTTGGTTGCATTTGCCTCCCTTGTCTGAAGGTAAACTTTAAATTCCCTTTCTTGAGTTTATTCTCCATATTGTCCCTGGGATGATCTACGGCTGACTTAATCTTGCTCCAGAACTACAAGCCCTCACCAGCATGTGACTCCAGGCCAGACCGGGGCTCCAGCCAGGGCTCCAGCACTGCTGCCCGGTCCCCCACCCTCTCCAGGGGGGCCCATCCTTAGGCGGTGGTTGTCGTTGCAGTGGGCGTCGCCCTCTCGATCAAGCTTTCCCCAGGCCTCCCTGTTGGTTGCATTTGCCTCCCTTGTCTGAAGGTAAACTTTAAATTATATTTCTTGAGTTTATTCTCCATATTGTCCCTGGGATGATCTTTGGCTGACATAATCTTTCTCCAGAACTACAAGCCCTCACCAGCCTTTGTCTTCACCATCGCACCCAGAGCTCTGGCCTGCAACCCAGTTAGCCACTCGCACCAGGGTTTCCAGTCTGAGGCCGAGGTTGTCATTGCAGTGTGCCGTCCCATGTCGGACGCGCTGTCACCAGGCCTCCCTGTTGGTTGCATTTGCCTCCCTTGTCTGAAGGTAAACTTTAAATTCCATTTCTTGAGTTTATTCTCCATATTGTCCCTGGGATGATCTTTGGCTGACTTAATCTTGCTCCAGAACTACAAGCCCTCACCAGCCTTTGTCTTCACCATCGCACCCAGAGCTCTGGCCTGCAACCCGGTTAGCCACTCGCACTAGGGGTTCCAGCCTGAGGCCGAGGTTGTCATTGCAGTGTGCCGTCCCATGTCGGACGACCTGTCACCAGGCCTCCCTGTTGGTTGCATTTGCCTCCCTTGTCTGAAGGTAAACTTTAAATTACATTTCTTGAGTTTATTCTCCATATTGTCCCAGGGATGATCTTTGGCTGACTTAATCTTGCTCCAGAACTACTAGCTTTCACCAGCCTTTGTCTTCACCATCGCACCCAGAGCTCTGGCCTGCAACCCGGTCCCGCACCCTCACCAGGGGGGCCCAGCCTGATGCCGAGTTTGTCATTGCAGTGTGCCGTCCCATGTCGGACGCGCTGTCACCAGGCCTCCCTGTTGGTTGCATTTGCCTCCCTTGTCTTAAGGTAAACTTTAAATTCCATTTCTTGAGTTTATTCTCCATATTGTCCCTGGGATGATCTTTGGCTGACATAATCTTTCTCCAGAACTACAAGCCCTCACCAGCCTTTGTCTTCACCATCGCACCCAGAGCTCTGGCCTGCAACCCAGTTAGCCACTCGCACCAGGGGTTCCAGTCTGAGGCCGAGGTTGTCATTGCAGTGTGCCGTCCCATGTCGGACGCGCTGTCGCCAGGCCTCCCTGTTGGTTGCATTTGCCTCCCTTGTCTGAAGGTAAACTTTAAATTCCCTTTCTTGAGTTTAGTCTCCATATTGTCCCTGTGATGATCTACGGCTGACTTAATCTTGCTCCAGAACTACAAGCCCTCACCAGCCTTTGACTTCAGCACCGTACCAGGATTTCTGCCAGTGCAACCTCGGTCCCCCACTCGCACCAGGGGGGCCCAGCCTGAGGCCGAGGTTGTCATTGCAGTGTGCCGTCCCATGTCGGACGCGCTGTCACCAGGCCTCCCTGTTGGTTGCATTTGCCTCCCTTGTCTTAAGGTAAACTTTAAATTCCATTTCTTGAGTTTATTCTCCATATTGTCCCTGGGATGATCTTTGGCTGACATAATCTTTCTCCAGAACTACAAGCCCTCACCAGCCTTTGTCATCACCATCGCACCCAGAGCTCTGGCCTGCAACCCGGTTAGCCACTCGCACCAGGGGTTCCAGTCTGAGGCCGAGGTTGTCATTGCAGTGTGCCGTCCCATGTCGGACGCGCTGTCACCAGGCCTCCCTGTTGGTTGCATTTGCCTCCCTTGTCTGAAGGTAAACTTTAAATTCCATTTCTTGAGTTTATTCTCCATATTGTCCCTGGGATGATCTACGGCTGACTTAATCTTGCTCCAGAACTACAAGCCCTCACCAGCCTTTGTCTTCACCATCGCACCCAGAGCTCTGGCCTGCAACCCGGTCACCCACTTGCACCAGGGGGGCCCAGCCTGAGGCCGAGTTTGTCATTGCAGTGTGCCGTCCCATGTCGGACGCGCTCTCACCAGGCCTCCCTGTTGGTTGCATTTGTCTCCCTTGTCTGAAGGTAAACTTTAAATTACATTTCTTGAGTTTATTCTCCATATTGTCCCTGGGATGATCTTTGGCTGACATAATCTTTCTCCAGAACTACAAGCCCTCACCAGCCTTTGTCTTCACCATCGCACCCAGAGGTCTAGCCTGCAACCTTGTCACCCACTCGCACCAAGGGGGCCCAGCCTGAGGCCGAGTTTGTCATTGCAATGTGCTGTCCCATGTCGGACGCGCTGTCACCAGGCCTCCCTGTTGGTTGCATTTGCCTCCCTTGTCTGAAGGTAAACTTTAAATTCCCTTTCTTGAGTTTATTCTCCATATTGTCCCTGGAATGATCTACGGCTGACTTAATCTTGCTCCAGAACTACAAGCCCTCACCAGCCTTTGACTTCAGCACCGTACCAGGATTTCTGCCAGTGCAACCTCAGTCCCCCACTCGCACCAAGGGGGCCCAGCCTGAGGCCGAGTTTGTCATTGCAATGTGCTGTCCCATGTCGGACGCGCTGTCACCAGGCCTACCTGTTGGTTGCATTTGCCTCCCTTGTCTGAAGGTAAACTTTAAATTCCCTTTCTTGAGTTTATACTCCATATTGTCCCTGGGATGATCTACGGCTGACATAATCTTTCTCCAGAACTACAAGCCCTCACAAGCCTTTGTCTCCAGCACCACACCCAGGGCTCCAGCACTGCAACCCGGTCCCCCACTCTCACCAGGGGGGCCCAGCCTGAGGCTGATTTTGTCATTGCACTGTGCCGTCCCACATCGGACGCGCTATCACCAGGCCTCCCTGTTGGTTGCATTTGCCTCCCTTGTCTGAAGGTAAACTTTAAATTCCATTTCTTGAGTTTATTCTCCATATTGTCCCTGGGATGATCTCCGGCTGACTTAATCTTGCTCCAGAACTACAAGCCCTCACCAGCCTTTGTCTTCACCATCGCACCCAGAGCTCTGGCCTGCAACCCGGTCACCCACTTGCACCAGGGGGGCCCAGCCTGAGGCCGAGTTTGTCATTGCAGTGTGCCGTCCCATGTCGGACGCGCTCTCACCAGGCCTCCCTGTTGGTTGCATTTGTCTCCCTTGTCTGAAGGTAAACTTTAAATTCCATTTCTTGAGTTTATTCTCCATATTGTCCCTGGGATGATCTTTGGCTGACATAATCTTTCTCCACAACTACAAGCCCTCACCAGCCTTTGTCTTCACCATCGCACCCAGAGCTCTAGCCTGCAACCTTGTCACCCACTCGCACCAAGGGGGCCCAGCCTGAGGCCGAGTTTGTCATTGCAATGTGCTTTCCCATGTCGGACGCGCTGTCACCAGGCCTCCCTGTTGGTTGCATTTGCCTCCCTTGTCTGAAGGTAAACTTTAAATTCCCTTTCTTGAGTTTATTCTCCATATTGTCCCTGGAATGATCTACGGCTGACTTAATCTTGCTCCAGAACTACAAGCCCTCACCAGCCTTTGACTTCAGCACCGTACCAGGATTTCTGCCAGTGCAACCTCAGTCCCCCACTCGCACCAAGGGGGCCCAGCCTGAGGCCGAGTTTGTCATTGCAATGTGCTGTCCCATGTCGGACGCGCTGTCACCAGGCCTCCCTGTTGGTTGCATTTGCCTCCCTTGTCTGAAGGTAAACTTTAAATTCCCTTTCTTGAGTTTATTCTCCATATTGTCCCTGGGATGATCTACGGCTGACATAATCTTTCTCCAGAACTACAAGCCCTCACAAGCCTTTGTCTCCAGCACCACACCCAGGGCTCCAGCACTGCAACCCGGTCCCCCACTCTCACCAGGGGGGCCCAGCCTGAGGCTGATTTTGTCATTGCACTGTGCCGTCCCACATCGGACGCGCTATCACCAGGCCTCCCTGTTGGTTGCATTTGCCTCCCTTGTCTGAAGGTAAACTTTAAATTCCCTTTCTTGAGTTTATTCTCCATATTGTCCCTGGGATGATCTTTGGCTGACATAATCTTTCTCCAGAACTACAAGCCCTCACCAGCTTCTGTCTTCACCATCGCACCCAGAGCTACAGCACTGCAACCCGGTCCCCCACTCACACTAGGGGGGCCCAGCCTGAGGCCGAGTTTGTCATTGCAGTGTGCCGTCCCATGTCGGACGACCTGTCTTCTAGCCTCCCTGTTGGTTGCATTTGCCTCCCTTGTCTGAGGGTAAACTTCAAATTCCATTTCTTGAGTTTATTCTCCATATTGTCCCTGGGATTATCTTTGGCTGACATAATCTTTCTCCAGAACTACAAGCCCTCACAAGCCTATGTCTTCAGCACCGCACCAGGAGTTCCGCCAGTGCAACCTCGGTCCCCCACTCGCACCAGGGGGGCCCAGCCTGAGGCCGAGGTTGTCAGTGCAGTGTGCCGTCCCATGTCGGACGCGCTGTCACCAGGCCTCCCTTTTGGTTGCATTTGCCTCCCTTGTCTGAAGGTAAACTTTAAATTACATTTCTTGAGTTTATTCTCCATATTGTGCCTGGGATGATCTTTGGCTGACATAATCTTGCTCCAGAACTACAAACCCTCACAAGCCTTTGTCTCCAGCACCACACCCAGGGCTCCAGCACTGCTGCCCGGTCACCCACTCACACCAGGGGGGCCCAGCCTGAGGCTGATTTTGTCATTGCAGTGTGCCGTCCCACATCGGACGCGCTGTCACCAGGCCTCCCTGTTGGTTGCATTTGCCTCCCTTGTCTGAAGGTAAACTTTAAATTCTATTTCTTGAGTTTATTCTCCATATTGTGCCTGGGATGATCTACGGCTGACTTAATCTTGCTCCAGAACTACAAGCCCTCACCAGCATGTGACTCCAGGCCAGACCGGGGCTCCAGCCAGGGCTCCAGTACTGCTGCCCGCTCCCCCACTCTCACCAGGGGTGCCCAGCCTTAGGCGGTGGTTGTCGTTGCAGTGGGCGTCGCCCTCTCGATCAAGCTTTCCCCAGGCCTCCCTGTTGGTTGCATTTGCCTCCCTTGTCTGAATGTAAACTTTAAATTACATTTCTTGAGTTTATTCTCCTTATTTTCCCCTGGGATGATCTTTGGCTGACATAATCTTTCTCCAGAACTACAAGCCCTCACCAGCCTTTGTCTTCAGCACCGCACCCAGAGCTCCAGCACTGCAACCCGGTCCCCTACTCACACTAGGGGGGCCCACCCTAAGGGCGATTTTGTCATTGCAGTGTGCCGCCCCACATCGGACGAGCTGTCCCCAGGCCTCCCTGTTGGTTGCATTTGCCTCCCTTGTCTGAAGGTAAACTTTAAATTCCCTTTCTTGAGTTTATTCTCCATATTGTCCCTGGGATGATCTACGGCTGACTTTATCTTGCTCCAGAACTACAAGCCCTCAACAGCATGTGACTCCAGGCCAGACCGGGGTTCCAGCCAGGGCTCTAGTACTGCTGCCCGGTCCCCCACTCTCACCAGGGGTGCCCAGCCTTAGGCGGTGGTTGTCGTTGCAGTGGGCGTCGCCCTCTCGATCAAGCTTTCCCCAGGCCTCCCTGTTGGTTGCATTTGCCTCCCTTGTCTGAAGGTAAACTTTAAATTACATTTCTTGAGTTTATTCTCCATAATTTCCCCTGGGATGATCTTTGGCTGACATAATCTTTCCCCAGAACTACAAGCCCTCACCAGCCTTTGTTTTCAGCACCGCACCCAGAGCTCTAGCACTGCAACCCGGTCCCCTACTCACACTAGGGGGGCCCACCCTAAGGGCGATTTTGTCATTGCAGTGTGCCGCCCCACATCGGACGAGCTGTCCCCAGGCCTCCCTGTTGGTTGCATTTGCCTCCCTTGTCTGAAGGTAAACTTTAAATTCCCTTTCTTGAGTTTATTCTCCATATTGTCCCTGGAATGATCTACGGCTGACTTAATCTTGCTCCAGAACTACAAGCCCTCACCAGCCTTTGACTTCAGCACCGTACCAGGATTTCTGCCAGTGCAACCTCAGTCCCCCACTCGCACCAAGGGGGCCCAGCCTGAGGCCGAGTTTGTCATTGCAATGTGCTGTCCCATGTCGGACGCGCTGTCACCAGGCCTCCCTGTTGGTTGCATTTGCCTCCCTTGTCTGAAGGTAAACTTTAAATTCCCTTTCTTGAGTTTATTCTCCATATTGTCCCTGGGATGATCTACGGCTGACATAATCTTTCTCCAGAACTACAAGCCCTCACAAGCCTTTGTCTCCAGCACCACACCCAGGGCTCCAGCACTGCAACCCGGTCCCCCACTCTCACCAGGGGGGCCCAGCCTGAGGCTGATTTTGTCATTGCACTGTGCCGTCCCACATCGGACGCGCTATCACCAGGCCTCCCTGTTGGTTGCATTTGCCTCCCTTGTCTGAAGGTAAACTTTAAATTCCATTTCTTGAGTTTATTCTCCATATTGTCCCTGGGATGATCTTTGGCTGACATAATCTTTCTCCAGAACTACAAGCCCTCACCAGCCTTTGTCTTCACCATCGCACCCAGAGCTCTAGCCTGCAACCTTGTCACCCATTCGCACCAAGGGGGCCCAGCCTGAGGCCGAGTTTGTCATTGCAATGTGCTGTCCCATGTCGGACGCGCTGTCACCAGGCCTCCCTGTTGGTTGCATTTGCCTCCCTTGTCTGAAGGTAAACTTTAAATTCCCTTTCTTGAGTTTATTCTCCATATTGTCCCTGGAATGATCTACGGCTGACTTAATCTTGCTCCAGAACTACAAGCCCTCACCAGCCTTTGACTTCAGCACCGTACCAGGATTTCTGCCAGTGCAACCTCAGTCCCCCACTCGCACCAAGGGGGCCCAGCCTGAGGCCGAGTTTGTCATTGCAATGTGCTGTCCCATGTCGGACGCGCTGTCACCAGGCCTCCCTGTTGGTTGCATTTGCCTCCCTTGTCTGAAGGTAAACTTTAAATTCCCTTTCTTGAGTTTATTCTCCATATTGTCCCTGGGATGATCTACGGCTGACATAATCTTTCTCCAGAACTACAAGCCCTCACAAGCCTTTGTCTCCAGCACCACACCCAGGGCTCCAGCACTGCAACCCGGTCCCCCACTCTCACCAGGGGGGCCCAGCCTGAGGCTGATTTTGTCATTGCACTGTGCCGTCCCACATCGGACGCGCTATCACCAGGCCTCCCTGTTGGTTGCATTTGCCTCCCTTGTCTGAAGGTAAACTTTAAATTCCCTTTCTTGAGTTTATTCTCCATATTGTCCCTGGGATGATCTTTGGCTGACTTAATCTTGCTCCAGAACTACAAGCCCTCACCAGCCTTTGTCTTCACCATCGCACCCAGAGCTCTGGCCTGCAACCCGGTCACCCACTCGCACCAGGGGGGCCCAGCCTGAGGCCGAGTTTGTCATTGCAGTGTGCCGTCCCATGTCGGACGCGCTGTCACCAGGCCTCCCTGTTGGTTGCATTTGCCTCCCTTGTCTGAAGGTAAACTTTAAATTCCATTTCTTGAGTTTATTCTCCATATGGTCCATGGGATGAACTTTGGCTGACATAATCTTTCGCCAGAACTACAAGCCCTCACCAGCCTTTGTCTTCATCACCGTACCAGGATTTGTGCCAGTGCAACCTCGGTCCCCCACTCGCACCAGGGGGGCCCAGCCTGAGGCCGAGGTTGTCATTGCAGTGTGCCGTCCCACATCGGACGCGCTGTCACCAGGCCTCCCTGTTGGTTGCATTTGCCTCCTATGTCTGAAGGCAAACTTTAAATTACCTTTCTTGTGTTTATTCTCCATATTGTCCCTGGGATGATCTACGGCTGACTTAATCTTACTCCTGAACTACAAGCCCTCACCAGCATGTGACTCCAGGCCACCCTGGGGCTCCAGCTAGGCCTCCAGCACTGCTGCCCGGTCCCCCACTTTCACCAGGGGTTCCCAGACTTAGGCGGTGGTTGTCGTTGCAGTGGGCGTCGCCCTCTCGATCAAGCTTTCCCCAGGCCTCCCTGTTGGTTGCATTTGCCTCCCTTGTCTGAAGGTAAACTTTAAATTCCATTTCTTGAGTTTAGTCTCCATATTGTCCCTGGTATGATCTACGGCTGACATAATCTTTCTCCAGAACTACATGCCCTCACCAGCCTTTGTCTTCACCATCGCACCCAGAGCTCTGGCCTGCAACCTTGTCACCCACTCACACCAGGGGCGCCCAGCCTGAGGCTGATTTTGTCATTGCACTGTGCCGTCCCACATCGGACGAGCTGTCACCAGGCCTCCCAGTTGGTTGCATTTGCCTCCCTTGTCTGAAGGTAAACTTTAAATTCCATTTCTTGAGTTTATTCTCCATATTGTCCCTGGGATGATCTTTGGCTGACATAATCTTTCTCCAGAACTACAAGCCCTCACCAGCCTTTGTCTTCAGCACCGCACCAGGAGTTCCGCCAGTGCAACCTCGGTCCCCCACTCACACCAGGGGGGCCCAGCCTGAGGCCGAGGTTGTCATTGCAGTGTGCCGTCCCATGTCGGACGCGCTGTCACCAGGCCTCCCTGTTGGTTGCATTTGCCTCCCTTGTCTGAAGGTAAACTTTAAATTACATTTCTTGAGTTTATTCTCCATATTGTCCCTGGGTATGATCTTTGGCTGACATAATCTTTCTCCAGAACTACAAGCCCTCACCAGCCTTTGTCTTCAGCACCGTACCAGGATTTCTGCCAGTGCAACCTCGGTCCCCCACTCGCACCAGGGGGGCCCAGCCTGAGGCCGAGGTTGTCATTGCAGTGTGCCGTCCCATGTCGGACGACCTGTCATCTAGCCTCCCTGTTGGTTGCATTTGCCTTGTTTGTCTGAAGGTAAACTTTAAATTCCCTTTCTTGTGTTTATTCTCCATATTGTCCCTGGGATGATCTACGGCTGACTTAATCTTACTCCAGAACTACAAGCCCTCACCAGCATGTGACTCCAGGCCACCCTGGGGCTCCAGCCAGGCCTCCAGCACTGCTGCCCGGTCCCCCACTTTCACCAGGGGTTCCTAGAGTTAGGCGGTGGTTGTCGTTGCAGTGGGCGTCGCCCTCTCGATCAAGTTTTCCCCAGGCCTCCCTGTTGGTTGCATTTGCCTCCCTTGTCTGAAGGTAAACTTTAAATTACATTTCTTGAGTTTAGTCTCCATATTGTCCATGGGATGATCTTTGGCTGACATAATCTTTCTCCAGAACTACAAGCCCTCACCAGCCTTTGTCTTCACCATCGCACCCAGAGCTCTGGCCTGCAACCCGGTCAGCCACTCGCACCAGGGGGGCCCAGCCTGAGGCCGAGTTTGTCATTGCAGTGTGCCGTCCCATGTCGGACGCGCTGTCACCAGGCCTCCCTGTTGGTTGCATTTGCCTCCCTTTTCTGAAGGTAAACTTTAAATTCCATTTCTTGAGTTTATTCTCCATATTGTCCATGGGATGATCTTTGGCTGACATAATCTTTCTCCAGAACTACAAGCCCTCACCAGCCTTTTTCTTCAGCACCGCACCAGGATTTCTGCCAGTGCAACCTCGGTCCCCCACTCACACCAGGGGGGCCCAGCCTGAGGCCGAGGTTGTCATTGCAGTGTGCCGTCCCACATCGGACGCGCTGTCACCAGGCCTCCCTGTTGGTTGCATTTGACTCCCTTGTCTGAAGGTAAACTTTAAATTCCCTTTCTTGTGTTTATTCTCCATATTGTCCCTGGGATGATCTTTGGCTGACTTAATCTTACTCCAGAACTACAAGCCCTCACCAGCATGTGACTCCAGGCCACCCTGGGGCTCCAGCTAGGGCTTCAGCACTGCTGCCCGGTCCCCCACTTTCACCAGGGGTTCCCAAACTTAGGCGGTGGTTGTCATTGCAGTGGGCGTCGCCCTCTCGATCAAGCTTTCCCCAGGCCTCCCTGTTGGTTGCATTTGCCTCCCTTGTCTGAAGGTAAACTTTAAATTCCATTTCTTGAGTTTAGTCTCCACATTGTCCCTGGGATGATCTTTGGCTGACATAATTTTTCTCCAGAACTACAAGCCCTCACAAGCCTTTGTCTCCAGCACCACACCCAGGGCTCCAGCACTGCAACCTGGTCCCCCACTCAACCCAGGGGGGCCCAGCCTGAGGCTGATTTTGTCATTGCACTGTGCCGTCCCACATCGGACGCGCTATCACCAGGCCTCCCTGTTGGTTGCATTTGCCTCCCTTGTCTGAAGGTAAACTTTAAATTACATTTCTTGAGTTTATTCTCCATATTGTGCCTGGGATGATCTACGGCTGACTTAATCTTGCTCCAGAACTACAAGCCCTCACCAGCATGTGACTCCAGGCCAGACCAGGGCTCCAGCCAGGGCTCCAGCACTGCTGCCCGGTCCCCCACCCTCACCAGGTGTGTCCAGCCATAGGGGGTGGTTGTCGTTGCAGTGGGCGTCGCCCTCTCGATCAAGCTTTCCCCAGGCCTCCCTGTTGGTTGCATTTGCCTCCCTTGTCTGAAGGTAAACTTTAAATTACATTTCTTGAGTTTATTCTCCATATTGTCCCTGGGATGATCTTTGGCTGACATAATCTTTCTCCAGAACTACAAGCCCTCACCAGCCTTTGTCTTCACCATCGCACCCAGAGCTCTGGCCTGCAACCTTGTCACCCACTCGCACCAAGGGGGCCCAGCCTGAGGCCGAGTTTGTCATTGCAATGTGCCGTCCCACATCTGACGCGCTATCACCAGGCCTCCCTGTTGGTTGCATTTGCCTCCCTTGTCTGAAGGTAAACTTTAAATTCCCTTTCTTGTGTTTATTCTCCATATTGTCCCTGGGATGATCTACGGCTGACTTAATCTTACTCCAGAACTACAAGCCCTCACCAGCATGTGACTCCAGGCCACCCTGGGGCTCCAGCTAGGGCTTCAGCACTGCTGCCCGGTCTCGCACTTTCACCAGGGGTTCCCAAACTTAGGCGGTGGTTGTCGTTGCAGTGGGCGTCGCCCTCTCGATCAAGCTTTCCCCAGGCCTCCCTGTTGGTTGCATTTGCCTCCCTTGTCTGAAGGTAAACTTTAAATTCCATTTCTTGAGTTTAGTCTCCACATTGTCCCTGGGATGATCTTTGGCTGACATAATCTTTCTCCAGAACTACAAGCCCTCACAAGCCTTTGTCTCCAGCACCACACCCAGGGCTCCAGCACTGCAACCCGGTCCCCCACTCTCACCAGGGGGGCCCAGCCTGAGGCTGATTTTGTCATTGCACTGTGCCGTCCCACATCGGACGCGCTATCACCAGGCCTCCCTGTTGGTTGCATTTGCCTCCCTTGTCTGAAGGTAAACTTTAAATTCCCTTTCTTGAGTTTATTCTCCATATTGTCCCTGGGATGATCTTTGGCTGACTTAATCTTGCTCCAGAACTACAAGCCCTCACCAGCCTTTGTCTTCACCATCGCACCCAGAGCTCTGGCCTGCAACCCGGTCACCCACTCGCACCAGGGGGGCCCAGCCTGAGGCCGAGTTTGTCATTGCAGTGTGCCGTCCCATGTCGGACGCGCTGTCACCAGGCCTCCCTGTTGGTTGCATTTGCCTCCCTTGTCTGAAGGTAAACTTTAAATTCCATTTCTTGAGTTTATTCTCCATATGGTCCATGGGATGAACTTTGGCTGACATAATCTTTCGCCAGAACTACAAGCCCTCACCAGCCTTTGTCTTCATCACCGTACCAGGATTTGTGCCAGTGCAACCTCGGTCCCCCACTCGCACCAGGGGGGCCCAGCCTGAGGCCGAGGTTGTCATTGCAGTGTGCCGTCCCACATCGGACGCGCTGTCACCAGGCCTCCCTGTTGGTTGCATTTGCCTCCTATGTCTGAAGGCAAACTTTAAATTACCTTTCTTGTGTTTATTCTCCATATTGTCCCTGGGATGATCTACGGCTGACTTAATCTTACTCCTGAACTACAAGCCCTCACCAGCATGTGACTCCAGGCCACCCTGGGGCTCCAGCTAGGCCTCCAGCACTGCTGCCCGGTCCCCCACTTTCACCAGGGGTTCCCAGACTTAGGCGGTGGTTGTCGTTGCAGTGGGCGTCGCCCTCTCGATCAAGCTTTCCCCAGGCCTCCCTGTTGGTTGCATTTGCCTCCCTTGTCTGAAGGTAAACTTTAAATTCCATTTCTTGAGTTTAGTCTCCATATTGTCCCTGGTATGATCTACGGCTGACATAATCTTTCTCCAGAACTACATGCCCTCACCAGCCTTTGTCTTCACCATCGCACCCAGAGCTCTGGCCTGCAACCTTGTCACCCACTCACACCAGGGGCGCCCAGCCTGAGGCTGATTTTGTCATTGCACTGTGCCGTCCCACATCGGACGAGCTGTCACCAGGCCTCCCAGTTGGTTGCATTTGCCTCCCTTGTCTGAAGGTAAACTTTAAATTCCATTTCTTGAGTTTATTCTCCATATTGTCCCTGGGATGATCTTTGGCTGACATAATCTTTCTCCAGAACTACAAGCCCTCACCAGCCTTTGTCTTCAGCACCGCACCAGGAGTTCCGCCAGTGCAACCTCGGTCCCCCACTCACACCAGGGGGGCCCAGCCTGAGGCCGAGGTTGTCATTGCAGTGTGCCGTCCCATGTCGGACGCGCTGTCACCAGGCCTCCCTGTTGGTTGCATTTGCCTCCCTTGTCTGAAGGTAAACTTTAAATTACATTTCTTGAGTTTATTCTCCATATTGTCCCTGGGTATGATCTTTGGCTGACATAATCTTTCTCCAGAACTACAAGCCCTCACCAGCCTTTGTCTTCAGCACCGTACCAGGATTTCTGCCAGTGCAACCTCGGTCCCCCACTCGCACCAGGGGGGCCCAGCCTGAGGCCGAGGTTGTCATTGCAGTGTGCCGTCCCATGTCGGACGACCTGTCATCTAGCCTCCCTGTTGGTTGCATTTGCCTTGTTTGTCTGAAGGTAAACTTTAAATTCCCTTTCTTGTGTTTATTCTCCATATTGTCCCTGGGATGATCTACGGCTGACTTAATCTTACTCCAGAACTACAAGCCCTCACCAGCATGTGACTCCAGGCCACCCTGGGGCTCCAGCCAGGCCTCCAGCACTGCTGCCCGGTCCCCCACTTTCACCAGGGGTTCCTAGAGTTAGGCGGTGGTTGTCGTTGCAGTGGGCGTCGCCCTCTCGATCAAGTTTTCCCCAGGCCTCCCTGTTGGTTGCATTTGCCTCCCTTGTCTGAAGGTAAACTTTAAATTACATTTCTTGAGTTTAGTCTCCATATTGTCCATGGGATGATCTTTGGCTGACATAATCTTTCTCCAGAACTACAAGCCCTCACCAGCCTTTGTCTTCACCATCGCACCCAGAGCTCTGGCCTGCAACCCGGTCAGCCACTCGCACCAGGGGGGCCCAGCCTGAGGCCGAGTTTGTCATTGCAGTGTGCCGTCCCATGTCGGACGCGCTGTCACCAGGCCTCCCTGTTGGTTGCATTTGCCTCCCTTTTCTGAAGGTAAACTTTAAATTCCATTTCTTGAGTTTATTCTCCATATTGTCCATGGGATGATCTTTGGCTGACATAATCTTTCTCCAGAACTACAAGCCCTCACCAGCCTTTTTCTTCAGCACCGCACCAGGATTTCTGCCAGTGCAACCTCGGTCCCCCACTCACACCAGGGGGGCCCAGCCTGAGGCCGAGGTTGTCATTGCAGTGTGCCGTCCCACATCGGACGCGCTGTCACCAGGCCTCCCTGTTGGTTGCATTTGACTCCCTTGTCTGAAGGTAAACTTTAAATTCCCTTTCTTGTGTTTATTCTCCATATTGTCCCTGGGATGATCTTTGGCTGACTTAATCTTACTCCAGAACTACAAGCCCTCACCAGCATGTGACTCCAGGCCACCCTGGGGCTCCAGCTAGGGCTTCAGCACTGCTGCCCGGTCCCCCACTTTCACCAGGGGTTCCCAAACTTAGGCGGTGGTTGTCATTGCAGTGGGCGTCGCCCTCTCGATCAAGCTTTCCCCAGGCCTCCCTGTTGGTTGCATTTGCCTCCCTTGTCTGAAGGTAAACTTTAAATTCCATTTCTTGAGTTTAGTCTCCACATTGTCCCTGGGATGATCTTTGGCTGACATAATTTTTCTCCAGAACTACAAGCCCTCACAAGCCTTTGTCTCCAGCACCACACCCAGGGCTCCAGCACTGCAACCTGGTCCCCCACTCAACCCAGGGGGGCCCAGCCTGAGGCTGATTTTGTCATTGCACTGTGCCGTCCCACATCGGACGCGCTATCACCAGGCCTCCCTGTTGGTTGCATTTGCCTCCCTTGTCTGAAGGTAAACTTTAAATTACATTTCTTGAGTTTATTCTCCATATTGTGCCTGGGATGATCTACGGCTGACTTAATCTTGCTCCAGAACTACAAGCCCTCACCAGCATGTGACTCCAGGCCAGACCAGGGCTCCAGCCAGGGCTCCAGCACTGCTGCCCGGTCCCCCACCCTCACCAGGTGTGTCCAGCCATAGGGGGTGGTTGTCGTTGCAGTGGGCGTCGCCCTCTCGATCAAGCTTTCCCCAGGCCTCCCTGTTGGTTGCATTTGCCTCCCTTGTCTGAAGGTAAACTTTAAATTACATTTCTTGAGTTTATTCTCCATATTGTCCCTGGGATGATCTTTGGCTGACATAATCTTTCTCCAGAACTACAAGCCCTCACCAGCCTTTGTCTTCACCATCGCACCCAGAGCTCTGGCCTGCAACCTTGTCACCCACTCGCACCAAGGGGGCCCAGCCTGAGGCCGAGTTTGTCATTGCAATGTGCCGTCCCACATCTGACGCGCTATCACCAGGCCTCCCTGTTGGTTGCATTTGCCTCCCTTGTCTGAAGGTAAACTTTAAATTCCCTTTCTTGTGTTTATTCTCCATATTGTCCCTGGGATGATCTACGGCTGACTTAATCTTACTCCAGAACTACAAGCCCTCACCAGCATGTGACTCCAGGCCACCCTGGGGCTCCAGCTAGGGCTTCAGCACTGCTGCCCGGTCTCGCACTTTCACCAGGGGTTCCCAAACTTAGGCGGTGGTTGTCGTTGCAGTGGGCGTCGCCCTCTCGATCAAGCTTTCCCCAGGCCTCCCTGTTGGTTGCATTTGCCTCCCTTGTCTGAAGGTAAACTTTAAATTCCATTTCTTGAGTTTAGTCTCCACATTGTCCCTGGGATGATCTTTGGCTGACATAATCTTTCTCCAGAACTACAAGCCCTCACAAGCCTTTGTCTCCAGCACCACACCCAGGGCTCCAGCACTGCAACCCGGTCCCCCACTCAACCCAGGGGGGCCCAGCCTGAGGCTGATTTTGTCATTGCACTGTGCCGTCCCACATCGGACGCGCTATCACCAGGCCTCCCTGTTGGTTGCATTTGCCTCCCTTGTCTGAAGGTAAACTTTAAATTCCATTTCTTGAGTTTATTCTCCATATTGTCCCTGGGATGATCTACGGCTGACTTAATCTTGCTCCAGAACTACAAGCCCTCACCAGCATGTGACTCCAGGCCAGACCAGGGCTCCAGCCAGGGCTCCAGCACTGCTGCCCGGTCCCCCACCCTCACCAGGTGTGTCCAGCCATAGGGGGTGGTTGTCGTTGCAGTGGGCGTCGCCCTCTCGATCAAGCTTTCCCCAGGCCTCCCTGTTGGTTGCATTTGCCTCCCTTGTCTGAAGGTAAACTTTAAATTACATTTCTTGAGTTTATTCTCCATATTGTCCCTGGGATGATCTTTGGCTGACATAATCTTTCTCCAGAACTACAAGCCCTCACCAGCCTTTGTCTTCACCATCGCACCCAGAGCTCTGGCCTGCAACCTTGTCACCCACTCGCACCAGTGGGGCCCAGCCTGAGGCCGAGTTTGTCATTGCAATGTGCTGTCCCATGTCGGACGCGCTGTCACCAGGCCTCCCAGTTGGTTGCATTTGCCTCCCTTGTCTGAAGGTAAACTTTAAATTCCATTTCTTGAGTTTATTCTCCATATTGTCCCTGGGATGATCTTTGGCTGACATAATCTTTCTCCACAACTACAAGCCCTCACCAGCCTTTGTCTTCAGCACCGCACCAGGAGTTCCGCCAGTGCAACCTCGGTCCCCCACTCACACCAGGGGGGCCCAGCCTGAGGCCGAGGTTGTCATTGCAGTGTGCCGTCCCACATCTGACGCGCTATCACCAGGCCTCCCTGTTGGTTGCATTTGCCTCCCTTGTCTGAAGGTAAACTTTAAATTCCCTTTCTTGTGTTTATTCTCCATATTGTCCCTGGGATGATCTACGGCTGACTTAATCTTACTCCAGAACTACAAGCCCTCACCAGCATGTGACTCCAGGCCACCCTGGGGCTCCAGCCAGGCCTCCAGCACTGCTGCCCGGTCCCCCACTTTCACCAGGGGTTCCCAGACTTAGGCGGTGGTTGTCGTTGCAGTGGGCGTCGCCCTCTCGATCAAGCTTTCCCCAGGCCTCCCTGTTGGTTGCATGTGCCTCCCTTGTCTGAAGGTAAACTTTAAATTCCATTTCTTGAGTTTATTCTCCATATTTTCCCTGGGATGATCTTTGGCTGACTTAATCTTGCTCCAGAACTACAAGCCCTCACCAGCCTTTGTCTTCACCATCGCACCCTGAGCTCTGGCCTGCAACCCGGTCAGCCACTGGCACCAGGGGGGCCCAGCCTGAGGCCGAGTTTGTCATTGCAGTGTGCCGTCCCATGTCGGACGCGCTGTCACCAGGCCTCCCTGTTGGTTGCATTTGCCTCCCTTGTCTGAAGGTAAACTTTAAATTCCATTTCTTGAGTTTATTCTCCATATTGTCCCTGGGATGATCTTTGGCTGACATAATCTTTCTCCAGAACTACAAGCCCTCACCAGCCTTTGTCTTCAGCACCGCACCAGGATTTCTGCCAGTGCAACCTCGGTCCCCCACTCGCACCAGGGGGGCCCAGCCTGAGGCCGAGGTTGTCGTTGCAGTGTGCCGTCCCACATCGGACGCGCTGTCACCAGTCCTCCCTGTTGGTTGCATTTGCCTCCCTTGTCTGAAGGTATACTTTAAATTCCCTTTCTTGAGTTTATTCTCCATATTGTCCCTGGGATGATCTTTGGCTGACATAATCTTTCTCCAGAACTACAAGCCCTCACCAGCCTTTGTCTTCACCATCGCACCCAGAGCTTTGGCCTGCAACCCGGTCAGCCACTCGCACCAGGGGGGCCCAGCCTGAGACCGAGGTTGTCATTGCAGTGTGCCGTCCCATGTCGAACGACCTGTCATCTAGCCTCCCTGTTGGTTGCATTTGCCTCCCTTGTCTGAAGGTAAACTTTAAATTCCATTTCTTGAGTTTATTCTCCATATTGTCCCTGGGATGATCTTTGGCTGACATAATCTTTCTCCAGAACTACAAGCCCTCACCAGCCTTTGTCTTCAGCACCGCACCAGGATTTCTGCCAGTGCAACCTCGGTCCCCCACTCGCACCAGGGGGGCCCAGCCTGAGGCCGCGGTTGTCATTGCAGGGTGCCGTCCCACATCGGACGCGCTGTCACCAGTCCTCCCTGTTGGTTGCATTTGCCTCCCTTGTCTGAAGGTAAACTTTAAATTCCCTTTCTTGAGTTTATTCTCCATATTGTCCCTGGGATGATCTTTGGCTGACATAATCTTTCTCCAGAACTACAAGCCCTCACCAGCCTTTGTCTCCAGCACCACACCCAGGGCTCCAGCACTGCAACTCGGTCCCCCACTCACACCAGGGGTGCCCAGCCTGAGGCTGATTTTGTCATTGCAGTGTGCCGTCCCATGTCGGACGCGCTGTCACCAGGCCTCCCTGTTGGTTGCATTTGCCTCCCTTGTCTGAAGGTAAACTTTAAATTCCATTTCTTGAGTTTATTCTCCATATTGTGCCTGGGATGATCTCCGGCTGACTTAATCTTGCTCCAGAACTACAAGCCCTCACCAGCCTTTGTCTTTAGCACCGCATCAGGAGTTCCGCCAGTGCAACCTTGGTCCCCCACTCGCACCAGGGGGGCCCAGCTTGAGGCAGAGGTTGTCATTGCAGTGTGCCGTCCCACATCGGACGCGCTGTCACCAGGCCTCCCTGTTGGTTGCATTTGCCTCCCTTGTCTGAAGGTAAACTTTAAATTCCATTTCTTGAGTTTATTCTCCATATTGTCCCTGGGATGATCTACGGCTGACTTAATCTTGCTCCAGAACTACAAGCCCTCACCAGCCTTTGTCTTCAGCACCGCACCAGGAGTTCCGTCAGTGCAACCTCGGTCCCCCACTCACACCAGGGGGGCCCAGCCTGAGGCCGAGGTTGTCATTGCAGTGTGCCGTTCCACATCGGACGCGCTGTCACCAGGCCTCCCTGTTGGTTGCATTTGCCTCCCTTGTCTGAAGGTAAACTTTAAATTCCATTTCTTGAGTTTATTCTCCATATTGTCCCTGGGATGATCTTTGGCTGACATAATCTTTCTCCAGAACTACAAGCCCTCACCAGCTTCTGTCTTCACCATCGCACCCAGAGCTACAGCACTGCAACCCGGTCCCCCACTCACACTAGGGGGGCCCAGCCTGAGGCCGAGTTTGTCATTGCAGTGTGCCGTCCCATGTCGGACGACCTGTCTTCTAGCCTCCCTGTTGGTTGCATTTGCCTCCCTTGTCTGAGGGTAAACTTCAAATTCCATTTCTTGAGTTTATTCTCCATATTGTCCCTGGGATTATCTTTGGCTGACATAATCTTTCTCCAGAACTACAAACCCTCACAAGCCTTTGTCTCCAGCACCACACCCAGGGCTCCAGCACTGCTGCCCGGTCACCCACTCACACCAGGGGGGCCCAGCCTGAGGCTGATTTTGTCATTGCAGTGTGCCGTCCCACATCGGACGCGCTGTCACCAGGCCTCCCTGTTGGTTGCATTTGCCTCCCTTGTCTGAAGGTAAACTTTAAATTCTATTTCTTGAGTTTATTCTCCATATTGTGCCTGGGATGATCTACGGCTGACTTAATCTTGCTCCAGAACTACAAGCCCTCACCAGCATGTGACTCCAGGCCAGACCGGGGCTCCAGCCAGGGCTCCAGTACTGCTGCCCGGTCCCCCACTCTCACCAGGGGTGCCCAGCCTTAGGCGGTGGTTGTCGTTGCAGTGGGCGTCGCCCTCTCGATCAAGCTTTCCCCAGGCCTCCCTGTTGGTTGCATTTGCCTACCTTGTCTGAATGTAAACTTTAAATTACATTTCTTGAGTTTATTCTCCTTATTTTCCCCTGGGATGATCTTTGGCTGACATAATCTTTCCCCAGAACTACAAGCCCTCACCAGCCTTTGTCTTCAGCACCGCACCCAGAGCTCCAGCACTGCAACCCGGTCCCCTACTCACACTAGGGGGGCCCACCCTAAGGGCGATTTTGTCATTGCAGTGTGCCGCCCCACATCGGACGAGCTGTCCCCAGGCCTCCCTGTTGGTTGCATTTGCCTCCCTTGTCTGAAGGTAAACTTTAAATTCCCTTTCTTGAGTTTATTCTCCATATTGTCCCTGGGATGATCTACGGCTGACTTTATCTTGCTCCAGAACTACAAGCCCTCACCAGTATGTGACTCCAGGCCAGACCGGGGTTCCAGCCAGGGCTCTAGTACTGCTGCCCGGTCCCCCACTCTCACCAGGGGTGCCCAGCCTTAGGCGGTGGTTGTCGTTGCAGTGGGCGTCGCCCTCTCGATCAAGCTTTCCCCAGGCCTCCCTGTTGGTTGCATTTGCCTCCCTTGTCTGAAGGTAAACTTTAAATTACATTTCTTGAGTTTATTCTCCATATTTTCCCCTGGGATGATCTTTGGCTGACATAATCTTTCCCCAGAACTACAAGCCCTCACCAGCCTTTGTTTTCAGCACCGCACCCAGAGCTCTAGCACTGCAACCCGGTCCCCTACTCACACTAGGGGGGCCCACCCTAAGGGCGATTTTGTCATTGCAGTGTGCCGCCCCACATCGGACGAGCTGTCCCCAGGCCTCCCTGTTGGTTGCATTTGCCTCCCTTGTCTGAAGGTAAACTTTAAATTCCATTTCTTGAGTTTATTCTCCATATTGTCCCTGGGATGATCTACGGCTGACTTTATCTTGCTCCAGAACTACAAGCCCTCACCAGCATGTGACTCCAGGCCAGACCGGGGTTCCAGCCAGGGCTCTAGCACTGCTGCCCGGTCCCCCACCCTCACCATGGGTGTCCAGCCTTAGGGGTTGGTTGTCGTTGCAGTGGGCGTCGCCCTCTCGATCAAGCTGTCCCCAGGCCTCCCTGTTGGTTGCATTTGCCTCCCTTGTCTGAAGGTAAACTTTAAATTCCATTTCTTGAGTTTAGTCTCCATATTGTCCCTGGGATGATCTTTGGCTGACTTAATCTTGCTCCAGAACTACAAGCCCTCACAAGTCTTTGTCTCCAGCACCACACCCAGGGCTCCAGCACTGCAACCCGGTCCCCCACTCACACCGGGGGGGCCCAACCTGAGGCTGATTTTGTCATTGCAGTGTGCCGTCCCATGTCGGACGCGCTGTCACCAGGCCTCCCTGTTGGTTGCATTTGCCTCCCTTGTCTGAAGGTAAACTTTAAATTCCATTTCTTGAGTTTATTCTCCATATTGTCCCTGGGATGATCTTTGGCTGACATAATCTTTCTCCAGAACTACAAGCCCTCACCAGCATGTGACTCCAGGCCACCCTGGGGCACCAGCCAGGGCTCCAGCACTGCTGCCCGGTCCCCCACTCTCACCAGGGGTGCCCAGCCTTAGGCGGTGGTTGTCGTTGCAGTGGGCGTCGCCCTCTCGATCAAGCTTTCCCCAGGCCTCCCTGTTGGTTGCATTTGCCTCCCTTGTATGAAGGTAAACTTTAAATTACATTTCTTGAGTTTATTCTCCATATTGTCCCTGGGATGATCTTTGGCTGACATAATCTTTCTCCAGAACTACAAGCCCTCACCAGCTTCTGTCTTCACCATCGCACCCAGAGCTACAGCCCTGCAACCTGGTCCCCCACTCACACTAGGGGGGCCCAGCCTGAGGCCGAGTTTGTCATTGCAGTGTGCCGTCCCATGTCGGACGACCTGTCATCTAGCCTCCCTGTTGGTTGCATTTGCCTCCCTCGTCTGAAGGTAAACTTTAAATTCCATTTCTTGAGTTTATTTTCCATATTGTCCCTGGGATGATCTTTGGCTGACATAATCTTGCTCCAGAACTACAAACCCTCACAAGCCTTTGTCTCCAGCACCACACCCAGGGCTCCAGCACTGCTGCCCGGTCACCCACTCACACCAGGGGGGCCCAGCCTGAGGCTGATTTTGTCATTGCAGTGTGCCGTCCCACATCGGACGCGCTGTCACCAGGCCTCCCTGTTGGTTGCAATTGTCTCCCTTGTCTGAAGGTAAACTTTAAATTCCATTTCTTGAGTTTATTCTCCATATTGTGCCTGGGATGATCTACGGCTGACTTAATCTTGCTCCAGAACTACAAGCCCTCACCAGCATGTGACTCCAGGCCAGACCGGGGCTCCAGCCAGGGCTCCAGTACTGCTGCCCGGTCCCCCACTCTCACCAGGGGTGCCCAGCCTTAGGCGGTGGTTGTCGTTGCAGTGGGCGTCGCCCTCTCGATCAAGCTTTCCCCAGGCCTCCCTGTTGGTTGCATTTGCCTACCTTGTCTGAATGTAAACTTTAAATTACATTTCTTGAGTTTATTCTCCATATTTTCCCCTGGGATGATCTTTGGCTGACATAATCTTTCCCCAGAACTACAAGCCCTCACCAGCCTTTGTCTTCAGCACCGCACCCAGAGCTCCAGCACTGCAACCCGGTCCCCTACTCACACTAGGGGGGCCCACCCTAAGGGCGATTTTGTCATTGCAGTGTGCCGCCCCACATCGGACGAGCTGTCCCCAGGCCTCCCTGTTGGTTGCATTTGCCTCCCTTGTCTGAAGGTAAACTTTAAATTCCCTTTCTTGAGTTTATTCTCCATATTGTCCCTGGGATGATCTACGGCTGACTTTATCTTGCTCCAGAACTACAAGCCCTCACCAGCATGTGACTCCAGGCCAGACCGGGGTTCCAGCCAGGGCTCTAGCACTGCTGCCCGGTCCCCCACTCTCACCAGGGGTGCCCAGCCTTAGGCGGTGGTTGTCGTTCTAGTGGGCGTCGCCCTCTCGATCAAGCTTTCCCCAGGCCTCCCTGTTGGTTGCATTTGCCTCCCTTGTCTGAAGGTAAACTTTAAATTACATTTCTTGAGTTTATTCTCCATATTTTCCCCTGGGATGATCTTTGGCTGACATAATCTTTCCCCAGAACTACAAGCCCTCACCAGCCTTTGTTTTCAGCACCGCACCCAGAGCTCTAGCACTGCAACCCGGTCCCCTACTCACACTAGGGGGGCCCACCCTAAGGGCGATTTTGTCATTGCAGTGTGCCGCCCCACATCGGACGAGCTGTCCCCAGGCCTCCCTGTTGGTTGCATTTGCCTCCCTTGTCTGAAGGTAAACTTTAAATTCCATTTCTTGAGTTTATTCTCCATATTGTCCCTGGGATGATCTACGGCTGACTTTATCTTGCTCCAGAACTACAAGCCCTCACCAGCATGTGACTCCAGGCCAGACCGGGGTTCCAGCCAGGGCTCTAGCACTGCTGCCCGGTCCCCCACCCTCACCATGGGTGTCCAGCCTTAGGGGTTGGTTGTCGTTGCAGTGGGCGTCGCCCTCTCGATCAAGCTGTCCCCAGGCCTCCCTGTTGGTTGCATTTGCCTCCCTTGTCTGAAGGTAAACTTTAAATTCCATTTCTTGAGTTTAGTCTCCATATTGTCCCTGGGATGATCTTTGGCTGACTTAATCTTGCTCCAGAACAACAAGCCCTTACAAGTCTTTGTCTCCAGCACCACACCCAGGGCTCCAGCACTGCAACCCGGTCCCCCACTCAAACCAGGGGGGCCCAGCCTGAGGCCGAGGTTGTCATTGCAGTGTGCCGCCTCACGTCGGACGAGCTGTCACCAGGCCTCCCTGTTGGTTGCATTTGCCTCCCTTGTCTGAAGGTAAACTTTAAATTCCATTTCTTGAGTTTATTCTCCATATTGTCCCTGGGATGATCTTTGGCTGACTTAATCTTGCTCCAGAACTACAAGCCCTCACAAGTCTTTGTCTCCAGCACCACACCCAGGGCTCCAGCACTGCAACCCGGTCCCCCACTCACACCGGGGGGGCCCAACCTCAGGCGGATTTTGTCATTGCAGTCTGCCGTCCCATGTCGGACGCGCTGTCACCAGGCCTCCCTGTTGGTTGCATTTGCCTCCCTTGTCTGAAGGTAAACTTTAAATTACATTTCTTGAGTTTATTCTCCATATTGTCCCTGGGATGATCTTTGGCTGACATAATCTTTCTCCAGAACTACAAGCCCTCACCAGCCTTTGTCTTCACCATCGCACCCAGAGCTCTGGCCTGCAACCCGGTCAGCCACTCGCACCAGGGGGTCTAGCCTGAGGCCTAGTTTTTCATTGCAGTGTGCCGTCCCATGTCGGACGTGCTGTCACCAGGCCTCCCTGTTGGTTGCATTTGCCTCCCTTGTCTGAAGGTAAACTTTAAATTCCATTTCTTGAGTTTATTCTCCATATTGTCCCTGGGATGATCTTTGGCTGACATAATCTTTCTCCAGAACTATAAGCCCTCACCAGCATGTGACTCCAGGCCACCCTGGGGCTCCAGCCAGGGCTCCAGCACTGCTGCCCGGTACCCCACTCTCACCAGGGGGGCCCAGCCTGAGGCCGAGGTTGACATTGCAGTGTGCCGTCCCACATCGGACGCGCTGTCACCATGCCTCCCTGTTGGTTGCATTTGCCTCCCTTGTCTGAAGGTAAACTTTAAATTCCATTTCTTGAGTTTATTCTCCATATTGTCCCTGGGATGATCTTTGACTGACATAATCTTTCTCCAGAACTACAAGCCCTCACCATCCTCTGTCTTCACCATCGCACCCAGGGCTCCAGCACTGCAACCCGGTCCCCCACTCACACCAGGGGGCCCAGCCTGAGGCTGATTTTGTCATTGTAGTGTGCCGTCCCACATCGGACGCGCTATCACCAGGCCTCCCTGTTGGTTGTATTTGCCTCCCTTGTCTGAAGGTAAACTTTAAATTCCATTTCTTGAGTTTATTTTCCATATTTTCCCTGGGATGATCTTTGGCTGACATAATCTTTCTCCAGAACTACAAGCCCTCACCAGCCTTTGTCTTCACCATCGCACCCAGAGCTCTGGCCTGCAACCCGGTCACCCACTCGCACCAGGGGGGCCCAGCCTGAGGCTGATTTTGTCATTGCAGTGTGCTGTCCCATGTCGGACGCGCTGTCACCAGGCCTCCCTGTTGGTTGCATTTGCCTCCCTTGTCTGAAGGTAAACTTTAAATTCCATTTCTTGAGTTTATTCTCCATATTGTGCCTTGGATGATCTACGGCTGACTTAATCTTGCTCCAGAACTACAAGCACTCACCAGCATGTGACTCCAGGCCACACCGGGGCTCCAGCCAGGGCTCCAGCACTGCTGCCCGGTCCCCCACCCTCACCAGGGGTGCCCATCCTTAGGCGGTGGTTGTCGTTGCAGTGGGTGTCGCCCTCTCGATCAAGCTTTCCCCAGGCCTCCCTGTTGGTTGCATTTGCCTCCATTGTCTGAAGGTAAACTTTAAATTACATTTCTTGAGTTTATTCTCCATATTGTGCCTGGGATGATCTACGGCTGACTTAATCTTGCTCCAGAACTATAAGCCCTCACCAGCATGTGACTCCAGGCCACACCGGGGCTCCAGCCAGGGCTCCAGCCAGGGCTCCAGCACTGCTGCCCAGTCCCCCACTCTCACCAGGGGGGCCCAGCCTTAGGCGGTGGTTGTCGTTGCAGTGGGCGACGCCCTCTCGATCAAGCTTTCCCCAGGCCTCCCTGTTGGTTGCATTTGCCTCCCTTGTCTGAAGGTAAACTTTAAATTCCCTTTCTTGAGTTTATTCTCCATATTGTGCCTGGGATGATCTACGGCTGACTTAATCTTGCTCCAGAACTATAAGCCCTCACTAGCATGTGACTCCAGGCTACTTCGGGGCTCCAGCCAGGGCTCCAGCCAGGGCTCCAGCACTGCTGCCCAGTCCCCCACCCTCACCAGGGGTGCCCAGCCTTAGGCGGTGGTTGTCGTTTCAGTGGGCGACGCCCTCTCGATCAAGCTTTCCCCAGGCCTCCCTGTTGGTTGCATTTGCCTCCCTTGTCTGAAGGTAAACTTTAAATTACATTTCTTGAGTTTATTCTCCATATTGTCCCTGGGATGATCTTTGGCTGACATAATCTTTTTCCAGAACTACAAGCCCTCACCAGCCTTTTTCTTCACCATTGCACCCAGAGCTCTGGCCTTTGTTGTGATTCTATATTTAGTTTAATGCATTATAGCAGTGAGAGTTAGTATATTAGCAAATATTGTATGTATGTGTTAGAAGTATTATAGTTAGTTAAATGTTTAAATGTAATGAATGTCAATACATGTAGTCCTCTTATAATCATTTGCCCATTCTTATCAGTACCATTCAGAACCTCGGAGTAAAGACAGATACTGTTTGACTGATTAAGCCTCAGGAACAGTGACTTGGGGTGATCAAAGTGGGGGTGAGCACAGAAACTGCATTTGTTACCCCCCATAAAGTTTGTGACCCTTTCAGGCACGGGAACACAAACTTTTCACCTCAGGGTTTTATGGCAGGAAAGTTTCCAGCAGACCAGATCGAGAGGAGGATGGACTATTTGGCTCCCGGCCAAATAAGGACTTGTTTCCTGCCACAGATTAGCCTAAAACGGGGAAGGCTACACCATCGGACAGCCAATAGGAGGACGACATGGAAGAAGACATCTACATATTTTATTACTGTTTGTTTCTGTATTTAAGATGGCGTAAGGGACAGATAGATCAGACTTGGCATCTGATAACACATTGTTGTTGTTAGGGTTAAGCCTCCGGAGCTCTGTACCAAGTATCTTGTTTTTTCTGTTACTAAAACTTCTTAAGATTTCATTTGTCTACTATTCTCTTCATTCAACGAACACGCGGTTTGGTAGCATAAGATTGGATAAAAGAACCAAACCAACACAGTGGGCGTCGCCCTCTCGATCAAGCTTTCCCCAGGCCTCCCTGTTGGTTGCATTTGCCTCCCTTGTCTGAAGGTAAACTTTAAATTCCATTTCTTGAGTTTATTCTCCATATTGTCCCTGGGATGATCTTTGGCTGACATAATCTTTCTCCAGAACTACAAGCCCTCACCAGCTTCTGTCTTCACCATCGCACCCAGAGCTACAGCACTGCAACCCGGTCCCCCACTCACACTAGGGGGGCCCAGCCCTAGGCCGAGTTTGTCATTGCAGTGTGCCGTCCCATGTCGGACGACCTGTCATCAGGCTTCCCTGTTGGTTGCATTTGCCTCCCTTGTCTGAGGGTAAACTTCAAATTCCATTTCTTGAGTTTATTCTCCATATTGTCCCTGGGATGATCTACGGCTGACATAATCTTTCTCCAGAACTACAAGCCCTCACCAGCCTTTGTCTCCAGCACCACACCCAGGGCTCCAGCACTGCAACTCGGTCCCCCACTCACACCAGGGGTGCCAAGCCTGAGGCTGATTTTGTCATTGCAGTGTGTCGTCCCACATCGGACGCGCTGTCACCAGGCCTCCCTGTTGGTTGCATTTGCCTCCCTTGTCTGAAGGTAAACTTTAAATTCCCTTTCTTGTGTTTATTCTCCATATTGTCCCTGGGATGATCTTTGGCTGACATAATCTTTCTCCAGAACTACAAGCCCTCACCAGCCTTTGTCTTCACCATCGCACCCAGAGCTCTGGCCTGCAACCTGGTCAGCCACTCGCACCAGGGGGCCCAGCCTGAGGCCTAGTTTTTCATTGCAGTGTGCCGTCCCATGTCGGACGTGCTGTCACCAGTCCTCCCTGTTGGTTGCATTTGCCTCCCTTGTCTGAAGGTAAACTTTAAATTCCATTTCTTAAGTTTATTCTCCATATTGTCCCTGGGATGATCTTTGGCTGACATAATCTTTCTCCTGAACTACAAGCCCTCACCAGCATGTGACTCCAGGCCACCCTGGGGCTCCAGCCAGGGCTCCAGCACTGCTGCCCGGTCCCCCACTCTCACCAGGGGTGCCCAGCCTTAGGGGGTGGTTGTCGTTGCAGTGGGCGTCGCCCTCTCGATCAAGCTTTCCCCAGGCCTCCCTGTTGGTTGCATTTGCCTCCCTTGTCTGAAGGTAAACTTTAAATTACATTTCTTGAGTTTATTCTCCATATTGTCCCTGGGATGATCTTTGGCTGACATAATCTTTCTCCAGAACGACAAGCCCTCACCAGCCTTTGTCTTCACCATCGCACCCAGAGCTTTGGCCTGCAACCCGGTCAGCCACTCGCACCAGGGGGGCCCAGCCTGAGGCCGGGTTTGTCATTGCAGTGTGCCCAGAACTACAAGCCCTCACCAGCCTTTGTCTTCACCATCGCACCCAGAGCTCTGGCCTGCAACCCGGTCACCCACTCACACCAGGGGGGCCCTGCCTGAGGCCGAGTTTGTCATTGCAGTTTGCCGTCCCTTGTCGGACGCGCTGTCACCAGGCTTCCCTGTTGGTTGCATTTGCCTCCCTTGTCTGAAGGTAAACTTTAAATTCCATTTCTTGAGTTTATTCTCCATATTGTCCCTGGGATGATCTTTGGCTGACATAATCTTTCTCCAGAACTACAAGCCCTCACCAGCCTTTGTCTTCACCATCGCACCGAGAGCTCTGGCCTGCAACCCGGTCAGCCACTCGCACCAGGGGGGCCCAGCCTAAGGCCGAGTTTGTCATTGGTGTGTGCTCTCCCATGTCGGACGCGCTGTCACCAGGCCTCCCTGTTGGTTGCATTTGCCTCCCTTGTCTGAAGGTAAACTTTAAATTCCATTTCTTGAGTTTATTCTCCATATTGTCCCTGGGATGATCTACGGCTGTCTTAATCTTGCTCCAGAACTACAAGCCCTCACCAGCATGTGACTCCAGGCCACCCTGGGGCTCCAGCCAGGGCTCCAGCACTGCTGCCCGGTCCCCCACTCTCACCAGGGGTGCCCAGCCTTAGGGGGTGGTTGTCGTTCCAGTGGGCGTCGCCCTCTCGATCAAGCTTTCCCCAGGCCTCCCTGTTGGTTGCATTTGCCTCCCTTGTCTGAAGGTAAACTTTAAATTCCATTTCTTGAGTTTATTCTCCATATTGTCCCTGGGATGATCTTTGGCTGACATAATCTTTCTCCAGAACGACAAGCCCTCACCAGCCTTTGTCTTCACCATCGCACCCAGAGCTCTTGCCTGCTACCCGGTCAGCCACTGGCACCAGGGGGGCCCAGCCTAAGGCCGAGTTTGTCATTGCAGTGTGCCGTCCCATGTCGGACGCGCTGTCATCAGGCCTCCTTTTTGGTTGCATTTGCCTCCCTTGTCTGAAGGTAAACTTTAAATTCCATTTCTTGAGTTTATTCTCCATATTGTCCCTGGGATGATCTTTGGCTGACATAATCTTTCTCCAGAACTACAAGCCCTCACCAGCCTTTGTCTTCAGCACCGCACCAGGATTTCTGCCAGTGCAACCTCGGTCCCCCACTCGCACCAGGGGGGCCCAGCCTGAGGCCGAGGTTGTCATTGCAGCTTGCCGTTCCACGTCGGACGAGCTGTCACCAGGCCTCCCTGTTGGTTGCATTTGCCTCCCTTGTCTGAAGGTAAACTTTAAATTCCATTTCTTGTGTTTATTCTCCATATTGTCCCAGGGATGATCTTTGGCTGACTTAATCTTGTTCCAGAACTACAAGCCCTCACAAGTCTTTGTCTCCAGCACCACACCCAGGGCTCCAGCACTGCAACCCGGTTCCCCACTCACACCAGGGGGGCCCAGCCTGAGGCTGATTTTGTCATTGCAGTCTGCCGTCCCATGTCGGACGCGCTGTCCCCAGGCTTCCCTGTTGGTTGCATTTGCCTCCCTTGTCTGAAGGTAAACTTTAAATTCCATTTCTTGAGTTTATTCTCCATATTGTCCCTGGGATGATCTTTGGCTGACATAATCTTTCTCCAGAACTACAAGCCCTCACCAGCCTTTGTCTTCACCATCGCACCCAGAGCTCTGGCCTGCAACCCGGTCAGCCACTCGCACCAGGGGGGCCCAGCCTGAGGCTGAGTTTGTCATTGCAGTGTGCCCAGAACCACAAGCCCTCACCAGCCTTTGTCTTCACCATCGCACCCAGAGCTCTGGCCTGCAACCCGGTCAGCCACTCGCACCAGGGGGGCCCAGCCTGAGGCCGAGTTTGTCATTGCAGTGTGCTCTCCCATGTCGGACGCGCTGTCACCAGGCCTCCCTGTTGGTTGCATTTGCCTCCCTTGTCTGAAGGTAAACTTTAAATTCCATTTCTTGAGTTTATTCTCCATATTGTCCCTGGGATGATCTACGGCTGACTTAATCTTGCTCCAGAACTACAAGCCCTCACCAGCATGTGACTCCAGGCCACCCTGGGGCTCCAGCCAGGGCTCCAGCACTGCTGCCCGGTCCCCCACTCTCACCAGGGGTGCCCAGCCTTACGGGGTGGTTGTCGTTGCAGTGGGCGTCGCCCTCTCGATCAAGCTTTCCCCAGGCCTCCCTGTTGGTTGCATTTGCCTCCCTTGTCTGAAGGTAAACTTTAAATTACATTTCTTGAGTTTATTCTCCATATTGTCCCTGGGATGATCTTTGGCTGACATAATCTTTCTCCAGAACGACAAGCCCTCACCAGCCTTTGTCTTCACCATCGCACCCAGAGCTTTGGCCTGCAACCCGGTCAGCCACTCGCACCAGGGGGGCCCAGCCTGAGGCCGGGTTTGTCATTGCAGTGTGCCCAGAACTACAAGCCCTCACCAGCCTTTGTCTTCACCATCGCACCCAGAGCTCTGGCCTGCAACCCGGTCACCCACTCGCACCAGGGGGGCCCTGCCTGAGGCCGAGTTTGTCATTGCAGTTTGCCGTCCCTTGTCGGACGCGTTGTCACCAGGCTTCCCTGTTGGTTGCATTTGCCTCCCTTGTCTGAAGGTAAACTTTAAATTCCATTTCTTTTCCATTTGATCTTTGGCTGACATAATCTTTCTCCAGAACTACAAGCCCTCACCAGCCTTTGTCTTCACCATCGCACCCAGAGCTCTGGCCTGCAACCCGGTCAGCCACTCGCACAAGGGGGGCCCAGCCTGAGGCTGAGTTTGTCATTGCAGTGTGCCCAGAACTACAAGCCCTCACCAGCCTTTGTCTTCACCATTGCACCCAGAGCTCTGGCCTGCAACCCGGTCAGCCACTCGCACCAGGGGGGCCCAGCCTGAGGCCGAGTTTGTCATTGCAGTGTGCTCTCCCATGTCGGACGCGCTGTCACCAGTCCTCCCTGTTGGTTGCATTTGCCTCCCTTGTCTGAAGGTAAACTTTAAATTCCATTTCTTGAGTTTATTCTCCATATTGTCCCTGGGATGATCTACGGCTGACTTAATCTTGCTCCAGAACTACAAGCCTTCACCAGCATGTGACTCCAGGCCACCCTGGGGCTCCAGCCAGGGCTCCAGCACTGCTGCCCGGTCCCCCACTCTCACCAGGGGTGCCCAGCCTTAGGGGGTGGTTGTCGTTGCAGTGGGCGTCGCCCTCTCGATCAAGCTTTCCCCAGGCCTCCCTGTTGGTTGCATTTGCCTCCCTTGTCTGAAGGTAAACTTTAAATTACATTTCTTGAGTTTATTCTCCATATTGTCCCTGGGATGATCTTTGGCTGACATAATCTTTCTCCAGAACGACAAGCCCTCACCAGCCTTTGTCTTCACCATCGCACCCAGAGCTTTGTCCTGCAACCCGGTCAGCCACTCGCACCAGGGGGGCCCAGCCTGAGGCCGGGTTTGTCATTGCAGTGTGCCCAGAACTACAAGCCCTCACCAGCCTTTGTCTTCACCATCGCACCCAGAGCTCTGGCCGCAACCCGATCACCCACTCGCACCAGGGGGGCCCTGCCTGAGGCCGAGTTTGTCATTGCAGTTTGCCGTCCCTTGTCGGACGCGCTGTCACCAGGCCTCCCTGTTGGTTGCATTTGCCTCCCTTGTCTGAAGGTAAACTTTAAATTCCATTTCTTGAGTTGATTCTACATATTGTTCCTGGGATGATCTTTGGCTGACATAATCTTTCTCCAGAACTACAAGCCCTCACCAGCCTTTGTCTTCAGCACCGCACCAGGATTTCTGCCAGTGCAAACTCGGTCCCCCACCCGCACCAGGGGGGCCCAGCCTGAGGCCGAGGTTGTCATTGCAGTGTGCCGTCCCACATCGGACGCGCTGTCACCAGGCCTCCCTGTTGGTTGCATTTGCCTCCCTTGTCTGAAGGTAAACTTTAAATTCCATTTCTTGAGTTTATTCTCCATATTGTCCCTGGGATGATCTTTGGCTGACATAATCTTTCTCCAGAACTACAAGCCCTCACAAGCCTTTGTCTCCAGCACCACACCCAGGGCTCCAGCACTGCAACCCGGTCCCCCACTCACACCAGGGGGGCCCAGCCTGAGGCTGATTTTGTCATTGCAGTGTGCCGTCCCACATCGGACGCGCTATCACCAGGCCTCCCTTTCGGTTGCATTTGCCTCCCTTGTCTGAAGGTAAACTTTAAATTCCATTTCTTGAGTTTATTCTCCATATTGTGCCTGGGATGATCTACGGCTGACTTAATCTTGCTCCAGAACTATAAGCCCTCACCAGCCTTTGTCTTCACCATCGCACCCAGAGCTCTGGCCTGCTACCCGGTCAGCCACTGGCACCAGGGGGGCCCAGCCTAAGGCCGAGTTTGTCATTGCAGTGTGCCGTCCCATGTCGGACGCGCTGTCATCAGGCCTCCTTTTTGGTTGCATTTGCCTCCCTTGTCTGAAGGTAAACTTTAAATTCCATTTCTTGAGTTTATTCTCCATATTGTCCCTGGGATGATCTTTGGCTGACATAATCTTTTTCCAGAACTACAAGCCCTCACCAGCCTTTGTCTTCAGCACCGCACCAGGATTTCTGCCAGTGCAACCTCGGTCCCCCACTCGCACCAGGGGGGCCCAGCCTGAGGCCGAGGTTGTCATTGCAGCTTGCCGTTCCACGTCGGACGAGCTGTCACCAGGCCTCCCTGTTGGTTGCATTTGCCTCCCTTGTCTGAAGGTAAACTTTAAATTCCATTTCTTGTGTTTATTCTCCATATTGTCCCAGGGATGATCTTTGGCTGACTTAATCTTGCTCCAGAATTACAAGCCCTCACAAGTCTTTGTCTCCAGCACCACACCCAGGGCTCCAGCACTGCAACCCGGTTCCCCACTCACACCAGGGGGGCCCAGCCTGAGGCTGATTTTGTCATTGCAGTCTGCCGTCCCATGTCGGACGCGCTGTCCCCAGGCTTCCCTGTTGGTTGCATTTGCCTCCCTTGTCTGAAGGTAAACTTTAAATTCCATTTCTTGAGTTTATTCTCCATATTGTCCCTGGGATGATCTTTGGCTGACATAATCTTTCTCCAGAACTACAAGCCCTCACCAGCCTTTGTCTTCACCATCGCACCCAGAGCTCTGGCCTGCAACCCGGTCAGCCACTCGCATCAGGGGGGCCCAGCCTGAGGCTGAGTTTGTCATTGCAGTGTGCCCAGAACTACAAGCCCTCACCAGCCTTTGTCTTCACCATCGCACCCAGAGCTCTGGCCTGCAACCTGGTCAGCCACTCGCACCAGGGGGGCCCAGCCTGAGGCCGAGTTTGTCATTGCAGTGTGCTCTCCCATGTCGGACGCGCTGTCACCAGGCCTCCCTGTTGGTTGCATTTGCCTCCCTTGTCTGAAGGTAAACTTTAAATTCCATTTCTTGAGTTTATTCTCCATATTGTCCCTGGGATGATCTACGGCTGACTTAATCTTGCTCCAGAACTACAAGCCCTCACCAGCATGTGACTCCAGGCCACCCTGGGGCTCCAGCCAGGGCTCCAGCACTGCTGCCCGGTACCCCACCCTCACCAGGGGTGCCCAGCCTTAGGGGGTGGTTGTCGTTGCAGTGGGCGTCGCCCTCTCGATCAAGCTTTCCCCAGGCTTCCCTGTTGGTTGCATTTGCCTCCCTTGTCTGAAGGTAAACTTTAAATTCCATTTCTTGAGTTTATTCTCCATATTGTCCCTGGGATGATCTTTGGCTGACATAATCTTTCTCCAGAACGACAAGCCCTCACCAGCCTTTGTCTTCACCATCGCACCCAGAGCTTTGTCCTGCAACCCGGTCAGCCACTCGCACCAGGGGGGCCCAGCCTGAGGCCGGGTTTGTCATTGCAGTGTGCCCAGAACTACAAGCCCTCACCAGCCTTTGTCTTCACCATCGCACCCAGAGCTCTGGCCGCAACCCGGTCACCCACTCGCACCAGGGGGGCCCTGCCTGAGGCCGAGTTTGTCATTGCAGGTTGCCGTCCCTTGTCGGACGCGCTGTCACCAGGCCTCCCTGTTGGTTGCATTTGCCTCCCTTGTCTGAAGGTAAACTTTAAATTACATTTCTTGAGTTTATTCTCCATATTGTCCCTGCGATGATCTTTGGCTGACATAATCTTTCTCCAGAACTACAAGCCCTCACCAGCCTTTGTCTTCAGCACCGCACCAGGAGTTCCGCCAGTGCAACCTTGGTCCCCCACCCTCACCAGGGGTGTCCAGCCTTAGGGGGTGGTTATCGTTGCAGTGGGCGTCGCCCTCTTGATCAAGCTTTCACCAGGCCTCCCTGTTGGTTGCATTTGCCTCCCTTGTCTGAAGGTAAACTTTAAATTCCATTTCTTGAGTTTATTCTCCATATTGTCCCTGGGATGATCTTTGGCTGACATAATCTTTCTCCAGAACGACAAGCCCTCACCAGCCTTTGTCTTCACCATCGCACCCAGAGCTTTGGCCTGCAACCCGGTCAGCCACTCGCACCAGGGGGGCCCAGCCTGAGGTCGGGTTTGTCATTGCAGTGTGCCCAGAACTACAAGCCCTCACCAGCCTTTGTCTTCACCATCGCACCCAGAGCTCTGGCCTGCAACCCGGTCACCCACTCGCACCAGGGGGGCCCTGCCTGAGGCCGAGTTTGTCATTGCAGTTTGCCGTCCCTTGTCGGACGCGCTGTCACCAGGCTTCCCTGTTGGTTGCATTTGCCTCCCTTGTCTGAAGGTAAACTTTAAATTCCATTTCTTGAGTTTATTCTCCATATTGTCCCTGGGATGATCTTTGGCTGACATAATCTTTCTCCAGAACTACAAGCCCTCACCAGCCTTTGTCTTCACCATCGCACCCAGAGCTCTGGCCTGCAACCCGGTCAGCCACTCGCACCAGGGGGGCCCAGCCTGAGGCTGAGTTTGTCATTGCAGTGTGCCCAGAACTACAAGCCCTCACCAGCCTTTGTCTTCACCATCGCACCCAGTGCTCTGGCCTGCAACCCGGTCAGCCACTCGCACCAGGGGGGCCCAGCCTGAGGCCGAGTTTGTCATTGCAGTGTGCTCTCCCATGTCGGACGCGCTGTCACCAGGCCTCCCTGTTGGTTGCATTTGCCTCCCTTGTCTGAAGGTAAACTTTAAATTCTATTTCTTGAGTTTATTCTCCATATTGTCCCTGGGATGATCTACGGCTGACTTAATCTTGCTCCAGAACTACAAGCATTCACCAGCATGTGACTCCAGGCCACCCTGGGGCTCCAGCCAGGGCTCCAGCACTGCTGCCCGGTCCCCCACTCGCACCAGGGGTGCCCAGCCTTAGGGGGTGGTTGTCGTTGCATTGGGCGTCACCCTCTCGATCAAGCTTTCCCCAGGCCTCCCTGTTGGTTGCATTTGCCTCCCTTGTCTGAAGGTAAACTTTAAATTACATTTCTTGAGTTTATTCTCCATATTGTCCCTGGGATGATCTTTGGCTGACATAATCTTTCTCCAGAACTACAAGCCCTCACCAGCCTTTGTCTTCACCATCGCACCCAGAGCTCTGGCCTGCAACCTTGTCACCCACTCGCACCAAGGGGGCCCAGCCTGAGGCCGAGTTTGTCAGTGCAATGTGCTGTCCCATGTCGGACGCGCTGTCACCAGGCCTCCCTGTTGGTTGCATTTGCCTCCCTTGTCTGAAGGTAAACTTTAAATTCCATTTCTTGAGTTTATTCTCCATATTGTCCCTGGGATGATCTTTGGCTGACTTAATCTTGCTCCAGAACTACAAACCCTCACCAGCCTTTGTCTTCAGCACCGCACCAGGAGTTCCGTCAGTGCAACCTCGGTCCCCCACTCACACCAGGGGGGCCCAGCCTGAGGCCGAGGTTGTCATTGCAGTGTGCCGTTCCACATCGGACGCGCTGTCACCAGGCCTCCCTGTTGGTTGCATTTGCCTCCCTTGTCTGAAGGTAAACTTTAAATTCCATTTCTTGAGTTTATTCTCCATGTTGTCCCTGGGATGATCTTTGGCTGACATAATCTTTCTCCAGAACTACAAGCCCTCACCAGCTTCTGTCTTCACCATCGCACCCAGAGCTACAGCACTCCAACCCGGTCCCCCACTCACACTAGGGGGGCCCAGCCTGAGGCCGAGTTTGTCATTGCAGTGTGCCGTTCCATGTCGGACGCGCTGTCACCAGGCCTCCCTGTTGGTTGCATTTGCCTCCCTTGTCTGAAGGTAAACTTTAAATTACATTTCTTGAGTTTATTCTCCATATTGTCCCTGGGATGATCTTTGGCTGACCTAATCTTGCTCCAGAACTACAAGCCCTCACAAGTCTTTGTCTCCAGCACCACACCCAGTGCTCCAGCACTGCAACCCGGTCCCCCACTCACACCGGGGGGGCCCAATCTGAGGCTAATTTTGTCTTTGCAGTCTGCCGTCCCATGTCGGACGCGCTGTCACCAGGCCTCCTTGTTGGTTGCATTTGCCTCCCTTGTCTGAAGGTAAACTTTAAATTCCATTTCTTGAGTTTATTCTCCATATTGTCCCTGGGATGATCTTTGGCTGACATAATCTTTCTCCAGAACTACAAGCCCTCACCAGCCTTTGTCTTCACCATCGCACCCAGAGCTCTGGCCTGCAACCCGGTCAGCCACTCGCACCAGGGGGGCCCAGCCTGAGGCCTAGTTTTTCATTGCAGTGTGCCGTCCCATGTCGGACGTGCTGTCACCAGGCCTCCCTGTTGGTTGCATTTGCCTCCCTTGTCTGAAGGTAAACTTTAAATTCCATTTCTTGAGTTTATTCTCCATATTGTCCCTGGGATGATCTTTGGCTGACATAATCTTTCTCCTTAACTACAAGCCCTCACCAGCATGTGACTCCAGGCCACCCTGGGGCTCCAGCCAGGGCTCCAGCACTGCTGCCCGGTACCCCACTCTCACCATGGGGGCCCAGCCTGAGGCCGAGGTTGTCATTGCAGTGTGCCGTCCCACATCGGACGCGCTGTCACCATGCCTCCCTGTTGGTTGCATTTGCCTCCCTTGTCTGAAGGTAAACTTTAAATTCCATTTCTTAAGTTTATTCTCCATATTGTCCCTGGGATGATCTTTGGCTGACATAATCTTTCTCCAGAACTACAAGCCCTCACCAGCCTTTGTCTTCACCATCGCACCCAGAGCTCTGGCCTGCAACCCGGTCAGCCACTCGCACCAGGGGGGCCCAGCCTGAGGCCTAGTTTTTCATTGCAGTGTGCCGTCCCATGTCGGACGTGCTGTCACCAGGCCTCCCTGTTGGTTGCATTTGCCTCCCTTGTCTGAAGGTAAACTTTAAATTCCATTTCTTGAGTTTATTCTCCATATTGTCCCTGGGATGATCTTTGGCTGACATAATCTTTCTCCTTAACTACAAGCCCTCACCAGCATGTGACTCCAGGCCACCCTGGGGCTCCAGCCAGGGCTCCAGCACTGCTGCCCGGTACCCCACTCTCACCAGGGGGGCCCAGCCTGAGGCCGAGGTTGTCATTGCAGTGTGCCGTCCCACATCGGACGCGCTGTCACCATGCCTCCCTGTTGGTTGCATTTGCCTCCCTTGTCTGAAGGTAAACTTTAAATTCCATTTCTTGAGTTTATTCTCCATATTGTCCCTGGGATGATCTTTGGCTGACATAATCTTTCTCCAGAACTACAAGCATTCACCAGCATGTGACTCCAGGCCACCCTGGGGCTCCAGCCAGGGCTCCAGCACTGCTGCCCGGTACCCCACTCTCACCAGGGGGGCCCAGCCTGAGGCCGAGGTTGTCATTGCAGTGTGCCGTCCCACATCGGACGCGCTGTCACCAGGCCTCCCTGTTGGTTGCATTTGCCTCCCTTGTCTGAAGGTAAACTTTAAATTCCATTTCTTGAGTTTATTCTCCATATTGTCCCTGGGATGATCTTTGGCTGACATAATCTTTCTCCAGAACTACAAGCATTCACCAGCATGTGACTCCAGGCCACCCTGGGGCTCCAGCCAGGGCTCCAGCACTGCTGCCCGGTCCCCCACTCGCACCAGGGGTGCCCAGCCTTAGGGGGTGGTTGTCGTTGCATTGGGCGTCACCCTCTCGATCAAGCTTTCCCCAGGCCTCCCTGTTGGTTGCATTTGCCTCCCTTGTCTGAAGGTAAACTTTAAATTACATTTCTTGAGTTTATTCTCCATATTGTCCCTGGGATGATCTTTGGCTGACATAATCTTTCTCCAGAACTACAAGCCCTCACCAGCCTTTGTCTTCACCATCGCACCCAGAGCTCTGGCCTGCAACCTTGTCACCCACTCGCACCAAGGGGGCCCAGCCTGAGGCCGAGTTTGTCAGTGCAATGTGCTGTCCCATGTCGGACGCGCTGTCACCAGGCCTCCCTGTTGGTTGCATTTGCCTCCCTTGTCTGAAGGTAAACTTTAAATTCCATTTCTTGAGTTTATTCTCCATATTGTCCCTGGGATGATCTTTGGCTGACTTAATCTTGCTCCAGAACTACAAACCCTCACCAGCCTTTGTCTTCAGCACCGCACCAGGAGTTCCGTCAGTGCAACCTCGGTCCCCCACTCACACCAGGGGGGCCCAGCCTGAGGCCGAGGTTGTCATTGCAGTGTGCCGTTCCACATCGGACGCGCTGTCACCAGGCCTCCCTGTTGGTTGCATTTGCCTCCCTTGTCTGAAGGTAAACTTTAAATTCCATTTCTTGAGTTTATTCTCCATATTGTCCCTGGGATGATCTTTGGCTGACATAATCTTTCTCCAGAACTACAAGCCCTCACCAGCTTCTGTCTTCACCATCGCACCCAGAGCTACAGCACTCCAACCCGGTCCCCCACTCACACTAGGGGGGCCCAGCCTGAGGCCGAGTTTGTCATTGCAGTGTGCCGTTCCATGTCGGACGCGCTGTCACCAGGCCTCCCTGTTGGTTGCATTTGCCTCCCTTGTGTGAAGGTAAACTTTAAATTACATTTCTTGAGTTTATTCTCCATATTGTCCCTGGGATGATCTTTGGCTGACCTAATCTTGCTCCAGAACTACAAGCCCTCACAAGTCTTTGTCTCCAGCACCACACCCAGGGCTCCAGCACTGCAACCCGGTCCCCCACTCACACCGGGGGGGCCCAATCTGAGGCTAATTTTGTCTTTGCAGTCTGCCGTCCCATGTCGGACGCGCTGTCACCAGGCCTCCTTGTTGGTTGCATTTGCCTCCCTTGTCTGAAGGTAAACTTTAAATTCCATTTCTTGAGTTTATTCTCCATATTGTCCCTGGGATGATCTTTGGCTGACATAATCTTTCTCCAGAACTACAAGCCCTCACCAGCCTTTGTCTTCACCATCGCACCCAGAGCTCTGGCCTGCAACCCGGTCAGCCACTCGCACCAGGGGGGCCCAGCCTGAGGCCTAGTTTTTCATTGCAGTGTGCCGTCCCATGTCGGACGTGCTGTCACCAGGCCTCCCTGTTGGTTGCATTTGCCTCCCTTGTCTGAAGGTAAACTTTAAATTCCATTTCTTGAGTTTATTCTCCATATTGTCCCTGGGATGATCTTTGGCTGACATAATCTTTCTCCTTAACTACAAGCCCTCACCAGCATGTGACTCCAGGCCACCCTGGGGCTCCAGCCAGGGCTCCAGCACTGCTGCCCGGTACCCCACTCTCACCATGGGGGCCCAGCCTGAGGCCGAGGTTGTCATTGCAGTGTGCCGTCCCACATCGGACGCGCTATCACCATGCCTCCCTGTTGGTTGCATTTGCCTCCCTTGTCTGAAGGTAAACTTTAAATTCCATTTCTTAAGTTTATTCTCCATATTGTCCCTGGGATGATCTTTGGCTGACATAATCTTTCTCCAGAACTACAAGCCCTCACCAGCCTTTGTCTTCACCATCGCACCCAGAGCTCTGGCCTGCAACCCGGTCAGCCACTCGCACCAGGGGGGCCCAGCCTGAGGCCTAGTTTTTCATTGCAGTGTGCCGTCCCATGTCGGACGTGCTGTCACCAGGCCTCCCTGTTGGTTGCATTTGCCTCCCTTGTCTGAAGGTAAACTTTAAATTCCATTTCTTGAGTTTATTCTCCATATTGTCCCTGGGATGATCTTTGGCTGACATAATCTTTCTCCTTAACTACAAGCCCTCACCAGCATGTGACTCCAGGCCACCCTGGGGCTCCAGCCAGGGCTCCAGCACTGCTGCCCGGTACCCCACTCTCACCAGGGGGGCCCAGCCTGAGGCCGAGGTTGTCATTGCAGTGTGCCGTCCCACATCGGACGCGCTGTCACCATGCCTCCCTGTTGGTTGCATTTGCCTCCCTTGTCTGAAGGTAAACTTTAAATTCCATTTCTTGAGTTTATTCTCCATATTGTCCCTGGGATGATCTTTGGCTGACATAATCTTTCTCCAGAACTACAAGCCCTCACCAGCCTTTGTCTTCACCATCGCACCCAGAGCTCTGGTCTGCTACCCGGTCAGCCACTGGCACCAGGGGGGCCCAGCCTAAGGCCGAGTTTGTCATTGCAGTGTGCCGTCCCATGTCGGACGCGCTGTCATCAGGCCTCCTTTTTGGTTGCATTTGCCTCCCTTGTCTGAAGGTAAACTTTAAATTCCATTTCTTGAGTTTATTCTCCATATTGTCCCTGGGATGATCTTTGGCTGACATAATCTTTCTCCAGAACTACAAGCCCTCACCAGCTTCTGTCTTCACCATCGCACCCAGAGCTACAGCACTCCAACCCGGTCCCCCACTCACACTAGGGGGGCCCAGCCTGAGGCCGAGTTTGTCATTGCAGTGTGCCGTCCCATGTCGGACGAGTTGTCACCAGGCCTCCCTGTTGGTTGCATTTGCCTCCCTTGTCTGAAGGTAAACTTTAAATTACATTTCTTGAGTTTATTCTCCATATTGTGCCTGGGATGATCTTTGGCTGACATAATCTTTCTCCAGAACTACAAGCCCTCACCAGCCTTTGTCTTCACCATCGCACCCAGAGCTCTGGCCTGCAACCTTGTCACCCACTCGCACCAAGGGGGCCCAGCCTGAGGCCGAGTTTGTCAGTGCAATGTGCTGTCCCATGTCGGACGCGCTGACACCAGGCCTCCCTGTTGGTTGCATTTGCCTCCCTTGTCTGAAGGTAAACTTTAAATTCCATTTCTTGAGTTTATTCTCCATATTGTCCCTGGGATGATCTTTGGCTGACTTAATCTTGCTCCAGAACTACAAACCCTCACCAGCCTTTGTCTTCAGCACCGCACCAGGAGTTCCGTCAGTGCAACCTCGGTCCCCCACTCACACCAGGGGGGCCCAGCCTGAGGCCGAGGTTGTCATTGCAGTGTGCCGTTCCATGTCGGACGCGCTGTCACCAGGCCTCCCTGTTGATTGCATTTGCCTCCCTTGTCTGAAGGTAAACTTTAAATTCCATTTCTTGAGTTTATTCTCCATATTGTCCCTGGGATGATCTACGGCTGACTTTATCTTGCTCCAGAACTACAAGCCCTCACCAGCATGTGACTCCAGGCCAGACCGGGGTTCCAGCCAGGCTTCCAGCACTGCTGCCCTGTCCGCCACCCTCACCAGGGGTGTCCAGCCTTAGGGGGTGGTTGTCGTTGCATTGGGCGTCGCCCTCTCTATCAAGCTTTCCCCAGGCCTCCCTGTTGGTTGCATTTGCCTCCCTTGTCTGAAGGTAAACTTTAAATTCCATTTCTTGAGTTTATTCTCCATATTGTCCCTGGGATGATCTTTGGCTGACATAATCTTTCTCCTTAACTACAAGCCCTCACCAGCATGTGACTCCAGGCCACCCTGGGGCTCCAGCCAGGGCTCCAGCACTGCTGCCCGGTACCCCACTCTCACCAGGGGGGCCCAGCCTGAGGCCGAGGTTGTCATTGCAGTGTGCCGTCCCACATCGGACGCGCTGTCACCATGCCTCCCTGTTGGTTGCATTTGCCTCCCTTGTCTGAAGGTAAACTTTAAATTCCATTTCTTGAGTTTATTCTCCATATTGTCCCTGGGATGATCTTTGGCTGACTTAATCTTGCTCCAGAACTACAAACCCTCACCAGCCTTTGTCTTCAGCACCGCACCAGGAGTTCCGTCAGTGCAACCTCGGTCCCCCACTCACACCAGGGGGGCCCAGCCTGAGGCCGAGGTTGTCATTGCAGTGTGCCGTTCCATGTCGGACGCGCTGTCACCAGGCCTCCCTGTTGATTGCATTTGCCTCCCTTGTCTGAAGGTAAACTTTAAATTCCATTTCTTGAGTTTATTCTCCATATTGTCCCTGGGATGATCTACGGCTGACTTTATCTTGCTCCAGAACTACAAGCCCTCACCAGCCTTTGTCTTCACCATCGCACCCAGAGCTCTGGCCTGCAACTCGGTCCCCCACTCACACCAGGGGTGCCCAGCTTGAGGCTAATTTTGTCATTGCAGTGTGCCGTCCCATGTCGGACGAGTTGTCACCAGGCCTCCCTGTTGGTTGCATTCGCCTCCCTTGTCTGAAGGTAAACTTTAAATTACATTTCTTGAGTTTATTCTCCATATTGTCCCTGGGATGATCTTTGGCTGACATAATCTTTCTCCAGAACTACAAGCCCTCACAAGTCTTTGTCTCCAGCACCACAACCAGGGCTCCAGCACTGCAACCCGGTTCCCCACTCACACCAGGGGGGCCCAGCCTGAGGCTGATTTTGTCATTGCAGTCTGCCGTCCCATGTCGGACGCGCTGTCCCCAGGCCTCCCTGTTGGTTGCATTTGCCTCCCTTGTCTGAAGGTAAACTTTAAATTCCATTTCTTGAGTTTATTCTCCATATTGTCCCTGGGATGATCTTTGGCTGACATAATCTTTCTCCTTAACTACAAGCCCTCACCAGCATGTGACTCCAGGCCACCCTGGGGCTCCAGCCAGGGCTCCAGCACTGCTGCCCGGTACCCCACTCTCACCAGGGGGGCCCAGCCTGAGGCCGAGGTTGTCATTGCAGTGTGCCGTCCCACATCGGACGCGCTGTCACCATGCCTCCCTGTTGGTTGCATTTGCCTCCCTTGTCTGAAGGTAAACTTTAAATTACATTTCTTGAGTTTATTCTCCATATTGTCCCTGGGATGATCTTTGGCTGACATAATCTTTCTCCAGAACTACAAGCCCTCACCAGCCTTTGTCTTCACCATCGCACCCAGAGCTCTGGCCTGCTACCCGGTCAGTCACTGGCACCAGGGGGGCCCAGCCTAAGGCCGAGTTTGTCATTGCAGTGTGCCGTCCCACATCGGACGCGCTGTCACCAGGCCTCCCTGTTGGTTGCATTTGCCTCCCTTGTCTGAAAGTAAACTTTAAATTCCATTTCTTGAGTTTATTCTCCATATTGTCCCTGGGATGATCTTTGGCTGACATAATCTTTCTCCAGAACTACAAGCCCTCACAAGCCTTTGTCTCCAGCACCACACCCAGGGCTCCAGCACTGCAACCCGGTCCCCCACTCACACCAGGGGGGCCCAGCCTGAGGCTGATTTTGTCATTGCAGTGTGCCGTCCCTCATCGGACGCGCTATCACCAGGCCTCCCTTTCGGTTGCATTTGCCTCCCTTGTCTGAAGGTAAACTTTAAATTCCATTTCTTGAGTTTATTCTCCATATTGTGCCTGGGATGATCTACGGCTGACTTAATCTTGCTCCAGAACTATAAGCCCTCACCAGCATGTGACTCCAGGCCAGACCGGGGCTCCAGCCAGCGCTCCAGCACTGTTTCCCGGTCCCCCACCCTCACCATGGGTGTCCAGCCTTAGGGGGTTGTTGTCGTTGCAGTGGGCGTCACCCTCTCGATCAAGCTTTCCCCAGGCCTCCCTGTTTGTTGCATTTGCCTCCCTTGTCTGAAGGTAAACTTTAAATTACATTTCTTGAGTTTATTCTCCATATTGTCCCTGGGATGATCTTTGGCTGACATAATCTTTCTCCAGAACTACAAGCCCTCACCAGCCTTTGTCTTCACCATCGCACCCAGAGCTCTGGCCTGCAACCTTGTCACCCACTCGCACCAAGGGGGCCCAGCCTGAGGCCGAGTTTGTCAGTGCAATGTGCTGTCCCATGTCGGACGCGCTGTCACCAGGCCTCCCTGTTGGTTGCATTTGCCTCCCTTGTCTGAAGGTAAACTTTAAATTCCATTTCTTGAGTTTATTCTCCATATTGTCCCTGGGATGATCTTTGGCTGACTTAATCTTGCTCCAGAACTACAAACCCTCACCAGCCTTTGTCTTCAGCACCGCAGCAGGAGTTCCGTCAGTGCAACCTCGGTCCCCCACTCACACCAGGGGGGCCCAGCCTGAGGCCGAGGTTGTCATTGCAGTGTGCCGTTCCACATCAGACGCGCTGTCACCAGGCCTCCCTGTTGGTTGCATTTGCCTCCCTTGTCTGAAGGTAAACTTTAAATTCCATTTCTTGAGTTTATTCTCCATATTGTCCCTGGGATGATCTTTGGCTGACATAATCTTTCTCCAGAACTACAAGCCCTCACCAGCTTCTGTCTTCACCATCGCACCCAGAGCTACAGCACTCCAACCCGGTCCCCCACTCACACTAGGGGGGCCCAGCCTGAGGCCGAGTTTGTCATTGCAGTGTGCCGTCCCATGTCGGACGAGTTGTCACCAGGCCTCCCTGTTGGTTGCATTTGCCTCCCTTGTCTGAAGGTAAACTTTAAATTCCATTTCTTGAGTTTATTCTCCATATTGTGCCTGGGATGATCTTTGGCTGACATAATCTTTCCCCAGAACTACAAGCCCTCACCAGCCTTTGTCTTCACCATCGCACCCAGAGCTCTGGCCTGCAACCTTGTCACCCACTCGCACCAAGGGGGCCCAGCCTGAGGCCGAGTTTGTCAGTGCAATGTGCTGTCCCATGTCGGACGCGCTGACACCAGGCCTCCCTGTTGGTTGCATTTGCCTCCCTTGTCTGAAGGTAAACTTTAAATTCCATTTCTTGAGTTTATTCTCCATATTGTCCCTGGGATGATCTTTGGCTGACTTAATCTTGCTCCAGAACTACAAACCCTAACCAGCCTTTGTCTTCAGCACCGCACCAGGAGTTCCGTCAGTGCAACCTCGGTCCCCCACTCACACCAGGGGGGCCCAGCCTGAGGCCGAGGTTGTCATTGCAGTGTGCTGTTCCATGTCGGACGCGCTGTCACCAGGCCTCCCTGTTGATTGCATTTGCCTCCCTTGTCTGAAGGTAAACTTTAAATTCCATTTCTTGAGTTTATTCTCCATATTTTCCCTGGGATGATCTACGGCTGACTTTATCTTGCTCCAGAACTACAAGCCCTCACCAGCATGTGACTCCAGGCCAGACCGGGGTTCCAGCCAGGCTTCCAGCACTGCTGCCCGGTCCGCCACCCTCACCAGGGGTGTCCAGCCTTAGGGGGTGGTTGTCGTTGCATTGGGCGTCGCCCTCTCTATCAAGCTTTCCCCAGGCCTCCCTGTTGGTTGCATTTGCCTCCCTTGTCTGAAGGTAAACTTTAAATTCCATTTCTTGAGTTTATTCTCCATATTGTCCCTGGGATGATCTTTGGCTGACATAATCTTTCTCCAGAACTACAAGCCCTCACCAGCCTTTGTCTTCACCATCGCACCCAGAGCTCTGGCCTGCAACCCGGTCAGCCACTCGCACCAGGGGGGCCCAGCCTGAGGCCTAGTTTTTCATTGCAGTGTGCCGTCCCATGTCGGACGTGCTGTCACCAGGCCTCCCTGTTGGTTGCATTTGCCTCCCTTGTCTGAAGGTAAACTTTAAATTCCATTTCTTGAGTTTATTCTCCATATTGTCCCTGGGATGATCTTTGGCTGACATAATCTTTCTCCAGAACTACAAGCCCTCACCAGCCTTTGTCTTCACCATCGCACCCAGAGCTCTGGCCTGCAACCCGGTCAGCCACTCGCACCAGGGGGGCCCAGCCTGAGGCCTAGTTTTTCATTGCAGTGTGCCGTCCCATGTCGGACGTGCTGTCACCAGGCCTCCCTGTTGGTTGCATTTGCCTCCCTTGTCTGAAGGTAAACTTTAAATTCCATTTCTTGAGTTTATTCTCCATATTGTCCCTGGGATGATCTTTGGCTGACATAATCTTTCTCCAGAATTACAAGCCCTCACCAGCCTTTGTCTTCACCATCGCACCCAGAGCTCTGGCCTGCTACCCGGTCAGCCACTGGCACCAGGGGGGCCCAGCCTAAGGCCGAGTTTGTCATTGCAGTGTGCCGTCCCACATCGGACGCGCTGTCACCAGGCCTCCCTGTTGGTTGCATTTGCCTCCCTTGTCTGAAAGTAAACTTTAAATTCCATTTCTTGAGTTTAGTCTCCATATTGTCCCTGGGATGATCTTTGGCTGACATAATCTTTCTCCAGAACTACAAGCCCTCACGAGCCTTTGTCTTCACCATCGCACCCAGAGCTCTGGCCTGCAACCTTGTCACCCACTCGCACCAAGGGGGCCCAGCCTGAGGCCGAGTTTGTCAGTGCAATGTGCTGTCCCATGTCGGATGCGCTGTCACCAGGCCTCCCTGTTGGTTGCATTTGCCTCCCTTGTCTGAAGGTAAACTTTAAATTCCATTTCTTGAGTTTATTCTCCATATTGTCCCTGGGATGATCTTTGGCTGACTTAATCTTGCTCCAGAACTACAAACCCTCACCAGCCTTTGTCTTCAGCACCGCACCAGGAGTTCAGTCAGTGCAACCTCGGTCCCCCACTCACACCAGGGGGGCCCAGCCTGAGGCCGAGGTTGTCATTGCAGTGTACCGTTCCATGTCGGACGCGCTGTCACCAGGCCTCCCTGTTGATTGCATTTGCCTCCCTTGTCTGAAGGTAAACTTTAAATTCCATTTCTTGAGTTTATTCTCCATATTGTCCCTGGGATGATCTACGGCTGACTTTATCTTGCTCCAGAACTACAAGCCCTCACCAGCATGTGACTCCAGGCCAGACCGGGGTTCCAGCCAGGCTTCCAGCACTGCTGCCCGGTCCGCCACCCTCACCAGGGGTGTCCAGCCTTAGGGGGTGGTTGTCGTTGCATTGGGCGTCGCCCTCTCTATCAAGCTTTCCCCAGGCCTCCCTGTTGGTTGCATTTGCCTCCCTTGTCTGAAGGTAAACTTTAAATTCCATTTCTTGAGTTTATTCTCCATATTGTCCCTGGGATGATCTTTGGCTGACATAATCTTTCTCCAGAACTACAAGCCCTCACCAGCCTTTGTCTTCACCATCGCACCCAGAGCTCTGGCCTGCAACCCGGTCAGCCACTCGCACCAGGGGGGCCCAGCCTGAGGCCTAGTTTTTCATTGCAGTGTGCCGTCCCATGTCGGACGTGCTGTCACCAGGCCTCCCTGTTGGTTGCATTTGCCTCCCTTGTCTGAAGGTAAACTTTAAATTCCATTTCTTGAGTTTATTCTCCATATTGTCCCTGGGATGATCTTTGGCTGACATAATCTTTCTCCAGAACTACAAGCCCTCACCAGCCTTTGTCTTCACCATCGCACCCAGAGCTCTGGCCTGCAACCCGGTCAGCCACTTGCACCAGGGGGGCCCAGCCTGAGGCCTAGTTTTTCATTGCAGTGTGCCGTCCCATGTCGGACGTGCTGTCACCAGGCCTCCCTGTTGGTTGCATTTGCCTCCCTTGTCTGAAGGTAAACTTTAAATTACATTTCTTGAGTTTATTCTCCATATTGTCCCTGGGATGATCTTTGGCTGACTTAATCTTGCTCCAGAACTACAAGCCCTCACAAGTCTTTGTCTCCAGCACCACACCCAGGGCTCCAGCACTGCAACCCGGTCCCCCACTCACACCGGGGGGGCCCAATCTGAGGCTGATTTTGTCTTTGCAGTCTGCCGTCCCATGTCGGACGCGCTGTCACCAGGCCTCCTTGTTGGTTGCATTTGCCTCCCTTGTCTGAAGGTAAACTTTAAATTCCATTTCTTGAGTTTATTCTCCATATTGTCCCTGGGATGATCTTTGGCTGACATAATCTTTCTCCAGAACTACAAGCCCTCACCAGCCTTTGTCTTCACCATCGCACCCAGAGCTCTGGCCTGCAACCCGGTCAGCCACTCGCACCAGGGGGGCCCAGCCTGAGGCCTAGTTTTTCATTGCAGTGTGCCGTCCCATGTCGGACGTGCTGTCACCAGGCCTCCCTGTTGGTTGCATTTGCCTCCCTTGTCTGAAGGTAAACTTTAAATTCCATTTCTTGAGTTTATTCTCCATATTGTCCCTGGGATGATCTTTGGCTGACATAATCTTTCTCCTTAACTACAAGCCCTCACCAGCATGTGACTCCAGGCCACCCTGGGGCTCCAGCCAGGGCTCCAGCACTGCTGCCCGGTACCCCACTCTCACCAGGGGGGCCCAGCCTGAGGCCGAGGTTGTCATTGCAGTGTGCCGTCCCACATCGGACGCGCTGTCACCATGCCTCCCTGTTGGTTGCATTTGCCTCCCTTGTCTGAAGGTAAACTTTAAATTCCATTTCTTGAGTTTATTCTCCATATTGTCCCTGGGATGATCTTTGGCTGACATAATCTTTCTCCAGAACTACAAGCCCTCACCAGCCTTTGTCTTCACCATCGCACCCAGAGCTCTGGTCTGCTACCCGGTCAGCCACTGGCACCAGGGGGGCCCAGCCTAAGGCCGAGTTTGTCATTGCAGTGTGCCGTCCCATGTCGGACGCGCTGTCATCAGGCCTCCTTTTTGGTTGCATTTGCCTCCCTTGTCTGAAGGTAAATTTTAAATTCCATTTCTTGAGTTTATTCTCCATATTGTCCCTTGGATGATCTTTGGCTGACATAATCTTTTTCCAGAACTACAAGCCCTCACCAGCCTTTGTCTTCAGCACCGCACCAGGATTTCTGCCAGTGCAACCTCGGTCCCCCACTCGCACCAGGGGGGCCCAGCCTGAGGCCGAGGTTGTCATTGCAGTGTGCCGCCTCACGTCGGACGAGCTGTCACCAGGCCTCCCTGTTGGTTGCATTTGCCTCCCTTGTCTGAAGGTAAACTTTAAATTCCATTTCTTGAGTTTATTCTCCATATTGTCCCTGGGATGATCTTTGGCTGACTTAATCTTGCTCCAGAACTACAAGCCCTCACAAGTCTTTGTCTCCAGCACCACACCCAGGGCTCCAGCACTGCAACCCGGTCCCCCACTCACACCGGGGGGGCCAAACCTGAGGCTGATTTTGTCTTTGCAGTCTGCCGTCCCATGTCGGACGCGCTGTCACCAGGCCTCCTTGTTTGTTGCATTTGCCTCCCTTGTCTGAAGGTAAACTTTAAATTCCATTTCTTGAGTTTATTCTCCATATTGTCCCTGGGATGATCTTTGGCTGACATAATCTTTCTCCAGAACTACAAGCCCTCACCAGCCTTTGTCTTCACCATCGCACCCAGAGCTCTAGCCTGCAACCCGGTCAGCCACTCGCACCAGGGGGGCCCAGCCTGAGGCCTAGTTTTTCATTGCAGTGTGCCGTCCCATGTCGGACGTGCTGTCACCTGGCCTCCCTGTTGGTTGCATTTGCCTCCCTTGTCTGAAGGTAAACTTTAAATTCCATTTCTTGAGTTTATTCTCCATATTGTCCCTGGGATGATCTTTGGCTGACATAATCTTTCTCCAGAACTACAAGCCCTCACCAGCCTTTGTCTTCACCATCGCACCCAGAGCTCTGGCCTGCAACCCGGTCAGCCACTCTCACCAGGGGGGCCCAGCCTGAGGCCTAGTTTTTCATTGCAGTGTGCCGTCCCATGTCGGACGTGCTGTCACCAGGCCTCCCTGTTGGTTGCATTTGCCTCCCTTGTCTGAAGGTAAACTTTAAATTCCATTTCTTGAGTTTATTCTCCATATTGTCCTTGGGATGATCTTTGGCTGACATAATCTTTCTCCTTAACTACAAGCCCTCACCAGCATGTGACTCCAGGCCACCCTGGGGCTCCAGCCAGGGCTCCAGCACTGCTGCCCGGTACCCCACTCTCACCAGGGGGGCCCAGCCTGAGGCCGAGGTTGTCATTGCAGTGTGCCGTCCCACATCGGACGCGCTGTCACCATGCCTCCCTGTTGGTTGCATTTGCCTCCCTTGTCTGAAGGTAAACTTTAAATTCCATTTCTTGAGTTTATTCTCCATATTGTCCCTGGGATGATCTTTGGCTGACATAATCTTTCTCCAGAACGACAAGCCCTCACCAGCCTTTGTCTTCACCATCGCACCCAGAGCTCTGGCCTGCTACCCGGTCAGCCACTGGCACCAGGGGGGCCCAGCCTAAGGCCGAGTTTGTCATTGCAGTGTGCCGTCCCATGTCGGACGCGCTGTCATCAGGCCTCCTTTTTGGTTGCATTTGCCTCCCTTGTCTGAAGGTAAACTTTAAATTCCATTTCTTGAGTTTATTCTCCATATTGTCCCTGGGATGATCTTTGTCTGACATAATCTTTTTCAAGAACTACAAGCCCTCACCAGCCTTTGTCTTCAGCACCGAACCAGGATTTCTGCCAGTGCAACCTCGGTCCCCCACTCGCACCAGGGGGGCCCAGCCTGAGGCCGAGGTTGTCATTGCAGCTTGCCGTTCCACGTGGGACGAGCTGTCACCAGGCCTCCCTGTTGGTTGCATTTGCCTCCCTTGTCTGAAGGTAAACTTTAAATTCCATTTCTTGTGTTTATTCTCCATATTGTCCCAGGGATGATCTTTGGCTGACTTAATCTTGCTCCAGAACTACAAGCCCTCACAAGTCTTTGTCTCCAGCACCACACCCAGGGCTCCAGCACTGCAACCCGGTTCCCCACTCACACCAGGGGGGCCCAGCCTGAGGCTGATTTTGTCATTGCAGTGTGCCGTCCCATGTCGGACGCGCTGTCCCCAGGCCTCCCTGTTGGTTGCATTTGCCTCCCTTGTCTGAAGGTAAACTTTAAATTCCATTTCTTGAGTTTATTCTCCATATTGTCCCTGGGATGATCTTTGGCTGACATAATCTTTCTCCAGAACTACAAGCCCTCACCAGCCTTTGTCTTCACCATCGCACCCAGAGCTCTGGCCTGCAACCCGGTCAGCCACTCGCACCAGGGGGGCCCAGCCTGAGGCCTAGTTTTTCATTGCAGTGTGCCGTCCCATGTCGGACGTGCTGTCACCAGGCCTCCCTGTTGGTTGCATTTGCCTCCCTTGTCTGAAGGTAAACTTTAAATTACATTTCTTGAGTTTATTCTCCATATTGTCCCTGGGATGATCTTTGGCTGACTTAATCTTGCTCCAGAACTACAAGCCCTCACAAGTCTTTGTCTCCAGCACCACACCCAGGGCTCCAGCACTGCAACCCGGTCCCCCACTCACACCGGGGGGGCCCAATCTGAGGCTGATTTTGTCTTTGCAGTCTGCCGTCCCATGTCGGACGCGCTGTCACCAGGCCTCCTTGTTGGTTGCATTTGCCTCCCTTGTCTGAAGGTAAACTTTAAATTCCATTTCTTGAGTTTATTCTCCATATTGTCCCTGGGATGATCTTTGGCTGACATAATCTTTCTCCAGAACTACAAGCCCTCACCAGCCTTTGTCTTCACCATCGCACCCAGAGCTCTGGCCTGCAACCCGGTCAGCCACTCGCACCAGGGGGGCCCAGCCTGAGGCCTAGTTTTTCATTGCAGTGTGCCGTCCCATGTCGGACGTGCTGTCACCAGGCCTCCCTGTTGGTTGCATTTGCCTCCCTTGTCTGAAGGTAAACTTTAAATTCCATTTCTTGAGTTTATTCTCCATATTGTCCCTGGGATGATCTTTGGCTGACATAATCTTTCTCCTTAACTACAAGCCCTCACCAGCATGTGACTCCAGGCCACCCTGGGGCTCCAGCCAGGGCTCCAGCACTGCTGCCCGGTACCCCACTCTCACCAGGGGGGCCCAGCCTGAGGCCGAGGTTGTCATTGCAGTGTGCCGTCCCACATCGGACGCGCTGTCACCATGCCTCCCTGTTGGTTGCATTTGTCTCCCTTGTCTGAAGGTAAACTTTAAATTCCATTTCTTGAGTTTATTCTCCATATTGTCCCTGGGATGATCTTTGGCTGACATAATCTTTCTCCAGAACTACAAGCCCTCACCAGCCTTTGTCTTCACCATCGCACCCAGAGCTCTGGTCTGCTACCCGGTCAGCCACTGGCACCAGGGGGGCCCAGCCTAAGGCCGAGTTTGTCATTGCAGTGTGCCGTCCCATGTCGGACGCGCTGTCATCAGGCCTCCTTTTTGGTTGCATTTGCCTCCCTTGTCTGAAGGTAAATTTTAAATTCCATTTCTTGAGTTTATTCTCCATATTGTCCCTTGGATGATCTTTGGCTGACATAATCTTTTTCCAGAACTACAAGCCCTCACCAGCCTTTGTCTTCAGCACCGCACCAGGATTTCTGCCAGTGCAACCTCGGTCCCCCACTCGCACCAGGGGGGCCCAGCCTGAGGCCGAGGTTGTCATTGCAGTGTGCCGCCTCACGTCGGACGAGCTGTCACCAGGCCTCCCTGTTGGTTGCATTTGCCTCCCTTGTCTAAAGGTAAACTTTAAATTCCATTTCTTGAGTTTATTCTCCATATTGTCCCTGGGATGATCTTTGGCTGACTTAATCTTGCTCCAGAACTACAAGCCCTCACAAGTCTTTGTCTCCAGCACCACACCCAGGGCTCCAGCACTGCAACCCGGTCCCCCACTCACACCGGGGGGGCCAAACCTGAGGCTGATTTTGTCTTTGCAGTCTGCCGTCCCATGTCGGACGCGCTGTCACCAGGCCTCCTTGTTTGTTGCATTTGCCTCCCTTGTCTGAAGGTAAACTTTAAATTCCATTTCTTGAGTTTATTCTCCATATTGTCCCTGGGATGATCTTTGGCTGACATAATCTTTCTCCAGAACTACAAGCCCTCACCAGCCTTTGTCTTCACCATCGCACCCAGAGCTCTAGCCTGCAACCCGGTCAGCCACTCGCACCAGGGGGGCCCAGCCTGAGGCCTAGTTTTTCATTGCAGTGTGCCGTCCCATGTCGGACGTGCTGTCACCTGGCCTCCCTGTTGGTTGCATTTGCCTCCCTTGTCTGAAGGTAAACTTTAAATTCCATTTCTTGAGTTTATTCTCCATATTGTCCCTGGGATGATCTTTGGCTGACATAATCTTTCTCCAGAACTACAAGCCCTCACCAGCCTTTGTCTTCACCATCGCACCCAGAGCTCTGGCCTGCAACCCGGTCAGCCAATCTCACCAGGGGGGCCCAGCCTGAGGCCTAGTTTTTCATTGCAGTGTGCCGTCCCATGTCGGACGTGCTGTCACCAGGCCTCCCTGTTGGTTGCATTTGCCTCCCTTGTCTGAAGGTAAACTTTAAATTCCATTTCTTGTTTTTATTCTCCATATTGTCCTTGGGATGATCTTTGGCTGACATAATCTTTCTCCTTAACTACAAGCCCTCACCAGCATGTGACTCCAGGCCACCCTGGGGCTCCAGCCAGGGCTCCAGCACTGCTGCCCGGTACCCCACTCTCACCAGGGGGGCCCAGCCTGAGGCCGAGGTTGTCATTGCAGTGTGCCGTCCCACATCGGACGCGCTGTCACCATGCCTCCCTGTTGGTTGCATTTGCCTCCCTTGTCTGAAGGTAAACTTTAAATTCCATTTCTTGAGTTTATTCTCCATATTGTCCCTGGGATGATCTTTGGCTGACATAATCTTTCTCCAGAACGACAAGCCCTCACCAGCCTTTGTCTTCACCATCGCACCCAGAGCTCTGGCCTGCTACCCGGTCAGCCACTGGCACCAGGGGGGCCCAGCCTAAGGCCGAGTTTGTCATTGCAGTGTGCCGTCCCATGTCGGACGCGCTGTCATCAGGCCTCCTTTTTGGTTGCATTTGCCTCCCTTGTCTGAAGGTAAACTTTAAATTCCATTTCTTGAGTTTATTCTCCATATTGTCCCTGGGATGATCTTTGTCTGACATAATCTTTTTCAAGAACTACAAGCCCTCACCAGCCTTTGTCTTCAGCACCGAACCAGGATTTCTGCCAGTGCAACCTCGGTCCCCCACTCGCACCAGGGGGGCCCAGCCTGAGGCCGAGGTTGTCATTGCAGCTTGCCGTTCCACGTGGGACGAGCTGTCACCAGGCCTCCCTGTTGGTTGCATTTGCCTCCCTTGTCTGAAGGTAAACTTTAAATTCCATTTCTTGTGTTTATTCTCCATATTGTCCCAGGGATGATCTTTGGCTGACTTAATCTTGCTCCAGAACTACAAGCCCTCACAAGTCTTTGTCTCCAGCACCACACCCAGGGCTCCAGCACTGCAACCCGGTTCCCCACTCACACCAGGGGGGCCCAGCCTGAGGCTGATTTTGTCATTGCAGTGTGCCGTCCCATGTCGGACGCGCTGTCCCCAGGCTTCCCTGTTGGTTGCATTTGCCTCCCTTGTCTGAAGGTAAACTTTAAATTCCATTTCTTGAGTTTATTCTCCATATTGTCCCTGGGATGATCTTTGGCTGACATAATCTTTCTCCAGAACTACAAGCCCTCACCAGCCTTTGTCTTCACCATCGCACCCAGAGCTCTGGCCTGCAACCCGGTCAGCCACTCGCACCAGGGGGGCCCAGCCTGAGGCTGAGTTTGTCATTGCAGTGTGCCCAGAACTACAAGCCCTCACCAGCCTTTGTCTTCACCATCGCACCCAGAGCTCTGGCCTGCAACCTGGTCAGCCACTCGCACCAGGGGGGCCCAGCCTGAGGCCGAGTTTGTCATTGCAGTGTGCTCTCCCATGTCGGACGCGCTCTCACCAGGCCTCCCTGTTGGTTGCATTTGCCTCCCTTGTCTGAAGGTAAACTTTAAATTCCATTTCTTGAGTTTATTCTCCATATTGTCCCTGGGATGATCTACGGCTGACTTAATCTTGCTCCAGAACTACAAGCCCTCACCAGCATGTGACTCCAGGCCACCCTGGGGCTCCAGCCAGGGCTCCAGCACTGCTGCCCGGTCCCCCACTCTCACCAGGGGTGCCCAGCCTTAAGGGGTGGTTGTCGTTTCAGTGGGCGTCGCCCTCTCGATCAAGCTTTCCCCAGGCCTCCCTGTTGGTTGCATTTGCCTCCCTTGTCTGAAGGTAAACTTTAAATTCCATTTCTTGAGTTTATTCTCCATATTGTCCCTGGGATGATCTTTGGCTGACATAATCTTTCTCCAGAACTACAAGCCCTCACCAGCCTTTGTCTTCACCATCGCACCCAGAGCTCTGGCCTGCTACCCGGTCAGCCACTGGCACCAGGGGGGCCCAGCCTAAGGCCGAGTTTGTCATTGCAGTGTGCCGTCCCATGTCGGACGCGCTGTCATCAGGCCTCCTTTTTGGTTGCATTTGCCTCCCTTGTCTGAAGGTAAACTTTAAATTCCATTTCTTGAGTTTATTCTCCATATTGTCCCTGGGATGATCTTTGGCTGACATAATCTTTTTCCAGAACTACAAGCCCTCACCAGCCTTTGTCTTCAGCACCGCACCAGGATTTCTGCCAGTGCAACCTCGGTCCCCCACTCGCACCAGGGGGGCCCAGCCTGAGGCCGAGGTTGTCATTGCAGCTTGCCGTTCCACGTCGGACGAGCTGTCACCAGGCCTCCCTGTTGGTTGCATTTGCCTCCCTTGTCTGAAGGTAAACTTTAAATTCCATTTCTTGTGTTTATTCTCCATATTGTCCCAGGGATGATCTTTGGCTGACTTAATCTTGCTCCAGAACTACAAGCCCTCACAAGTCTTTGTCTCCAGCACCACACCCAGAGCTCTGGCCTGCAACCCGGTCAGCCACTCGCACCAGGGGGGCCCAGCCTGAGGCCGGGTTTGTCATTGCAGTGTGCCCAGAACTACAAGCCCTCACCAGCCTTTGTCTTCACCATCGCACCCAGAGCTCTGGCCACAACCCGGTCACCCACTCGCACCAGGGGGGCCCTGCCTGAGGCCGAGTTTGTCATTGCAGTTTGCCGTCCCTTGTCGGACGCGCTGTCACCAGGCCTCCCTGTTGGTTGCATTTGCCTCCCTTGTCTGAAGGTAAACTTTAAATTCCATTTCTTGAGTTGATTCTACATATTGTCCCTGGGATGATCTTTGGCTGACATAATCTTTCTCCAGAACTACAAGCCCTCACCAGCCTTTGTCTTCAGCACCGCACCAGGATTTCTGCCAGTGCAAACTCGGTCCCCCACTCGCACCAGGGGGGCCCAGCCTGAGGCCGAGGTTGTCATTGCAGTGTGCCGTCCCACATCGGACGCGCTGTCACCAGGCCTCCCTGTTGATTGCATTTGCCTCCCTTGTCTGAAAGTAAACTTTAAATTCCATTTCTTGAGTTTAGTCTCCATATTGTCCCTGGGATGATCTTTGGCTGACATAATCTTTCTCCAGAACTACAAGCCCTCACAAGCCTTTGTCTCCAGCACCACACCCAGGGCTCCAGCACTGCAACCCGGTCCCCCACTCACACCAGGGGGGCCCAGCCTGAGGCTGATTTTGTCATTGCAGTGTGCCGTCCCACATCGGACGCGCTGTCCCCAGGCCTCCCTTTCGGTTGCATTTGCCTCCCTTGTCTGAAGGTAAACTTTAAATTCCATTTCTTGAGTTTATTCTCCATATTGTGCCTGGGATGATCTACGGCTGACTTAATCTTGCTCCAGAACTATAAGCCCTCACCAGCATGTGACTCCAGGCCAGACCGGGGCTCCAGCCAGCGCTCCAGCACTGTTTCCCGGTCCCCCACCCTCACCATGGGTGTCCAGCCTTAGGGGGTGGTTGTCGTTGCATTGGGCGTCACCCTCTCGATCAAGCTTTCCCCAGGCCTCCCTGTTGGTTGCATTTGCCTCCCTTGTCTGAAGGTAAACTTTAAATTCCATTTCTTGAGTTTATTCTCCATATTGTCCCTGGGATGATCTTTGGCTGACATAATCTTTCTCCAGAACTACAAGCCCTCACCAGCCTTTGTCTTCACCATCGCACCCAGAGCTCTGGCCTGCAACCTTGTCACCCACTCGCACCAAGGGGGCCCAGCCTGAGGCCGAGTTTGTCAGTGCAATGTGCTGTCCCATGTCGGACGCGCTGTCACCAGGCCTCCCTGTTGGTTGCATTTGCCTCCCTTGTCTGAAGGTAAACTTTAAATTCCATTTCTTGAGTTTATTCTCCATATTGTCCCTGGGATGATCTTTGGCTGACTTAATCTTGCTCCAGAACTACAAACCCTCACCAGCCTTTGTCTTCAGCACCGCACCAGGAGTTCCGTCAGTGCAACCTCGGTCAGCCACTCGCACCAGGGGGGCCCAGCCTGAGGCCGAGGTTGTCATTGCAGTGTGCCGTTCCACATCGGACGCGCTGTCACCAGGCCTCCCTGTTGGTTGCATTTGCCTCCCTTGTCTGAAGGTAAACTTTAAATTCCATTTCTTGAGTTTATTCTCCATATTGTCCCTGGGATGATCTTTGGCTGACATAATCTTTCTCCAGAACTACAAGCCCTCACCAGCTTCTGTCTTCACCATCGCACCCAGAGCTACAGCACTCCAACCCGGTCCCCCACTCACACTAGGGGGGCCCAGCCTGAGGCCGAGTTTGTCATTGCAGTGTGCCGTCCCATGTCGGACGAGTTGTCACCAGGCCTCCCTGTTGGTTGCATTTGCCTCCCTTGTCTGAAGGTAAACTTTAAATTCCATTTCTTGAGTTTATTCTCCATATTGTCCCTGGGATGATCTTTGGCTGACATAATCTTTCTCCAGAACTACAAGCCCTCACCAGCTTCTGTCTTCACCATCGCACCCAGAGCTACAGCACTCCAACCCGGTCCCCCACTCACACTAGGGGGGCCCAGCCTGAGGCCGAGTTTGTCATTGCAGTGTGCCGTCCCATGTCGGACGAGTTGTCACCAGGCCTCCCTGTTGGTTGCATTTGCCTCCCTTGTCTGAAGGTAAACTTTAAATTCCATTTCTTGAGTTTATTCTCCATATTGTGCCTGGGATGATCTTTGGCTGACATAATCTTTCTCCAGAACTACAAGCCCTCACCAGCCTTTGTCTTCACCATCACACCCAGAGCTCTGGCCTGCAACCCGGTCACCCACTCGCACCAAGGGGGCCCAGCCTGAGGCCGAGTTTGTCATTGCAGTGTGCCGTTCCATGTCGGACGCGCTGTCACCAGGCCTCCCTGTTGGTTGCATTTGCCTCCCTTGTCTGAAGGTAAACTTTAAATTCCATTTCTTGAGTTTATTCTCCATATTGTCCCTGGGATGATCTTTGGCTGACATAATCTTTCTCCAGAACTACAAGCCCTCACCAGCCTTTGTCTTCACCATCGCACCCAGAGCTCTGGCCTGCAACCCGGTCAGCCACTCGCACCAGGGGGGCCCAGCCTGAGGCGTAGTTTTTCATTGCAGTGTGCCGTCCCATGTCGGACGTGCTGTCACCAGGCCTCCCTGTTGGTTGCATTTGCCTCCCTTGTCTGAAGGTAAACTTTAAATTCCATTTCTTGAGTTTATTCTCCATATTGTCCCTGGGATGATCTTTGGCTGACATAATCTTTCTCCTTAACTACAAGCCCTCACCAGCATGTGACTCCAGGCCACCCTGGGGCTCCAGCCAGGGCTCCAGCACTGCTGCCCGGTACCCCACTCTCACCAGGGGGGCCCAGCCTGAGGCCGAGGTTGTCATTGCAGTGTGCCGTCCCACATCGGACGCGCTGTCACCATGCCTCCCTGTTGGTTGCATTTGCCTCCCTTGTCTGAAGGTAAACTTTAAATTCCATTTCTTGAGTTTATTCTCCATACTGTCCCTGGGATGATCTTTGGCTGACATAATCTTTCTCCAGAACTACAAGCCCTCACCAGCCTTTGTCTTCACCATCGCACCCAGAGCTCTGGCCTGCTACCCGGTCAGCCACTGGCACCAGGGGGGCCCAGCCTAAGGCCGAGTTTGTCATTGCAGTGTGCCGTCCCATGTCGGACGCGCTGTCATCAGGCCTCCTTTTTGGTTGCATTTGCCTCCCTTGTCTGAAGGTAAACTTTAAATTCCATTTCTTGAGTTTATTCTCCATATTGTCCCTGGGATGATCTTTGGCTGACATAATCTTTTTCCAGAACTACAAGCCCTCACCAGCCTTTGTCTTCAGCACCGCACCAGGATTTCTGCCAGTGCAACCTCGGTCCCCCACTCGCACCAGGGGGGCCCAGCCTGAGGCCGAGGTTGTCATTGCAGCTTGCCGTTCCACGTCGGACGAGCTGTCACCAGGCCTCCCTGTTGGTTGCATTTGCCTCCCTTGTCTGAAGGTAAACTTTAAATTCCATTTCTTGAGTTTATTCTCCATATTGTCCCTGGGATGATCTTTGGCTGACATAATCTTTCTCCAGAACTACAAGCCCTCACCAGCCTTTGTCTTCACCATCGCACCCAGAGCTCTGGTCTGCTACCCGGTCAGCCACTGGCACCAGGGGGGCCCAGCCTAAGGCCGAGTTTGTCATTGCAGTGTGCCGTCCCATGTCGGACGCGCTGTCATCAGGCCTCCTTTTTGGTTGCATTTGCCTCCCTTGTCTGAAGGTAAATTTTAAATTCCATTTCTTGAGTTTATTCTCCATATTGTCCCTGGGATGATCTTTGTCTGACATAATCTTTTTCCAGAACTACAAGCCCTCACCAGCCTTTGTCTTCAGCACCGCACCAGGATTTCTGCCAGTGCAACCTCGGTCCCCCACTCGCACCAGGGGGGCCCAGCCTGAGGCCGAGGTTGTCATTGCAGCTTGCCGTTCCACGTCGGACGAGCTGTCACCAGGCCTCCCTGTTGGTTGCATTTGCCTCCCTTGTCTGAAGGTAAACTTTAAATTCCATTTCTTGTGTTTATTCTCCATATTGTCCCAGGGATGATCTTTGGCTGACTTAATCTTGCTCCAGAACTACAAGCCCTCACAAGTCTTTGTCTCCAGCACCACACCCAGGGCTCCAGCACTGCAACCCGGTTCCCCACTCACACCAGGGGGGCCCAGCCTGAGGCTGATTTTGTCATTGCAGTCTGCCGTCCCATGTCGGACGCGCTGTCCCCAGGCTTCCCTGTTGGTTGCATTTGCCTCCCTTGTCTGAAGGTAAACTTTAAATTCCATTTCTTGAGTTTATTCTCCATATTGTCCCTGGGATGATCTTTGGCTGACATAATCTTTCTCCAGAACTACAAGCCCTCACCAGCCTTTGTCTTCACCATCGCACCCAGAGCTCTGGCCTGCAACCTGGTCAGCCACTCGCACCAGGGGGGCCCAGCCTGAGGCCGAGTTTGTCATTGCAGTGTGCTCTCCCATGTCGGACGCGCTGTCACCAGGCCTCCCTGTTGGTTGCATTTGCCTCCCTTGTCTGAAGGTAAACTTTAAATTCCATTTCTTGAGTTTATTCTCCATATTGTCCCTGGGATGATCTACGGCTGACTTAATCTTGCTCCAGAACTACAAGCCCTCACCAGCATGTGACTCCAGGCCACCCTGGGGCTCCAGCCAGGGCTCCAGCACTGCTGCCCGGTCCCCCACTCTCACCAGGGGTGCCCAGCCTTAGGGGGTGGTTGTCGTTGCAGTGGGCGTCGCCCTCTCGATCAAGCTTTCCCCAGGCCTCCCTGTTGGTTGCATTTGCCTCCCTTGTCTGAAGGTAAACTTTAAATTCCATTTCTTGAGTTTATTCTCCATATTGTCCCTGGGATGATCTTTGGCTGACATAATCTTTCTCCAGAACGACAAGCCCTCACAAGCCTTTGTCTTCACCATCGCACCCAGAGCTTTGTCCTGCAACCCGGTCAGCCACTCGCACCAGGGGGGCCCAGCCTGAGGCCGGGTTTGTCATTGCAGTGTGCCCAGAACTACAAGCCCTCACCAGCCTTTGTCTTCACCATCGCACCCAGAGCTCTGGCCTGCAACCCGGTCAGCCACTCGCACCAGGGGGGCCCAGCCTGAGGCCTAGTTTTTCATTGCAGTGTGCCGTCCCATGTCGGACGTGCTGTCACCAGGCCTCCCTGTTGGTTGCATTTGCCTCCCTTGTCTGAAGGTAAACTTTAAATTCCATTTCTTGAGTTTATTCTCCATATTGTCCCTGGGATGATCTTTGGCTGACATAATCTTTCTCCTTAACTACAAGCCCTCACCAGCATGTGACTCCAGGCCACCCTGGGGCTCCAGCCAGGGCTCCAGCACTGCTGCCCGGTACCCCACTCTCACCAGGGGGGCCCAGCCTGAGGCCGAGGTTGTCATTGCAGTGTGCCGTCCCACATCGGACGCGCTGTCACCATGCCTCCCTGTTGGTAGCATTTGCCTCCCTTGTCTGAAGGTAAACTTTAAATTCCATTTCTTGAGTTTATTCTCCATATTGTCCCTGGGATGATCTTTGGCTGCCATAATCTTTCTCCAGAACTACAAGCCCTCACCAGCCTCTGTCTTCAGCACCGCACCCAGAGCTCCAGCACTGCAACCCGGTCCCCCATCACACTAGATGTGCCCAGCCTGAGGGCGATTTTGTCATTGCAGTGTGCCGTCCCATGTCGGACGACCTGTCATCAGGCCTCCCTGTTGGTTGCATTTGCCTCCCTTGTCTGAAGGTAAACTTTAAATTCCATTTCTTGAGTTTATCCTCCATATTGTCCCTGGGATGATCTTTGGCTGACATAATCTTGCTCCAGAACTACAAGCCCTCACAAGCCTTTGTCTTCAGCACCGCACCAGGAGTTCCGCCAGTGCAACCTCGGTCCCCCACTCGCACCAGGGGTGCCCAGCCTGAGGCCGAGGTTGTCGTTGCAGTGGACGTCGCCCTCTCGATCAAGCTTTCCCCAGGCCTCCCTGTTGGTTGCATTTGCCTCCCTTGTCTGAAGGTAAACTTTAAATTACATTTCTTGAGTTTATTCTCCATATTGTCCCTGGGATGATCTTTGGCTGACTTAATCTTGCTCCAGAACTACAAGCCCTCACCAGCCTCTGTCTTCAGCACCGCACCCAGAGCTCCAGCACTGCAACCCGGTCCCCCACTCACACTAGGGGTGCCCAGCCTGAGGGCGATTTTGTCATTGCAGTGTGCCGTCCCATGTCGGAAGACCTGTCATCAGGCCTCCCTGTTGGTTGCATTCGCCTCCCTTGTTTGAAGGTAAACTTTAAATTCCATTTCTTGAGTTTATTCTCCATATTGTCCCTGGGATGATCTTTGGCTGACATAATCTTGCTCCAGAACTACAAGCCCTCACAAGCCTTTGTCTTCAGCACCGCACCAGGAGTTCCGCCAGTGCAACCTCGGTCCCCCACTCGCACCAGGGGGGCCCAGCCTGAGGCCGAGGTTTTCATTGCAGTGTGCCGTCCCACATCGGACGCGCTGTCACCAGGCCTCCCTGTTGGTTGCATTTGCCTCCCTTGTCTGAAGGTAAACTTTAAATTCCCTTTCTTGAGTTTATTCTCCATATTGTCCCTGGGATGATCTACGGCTGACTTAATCTTGCTCCAGAACTACAAGCCCTCACCAGCATGTTACTCCAGGCCACCCTGGGGCTCCAGCCAGGGTTCCAGCACTGCTGACTGGTCCCCCACTCTCACCAGGGGTGCCCAGCCTTAGGCGGTTGTTGTCATTGCAGTGGGCGTCGCCCTCTCGATCAAGCTTTCCCCAGGCCTCCCTGTTGGTTGCATTTGCCTACCTTGTCTGAAGGTAAACTTTAAATTCCATTTCTTGAGTTTATTCTCCATATTGTCCCTGGGATGATCTTTGGCTGACATAATCTTGCTCCTGAACTACAAGCCCTCACAAGCCTTTGTCTCCAGCACCACACCCAGGGCTCCAGCACTGCAACCCGGTCCCCCACTCACACCAGGGGGTCCAGCCTGAGGCTGATTTTGTCATTGTAGTGTGCCGTCCCACATCGGACGCGCTATCACCAGGCCTCCCTGTTGGTTGTATTTGCCTCCCTTGTCTGAAGGTAAACTTTAAATTCCATTTCTTGAGTTTATTTTCCATATTTTCCCTGGGATGATCTTTGGCTGACATTATCTTTCTCCAGAACTACAAGCCCTCACCAGCCTTTGTCTTCACCATCGCACCCAGAGCTCTGGCCTGCAACCCGGTCACCCACTCGCACCAGGGGGGCCCAGCCTGAGGCTGATTTTGTCATTGCAGTGTGCTGTCCCATGTCGGACGCGCTGTCACCAGGCCTCCCTGTTGGTTGCATTTGCCTCCCTTGTCTGAAGGTAAACTTTAAATTCCATTTCTTGAGTTTATTCTCCATATTGTGCCTTGGATGATCTTTGGCTGACTTAATCTTGCTCCAGAACTACAAGCACTCACCAGCATGTGACTCCAGGCCACACTGGGGCTCCAGCCAGGGCTCCAGCACTGCTGCCCGGTCCCCCACCCTCACCAGGGGTGCCCATCCTTAGGCGGTGGTTGTCGTTGCAGTGGGTGTCGCCCTCTCGATCAAGCTTTCCCCAGGCCTCCCTGTTGGTTGCATTTGCCTCCATTGTCTGAAGGTAAACTTTAAATTACATTTCTTGAGTTTATTCTCCATATTGTGCCTGGGATGATCTACGGCTGACTTAATCTTGCTCCAGAACTATAAGCCCTCACCAGCATGTGACTCCAGGCCACACCGGGGCTCCAGCCAGGGCTCCAGCCAGGGCTCCAGCCAGGGCTCCAGCACTGCTGCCCAGTCCCCCACTCTCACCAGGGGGGCCCAGCCTTAGGCGGTGGTTGTCGTTGCAGTGGGCGACGCCCTCTCGATCAAGCTTTCCCCAGGCCTCCCTGTTGGTTGCATTTGCCTCCCTTGTCTGAAGGTAAACTTTAAATTCCCTTTCTTGAGTTTATTCTCCATATTGTGCCTGTGATGATCTACGGCTGACTTAATCTTGCTCCAGAACTATAAGCCCTCACTAGCATGTGACTCCAGGCTACTTCGGGGCTCCAGCCAGGGCTCCAGCCAGGGCTCCAGCACTGCTGCCCAGTCCCCCACCCTCACCAGGGGTGCCCAGCCTTAGGCGGTGGTTGTCGTTTCAGTGGGCGACGCCCTCTCGATCAAGCTTTCCCCAGGCCTCCCTGTTGGTTGCATTTGCCTCCCTTGTCTGAAGGTAAACTTTAAATTACATTTCTTGAGTTTATTCTCCATATTGTCCCTGGGATGATCTTTGGCTGACATAATCTTTTTCCAGAACTACAAGCCCTCACCAGCCTTTTTCTTCACCATTGCACCCAGAGCTCTGCCCTTTGTTGTGATTCTATATTTAGTTTAATGCATTATAGCAGTGAGAGTTCGTATATTAGCAAATATTGTATGTATGTGTTAGAAGTATTATAGTTAGTTAAATGTTTAAATGTAATGAATGTCAATACATGTAGTCCTCTTATAATCATTTGCCCATTCTTATCAGTACCATTCTGAACCTCGGAGTAAAGACAGATACTGTTTGACTGATTAAGCCTCAGGAACAGTGACTTGGGGTGATCAAAGTGGGGGTGAGCACAGAAACTGCATTTGTTACCCCCCATAAAGTTTGTGACCCTTTCAGGCACGGGAACACAAACTTTTCACCTCAGGGTTTTATGGCAGGAAAGTTTCCAGCAGACCAGATCGAGAGGAGGATGGACTATTTGGCTCCCGGCCAAATAAGGACTTGTTTCCTGCCACAGATTAGCCTAAAACGGGGAAGGCTACACCATCGGACAGCCAATAGGAGGACGACATGGAAGAAGACATCTACATATTTTATTACTGTTTGTTTCTGTATTTAAGATGGCGTAAGGGACAGATAGATCAGACTTGGCATCTGATAACACATTGTTGTTGTTAGGGTTAAGCCTCCGGAGCTCTGTACCAAGTATCTTGTTTTTTCTGTTACTAAAACTTCTTAAGATTTCATTTGTCTACTATTCTCTTCATTCAACGAACACGCGGTTTGGTAGCATAAGATTGGATAAAAGAACCAAACCAACACAGTGGGCGTCGCCCTCTCGATCAAGCTTTCCCCAGGCCTCCCTGTTGGTTGCATTTGCCTCCCTTGTCTGAAGGTAAACTTTAAATTCCATTTCTTGAGTTTATTCTCCGTATTGTCCCTGGGATGATCTTTGGCTGACATAATCTTTCTCCTGAACTACAAGCCCTCACCAGCCTTTGTCTTCAGCACCGCACCAGGAGTTCCGCCAGTGCAACCTCGGTCCCCCACTCGCACCAGGGGGGCCCAGCCTGAGGCTGATTTTGTCATTGCAGTGTGCCGTCCCACATCGGACGCGCTATCACCAGGCCTCCCTGTTGGTTGCATTTGCTTCCCTTGTCTGAAGGTAAACTTTAAATTCCATTTCTTGAGTTTATTCTCCATATTGTCCCTGGGATGATCTACGGCTGACTTAATCTTGCTCCAGAACTACAAGCCCTCACCAGCCTTTGTCTCCAGCACCACACCCAGAGCTCTGGCCTGCAACCCGGTCAGTCACTCGCACCAGGGGCGCCCAGCCTGAGGCCGAGTTTGTCATTGCAGTGTGCCCAGAACTACAAGCCCTAACCAGCCTTTGTCTTCACCATCGCACCCAGAGCTCTGGCCTGCAACCCGGTCAGCCACTCGCACCAGGGGGGCCCAGCTTGAGGCCGAGTTTGTCATTGCAGTGTGCTGTCCCATGTCGGACGCGCTGTCACCAGGCCTCCCTGTTGGTTGCATTTGCCTCCCTTGTCTGAAGGTAAACTTTAAATTCCATTTCTTGAGTTTATTCTCCATATTGTCCCTGGGATGATCTACGGCTGACTTAATCTTGCTCCAGAACTACAAGCCCTCACCAGCATGTGACTCCAGGCCACCCTAGGGCTCCAGCCAGGGCTCCAGCACTGCTGCCCGGTCCCCCACTCTCACCAGGGGTGCCCAGCCTTAGGCGGTGGTTGTCGTTGCAGTGGGCGTCGCCCTCTCGATCAAGCTTTCCCCAGGCCTCCCTGTTGGTTGCATTTGCCTCCCTTGTCTGAAGGTAAACTTTAAATTCCATTTCTTGAGTTTATTCTCCATATTGTCCCTGGGATGATCTTTGGCTGACATAATCTTTCTCCAGAACTACAAGCCCTCACCAGCCTTTGTCTTCACCATCGCACCCAGAGCTCTGGCCTGCAACCCGGTCAGCCACTCGCACCAAGGGGCCCCATTCTGAGGCCGAGTTTGTCATTGCAGTGTGCCGTCCCATGTCGGACGCGCTGTCACCAGGCCTCCCTGTTGGTTGCATTTGCCTCCCTTGTCTGAAGGTAAATTTTAAATTACATTTCTTGAGTTTATTCTCCATATTGTCCCTGGGATGATCTTTGGCTGACATAATCTTGCTCCAGAACTACAAGCCCTCACAAGCCTTTGTTTTCAGCACCGCACCAGGAGTTCCGCCAGTGCAACCTCGGTCCCCCACTCGCACCAGGGGGGCCCAGCCTGAGGCCGAGGTTGTCATTGCAGCTTTCCGTTCCACGTCGGACGAGCTGTCACCAGGCCTCCCTGTTGGTTGCATTTGCCTCCCTTGTCTGAAGGTAAACTTTAAATTCCATTTCTTGTGTTTATTCTCCATATTGTCCCAGGGATGATCTTTGGCTGACTTAATCTTGTTCCAGAACTACAAGCCCTCACAAGTCTTTGTCTCCAGCACCACAACCAGGGCTCCAGCACTGCAACCCGGTTCCCCACTCACACCAGGGGGGCCCAGCCTGAGGCTGATTTTGTCATTGCAGTCTGCCGTCCCATGTCGGACGCGCTGTCCCCAGGCCTCCCTGTTGGTTGCATTTGCCTCCCTTGTCTGAAGGTAAACTTTAAATTCCATTTCTTGTGTTTATTCTCCATATTGTCCCTGGGATGATCTTTGGCTGACATAATCTTTCTCCAGAACTACAAGCCCTCACCAGCCTTTGTCTTCACCATCGCACCCAGAGCTCTGGCCTGCAACCCGGTCAGCCACTCGCACCAGGGGGGCCCAGCCTGAGGCTGAGTTTGTCATTGCAGTGTGCCCAGAACTACAAGCCCTCACCAGCCTTTGTCTTCACCATCGCACCCAGAGCTCTGGCCTGCAACCCGGTCACCCACTCGCACCAGGGGGGCCCAGCCTGAGGCCGAGTTTGTCATTGCAGTGTGCTCTCCCATGTCGGACGCGCTGTCACCAGGCCTCCCTGTTGGTTGCATTTGCCTCCCTTGTCTGAAGGTAAATTTTAAATTCCATTTCTTGAGTTTATTCTCCATATTGTCCCTGGGATGATCTTTGGCTGACATAATCTTTCTCCAGAACTACAAGCCCTCACCAGCTTCTGTCTTCACCATCGCACCCAGAGCTACAGCACTGCAACCCGGTCCCCCACTCACACTAGGGGGGCCCAGCCCTAGGCCGAGTTTGTCATTGCAGTGTGCCGTCCCATGTCGGACGACCTGTCATCAGGCTTCCCTGTTGGTTGCATTTGCCTCCCTTGTCTGAGGGTAAACTTCAAATTCCATTTCTTGAGTTTATTCTCCATATTGTCCCTGGGATGATCTACGGCTGACATAATCTTTCTCCAGAACTACAAGCCCTCACAAGCCTTTGTCTCCAGCACTACACCCAGGGCTCCAGCACTGCAACCCGGTCAGTCACTCGCACCAGGGGGGCCCAGCCTGAGGCCGAGTTTGTCATTGCAGTGTGCCCAGAACTACAAGCCCTCACCAGCCTTTGTCTTCACCATCGCACCCAGAGCTCTGGCCTGCAACTCGGTCCCCCACTCACACCAGGGGTGCCCAGCCTGAGGCTAATTTTGTCATTGCAGTGTGCCGTCCCATGTCGGACGAGTTGTCACCAGGCCTCCCTGTTGGTTGCATTTGCCTCCCTTGTCTGAAGGTAAACTTTAAATTACATTTCTTGAGTTTATTCTCCATATTGTCCCTGGGATGATCTTTGGCTGACATAATCTTTCTCCAGAACTACAAGCCCTCACAAGTCTTTGTCTCCAGCACCACAACCAGGGCTCCAGCACTGCAACCCGGTTCCCCACTCACACCAGGGGGGCCCAGCCTGAGGCTGATTTTGTCATTGCAGTCTGCCGTCCCATGTCGGACGCGCTGTCCCCAGGCCTCCCTGTTGGTTGCATTTGCCTCCCTTGTCTGAAGGTAAACTTTAAATTCCATTTCTTGAGTTCATTCTCCATATTGTGCCTGGGATGATCTACGGCTGACTTAATCTTGCTCCAGAACTACAAGCCCTCACCAGCATGTGACTCCAGGCCAGACCGGGGCTCCAGCCAGGGCTCTAGCACTGCTGCCCGGTCCCCCCCCCTCACCAGGGGTGTCCAGCCTTAGGGGGTGGTTGTCGTTGCAGTGGGCGTCGCACTCTCGATCAAGCTTTCCCCAGGCCTCCCTGTTGGTTGCATTTGCCTCCCTTGTCTGAAGGTAAACTTTAAATTACATTTCTTGAGTTTATTTTCCATATTGTCCCTGGGATGATCTTTGGCTGACATAATCTTGCTCCAGAACTACAAGCCCTCACCATTCTTTGTCTTCACCATCGCACCCAGAGCTCTGGCCTGCAACCCGGTCACCCACTCGCACCAAGGGGCCCCATTCTGAGGCCGAGTTTGTCATTGCAGTGTGCCGTCCCATGTCGGACGACCTGTCACCAGGCCTCCCTGTTGGTTGCATTTGCCTCCCTTGTCTGAAGGTAAACTTTAAATTACATTTCTTGAGTTTATTCTCCATATTGTCCCTGGGATGATCTTTGGCTGACATAATCTTGCTCCAGAACTACAAGCCCTCACAAGCCTTTGTCTTCAGCACCGCACCAGGAGTTCCGCCAGTGCAACCTCGGTCCCCCACTCGCACCAGGGGGGCCCAGCCTGATGCCGAGGTTGTCATTGCAGCTTGCCGTTCCACGTCGGACGAGCTGTCACCAGGCCTCCCTGTTGGTTGCATTTGCCTCCCTTGTCTGAAGGTAAACTTTAAATTCCATTTCTTGTGTTTATTCTCCATATTGTCCCAGGGATGATCTTTGGCTGACTTAATCTTGCTCCAGAACTACAAGCCCTCACAAGTCTTTGTCTCTAGCACCACACCCAGGGCTCCAGCACTGCAACCCGGTTCCCCACTCACACCAGGGGGGCCCAGCCTGAGGCTGATTTTGTCATTGCAGTCTGCCGTCCCATGTCGGACGCGCTGTCCCCAGCCTTCCCTGTTGGTTGCATTTGCCTCCCTTGTCTGAAGGTAAACTTTAAATTCCATTTCTTGAGTTTATTCTCCATATTGTCCCTGGGATGATCTTTGGCTGACATAATCTTTCTCCAGAACTACAAGCCCTCACAAGCCTTTGTCTCCAGCACTACACCCAGGGCTCCAGCACTGCAACCCGGTCAGTCACTCGCACCAGGGGGGCCCAGCCTGAGGCCGAGTTTGTCATTGCAGTGTGCCCAGAACTACAAGCCCTCACCAGCCTTTGTCTTCACCATCGCACCCAGAGCTCTGGCCTGCAACCCGGTCAGCCACTCGCACCAGGGGGGCCCAGCCTGAGGCTGAGTTTGTCATTGCAGTGTGCCCAGAACTACAAGCCCTCACCAGCCTTTTTCTTCACCATCGCACCCAGAGCTCTGGCCTGCAACCCGGTCAGCCACTCGCACCAGGGGGGCCCAGCCTGAGGCTGAGTTTGTCATTGCAGTGTGCCCAGAACTACAAGCCCTCACCAGCCTTTGTCTTCACCATCGCACCCAGAGCTCTGGCCTGCAACCCGGTCCCCCACTCGCACCAGGGGTGCCCAGCCTTAGGGGGTGGTTGTCGTTGCAGTGGGCGTCGCCCTCTCGATCAAGCTTTCCCCAGGCCTCCCTGTTGGTTGCATTTGCCTCCCTTGTCTGAAGGTAAACTTTAAATTACATTTCTTGAGTTTATTCTCCATATTGTCCCTGGGATGATCTTTGGCTGACATAATCTTTCTCCAGAACGACAAGCCCTCACCAGCCTTTGTCTTCACCATCGCACCCAGAGCTTTGTCCTGCAACCCGGTCAGCCACTCGCACCAGGGGGGCCCAGCCTGAGGCCGGGTTTGTCATTGCAGTGTGCCGTCCCATGTCGGACGCGCTGTCACCAGGCCTCCCTGTTTGTTGCATTTGCCTCCCTTGTCTGAAGGTAAACTTTAAATTACATTTCTTGAGTTTATTCTCCATATTGTCCCTGGGATGATCTTTGGCTGACATAATCTTTCTCCAGAACTACAAGCCCTCACCAGCCTTTGTCTTCACCATCGCACCCAGAGCTCTGGCCTGCAACCCGGTCAGCCACTCGCACCAGGGGGGCCCAGCCTGAGGCTGAGTTTGTCATTGCAGTGTGCCCAGAACTACAAGCCCTCACCAGCCTTTGTCTTCACCATCGCACCCAGAGCTCTGGCCTGCAACCTGGTCAGCCACTCGCACCAGGGGGGCCCAGCCTGAGGCCGAGTTTGTCATTGCAGTGTGCTCTCCCATGTCGGAAGCGCTGTCACCAGGCCTCCCTGTTGGTTGCATTTGCCTCCCTTGTCTGAAGGTAAACTTTAAATTCCATTTCTTGAGTTTATTCTCCATATTGTCCCTGGGATGATCTACGGCTGACTTAATCTTGCTCCAGAACTACAAGCCCTCACCAGCATGTGACTCCAGGCCACCCTGGGGCTCCAGCCAGGGCTCCAGCACTGCTGCCCGGTCCCCCACTCTCACCAGGGGTGCCCAGCCTTAGGGGGTGGTTGTCGTTGCAGTGGGCGTCGCCCTCTCGATCAAGCTTTCCCCAGGCCTCCCTGTTGGTTGCATTTGCCTCCCTTGTCTGAAGGTAAACTTTAAATTACATTTCTTGAGTTTATTCTCCATATTGTCCCTGGGATGATCTTTGGCTGACATAATCGTTCTCCAGAACGACAAGCCCTCACCAGCCTTTGTCTTCACCATCGCACCTAGAGCTTTGGCCTGCAACCCGGTCAGCCACTCGCACCAGGGGGGCCCAGCTTGAGGCCGGGTTTGTCATTGCAGTGTGCCCAGAACTACAAGCCCTCACCAGCCTTTGTCTTCACCATCGCACCCAGAACTCTGGCCTGCAACCCGGTCACCCACTCGCACCAGGGGGGCCCTGCCTGAGGCCGAGTTTGTCATTGCAGTTTGCCGTCCCTTGTCGGACGCGCTGTCACCAGGCTTCCCTGTTGGTTGCATTTGCCTCCCTTGTCTGAAGGTAAACTTTAAATTCCATTTCTTGAGTTTATTCTCCATATTGTCCCTGGGATGATCTTTGGCTGACATAATCTTTCTCCAGAACTACAAGCCCTCACCAGCCTTTGTCTTCACCATCGCACCCAGAGCTCTGGCCTGCAACCCGGTCAGCCACTCGCACCAGGGGGGCCCAGCCTGAGGCTGAGTTTGTCATTGCAGTGTGCCCAGAACTACAAGCCCTCACCAGCTTTTGTCTTCACCATCGCACCCAGAGCTTTGTCCTGCAACCCGGTCAGCCACTCGCACCAGGGGGGCCCAGCCTGAGGCCGGGTTTGTCATTGCAGTGTGCCGTCCCATGTCGGACGCGCTGTCACCAGGCCTCCCTGTTTGTTGCATTTGCCTCCCTTGTCTGAAGGTAAACTTTAAATTCCATTTCTTGAGTTTATTCTCCATATTGTCCCTGGGATGATCTTTGGCTGACATAATCTTTCTCCAGAACTACAAGCCCTCACCAGCCTTTGTCTTCACCATCGCACCCAGAGCTCTGGCCTGCAACCCGGTCAGCCACTCGCACCAGGGGGGCCCAGCCTGAGGCTGAGTTTGTCATTGCAGTGTGCCCAGAACTACAAGCCCTCACCAGCCTTTGTCTTCACCATCGCACCCAGAGCTCTGGCCTGCAACCTGGTCAGCCACTCGCACCAGGGGGGCCCAGCCTGAGGCCGAGTTTGTCATTGCAGTGTGCTCTCCCATGTCGGAAGCGCTGTCACCAGGCCTCCCTGTTGGTTGCATTTGCCTCCCTTGTCTGAAGGTAAACTTTAAATTCCATTTCTTGAGTTTATTCTCCATATTGTCCCTGGGATGATCTACGGCTGACTTAATCTTGCTCCAGAACTACAAGCCCTCACCAGCATGTGACTCCAGGCCACCCTGGGGCTCCAGCCAGGGCTCCAGCACTGCTGCCCGGTCCCCCACTCTCACCAGGGGTGCCCAGCCTTAGGGGGTGGTTGTCGTTGCAGTGGGCGTCGCCCTCTCGATCAAGCTTTCCCCAGGCCTCCCTGTTGGTTGCATTTGCCTCCCCTGTCTGAAGGTAAACTTTAAATTACATTTCTTGAGTTTATTCTCCATATTGTCCCTGGGATGATCTTTGGCTGACATAATCTTTCTCCAGAACGACAAGCCCTCACCAGCCTTTGTCTTCACCATCGCACCTAGAGCTTTGGCCTGCAACCCGGTCAGCCACTCGCACCAGGGGGGCCCAGCTTGAGGCCGGGTTTGTCATTGCAGTGTGCCCAGAACTACAAGCCCTCACCAGCCTTTGTCTTCACCATCGCACCCAGAGCTCTGGCCTGCAACCCGGTCACCCACTCGCACCAGGGGGGCCCTGCCTGAGGCCGAGTTTGTCATTGCAGTTTGCCGTCCCTTGTCGGACGCGCTGTCACCAGGCTTCCCTGTTGGTTGCATTTGCCTCCCTTGTCTGAAGGTAAACTTTAAATTCCATTTCTTGAGTTTATTCTCCATATTGTCCCTGGGATGATCTTTGGCTGACATAATCTTGCTCCAGAACTACAAGCCCTCACCAGCCTTTGTCTTCACCATCGCACCCAGAGCTCTGGCCTGCAACCCGGTCAGCCACTCGCACCAGGGGGGCCCAGCCTGAGGCTGAGTTTGTCATTGCAGTGTGCCCAGAACTACAAGCCCTCACCAGCTTTTGTCTTCACCATCGCACCCAGAGCTCTGGCCTGCAACCTGGTCAGCCACTCGCACCAGGGGGGCCCAGCCTGAGGCCGAGTTTGTCATTGCAGTGTGCTCTCCCATGTCGGAAGCGCTGTCACCAGGCCTCCCTGTTGGTTGCATTTGCCTCCCTCGTCTGAAGGTAAACTTTAAATTCCATTTCTTGAGTTTATTCTCCATATTGTCCCTGGGATGATCAACGGCTGACTTAATCTTGCTCCAGAACTACAAGCCCTCACCAGCATGTGACTCCAGGCCACCCTGGGGCTCCAGCCAGGGCTCCAGCACTGCTGCCCGGTCCCCCACTCTCACCAGGGGTGCCCAGCCTTAGGGGGTGGTTGTCGTTGCAGTGGGCGTCGCCCTCTCGATCAAGCTTTCCCCAGGCCTCCCTGTTGGTTGCATTTGCCTCCCTTGTCTGAAGGTAAACTTTAAATTACATTTCTTGAGTTTATTCTCCATATTGTCCCTGGGATGATCTTTGGCTGATATAATCTTTCTCCAGAACGACAAGCCCTCACCAGCCTTTGTCTTCACCATCGCACCTAGAGCTTTGGCCTGCAACCCGGTCAGCCACTCGCACCAGGGGGGCCCAGCTTGAGGCCGGGTTTGTCATTGCAGTGTGCCCAGAACTACAAGCCCTCACCAGCCTTTGTCTTCACCATCGCACCCAGAGCTCTGGCCTGCAACCCGGTCACCCACTCGCACCAGGGGGGCCCTGCCTGAGGCCGAGTTTGTCATTGCAGTTTGCCGTCCCTTGTCGGACGCGCTGTCACCAGGCTTCCCTGTTGGTTGCATTTGCCTCCCTTGTCTGAAGGTAAACTTTAAATTCCATTTCTTGAGTTTATTCTCCATATTGTCCCTGGGATGATCTTTGGCTGACATAATCTTTCTCCAGAACTACAAGCCCTCACCAGCCTTTGTCTTCACCATCGCACCCAGAGCTCTGGCCTGCAACCCGGTCAGCCACTCGCACCAGGGGGGCCCAGCCTGAGGCCGAGTTTGTCATTGCAGTGTGCCCAGAACTACAAGCCCTCACCAGCCTTTGTCTTCACCATCGCACCCAGAGCTCTGGCCTGCAACCCGGTCAGCCACTCGCACCAGGGGGGCCCAGCCTGAGGCCGAGTTTGTCATTGCAGTGTGCTCTCCCATGTCGGACGCGCTGTCACCAGGCCTCCCTGTTGGTTGCATTTGCCTCCCTTGTCTGAAGGTAAACTTTAAATTCCATTTCTTGAGTTTATTCTCCATATTGTCCCTGGGATGATCTACGGCTGACTTAATCTTGCTCCAGAACTACAAGCCCTCACCAGCATGTGACTCCAGGCCACCCTGGGGCTCCAGCCAGGGCTCCAGCACTGCTGCCCGGTCCCCCACTCTCACCAGGGGTGCCCAGCCTTAGGGGGTGGTTGTCGTTGCAGTGGGCGTCGCCCTCTCGATCAAGCTTTCCCCAGGCCTCCCTGTTGGTTGCATTTGCCTCCCTTGTCTGAAGGTAAACTTTAAATTCCATTTCTTGAGTTTATTCTCCATATTGTCCCTGGGATGATCTTTGGCTGACATAATCTTTCTCCAGAACGACAAGCCCTCACCAGCCTTTGTCTTCACCATCGCACCCAGAGCTTTGTCCTGCAACCCGGTCAGCCACTTGCACCAGGGGGGCCCAGCCTGAGGCCCGGTTTGTCATTGCAGTGTGCTCTCCCATGTCGGACGCGCTGTCACCAGGCCTCCCTGTTTGTTGCATTTGCCTCCCTTGTCTGAAGGTAAACTTTAAATTCCATTTCTTGAGTTTATTCTCCATATTGTCCCTGGGATGATCTTTGGCTGACATAATCTTTCTCCAGAACTACAAGCCCTCACAAGCCTTTGTCTTCAGCACCGCACCAGGAGTTCCGCCTGTGCAACCTCGGTCCCCCACTCGCACCAGCGGGGCCCAGCCTGAGGCCGAGGTTGTCATTGCAGTGTGCCGCCTCACGTCGGACGAGCTGTCACCAGGCCTCCCTGTTGGTTGCATTTGCCTCCCTTGTCTGAAGGTAAACTTTAAATTACATTTCTTGAGTTTATTCTCCATATTGTCCCTGGGATGATCTTTGGCTGACTTAATCTTGCTCCAGAACTACAAGCCCTCACAAGTCTTTGTCTCCAGCACCACACCCAGGGCTCCAGCACTGCAACCCGGTCCCCCACTCACACCGGGGGGGCCCAACCTGAGGCTGATTTTGTCTTTGCAGTCTGCCGTCCCATGTCGGACGCGCTGTCACCAGGCCTCCCTGTTGGTTGCATTTGCCTCCCTTGTCTGAAGGTAAACTTTAAATTCCATTTCTTGAGTTTATTCTCCATATTGTCCCTGGGATGATCTACGGCTGACTTAATCTTGCTCCAGAACTACAAGCCCTCACCAGCATGTGACTCCAGGCCACCCTGGGGCTCCAGCCAGGGCTCCAGCACTGCTGCCCGGTCCCCCACTCTCACCAGGGGTGCCCAGCCTTAGGGGGTGGTTGTCGTTGCAGTGGGCGTCGCCCTCTCGATCAAGCTTTCCCCAGGCCTCCCTGTTTGTTGCATTTGCCTCCCTTGTCTGAAGGTAAACTTTAAATTCCATTTCTTGAGTTTATTCTCCATATTGTCCCTGGGATGATCTTTGGCTGACATAATCTTTCTCCAGAACGACAAGCCCTCACCAGCCTTTGTCTTCACCATCGCACCCAGAGCTTTGTCCTGCAACCCGGTCAGCCACTTGCACCAGGGGGGCCCAGCCTGAGGCCGGGTTTGTCATTGCAGTGTGCTCTCCCATGTCGGACGCGCTGTCACCAGGCCTCCCTGTTTGTTGCATTTGCCTCCCTTGTCTGAAGGTAAACTTTAAATTCCATTTCTTGAGTTTATTCTCCATATTGTCCCTGGGATGATCTTTGGCTGACATAATCTTTCTCCAGAACTACAAGCCCTCACAAGCCTTTGTCTTCAGCACCGCACCAGGAGTTCCGCCTGTGCAACCTCGGTCCCCCACTCGCACCAGGGGGGCCCAGCCTGAGGCCGAGGTTGTCATTGCAGTGTGCCGCCTCACGTCGGACGAGCTGTCACCAGGCCTCCCTGTTGGTTGCATTTGCCTCCCTTGTCTGAAGGTAAACTTTAAATTACATTTCTTGATTTTATTCTCCATATTGTCCCTGGGATGATCTTTGGCTGACTTAATCTTGCTCCAGAACTACAAGCCCTCACAAGTCTTTGTCTCCAGCACCACACCCAGGGCTCCAGCACTGCAACCCGGTCCCCCACTCACACCGGGGGGGCCCAACCTGAGGCTGATTTTGTCTTTGCAGTCTGCCGTCCCATGTCGGACGCGCTGTCACCAGGCCTCCCTGTTGGTTGCATTTGCCTCCCTTGTCTGAAGGTAAACTTTAAATTCCATTTCTTGAGTTTATTCTCCATATTGTCCCTGGGATGATCTTTGGCTGACATAATCTTTCTCCTGAACTACAAGCCCTCACCAGCATGTGACTCCAGGCCACCCTGGGGCTCCAGCCAGGGCTCCAGCACTGCTGCCCGGTACCCCACTCTCACCAGGGGTGCCCAGCCTTAGGGGGTGGTTGTCGTTGCAGTGGGCGTCGCCCTCTCGATCAAGCTTTCCCCAGGCCTCCCTGTTGGTTGCATTTGCCTCCCTTGTCTGAAGGTAAACTTTAAATTCCATTTCTTGAGTTTATTCTCCATATTGTGCCTGGGATGATCTTTGGCTGACATAATCTTTCTCCAGAACGACAAGCCCTCACCAGCCTTTGTCTTCACCATCGCACCCAGAGCTTTGTCCTGCAACCCGGTCAGCCACTCGCACCAGGGGGGCCCAGCCTGAGGCCGGGTTTGTCATTGCAGTGTGCCCAGAACTACAAGCCCTCACCAGCCTTTGTCTTCACCATCGCACCCAGAGCTCTGGCCGCAACCCGGTCACCCACTCGCACCAGGGGGGCCCAGCCTGAGGCCGAGTTTGTCATTGCAGTTTGCCGTCCCTTGTCGGACGCGCTGTCACCAGGCCTCCCTGTTGGTTGCATTTGCCTCCCTTGTCTGAAGGTAAACTTTAAATTCCATTTCTTGAGTTGATTCTACATATTGTCCCTGGGATGATCTTTGGCTGACATAATCTTTCTCCAGAACTACAAGCCCTCACCAGCCTTTGTCTTCAGCACCGCACCAGGATTTCTGCCAGTGCAAACTCGGTCCCCCACTCGCACCAGGGGGGCCCAGCCTGAGGCCGAGTTTGTCATTGCAGTGTGCCGTCCCACATCGGACGCGCTGTCACCAGGCCTCCCTGTTGGTTGCATTTGCCTCCCTTGTCTGAAAGTAAACTTTAAATTCCATTTCTTGAGTTTAGTCTCCATATTGTCCCTGGGATGATCTTTGGCTGACATAATCTTTCTCCAGAACTACAAGCCCTCACAAGCCTTTGTCTCCAGCACCACACCCAGGGCTCCAGCACTGCAACCCGGTCCCCCACTCACACCAGGGGGGCCCAGCCTGAGGCTGATTTTGTCATTGCAGTGTGCCGTCCCTCATCGGACGCGCTATCACCAGGCCTCCCTTTCGGTTGCATTTGCCTCCGTTGTCTGAAGGTAAACTTTAAATTCCATTTCTTGAGTTTATTCTCCATATTGTGCCTGGGATGATCTACGGCTGACTTAATCTTGCTCCAGAACTATAAGCCCTCACCAGCATGTGACTCCAGGCCAGACCGGGGCTCCAGCCAGCGCTCCAGCACTGTTTCCCGGTCCCCCACCCTCACCATGGGTGTCCAGCCTTAGGGGGTGGTTGTCGTTGCAGTGGGCGTCACCCTCTCGATCAAGCTTTCCCCAGGCCTCCCTGTTTGTTGCATTTGCCTCCCTTGTCTGAAGGTAAACTTTAAATTACATTTCTTGAGTTTATTCTCCATATTGTCCCTGGGATGATCTTTGGCTGACATAATCTTTCTCCAGAACTACAAGCCCTCACCAGCCTTTGTCTTCACCATCGCACCCAGAGCTCTGGCCTCCAACCTTGTCACCCACTCGCACCAAGGGGGCCCAGCCTGAGGCCGAGTTTGTCAGTGCAATGTGCTGTCCCATGTCGGACGCGCTGTCACCAGGCCTCCCTGTTGGTTGCATTTGCCTCCCTTGTCTGAAGGTAAACTTTAAATTCCATTTCTTGAGTTTATTCTCCATATTGTCCCTGGGATGATCTTTGGCTGACTTAATCTTGCTCCAGAACTACAAACCCTCACCAGCCTTTGTCTTCAGCACCGCACCAAGAGTTCCGTCAGTGCAACCTCGGTCCCCCACTCACACCAGGGGGGCCCAGCCTGAGGCCGAGGTTGTCATTGCAGTGTGCCGTTCCACATCAGACGCGCTGTCACCAGGCCTCCCTGTTGGTTGCATTTGCCTCCCTTGTCTGAAGGTAAACTTTAAATTCCATTTCTTGAGTTTATTCTCCATATTGTCCCTGGGATGATCTTTGGCTGACATAATCTTTCTCCAGAACTACAAGCCCTCACCAGCTTCTGTCTTCACCATCGCACCCAGAGCTACAGCACTCCAACCCGGTCCCCCACTCACACTAGGGGGGCCCAGCCTGAGGCCGAGTTTGTCATTGCAGTGTGCCGTCCCATGTCGGACGAGTTGTCACCAGGCCTCCCTGTTGGTTGCATTTGCCTCCCTTGTCTGAAGGTAAACTTTAAATTACATTTCTTGAGTTTATTCTCCATATTGTGCCTGGGATGATCTTTGGCTGACATAATCTTTCTCCAGAACTACAAGCCCTCACCAGCCTTTGTCTTCACCATCACACCCAGAGCTCTGGCCTGCAACCCGGTCACCCACTCGCACCAAGGGGGCCCAGCCTGAGGCCGAGTTTGTCATTGCAGTGTGCCGTTCCATGTCGGACGCGCTGTCACCAGGCCTCCCTGTTGGTTGCATTTGCCTCCCTTGTCTGAAGATAAACTTTAAATTCCATTTCTTGAGTTTATTCTCCATATTGTCCCTGGGATGATCTTTGGCTGACATAATCTTTCTCCAGAACTACAAGCCCTCACCAGCCTTTGTCTTCACCATCGCACCCAGAGCTCTGGCCTGCAACCCGGTCAGCCACTCGCACCAGGGGGGCCCAGCCTGAGGCGTAGTTTTTCATTGCAGTGTGCCGTCCCATGTCGGACGTGCTGTCACCAGGCCTCCCTGTTGGTTGCATTTGCCTCCCTTGTCTGAAGGTAAACTTTAAATTCCATTTCTTGAGTTTATTCTCCATATTGTCCCTGGGATGATCTTTGGCTGACATAATCTTTCTCCAGAACTACAAGCCCTCACCAGCCTTTGTCTTCACCATCGCACCCAGAGCTCTGGCCTGCAACCCGGTCAGCCACTCGCACCAGGGGGGCCCAGCCTGAGGCCGAGTTTGTCATTGCAGTGTGCTCTCCCATGTCGGACGCGCTGTCACCAGGCCTCCCTGTTGGTTGCATTTGCCTCCCTTGTCTGAAGGTAAACTTTAAATTCCATTTCTTGAGTTTATTCTCCATATTGTCCCTGGGATGATCTACGGCTGACTTAATCTTGCTCCAGAACTACAAGCCCTCACCAGCATGTGACTCCAGGCCACCCTGGGGCTCCAGCCAGGGCTCCAGCACTGCTGCCCGGTCCCCCACTCTCACCAAGGGTGCCCAGCCTTAGGGGGTGGTTGTCGTTGCAGTGGGCGTCGCCCTCTCGATCAAGCTTTCCCCAGGCCTCCCTGTTGGTTGCATTTGCCTCCCTTGTCTGAAGGTAAACTTTAAATTCCATTTCTTGAGTTTATTCTCCATATTGTCCCTGGGATGATCTTTGGCTGACATAATCTTTCTCCAGAACGACAAGCCCTCACCAGCCTTTGTCTTCACCATCGCACCCAGAGGTTTGTCCTGCAACCCGGTCAGCCACTCGCATTAGGGGGGCCCTGCCTGAGGCCGGGTTTGTCATTGCAGTGTGCCGTCCCATGTCGGACGCGCTGTCACCAGGCCTCCCTGTTTGTTGCATTTGCCTCCCTTGTCTGAAGGTAAACTTTAAATTCCATTTCTTGAGTTTATTCTCCATATTGTCCCTGGGATGATCTTTGGCTGACATAATCTTTCTCCAGAACTACAAGCCCTCACAAGCCTTTGTCTTCAGCACCGCACCAGGAGTTCCGCCTGTGCAACCTCGGTCCCCCACTCGCACCAGGGGGGCCCAGCCTGAGGCCGAGGTTGTCATTGCAGTGTGCCGCCTCACGTCGGACGAGCTGTCACCAGGCCTCCCTGTTGGTTGCATTTGCCTCCCTTGTCTGAAGGTAAACTTTAAATTCCATTTCTTGAGTTTATTCTCCATATTGTCCCTGGGATGATCTTTGGCTGACATAATCTTTCTCCAGAACTACAAGCCCTCACCAGCCTTTGTCTTCACCATCGCACCCAGAGCTCTGGCCTGCTACCCGGTCAGCCACTGGCACCAGGGGGGCCCAGCCTAAGGCCGAGTTTGTCATTGCAGTGTGCCGTCCCATGTCGGACGCGCTGTCATCAGGCCTCCTTTTTGGTTGCATTTGCCTCCCTTGTCTGAAGGTAAACTTTAAATTCCATATCTTGAGTTTATTCTCCATATTGTCCCTGGGATGATCTTTGGCTGACATAATCTTTCTCCTTAACTATAAGCCCTCACCAGCCTTTGTCTTCAGCACCGCACCAGGATTTCTGCCAGTGCAACCTCGGTCCCCCACTCGCACCAGGGGGGCCCAGCCTGAGGCCGAGGTTGTCATTGCAGCTTGCCGTTCCACGTCGGACGAGCTGTCACCAGGCCTCCCTGTTGGTTGCATTTGCCTCCCTTGTCTGAAGGTAAACTTTAAATTCCATTTCTTGTGTTTATTCTCCATATTGTCCCAGGGATGATCTTTGGCTGACTTAATCTTGCTTCAGAACTACAAGTCCTCACAAGTCTTTGTCTCCAGCACCACACCCAGGGCTCCAGCACTGCAACCCGGTTCCCCACTCACACCAGGGGGGCCCAGCCTGAGGCTGATTTTGTTATTGCAGTCTGCCGTCCCATGTCGGACGCGCTGTCCCCAGGCTTCCCTGTTGGTTGCATTTGCCTCCCTTGTCTGAAGGTAAACTTTAAATTCCATTTCTTGAGTTTATTCTCCATATTGTCCCTGGGATGATCTTTGGCTGACATAGTCTTTCTCCAGAACTACAAGCCCTCACCAGCCTTTGTCTTCACCATCGCACCCAGAGCTCTGGCCTGCAACCCGGTCAGCCACTCGCACCAGGGGGGCCCAGCCTGAGGCTGAGTTTGTCATTGCAGTGTGCCCAGAACTACAAGCCCTCACCAGCCTTTGTCTTCACCATCGCACCCAGAGCTCTGGCCTGCAACCTGGTCAGCCACTCGCACCAGGGGGGCCCAGCCTGAGGCCGAGTTTGTCATTGCAGTGTGCTCTCCCATGTCGGACGCGCTGTCACCAGGCCTCCCTGTTGGTTGCATTTGCCTCCCTTGTCTGAAGGTAAACTTTAAATTCCATTTCTTGAGTTTATTCTCCATATTGTCCCTGGGATGATCTACGGCTGACTTAATCTTGCTCCAGAACTACAAGCCCTCACCAGCATGTGACTCCAGGCCACCCTGGGGCTCCAGCCAGGGCTCCAGCACTGCTGCCCGGTCCCCCACTCTCACCAGGGGTGCCCAGCCTTAAGGGGTGGTTGTCGTTTCAGTGGGCGTCGCCCTCTCGATCAAGCTTTCCCCAGGCCTCCCTGTTGGTTGCATTTGCCTCCCTTGTCTGCAGGTAAACTTTAAATTCCATTTCTTGAGTTTATTCTCCATATTGTCCCTGGGATGATCTTTGGCTGACATAATCTTTCTCCAGAACGACAAGCCCTCACCAGCCTTTGTCTTCACCATCGCACCCAGAGCTTTGTCCTGCAACCCGGTCAGCCACTCGCACCAGGGGGGCCCAGGCTTAGGCCGGGTTTGTCATTGCAGTGTGCCCAGAACTACAAGCCCTCACCAGCCTTTGTCTTCACCATCGCACCCAGAGCTCTGGCCGCAACCCGGTCACCCACTCGCACCAGGGGGGCCCTGCCTGAGGCCGAGTTTGTCATTGCAGTTTGCCGTCCCTTGTCGGACGCGCTGTCACCAGGCCTCCCTGTTGGTTGCATTTGCCTCCCTTGTCTGAAGGTAAACTTTAAATTCCATTTCTTGAGTTGATTCTACATATTGTCCCTGGGATGATCTTTGGCTGACATAATCTTTCTCCAGAACTACAAGCCCTCACCAGCCTTTGTCTTCAGCACCGCACCAGGATTTCTGCCAGTGCAAACTCGGTCCCCCACTCGCACCAGGGGGGCCCAGCCTGAGGCCGAGGTTGTCATTGCAGTGTGCCGTCCCACATCGGACGCGCTGTCACCAGGCCTCCCTGTTGGTTGCATTTGCCTCCCTTGTCTGAAAGTAAACTTTAAATTCCATTTCTTGAGTTTAGTCTCCATATTGTCCCTGGGATGATCTTTGGCTGACATAATCTTTCTCCAGAACTACAAGCCCTCACCAGCCTTTGTCTCCAGCACCACACCCAGGGCTCCAGCACTGCAACCCGGTCAGCCACTCGCACCAGGGGGGCCCAGCCTGAGGCCTAGTTTTTCATTGCAGTGTGCCGTCCCATGTCGGACGTGCTGTCACCAGGCCTCCCTGTTGGTTGCATTTGCCTCCCTTGTCTGAAGGTAAACTTTAAATTCCATTTCTTGAGTTTATTCTCCATATTGTCCCTGGGATGATCCTTGGCTGACTTAATCTTGCTCCAGAACTACAAGCCCTCACCAGCCTCTGTCTTCAGCACCGCACCCAGAGCTCCAGCACTGCAACCCGGTCCCCCACTCACACTAGGGGTGCCCAGCCTGAGGGCGATTTTGTCATTGCAGTGTGCCGTCCCATGTCGGAAGACCTGTCATCAGGCCTCCCTGTTGGTTGCATTCGCCTCCCTTGTTTGAAGGTAAACTTTAAATTACATTTCTTGAGTTTATTCTCCATATTGTCCCTGGGATGATCTTTGGCTGACATAATCTTGCTCCAGAACTACAAGCCCTCACAAGCCTTTGTCTTCAGCACCGCACCAGGAGTTCCGCCAGTGCAACCTCGGTCCCCCACTCGCACCAGGGGGGCCCAGCCTGAGGCCGAGGTTTTCATTGCAGTGTGCCGTCCCACATCGGACGCGCTGTCACCAGGCCTCCCTGTTGGTTGCATTTGCCTCCCTTGTCTGAAGGTAAACTTTAAATTCCCTTTCTTGAGTTTATTCTCCATATTGTCCCTGGGATGATCTACGGCTGACTTAATCTTGCTCCAGAACTACAAGCCCTCACCAGCATGTTACTCCAGGCCACCCTGGGGCTCCAGCCAGGGTTCCAGCACTGCTGCCTGGTCCCCCACTCTCACCAGGGGTGCCCAGCCTTAGGCGGTTGTTGTCGTTGCAGTGGGCGTCGCCCTCTCGATCAAGCTTTCCCCAGGCCTCCCTGTTGGTTGCATTTGCCTACCTTGTCTGAAGGTAAACTTTAAATTCCATTTCTTGAGTTTATTCTCCATATTGTCCCTGGGATGATCTTTGGCTGACATAATCTTGCTCCTGAACTACAAGCCCTCACAAGCCTTTGTCTCCAGCACCACATCCAGGGCTCCAGCACTGCAACCCGGTCCCCCACTCACACCAGGGGGGCCCAGCCTGAGGCTGATTTTGTCATTGTAGTGTGCCGTCCCACATCGGACGCGCTATCACCAGGCCTCCCTGTTGGTTGTATTTGCCTCCCTTGTCTGAAGGTAAACTTTAAATTCCATTTCTTGAGTTTATTTTCCATATTTTCCCTGGGATGATCTTTGGCTGACATAATCTTTCTCCAGAACTACAAGCCCTCACCAGCCTTTGTCTTCACCATCGCACCCAGAGCTCTGGCCTGCAACCCGGTCACCCACTCGCACCAGGGGGGCCCAGCCTGAGGCTGAGTTTGTCATTGCAGTGTGCTGTCCCATGTCGGACGCGCTGTCACCAGGCCTCCCTGTTGGTTGCATTTGCCTCCCTTGTCTGAAGGTAAACTTTAAATTCCATTTCTTGAGTTTATTCTCCATATTGTGCCTTGGATGATCTACGGCTGACTTAATCTTGCTCCAGAACTACAAGCACTCACCAGCATGTGACTCCAGGCCACACCGGGGCTCCAGCCAGGGCTCCAGCACTGCTGCCCGGTCCCCCACCCTCACCAGGGGTGCCCATCCTTAGGCGGTGGTTGTCGTTGCAGTGGGTGTCGCCCTCTCGATCAAGCTTTCCCCAGGCCTCCCTGTTGGTTGCATTTGCCTCCATTGTCTGAAGGTAAACTTTAAATTACATTTCTTGAGTTTATTCTCCATATTGTGCCTGGGATGATCTACGGCTGACTTAATCTTGCTCCAGAACTATAAGCCCTCACCAGCATGTGACTCCAGGCCACACCGGGGCTCCAGCCAGGGCTCCAGCCAGGGCTCCAGCCAGGGCTCCAGCACTGCTGCCCAGTCCCCCACTCTCACCAGGGGGGCCCAGCCTTAGGCGGTGGTTGTCGTTGCAGTGGGCGACGCCCTCTCGATCAAGCTTTCCCCAGGCCTCCCTGTTGGTTGCATTTGCCTCCCTTGTCTGAAGGTAAACTTTAAATTCCCTTTCTTGAGTTTATTCTCCATATTGTGCCTGGGATGATCTACGGCTGACTTAATCTTGCTCCAGAACTATAAGCCCTCACTAGCATGTGACTCCAGGCTACTTCGGGGCTCCAGCCAGGGCTCCAGCCAGGGCTCCAGCACTGCTGCCCAGTCCCCCACCCTCACCAGGGGTGCCCAGCCTTAGGCGGTGGTTGTCGTTTCAGTGGGCGACGCCCTCTCGATCAAGCTTTCCCCAGGCCTCCCTGTTGGTTGCATTTGCCTCCCTTGTCTGAAGGTAAACTTTAAATTACATTTCTTGAGTTTATTCTCCATATTGTCCCTGGGATGATCTTTGGCTGACATAATCTTTTTCCAGAACTACAAGCCCTCACCAGCCTTTTTCTTCACCATTGCACCCAGAGCTCTGGCCTTTGTTGTGATTCTATATTTAGTTTAATGCATTATAGCAGTGAGAGTTAGTATATTAGCAAATATTGTATGTATGTGTTAGAAGTATTATAGTTAGTTAAATGTTTAAATGTAATGAATGTCAATACATGTAGTCCTCTTATAATCATTTGCCCATTCTTATCAGTACCATTCAGAACCTCGGAGTAAAGACAGATACTGTTTGACTGATTAAGCCTCAGGAACAGTGACTTGGGGTGATCAAAGTGGGGGTGAGCACAGAAACTGCATTTGTTACCCCCCATAAAGTTTGTGACCCTTTCAGGCACGGGAACACAAACTTTTCACCTCAGGGTTTTATGGCAGGAAAGTTTCCAGCAGACCAGATCGAGAGGAGGATGGACTATTTGGCTCCCGGCCAAATAAGGACTTGTTTCCTGCCACAGATTAGCCTAAAACGGGGAAGGCTACACCATCGGACAGCCAATAGGAGGACGACATGGAAGAAGACATCTACATATTTTATTACTGTTTGTTTCTGTATTTAAGATGGCGTAAGGGACAGATAGATCAGACTTGGCATCTGATAACACATTGTTGTTGTTAGGGTTAAGCCTCCGGAGCTCTGTACCAAGTATCTTGTTTTTTCTGTTACTAAAACTTCTTAAGATTTCATTTGTCTACTATTCTCTTCATTCAACGAACACGCGGTTTGGTAGCATAAGATTGGATAAAAGAACCAAACCAACACAGTGGGCGTCGCCCTCTCGATCAAGCTTTCCCCAGGCCTCCCTGTTGGTTGCATTTGCCTCCCTTGTCTGAAGGTAAACTTTAAATTCCATTTCTTGAGTTTATTCTCCGTATTGTCCCTGGGATGATCTTTGGCTGACATAATCTTTCTCCTGAACTACAAGCCCTCACCAGCCTTTGTCTTCAGCACCGCACCAGGAGTTCCGCCAGTGCAACCTCGGTCCCCCACTCGCACCAGGGGGGCCCAGCCTGAGGCTGATTTTGTCATTGCAGTGTGCCGTCCCACATCGGACGCGCTATCACCAGGCCTCCCTGTTGGTTGCATTTGCTTCCCTTGTCTGAAGGTAAACTTTAAATTCCATTTCTTGAGTTTATTCTCCATATTGTCCCTGGGATGATCTACGGCTGACTTAATCTTACTCCAGAACTACAAGCCCTCACCAGCCTTTGTCTCCAGCACCACACCCAGAGCTCTGGCCTGCAACCCGGTCAGTCACTCGCACCAGGGGCGCCCAGCCTGAGGCCGAGTTTGTCATTGCAGTGTGCCCAGAACTACAAGCCCTAACCAGCCTTTGTCTTCACCATCGCACCCAGAGCTCTGGCCTGCAACCCGGTCAGCCACTCGCACCAGGGGGGCCCAGCTTGAGGCCGAGTTTGTCATTGCAGTGTGCTGTCCCATGTCGGACGCGCTGTCACCAGGCCTCCCTGTTGGTTGCATTTGCCTCCCTTGTCTGAAGGTAAACTTTAAATTCCATTTCTTGAGTTTATTCTCCATATTGTCCCTGGGATGATCTACGGCTGACTTAATCTTGCTCCAGAACTACAAGCCCTCACCAGCATGTGACTCCAGGCCACCCTAGGGCTCCAGCCAGGGCTCCAGCACTGCTGCCCGGTCCCCCACTCTCACCAGGGGTGCCCAGCCTTAGGCGGTGGTTGTCGTTGCAGTGGGCGTCGCCCTCTCGATCAAGCTTTCCCCAGGCCTCCCTGTTGGTTGCATTTGCCTCCCTTGTCTGAAGGTAAACTTTAAATTCCATTTCTTGAGTTTATTCTCCATATTGTCCCTGGGATGATCTTTGGCTGACATAATCTTTCTCCAGAACTACAAGCCCTCACCAGCCTTTGTCTTCACCATCGCACCCAGAGCTCTGGCCTGCAACCCGGTCAGCCACTCGCACCAAGGGGCCCCATTCTGAGGCCGAGTTTGTCATTGCAGTGTGCCGTCCCATGTCGGACGCGCTGTCACCAGGCCTCCCTGTTGGTTGCATTTGCCTCCCTTGTCTGAAGGTAAATTTTAAATTACATTTCTTGAGTTTATTCTCCATATTGTCCCTGGGATGATCTTTGGCTGACATAATCTTGCTCCAAAACTACAAGCCCTCACAAGCCTTTGTTTTCAGCACCGCACCAGGAGTTCCGCCAGTGCAACCTCGGTCCCCCACTCGCACCAGGGGGGCCCAGCCTGAGGCCGAGGTTGTCATTGCAGCTTTCCGTTCCACGTCGGACGAGCTGTCACCAGGCCTCCCTGTTGGTTGCATTTGCCTCCCTTGTCTGAAGGTAAACTTTAAATTCCATTTCTTGAGTTTATTCTCCATATTGTCCCAGGGATGATCTTTGGCTGACTTAATCTTGTTCCAGAACTACAAGCCCTCACAAGTCTTTGTCTCCAGCACCACAACCAGGGCTCCAGCACTGCAACCCGGTTCCCCACTCACACCAGGGGGGCCCAGCCTGAGGCTGATTTTGTCATTGCAGTCTGCCGTCCCATGTCGGACGCGCTGTCCCCAGGCCTCCCTGTTGGTTGCATTTGCCTCCCTTGTCTGAAGGTAAACTTTAAATTCCATTTCTTGTGTTTATTCTCCATATTGTCCCTGGGATGATCTTTGGCTGACATAATCTTTCTCCAGAACTACAAGCCCTCACCAGCCTTTGTCTTCACCATCGCACCCAGAGCTCTGGCCTGCATCCCGGTCAGCCACTCGCACCAGGGGGGCCCAGCCTGAGGCTGAGTTTGTCATTGCAGTGTGCCCAGAACTACAAGCCCTCACCAGCCTTTGTCTTCACCATCGCACCCAGAGCTCTGGCCTGCAACCCGGTCAGCCACTCGCACCAGGGGGGCCCAGCCTGAGGCCGAGTTTGTCATTGCAGTGTGCTCTCCCATGTCGGACGCGCTGTCACCAGGCCTCCCTGTTGGTTGCATTTGCCTCCCTTGTCTGAAGGTAAATTTTAAATTCCATTTCTTGAGTTTATTCTCCATATTGTCCCTGGGATGATCGACGGCTGACTTAATCTTGCTCCAGAACTACAAGCCCTCACCAGCATGTGACTCCAGGCCACCCTGGGGCTCCAGCCAGGGCTCCAGCACTGCTGCCCGGTCCCCCACTCTCACCAGGGGTGCCCAGCCTTAGGCGGTGGTTGTCGTTGCAGTGGGCGTCGCCCTCTCGATCAAGCTTTCCCCAGGCCTCCCTGTTGGTTGCATTTGCCTCCCTTGTCTGAAGGTAAACTTTAAATTCCATTTCTTGAGTTTATTCTCCATATTGTCCCTGGGATGATCTTTGGCTGACATAATCTTTCTCCAGAACTACAAGCCCTCACCAGCTTCTGTCTTCACCATCGCACCCAGAGCTACAGCACTGCAACCCGGTCCCCCACTCACACTAGGGGGGCCCAGCCCTAGGCCGAGTTTGTCATTGCAGTGTGCCGTCCCATGTCGGACGACCTGTCATCAGGCTTCCCTGTTGGTTGCATTTGCCTCCCTTGTCTGAGGGTAAACTTCAAATTCCATTTCTTGAGTTTATTCTCCATATTGTCCCTGGGATGATCTACGGCTGACATAATCTTTCTCCAGAACTACAAGCCCTCACAAGCCTTTGTCTCCAGCACTGCAACCCGGTCAGTCACTCGCACCAGGGGGGCCCAGCCTGAGGCCGAGTTTGTCATTGCAGTGTGCCCAGAACTACAAGCCCTCACCAGCCTTTGTCTTCACCATCGCACCCAGAGCTCTGGCCTGCAACTCGGTCCCCCACTCACACCAGGGGTGCCCAGCTTGAGGCTAATTTTGTCATTGCAGTGTGCCGTCCCATGTCGGACGAGTTGTCACCAGGCCTCCCTGTTGGTTGCATTCGCCTCCCTTGTCTGAAGGTAAACTTTAAATTACATTTCTTGAGTTTATTCTCCATATTGTCCCTGGGATGATCTTTGGCTGACATAATCTTTCTCCAGAACTACAAGCCCTCACAAGTCTTTGTCTCCAGCACCACAACCAGGGCTCCAGCACTGCAACCCGGTTCCCCACTCACACCAGGGGGGCCCAGCCTGAGGCTGATTTTGTCATTGCAGTCTGCCGTCCCATGTCGGACGCGCTGTCCCCAGGCCTCCCTGTTGGTTGCATTTGCCTCCCTTGTCTGAAGGTAAACTTTAAATTCCATTTCTTGAGTTCATTCTCCATATTGTGCCTGGGATGATCTACAGCTGACTTAATCTTGCTCCAGAACTACAAGCCCTCACCAGCATGTGACTCCAGGACAGACCGGGGCTCCAGCCAGGGCTCTAGCACTGCTGCCCGGTCCCCCACCCTCACCAGGGGTGTCCAGCCTTAGGGGGTGGTTTTCGTTGCAGTGGGCGTCGCACTCTCGATCAAGCTTTCCCCAGGCCTCCCTGTTGGTTGCATTTGCCTCCCTTGTCTGAAGGTAAATTTTAAATTCCATTTCTTGAGTTTATTCTCCATATTGTCCCTGGGATGATCGACGGCTGACTTAATCTTGCTCCAGAACTACAAGCCCTCACCAGCATGTGACTCCAGGCCACCCTGGGGCTCCAGCCAGGGCTCCAGCACTGCTGCCCGGTCCCCCACTCTCACCAGGGGTGCCCAGCCTTAGGCGGTGGTTGTCGTTGCAGTGGGCGTCGCCCTCTCGATCAAGCTTTCCCCAGGCCTCCCTGTTGGTTGCATTTGCCTCCCTTGTCTGAAGGTAAACTTTAAATTCCATTTCTTGAGTTTATTCTCCATATTGTCCCTGGGATGATCTTTGGCTGACATAATCTTTCTCCAGAACTACAAGCCCTCACCAGCTTCTGTCTTCACCATCGCACCCAGAGCTACAGCACTGCAACCCGGTCCCCCACTCACACTAGGGGGGCCCAGCCCTAGGCCGAGTTTGTCATTGCAGTGTGCCGTCCCATGTCGGACGACCTGTCATCAGGCTTCCCTGTTGGTTGCATTTGCCTCCCTTGTCTGAGGGTAAACTTCAAATTCCATTTCTTGAGTTTATTCTCCATATTGTCCCTGGGATGATCTACGGCTGACATAATCTTTCTCCAGAACTACAAGCCCTCACAAGCCTTTGTCTCCAGCACTGCAACCCGGTCAGTCACTCGCACCAGGGGGGCCCAGCCTGAGGCCGAGTTTGTCATTGCAGTGTGCCCAGAACTACAAGCCCTCACCAGCCTTTGTCTTCACCATCGCACCCAGAGCTCTGGCCTGCAACTCGGTCCCCCACTCACACCAGGGGTGCCCAGCTTGAGGCTAATTTTGTCATTGCAGTGTGCCGTCCCATGTCGGACGAGTTGTCACCAGGCCTCCCTGTTGGTTGCATTCGCCTCCCTTGTCTGAAGGTAAACTTTAAATTACATTTCTTGAGTTTATTCTCCATATTGTCCCTGGGATGATCTTTGGCTGACATAATCTTTCTCCAGAACTACAAGCCCTCACAAGTCTTTGTCTCCAGCACCACAACCAGGGCTCCAGCACTGCAACCCGGTTCCCCACTCACACCAGGGGGGCCCAGCCTGAGGCTGATTTTGTCATTGCAGTCTGCCGTCCCATGTCGGACGCGCTGTCCCCAGGCCTCCCTGTTGGTTGCATTTGCCTCCCTTGTCTGAAGGTAAACTTTAAATTCCATTTCTTGAGTTCATTCTCCATATTGTGCCTGGGATGATCTACAGCTGACTTAATCTTGCTCCAGAACTACAAGCCCTCACCAGCATGTGACTCCAGGACAGACCGGGGCTCCAGCCAGGGCTCTAGCACTGCTGCCCGGTCCCCCACCCTCACCAGGGGTGTCCAGCCTTAGGGGGTGGTTTTCGTTGCAGTGGGCGTCGCACTCTCGATCAAGCTTTCCCCAGGCCTCCCTGTTGGTTGCATTTGCCTCCCTTGTCTGAAGGTAAACTTTAAATTACATTTCTTGAGTTTATTTTCCATATTGTCCCTGGGATGATCTTTGGCTGACATAATCTTGCTCCAGAACTACAAGCCCTCACCATTCTTTGTCTTCACCATCGCACCCAGAGCTCTGGCCTGCAACCCGGTCACCCACTCGCACCAAGGGGCCCCATTCTGAGGCCGAGTTTGTCATTGCAGTGTGCCGTCCCATGTCGGACGACCTGTCACCAGGCCTCCCTGTTGGTTGCATTTGCCTCCCTTGTCTGAAGGTAAACTTTAAATTACATTTCTTGAGTTTATTCTCCATATTGTCCCTGGGATGATCTTTGGCTGACATAATCTTGATCCAGAACTACAAGCCCTCACAAGCCTTTGTCTTCAGCACCGCACCAGGAGTTCCGCCAGTGCAACCTCGGTCCCCCACTCGCACCAGGGGGGCCCAGCCTGATGCCGAGGTTGTCATTGCAGCTTGCCGTTCCACGTCGGACGAGCTGTCACCAGGCCTCCCTGTTGGTTGCATTTGCCTCCCTTGTCTGAAGGTAAACTTTAAATTCCATTTCTTGTGTTTATTCTCCATATTGTCCCAGTGATGATCTTTGGCTGACTTAATCTTGCTCCAGAACTACAAGCCCTCACAAGTCTTTGTCTCCAGCACCACACCCAGGGCTCCAGCACTGCAACCCGGTTCCCCACTCACACCAGGGGGGCCCAGCCTGAGGCTGATTTTGTCATTGCAGTCTGCCGTCCCATGTCGGACGCGCTGTCCCCAGGCTTCCCTGTTGGTTGCATTTGCCTCCCTTGTCTGAAGGTAAACTTTAAATTCCATTTCTTGAGTTTATTCTCCATATTGTCCCTGGGATGATCTTTGGCTGACATAATCTATCTCCAGAACTACAAGCCCTCACCAGCCTTTGTCTTCACCATCGCACCCAGAGCTCTGGCCTGCAACCCGGTCAGCCACTCGCACCAGGGGGGCCCAGCCTGAGGCTGAGTTTGTCATTGCAGTGTGCCCAGAACTACAAGCCCTCACCAGTCTTTTTCTTCACCATCGCACCCAGAGCTCTGGCCTGCAACCCGGTCAGCCACTCGCACCAGGGGGGCCCAGCCTGAGGCTGAGTTTGTCATTGCAGTGTGCCCAGAACTACAAGCCCTCACCAGCCTTTGTCTTCACCATCGCACCCAGAGCTCTGGCCTGCAACCCGGTCCCCCACTCGCACCAGGGGTGCCCAGCCTTAGGGGGTGGTTGTCGTTGCAGTGGGCGTCGCCCTCTCGATCAAGCTTTCCCCAGGCCTCCCTGTTGGTTGCATTTGCCTCCCTTGTCTGAAGGTAAACTTTAAATTACATTTCTTGAGTTTATTCTCCATATTGTCCCTGGGATGATCTTTGGCTGACATAATCTTTCTCCAGAACGACAAGCCCTCACCAGCCTTTGTCTTCACCATCGCACCCAGAGCTTTGTCCTGCAACCCGGTCAGCCACTCGCACCAGGGGGGCCCAGCCTGAGGCCGGGTTTGTCATTGCAGTGTGCCGTCCCATGTCGGACGCGCTGTCACCAGGCCTCCCTGTTTGTTGCATTTGCCTCCCTTGTCTGAAGGTAAACTTTAAATTCCATTTCTTGAGTTTATTCTCCATATTGTCCCTGGGATGATCTTTGGCTGACATAATCTTTCTCCAGAACTACAAGCCCTCACCAGCCTTTGTCTTCACCATCGCACCCAGAGCTCTGGCCTGCAACCCGGTCAGCCACTCGCACCAGGGGGGCCCAGCCTGAGGCTGAGTTTGTCATTGCAGTGTGCCCAGAACTACAAGCCCTCACCAGCCTTTGTCTTCACCATCGCACCCAGAGCTCTGGCCTGCAACCTGGTCAGCCACTCGCACCAGGGGGGCCCAGCCTGAGGCCGAGTTTGTCATTGCAGTGTGCTCTCCCATGTCGGAAGCGCTGTCACCAGGCCTCCCTGTTGGTTGCATTTGCCTCCCTTGTCTGAAGGTAAACTTTAAATTCCATTTCTTGAGTTTATTCTCCATATTGTCCCTGGGATGATCTACGGCTGACTTAATCTTGCTCCAGAACTACAAGCCCTCACCAGCATGTGACTCCAGGCCACCCTGGGGCTCCAGCCAGGGCTCCAGCACTGCTGCCCGGTCCCCCACTCTCACCAGGGGTGCCCAGCCTTAGGGGGTGGTTGTCGTTGCAGTGGGCGTCGCCCTCTCGATCAAGCTTTCCCCAGGCCTCCCTGTTGGTTGCATTTGCCTCCCTTGTCTGAAGGTAAACTTTAAATTACATTTCTTGAGTTTATTCTCCATATTGTCCCTGGGATGATCTTTGGCTGACATAATCTTTCTCCAGAACGACAAGCCCTCACCAGCCTTTGTCTTCACCATCGCACCTAGAGCTTTGGCCTGCAACCCGGTCAGCCACTCGCACCAGGGGGGCCCAGCTTGAGGCCGGGTTTGTCATTGCAGTGTGCCCAGAACTACAAGCCCTCACCAGCCTTTGTCTTCACCATCGCACCCAGAGTTCTGGCCTGCAACCCGGTCACCCACTCGCACCAGGGGGGCCCTGCCTGAGGCCGAGTTTGTCATTGCAGTTTGCCGTCCCTTGTCGGACGCGCTGTCACCAGGCTTCCCTGTTGGTTGCATTTGCCTCCCTTGTCTGAAGATAAACTTTAAATTCCATTTCTTGAGTTTATTCTCCATATTGTCCCTGGGATGATCTTTGGCTGACATAATATTTCTCCAGAACTACAAGCCCTCACCAGCCTTTGTCTTCACCATCGCACCCAGAGCTCTGGCCTGCAACCCGGTCAGCCACTCGCACCAGGGGGGCCCAGCCTGAGGCTGAGTTTGTCATTGCAGTGTGCCCAGAACTACAAGCCCTCACCAGCCTTTGTCTTCACCATCGCACCCAGAGCTCTGGCCTGCAACCCGGTCAGCCACTCGCACCAGGGGGGCCCAGCCTGAGGCCGAGTTTGTCATTGCAGTGTGCTCTCCCATGTCGGACGCGCTGTCACCAGGCCTCCCTGTTGGTTGCATTTGCCTCCCTTGTCTGAAGGTAAACTTTAAATTCCATTTCTTGAGTTTATTCTCCATATTGTCCCTGGGATGATCTACGGCTGACTTAATCTTGCTCCAGAACTACAAGCCCTCACCAGCATGTGACTCCAGGCCACCCTGGGGCTCCAGCCAGGGCTCCAGCACTGCTGCCCGGTCCCCCATTCTCACCAGGGGTGCCCAGCCTTAGGGGGTGGTTGTCGTTGCAGTGGGCGTCGCCCTCTCGATCAAGCTTTCCCCAGGCCTCCCTGTTGGTTGCATTTGCCTCCCTTGTCTGAAGGTAAACTTTAAATTCCATTTCTTGAGTTTATTCTCCATATTGTCCCTGGGATGATCTTTGGCTGACATAATCTTTCTCCAGAACGACAAGCCCTCACCAGCCTTTGTCTTCACCATCGCACCCAGAGCTTTGTCCTGCAACCCGGTCAGCCACTTGCACCAGGGGGGCCCAGCCTGAGGCCGGGTTTGTCATTGCAGTGTGCTCTCCCATGTCGGACGCGCTGTCACCAGGCCTCCCTGTTTGTTGCATTTGCCTCCCTTGTCTGAAGGTAAACTTTAAATTCCATTTCTTGAGTTTATTCTCCATATTGTCCCTGGGATGATCTTTGGCTGACATAATCTTTCTCCAGAACTACAAGCCCTCACAAGCCTTTGTCTTCAGCACCGCACCAGGAGTTCCGCCTGTGCAACCTCGGTCCCCCACTCGCACCAGGGGGGCCCAGCCTGAGGCCGAGGTTGTCATTGCAGTGTGCCGCCTCACGTCGGACGAGCTGTCACCAGGCCTCCCTGTTGGTTGCATTTGCCTCCCTTGTCTGAAGGTAAACTTTAAATTACATTTCTTGAGTTTATTCTCCATATTGTCCCTGTGATGATCTTTGGCTGACTTAATCTTGCTCCAGAACTACAAGCCCTCACAAGTCTTTGTCTCCAGCACCACACCCAGGGCTCCAGCACTGCAACCCGGTCCCCCACTCACACCGGGGGGGCCCAACCTGAGGCTGATTTTGTCTTTGCAGTCTGCCGTCCCATGTCGGACGCGCTGTCACCAGGCCTCCCTGTTGGTTGCATTTGCCTCCCTTGTCTGAAGGTAAACTTTAAATTCCATTTCTTGAGTTTATTCTCCATATTGTCCCTGGGATGATCTTTGGCTGACATAATCTTTCTCCTGAACTACAAGCCCTCACCAGCATGTGACTCCAGGCCACCCTGGGGCTCCAGCCAGGGCTCCAGCACTGCTGCCCGGTACCCCACTCTCACCAGGGGTGCCCAGCCTTAGGGGGTGGTTGTCGTTGCAGTGGGCGTCGCCCTCTCGATCAAGCTTTCCCCAGGCCTCCCTGTTGGTTGCATTTGCCTCCCTTGTCTGAAGGTAAACTTTAAATTCCATTTCTTGAGTTTATTCTCCATATTGTGCCTGGGATGATCTTTGGCTGACATAATCTTTCTCCAGAACGACAAGCCCTCACCAGCCTTTGTCTTCACCATCGCACCCAGAGCTTTGTCCTGCAACCCGGTCAGCCACTCGCACCAGGGGGGCCCAGCCTGAGGCCGGGTTTGTCATTGCAGTGTGCCCAGAACTACAAGCCCTCACCAGCCTTTGTCTTCACCATCGCACCCAGAGCTCTGGCCGCAACCCGGTCACCCACTCGCACCAGGGGGGCCCTGCCTGAGGCCGAGTTTGTCATTGCAGTTTGCCGTCCCTTGTCGGACGCGCTGTCACCAGGCCTCCCTGTTGGTTGCATTTGCCTCCCTTGTCTGAAGGTAAACTTTAAATTCCATTTCTTGAGTTGATTCTACATATTGTCCCTGGGATGATCTTTGGCTGACATAATCTTTCTCCACAACTACAAGCCCTCACCAGCCTTTGTCTTCAGCACCGCACCAGGATTTCTGCCAGTGCAAACTCGGTCCCCCACTCGCACCAGGGGGGCCCAGCCTGAGGCCGAGTTTGTCATTGCAGTGTGCCGTCCCACATCGGACGCGCTGTCACCAGGCCTCCCTGTTGGTTGCATTTGCCTCCCTTGTCTGAAAGTAAACTTTAAATTCCATTTCTTGAGTTTAGTCTCCATATTGTCCCTGGGATGATCTTTGGCTGACATAATCTTTCTCCAGAACTACAAGCCCTCACAAGCCTTTGTCTCCAGCACCACACCCAGGGCTCCAGCACTGCAACCCGGTCCCCCACTCACACCAGGGGGGCCCAGCCTGAGGCTGATTTTGTCATTGCAGTGTGCCGTCCCTCATCGGACGCGCTATCACCAGGCCTCCCTTTCGGTTGCATTTGCCTCCCTTGTCTGAAGGTAAACTTTAAATTCCATTTCTTGAGTTTATTCTCCATATTGTGCCTGGGATGATCTACGGCTGACTTAATCTTGCTCCAGAACTATAAACCCTCACCAGCATGTGACTCCAGGCCAGACCGGGGCTCCAGCCAGCGCTCCAGCACTGTTTCCCGGTCCCCCACCCTCACCATGGGTGTCCAGCCTTAGGGGGTGGTTGTCGTTGCAGTGGGCGTCACCCTCTCGATCAAGCTTTCCCCAGGCCTCCCTGTTTGTTGCATTTGCCTCCCTTGTCTGAAGGTAAACTTTAAATTACATTTCTTGAGTTTATTCTCCATATTGTCCCTGGGATGATCTTTGGCTGACATAATCTTTCTCCAGAACTACAAGCCCTCACCAGCCTTTGTCTTCACCATCGCACCCAGAGCTCTGGCCTGCAACCTTGTCACCCACTCGCACCAAGGGGGCCCAGCCTGAGGCCGAGTTTGTCAGTGCAATGTGCTGTCCCATGTCGGACGCGCTGTCACCAGGCCTCCCTGTTGGTTGCATTTGCCTCCCTTGTCTGAAGGTAAACTTTAAATTCCATTTCTTGAGTTTATTCTCCATATTGTCCCTGGGATGATCTTTGGCTGACTTAATCTTGCTCCAGAACTACAAACCCTCACCAGCCTTTGTCTTCAGCACCGCACCAAGAGTTCCGTCAGTGCAACCTCGGTCCCCCACTCACACCAGGGGGGCCCAGCCTGAGGCCGAGGTTGTCATTGCAGTGTGCCGTTCCACATCAGACGCGCTGTCACCAGGCCTCCCTGTTGGTTGCATTTGCCTCCCTTGTCTGAAGGTAAACTTTAAATTCCATTTCTTGAGTTTATTCTCCATATTGTCCCTGGGATGATCTTTGGCTGACATAATCTTTCTCCAGAACTACAAGCCCTCACCAGCTTCTGTCTTCACCATCGCACCCAGAGCTACAGCACTCCAACCCGGTCCCCCACTCACACTAGGGGGGCCCAGCCTGAGGCCGAGTTTGTCATTGCAGTGTGCCGTCCCATGTCGGACGAGTTGTCACCAGGCCTCCCTGTTGGTTGCATTTGCCTCCCTTGTCTGAAGGTAAACTTTAAATTACATTTCTTGAGTTTATTCTCCATATTGTGCCTGGGATGATCTTTGGCTGACATAATCTTTCTCCAGAACTACAAGCCCTCACCAGCCTTTGTCTTCACCATCACACCCAGAGCTCTGGCCTGCAACCCGGTCACCCACTCGCACCAAGGGGGCCCAGCCTGAGGCCGAGTTTGTCATTGCAGTGTGCCGTTCCATGTCGGACGCGCTGTCACCAGGCCTCCCTGTTGGTTGCATTTGCCTCCCTTGTCTGAAGATAAACTTTAAATTCCATTTCTTGAGTTTATTCTCCATATTGTCCCTGGGATGATCTTTGGCTGACATAATCTTTCTCCAGAACTACAAGCCCTCACCAGCCTTTGTCTTCACCATCGCACCCAGAGCTCTGGCCTGCAACCCGGTCAGCCACTCGCACCAGGGGGGCCCAGCTTGAGGCCGGGTTTGTCATTGCAGTGTGCCCAGAACTACAAGCCCTCACCAGCCTTTGTCTTCACCATCGCACCCAGAGCTCTGGCCTGCAACCCGGTCACCCACTCGCACCAGGGGGGCCCTGCCTGAGGCCGAGTTTGTCATTGCAGTTTGCCGTCCCTTGTCGGACGCGCTGTCACCAGGCTTCCCTGTTGGTTGCATTTGCCTCCCTTGTCTGAAGGTAAACTTTAAATTCCATTTCTTGAGTTTATTCTCCATATTGTCCCTGGGATGATCTTTGGCTGACATAATATTTCTCCAGAACTACAAGCCCTCACCAGCCTTTGTCTTCACCATCGCACCCAGAGCTCTGGCCTGCAACCCGGTCAGCCACTCGCACCAGGGGGGCCCAGCCTGAGGCTGAGTTTGTCATTGCAGTGTGCCCAGAACTACAAGCCCTCACCAGCCTTTGTCTTCACCATCGCACCCAGAGCTCTGGCCTGCAACCCGGTCAGCCACTCGCACCAGGGGGGCCCAGCCTGAGGCCGAGTTTGTCATTGCAGTGTGCTCTCCCATGTCGGACGCGCTGTCACCAGGCCTCCCTGTTGGTTGCATTTGCCTCCCTTGTCTGAAGGTAAACTTTAAATTCCATTTCTTGAGTTTATTCTCCATATTGTCCCTGGGATGATCTACGGCTGACTTAATCTTGCTCCAGAACTACAAGCCCTCACCAGCATGTGACTCCAGGCCACCCTGGGGCTCCAGCCAGGGCTCCAGCACTGCTGCCCGGTCCCCCATTCTCACCAGGGGTGCCCAGCCTTAGGGGGTGGTTGTCGTTGCAGTGGGCGTCGCCCTCTCGATCAAGCTTTCCCCAGGCCTCCCTGTTGGTTGCATTTGCCTCCCTTGTCTGAAGGTAAACTTTAAATTCCATTTCTTGAGTTTATTCTCCATATTGTCCCTGGGATGATCTTTGGCTGACATAATCTTTCTCCAGAACGACAAGCCCTCACCAGCCTTTGTCTTCACCATCGCACCCAGAGCTTTGGCCTGCAACCCGGTCAGCCACTCGCACCAGGGAGGCCCAGCCTGAGGCCGGGTTGGTCATTGCAGTGTGCCCAGAACTACAAGCCCTCACCAGCCTTTGTCTTCACCATCGCACCCAGAGCTCTGGCCTGCAACCCGGTCACCCACTCGCACCAGGGGGGCCCTGCCTGAGGCCGAGTTTGTCATTGCAGTTTGCCGTCCCTTGTCGGACGCGCTGTCACCAGGCCTCCCTGTTGGTTGCATTTGCCTCCCTTGTCTGAAGGTAAACTTTAAATTCCATTTCTTGAGTTTATTCTCCATATTGTCCCTGGGATGATCTTTGGCTGACATAATCTTTCTCCAGAACTACATGCCTTCACCAGCCTTAGTCTTCACCATCGCACCCAGAGCTCTGGCCTGCAACCCGGTCAGCCACTCGCACCAGGGGGGCCCAGCCTGAGGCTGAGTTTGTCATTGCAGTGTGCCCAGAACTACAAGCCCTCACCAGCCTTTGTCTTCACCATCGCACCCAGAGCTCTGGCCTGCAACCCGGTCAGCCACTCGCACCAGGGGGGCCCAGCCTGAGGCCGAGTTTGTCATTGCAGTGTGCTCTCCCATGTCGGACGCGCTGTCACCAGGCCTCCCTGTTGGTTGCATTTGCCTCCCTTGTCTGAAGGTAAACTTTAAATTCCATTTCTTGAGTTTATTCTCCATATTGTCCCTGGGATGATCTACGGCTGACTTAATCTTGCTCCAGAACTACAAGCCCTCACCAGCATGTGACTCCAGGCCACCCTGGGGCTCCAGCCAGGGCTCCAGCACTGCTGCCCGGTCCCCCACTCTCACCAGGGGTGCCCAGCCTTAGGGGGTGGTTGTCGTTGCAGTGGGCGTCGCCCTCTCGATCAAGCCATCCCCAGGCCTCCCTGTTGGTTGCATTTGCCTCCCTTGTCTGAAGGTAAACTTTAAATTACATTTCTTGAGTTTATTCTCCATATTGTCCCTGGGATGATCTTTGGCTGACATAATCTTTCTCCAGAACGACAAGCCCTCACCAGCCTTTGTCTTCACCATCGCACCCAGAGCTTTGTCCTGCAACCCGGTCAGCCACTCGCATTAGGGGGGCCCTGCCTGAGGCCGGGTTTGTCATTGCAGTGTGCCGTCCCATGTCGGACGCGCTGTCACCAGGCCTCCCTGTTTGTTGCATTTGCCTCCCTTGTCTGAAGGTAAACTTTAAATTCCATTTCTTGAGTTTATTCTCCATATTGTCCCTGGGATGATCTTTGGCTGACATAATCTTTCTCCAGAACTACAAGCCCTCACAAGCCTTTGTCTTCAGCACCGCACCAGGAGTTCCGCCTGTGCAACCTCGGTCCCCCACTCGCACCAGGGGGGCCCAGCCTGAGGCCGAGGTTGTCATTGCAGTGTGCCGCCTCACGTCGGACGAGCTGTCACCAGGCCTCCCTGTTGGTTGCATTTGCCTCCCTTGTCTGAAGGTAAACTTTAAATTCCATTTCTTGAGTTTATTCTCCATATTGTCCCTGGGATGATCTTTGGCTGACATAATCTTTCTCCAGAACTACAAGCCCTCACCAGCCTTTGTCTTCACCATCGCACCCAGAGCTCTGGCCTGCTACCCGGTCAGCCACTGGCACCAGGGGGGCCCAGCCTAAGGCCGAGTTTGTCATTGCAGTGTGCCGTCCCATGTCGGACGCGCTGTCATCAGGCCTCCTTTTTGGTTGCATTTGCCTCCCTTGTCTGAAGGTAAACTTTAAATTCCATTTCTTGAGTTTATTCTCCATATTGTCCCTGGGATGATCTTTGGCTGACATAATCTTTCTCCTTAACTATAAGCCCTCACCAGCCTTTGTCTTCAGCACCGCACCAGGATTTCTGCCAGTGCAACCTCGGTCCCCCACTCGCACCAGGGGGGCCCAGCCTGAGGCCGAGGTTGTCATTGCAGCTTGCTGTTCCACGTCGGACGAGCTGTCACCAGGCCTCCCTGTTGGTTGCATTTGCCTCCCTTGTCTGAAGGTAAACTTTAAATTCCATTTCTTGTGTTTATTCTCCATATTGTCCCAGGGATGATCTTTGGCTGACTTAATCTTGCCCCAGAACTACAAGCCCTCACAAGTCTTTGTCTCCAGCACCACACCCAGGGCTCCAGCACTGCAACCCGGTTCCCCACTCACACCATGGGGGCCCAGCCTGAGGCTGATTTTGTCATTGCAGTCTGCCGTCCCATGTCGGACGCGCTGTCCCCAGGCTTCCCTGTTGGTTGCATTTGCCTCCCTTGTCTGAAGGTAAACTTTAAATTCCATTTCTTGAGTTTATTCTCCATATTGTCCCTGGGATGATCTTTGGCTGACATAATCTTTCTCCAGAACTACAAGCCCTCACCAGCCTTTGTCTTCACCATCGCACCCAGAGCTCTGGCCTGCAACCCGGTCAGCCACTCGCACCAGGGGGGCCCAGCCTGAGGCTGAGTTTGTCATTGCAGTGTGCCCAGAACTACAAGCCCTCACCAGCCTTTGTCTTCACCATCGCACCCAGAGCTCTGGCCTGCAACCTGGTCAGCCACTCGCACCAGGGGGGCCCAGCCTGAGGCCGAGTTTGTCATTGCAGTGTGCTCTCCCATGTCGGACGCGCTGTCACCAGGCCTCCCTGTTGGTTGCATTTGCCTCCCTTGTCTGAAGGTAAACTTTAAATTCCATTTCTTGAGTTTATTCTCCATATTGTCCCTGGGATGATCTACGGCTGACTTAATCTTGCTCCAGAACTACAAGCCCTCACAAGTCTTTGTCTCCAGCACCACACCCAGGGCTCCAGCACTGCAACCCGGTCCCCCACTCACACCGGGGGGGCCCAACCTGAGGCTGATTTTGTCTTTGCAGTCTGCCGTCCCATGTCGGACGCGCTGTCACCAGGCCTCCCTGTTGGTTGCATTTGCCTCCCTTGTCTGAAGGTAAACTTTAAATTCCATTTCTTGAGTTTATTCTCCATATTGTCCCTGGGATGATCTTTGGCTGACATAATCTTTCTCCAGAACTACAAGCCCTCACCAGCCTTTGTCTTCACCATCGCACCCAGAGCTCTGGCCTGCAACCCGGTCAGCCACTCGCACCAGGGGGCCCAGCCTGAGGCCTAGTTTTTCATTGCAGTGTGCCGTCCCATGTCTGACGTGCTGTCACCAGTCCTCCCTGTTGGTTGCATTTGCCTCCCTTGTCTGAAGGTAAACTTTAAATTCCATTTCTTGAGTTTATTCTCCATATTGTCCCTGGGATGATCTTTGGCTGACATAATCTTTCTCCTGAACTACAAGCCCTCACCAGCATGTGACTCCAGGCCACCCTGGGGCTCCAGCCAGGGCTCCAGCACTGCTGCCCGGTCCCCCACTCTCACCAGGGGTGCCCAGCCTTAAGGGGTGGTTGTCGTTTCAGTGGGCGTCGCCCTCTCGATCAAGCTTTCCCCAGGCCTCCCTGTTGGTTGCATTTGCCTCCCTTGTCTGAAGGTAAACTTTAAATTCCATTTCTTGAGTTTATTCTCCATATTGTCCCTGGGATGATCTTTGGCTGACATAATCTTTCTCCAGAACGACAAGCCCTCACCAGCCTTTGTCTTCACCATCGCACCCAGAGCTTTGTCCTGCAACCCGGTCAGCCACTCGCACCAGAGGGGCCCAGGCTGAGGCCGGGTTTGTCATTGCAGTGTGCCCAGAACTACAAGCCCTCACCAGCCTTTGTCTTCACCATCGCACCCAGAGCTCTGGCCGCAACCCGGTCACCCACTCGCACCAGGGGGGCCCAGCCTGAGGCCGAGTTTGTCATTGCAGTTTGCCGTCCCTTGTCGGACGCGCTGTCACCAGGCCTCCCTGTTGGTTGCATTTGCCTCCCTTGTCTGAAGGTAAACTTTAAATTCCATTTCTTGAGTTGATTCTACATATTGTCCCTGGGATGATCTTTGGCTGACATAATCTTTCTCCAGAACTACAAGCCCTCACCAGCCTTTGTCTTCAGCACCGCACCAGGATTTCTGCCAGTGCAAACTCGGTCCCCCACTCGCACCAGGGGGGCCCAGCCTGAGGCCGAGGTTGTCATTGCAGTGTGCCGTCCCACATCGGACGCGCTGTCACCAGGCCTCCCTGTTGGTTGCATTTGCCTCCCTTGTCTGAAAGTAAACTTTAAATTCCATTTCTTGAGTTTAGTCTCCATATTGTCCCTGGGATGATCTTTGGCTGACATAATCTTTCTCCAGAACTACAAGCCCTCACAAGCCTTTGTCTCCAGCACCACACCCAGGGCTCCAGCACTGCAACCCGGTCAGCCACTCGCACCAGGGGGGCCCAGCCTGAGGCCTAGTTTTTCATTGCAGTGTGCCGTCCCATGTCGGACGTGCTGTCACCAGGCCTCCCTGTTGGTTGCATTTGCCTCCCTTGTCTGAAGGTAAACTTTAAATTCCATTTCTTGAGTTTATTCTCCATATTGTCCCTGGGATGATCTTTGGCTGACATAATCTTTCTCCTTAACTACAAGCCCTCACCAGCATGTGACTCCAGGCCACCCTGGGGCTCCAGCCAGGGCTCCAGCACTGCTGCCCGGTACCCCACTCTCACCAGGGGGGCCCAGCCTGAGGCCGAGGTTGTCATTGCAGTGTGCCGTCCCACATCGGACGCGCAGTCACCATGCCTCCCTGTTGGTTGCATTTGCCTCCCTTGTCTGAAGGTAAACTTTAAATTCCAATTCTTGAGTTTATTCTCCATATTGTCCCTGGGATGATCTTTGGCTGACATAATCTTTCTCCAGAACTACAAGCCCTCACCAGCCTTTGTCTTCACCATCGCACCCAGAGCTCTGGCCTGCTACCCGGTCAGCCACTGGCACCACGGGGGCCCAGCCTAAGGCCGAGTTTGTCATTGCAGTGTGCCGTCCCATGTCGGACGCGCTGTCATCAGGCCTCCTTTTTGGTTGCATTTGCCTCCCTTGTCTGAAGGTAAACTTTAAATTCCATTTCTTGAGTTTATTCTCCATATTGTCCCTGGGATGATTTTTGGCTGACATAATCTTTCTCCAGAACTACAAGCCCTCACCAGCCTTTGTCTTCAGCACCGCACCAGGATTTCTGCCAGTGCAACCTCGGTCCCCCACTCGCACCAGGGGGGCCCAGCCTGAGGCCGAGGTTGTCATTGCAGCTTGCCGTTCCACGTCGGACGAGCTGTCACCAGGCCTCCCTGTTGGTTGCATTTGCCTCCCTTGTCTGAAGGTAAACTTTAAATTCCATTTCTTGTGTTTATTCTCCATATTGTCCCAGGGATGATCTTTGGCTGACTTAATCTTGCTCCAGAACTACAAGCCCTCACAAGTCTTTGTCTCCAGCACCACACCCAGGGCTCCAGCACTGCAACCCGGTTCCCCACTCACACCAGGGGGGCCCAGCCTGAGGCTGATTTTGTCATTGCAGTCTGCCGTCCCATGTCGGACGCGCTGTCCCCAGGCTTCCCTGTTGGTTGCATTTGCCTCCCTTGTCTGAAGGTAAACTTTAAATTCCATTTCTTGAGTTTATTCTCCATATTGTCCCTGGGATGATCTACGGCTGACTTAATCTTGCTCCAGAACTACAAGCCCTCACCAGCATGTGACTCCAGGCCACCCTGGGGCTCCAGCCAGGGCTCCAGCACTGCTGCCCGGTCCCCCACTCTCACCAGGGGTGCCCAGCCTTAGGGGGTGGTTGTCGTTTCAGTGGGCGTCGCCCTCTCGATCAAGCTTTCCCCAGGCCTCCCTGTTGGTTGCATTTGCCTCCCTTGTCTGAAGGTAAACTTTAAATTCCATTTCTTGAGTTCATTCTCCATATTGTCCCTGGGATGATCTTTGGCTGACATAATCTTTCTCCAGAACGACAAGCCCTCACCAGCCTTTGTCTTCACCATCGCACCCAGAGCTTTGTCCTGCAACCCGGTCAGCCACTCGCACCAGGGGGGCCCAGCCTGAGGCCGGGTTTGTCATTGCAGTGTGCCCAGAACTACAAGCCCTCACCAGCCTTTGTCTTCACCATCGCACCCAGAGCTCTGGCCGCAACCCGGTCACCCACTCGCACCAGGGGGGCCCTGCCTGAGGCCGAGTTTGTCATTGCAGTTTGCCGTCCCTTGTCGGACGCGCTGTCACCAGGCCTCCCTGTTGGTTGCATTTGCCTCCCTTGTCTGAAGGTAAACTTTAAATTCCATTCCTTGAGTTGATTCTACATATTGTCCCTGGGATGATCTTTGGCTGACATAATCTTTCTCCAGAACTACAAGCCCTCACCAGCCTTTGTCTTCAGCACCGCACCAGGATTTCTGCCAGTGCAAACTCGGTCCCCCACTCGCACCAGGGGGGCCCAGCCTGAGGCCGAGGTTGTCATTGCAGTGTGCCGTCCCACATCGGACGCGCTGTCACCAGGCCTCCCTGTTGGTTGCATTTGCCTCCCTTGTCTGAAAGTAAACTTTAAATTCCATTTCTTGAGTTTAGTCTCCATATTGTCCCTGGGATGATCTTTGGCTGACATAATCTTTCTCCAGAACTACAAGCCCTCACAAGCCTTTGTCTCCAGCACCACACCCAGGGCTCCAGCACTGCAACCCGGTCCCCCACTCACACCAGGGGGGCCCAGCCTGAGGCTGATTTTGTCATTGCAGTGTGCCGTCCCACATCGGACGCGCTATCACCAGGCCTCCCTTTCGGTTGCATTTGCCTCCCTTGTCTGAAGGTAAACTTTAAATTCCATTTCTTGAGTTTATTCTCCATATTGTGCCTGGGATGATCTACGGCTGACTTAATCTTGCTCCAGAACTATAAGCCCTCACCAGCATGTGACTCCAGGCCAGACCGGGGCTCCAGCCAGCGCTCCAGCACTGTTTCCCGGTCCCCCACCCTCACCATGGGTGTCCAGCCTTAGGGGGTGGTTGTCGTTGCAGTGGGCGTCACCCTCTCGATCAAGCTTTCCCCAGGCCTCCCTGTTGGTTGCATTTGCCTCCCTTGTTTGAAGGTAAACTTTAAATTACATTTCTTGAGTTTATTCTCCATATTGTCCCTGGGATGATCTTTGGCTGACATAATCTTTCTCCAGAACTACAAGCCCTCACCAGCCTTTGTCTTCACCATCGCACCCAGAGCTCTGGCCTGCAACCTTGTCACCCACTCGCACCAAGGGGGCCCAGCCTGAGGCCGAGTTTGTCAGTGCAATGTGCTGTCCCATGTCGGACGCGCTGTCACCAGGCCTCCCTGTTGGTTGCATTTGCCTCCCTTGTCTGAAGGTAAACTTTAAATTCCATTTCTTGAGTTTATTCTCCATATTGTCCCTGGGATGATCTTTGGCTGACTTAATCTTGCTCCAGAACTACAAACCCTCACCAGCCTTTGTCTTCAGCACCGCACCAGGAGTTCCGTCAGTGCAACCTCGGTCCCCCACTCACACCAGGGGGGCCCAGCCTGAGGCCGAGGTTGTCATTGCAGTGTGCCGTTCCACATCGGACGCGCTGTCACCAGGCCTCCCTGTTGGTTGCTTTTGCCTCCCTTGTCTGAAGGTAAACTTTAAATTCCATTTCTTGTGTTCATTCTCCATATTGTCCCTGGGATGATCTTTGGCTGACATAATCTGTCTCCAGAACTACAAGCCCTCACCAGCTTCTGTCTTCACCATCGCACCCAGAGCTACAGCACTCCAACCCGGTCCCCCACTCACACTAGGGGGGCCCAGCCTGAGGCCGAGTTTGTCATTGCAGTGTGCCGTCCCATGTCGGACGAGTTGTCACCAGGCCTCCCTGTTGGTTGCATTTGCCTCCCTTGTCTGAAGGTAAACTTTAAATTCCATTTCTTGAGTTTATTCTCCATATTGTGCCTGGGATGATCTTTGGCTGACATAATCTTTCTCCAGAACTACAAGCCCTCACCAGCCTTTGTCTTCACCATCACACCCAGAGCTCTGGCCTGCAACCCGGTCACCCACTCGCACCAAGGGGGCCCAGCCTGAGGCCGAGTTTGTCATTGCAGTGTGCCGTTCCATGTCGGACGCGCTGTCACCAGGCCTCCCTGTTGGTTGCATTTGCCTCCCTTGTCTGAAGGTAAACTTTAAATTCCATTTCTTGAGTTTATTCTCCATATTGTCCCTGGGATGATCTTTGGCTGACTTTATCTTGCTCCAGAACTACAAGCCCTCACCAGCATGTGACTCCAGGCCAGACCGGGGTTCCAGCCAGGCTTCCAGCACTGCTGCCCGGTCCGCCACCCTCACCAGGGGTGTCCAGCCTTAGGGGGTGGTTGTCGTTGCATTGGGCGTCGCCCTCTCGATCAAGCTTTCCCCAGGCCTCCCTGTTGGTTGCATTTGCCTCCCTTGTCTGAAGGTAAACTTTAAATTCCATTTCTTGTGTTTATTCTCCATATTGTCCCAGGGATGATCTTTGGCTGACTTAATCTTGCTCCAGAACTACAAGCCCTCACAAGTCTTTGTCTCCAGCACCACACCCAGGGCTCCAGCACTGCAACCCGGTTCCCCACTCACACCAGGGGGGCCCAGCCTGAGGCTGATTTTGTCATTGCAGTCTGCCGTCCCATGTCGGACGCGCTGTCCCCAGGCTTCCCTGTTGGTTGCATTTGCCTCCCTTGTCTGAAGGTAAACTTTAAATTCCATTTCTTGAGTTTATTCTCCATATTGTCCCTGGGATGATCTTTGGCTGACATAATCTATCTCCAGAACTACAAGCCCTCACCAGCCTTTGTCTTCACCATCGCACCCAGAGCTCTGGCCTGCAACCCGGTCAGCCACTCGCACCAGGGGGGCCCAGCCTGAGGCTGAGTTTGTCATTGCAGTGTGCCCAGAACTACAAGCCCTCACCAGCCTTTGTCTTCACCATCGCACCCAGAGCTCTGGCCTGCAACCCGGTCAGCCACTCGCACCAGGGGGGCCCAGCCTGAGGCTGAGTTTGTCATTGCAGTGTGCCCAGAACTACAAGCCCTCACCAGCCTTTGTCTTCACCATCGCACCCAGAGCTCTGGCCTGCAACCCGGTCCCCCACTCGCACCAGGGGTGCCCAGCCTTAGGGGGTGGTTGTCGTTGCAGTGGGCGTCGCCCTCTCGATCAAGCTTTCCCCAGGCCTCCCTGTTGGTTGCATTTGCCTCCCTTGTCTGAAGGTAAACTTTAAATTACATTTCTTGAGTTTATTCTCCATATTGTCCCTGGGATGATCTTTGGCTGACATAATCTTTCTCCAGAACGACAAGCCCTCACCAGCCTTTGTCTTCACCATCGCACCCAGAGCTTTGTCCTGCAACCCGGTCAGCCACTCGCACCAGGGGGGCCCAGCCTGAAGCCGGGTTTGTCATTGCAGTGTGCCGTCCCATGTCGGACGCGCTGTCACCAGGCCTCCCTGTTGGTTGCATTTGCCTCCCTTGTCTGAAGGTAAACTTTAAATTCCATTTCTTGAGTTTATTCTCCATATTGTCCCTGGGATGATCTTTGGCTGACATAATCTTTCTCCAGAACTACAAGCCCTCACCAGCCTTTGTCTTCACCATCGCACCCAGAGCTCTGGCCTGCAACCCGGTCAGCCACTCGCACCAGGGGGGCCCAGCCTGAGGCTGAGTTTGTCATTGCAGTGTGCCCAGAACTACAAGCCCTCACCAGCCTTTGTCTTCACCATCGCACCCAGAGCTCTGGCCTGCAACCTGGTCAGCCACTCGCACCAGGGGGGCCCAGCCTGAGGCCGAGTTTGTCATTGCAGTGTGCTCTCCCATGTCGGAAGCGCTGTCACCAGGCCTCCCTGTTGGTTGCATTTGCCTCCCTTGTCTGAAGGTAAACTTTAAATTCCATTTCTTGAGTTTATTCTCCATATTGTCCCTGGGATGATCTACGGCTGACTTAATCTTGCTCCAGAACTAAAAGCCCTCACCAGCATGTGACTCCAGGCCACCCTGGGGCTCCAGCCAGGGCTCCAGCACTGTTGCCCGGTCCCCCACTCTCACCAGTGGTGCCCAGCCTTAGGGGGTGGTTGTCGTTGCAGCGGGCGTCGCCCTCTCGATCAAGCTTTCCCCAGGCCTCCCTGTTGGTTGCATTTGCCTCCCTTGTCTGAAGGTAAACTTTAAATTCCATTTCTTGAGTTTATTCTCCATATTGTCCCTGGGATGATCTTTGGCTGACATAATCTTTCTCCAGAACGACAAGCCCTCACCAGCCTTTGTCTTCACCATCGCACCTAGAGCTTTGGCCTGCAACCCGGTCAGCCACTCGCACCAGGGGGGCCCAGCTTGAGGCCGGGTTTGTCATTGCAGTGTGCCCAGAACTACAAGCCCTCACCAGCCTTTGTCTTCACCATCGCACCCAGAGCTCTGGCCTGCAACCCGGTCACCCACTCGCACCAGGGGGGCCCAGCCTGAGGCCGAGTTTGTCATTGCAGTTTGCCGTCCCTTGTCGGACGCGCTGTCACCAGGCTTCCCTGTTGGTTGCATTTGCCTCCCTTGTCTGAAGGTAAACTTTAAATTCCATTTCTTGAGTTTATTCTCCATATTGTCCCTGGGATGATCTTTGGCTGACATAATCTTTCTCCAGAACTACAAGCCCTCACCAGCCTTTGTCTTCACCATCGCACCCAGAGCTCCGGCCTGCAACCCGGTCAGCCACTCGCACCAGGGGGGCCCAGCCTGAGGCTGAGTTTGTCATTGCAGTGTGCCCAGAACTACAAGCCCTCACCAGCTTTTGTCGTCACCATCGCACCCAGAGCTCTGGCCTGCAACCTGGTCAGCCACTCGCACCAGGGGGGCCCAGCCTGAGGCCGAGTTTGTCATTGCAGTGTGCTCTCCCATGTCGGAAGCGCTGTCACCAGGCCTCCCTGTTGGTTGCATTTGCCTCCCTTGTCTGAAGGTAAACTTTAAATTCCATTTCTTGAGTTTATTCTCCATATTGTCCCTGGGATGATCAACGGCTGACTTAATCTTGCTCCAGAACTACAAGCCCTCACCAGCATGTGACTCCAGGCCACCCTGGGGCTCCAGCCAGGGCTCCAGCACTGCTGCCCGGTCCCCCACTCTCACCAGGGGTGCCCAGCCTTAGGGGGTGGTTGTCGTTGCAGTGGGCGTCGCCCTCTCGATCAAGCTTTCCCCAGGCCTACCTGTTGGTTGCATTTGCCTCCCTTGTCTGAAGGTAAACTTTAAATTCCATTTCTTGAGTTTATTCTCCATATTGTCCCTGGGATGATCTTTGGCTGATATAATCTTTCTCCAGAACGACAAGCCCTCACCAGCCTTTGTCTTCACCATCGCACCCAGAGCTCTGGCCTGCAACCCGGTCAGCCACTCGCACCAGGGGGGCCCAGCCTGAGGCTGAGTTTGTCATTGCAGTGTGCCCAGAACTACAAGCCCTCACCAGCCTTTGTCTTCACCATCGCACCCAGAGCTCTGGCCTGCAACCCGGTCCCCCACTCGCACCAGGGGTGCCCAGCCTTAGGGGGTGGTTGTCGTTGCAGTGGGCGTCGCCCTCTCGATCAAGCTTTCCCCAGGCCTCCCTGTTGGTTGCATTTGCCTCCCTTGTCTGAAGGTAAACTTTAAATTACATTTCTTGAGTTTATTCTCCATATTGTCCCTGGGATGATCTTTGGCTGACATAATCTTTCTCCAGAACGACTAGCCCTCACCAGCCTTTGTTTTCACCATCGCACCTAGAGCTTTGGCCTGCAACCCGGTCAGCCACTCGCACCAGGGGGGCCCAGCTTGAGGCCGGGTTTGTCATTGCAGTGTGCCCAGAACTACAAGCCCTCACCAGCCTTTGTCTTCACCATCGCACCCAGAGCTCTGGCCTGCAACCCGGTCACCCACTCGCACCAGGGGGGCCCTGCCTGAGGCCGAGTTTGTCATTGCAGTTTGCCGTCCCTTGTCGGACGCGCTGTCACCAGGCTTCCCTGTTGGTTGCATTTGCCTCCCTTGTCTGAAGGTAAACTTTAAATTCCATTTCTTGAGTTTATTCTCCATATTGTCCCTGGGATGATCTTTGGCTGACATAATCTTTCTCCAGAACTACAAGCCCTCACCAGCCTTTGTCTTCACCATCGCACCCAGAGCTCTGGCCTGCAACCCGGTCAGCCACTCGCACCAGGGGGGCCCAGCCTGAGGCTGAGTTTGTCATTGCAGTGTGCCCAGAACTACAAGCCCTCACCAGCTTTTGTCTTCACCATCGCACCCAGAGCTCTGGCCTGCAACCTGGTCAGCCACTCGCACCAGGGGGGCCCAGCCTGAGGCCGAGTTTGTCATTGCAGTGTGCTCTCCCATGTCGGAAGCGCTGTCACCAGGCCTCCCTGTTGGTTGCATTTGCCTCCCTTGTCTGAAGGTAAACTTTAAATTCCATTTCTTGAGTTTATTCTCCATATTGTCCCTGGGATGATCAACGGCTGACTTAATCTTGCTCCAGAACTACAAGCCCTCACTAGCATGTGACTCCAGGCCACCCTGGGGCTCCAGCCAGGGCTCCAGCACTGCTGCCCGGTCCCCCACTCTCACCAGGGGTGCCCAGCCTTAGGGGGTGGTTGTCGTTGCAGTGGGCGTCGCCCTCTCGATCAAGCTTTCCCCAGGCCTCCCTGTTGGTTGCATTTGCCTCCCTTGTCTGAAGGTAAACTTTAAATTCCATTTCTTGAGTTTATTCTCCATATTGTCCCTGGGATGATCTTTGGCTGATATAATCTTTCTCCAGAACGACAAGCCCTCACCAGCCTTTGTCTTCACCATCGCACCTAGAGCTTTGGCCTGCAACCCGGTCAGCCACTCGCACCAGGGGGGCCCAGCTTGAGGCCGGGTTTGTCATTGCAGTGTGCCCAGAACTACAAGCCCTCACCAGCCTTTGTCTTCACCATCGCACCCAGAGCTCTGGCCTGCAACCCGGTCACCCACTCGCACCAGGGGGGCCCTGCCTGAGGCCGAGTTTGTCATTGCAGTTTGCCGTCCCTTGTCGGACGCGCTGTCACCAGGCTTCCCTGTTGGTTGCATTTGCCTCCCTTGTCTGAAGGTAAACTTTAAATTCCATTTCTTGAGTTTATTCTCCATATTGTCCCTGGGATGATCTTTGGCTGACATAATCTTTCTCCAGAACTACAAGCCCTCACCAGCCTTTGTCTTCACCATCGCACCCAGAGCTCTGGCCTGCAACCCGGTCAGCCACTCGCACCAGGGGGGCCCAGCCTGAGGCTGAGTTTGTCATTGCAGTGTGCCCAGAACTACAAGCCCTCACCAGCCTTTGTCTTCACCATCGCACCCAGAGCTCTGGCCTGCAACCCGGTCAGCCACTCGCACCAGGGGGGCCCAGCCTGAGGCCGAGTTTGTCATTGCAGTGTGCTCTCCCATGTCGGACGCGCTGTCACCAGGCCTCCCTGTTGGTTGCATTTGCCTCCCTTGTCTGAAGGTAAACTTTAAATTCCATTTCTTGAGTTTATTCTCCATATTGTCCCTGGGATGATCTACGGCTGACTTAATCTTGCTCCAGAACTAAAAGCCCTCACCAGCATGTGACTCCAGGCCACCCTGGGGCTCCAGCCAGGGCTCCAGCACTGCTGCCCGGTCCCCCACTCTCACCAGGGGTGCCCAGCCTTAGGGGGTGGTTGTCGTTGCAGCGGGCGTCGCCCTCTCGATCAAGCTTTCCCCAGGCCTCCCTGTTGGTTGCATTTGCCTCCCTTGTCTGAAGGTAAACTTTAAATTCCATTTCTTGAGTTTATTCTCCATATTGTCCCTGGGATGATCTTTGGCTGACATAATCTTTCTCCAGAACGACAAGCCCTCACCAGCCTTTGTCTTCACCATCGCACCTAGAGCTTTGGCCTGCAACCCGGTCAGCCACTCGCACCAGGGGGGCCCAGCTTGAGGCCGGGTTTGTCATTGCAGTGTGCCCAGAACTACAAGCCCTCACCAGCCTTTGTCTTCACCATCGCACCCAGAGCTCTGGCCTGCAACCCGGTCACCCACTCGCACCAGGGGGGCCCTGCCTGAGGCCGAGTTTGTCATTGCAGTTTGCCGTCCCTTGTCGGACGCGCTGTCACCAGGCTTCCCTGTTGGTTGCATTTGCCTCCCTTGTCTGAAGGTAAACTTTAAATTCCATTTCTTGAGTTTATTCTCCATATTGTCCCTGGGATGATCTTTGGCTGACATAATCTTTCTCCAGAACTACAAGCCCTCACCAGCCTTTGTCTTCACCATCGCACCCAGAGCTCTGGCCTGCAACCCGGTCAGCCACTCGCACCAGGGGGGCCCAGCCTGAGGCTGAGTTTGTCATTGCAGTGTGCCCAGAACTACAAGCCCTCACCAGCTTTTGTCGTCACCATCGCACCCAGAGCTCTGGCCTGCAACCTGGTCAGCCACTCGCACCAGGGGGGCCCAGCCTGAGGCCGAGTTTGTCATTGCAGTGTGCTCTCCCATGTCGGAAGCGCTGTCACCAGGCCTCCCTGTTGGTTGCATTTGCCTCCCTTGTCTGAAGGTAAACTTTAAATTCCATTTCTTGAGTTTATTCTCCATATTGTCCCTGGGATGATCAACGGCTGACTTAATCTTGCTCCAGAACTACAAGCCCTCACCAGCATGTGACTCCAGGCCACCCTGGGGCTCCAGCCAGGGCTCCAGCACTGCTGCCCGGTCCCCCACTCTCACCAGGGGTGCCCAGCCTTAGGGGGTGGTTGTCGTTGCAGTGGGCGTCGCCCTCTCGATCAAGCTTTCCCCAGGCCTACCTGTTGGTTGCATTTGCCTCCCTTGTCTGAAGGTAAACTTTAAATTCCATTTCTTGAGTTTATTCTCCATATTGTCCCTGGGATGATCTTTGGCTGATATAATCTTTCTCCAGAACGACAAGCCCTCACCAGCCTTTGTCTTCACCATCGCACCCAGAGCTCTGGCCTGCAACCCGGTCAGCCACTCGCACCAGGGGGGCCCAGCCTGAGGCTGAGTTTGTCATTGCAGTGTGCCCAGAACTACAAGCCCTCACCAGCCTTTGTCTTCACCATCGCACCCAGAGCTCTGGCCTGCAACCCGGTCCCCCACTCGCACCAGGGGTGCCCAGCCTTAGGGGGTGGTTGTCGTTGCAGTGGGCGTCGCCCTCTCGATCAAGCTTTCCCCAGGCCTCCCTGTTGGTTGCATTTGCCTCCCTTGTCTGAAGGTAAACTTTAAATTACATTTCTTGAGTTTATTCTCCATATTGTCCCTGGGATGATCTTTGGCTGACATAATCTTTCTCCAGAACGACTAGCCCTCACCAGCCTTTGTTTTCACCATCGCACCTAGAGCTTTGGCCTGCAACCCGGTCAGCCACTCGCACCAGGGGGGCCCAGCTTGAGGCCGGGTTTGTCATTGCAGTGTGCCCAGAACTACAAGCCCTCACCAGCCTTTGTCTTCACCATCGCACCCAGAGCTCTGGCCTGCAACCCGGTCACCCACTCGCACCAGGGGGGCCCTGCCTGAGGCCGAGTTTGTCATTGCAGTTTGCCGTCCCTTGTCGGACGCGCTGTCACCAGGCTTCCCTGTTGGTTGCATTTGCCTCCCTTGTCTGAAGGTAAACTTTAAATTCCATTTCTTGAGTTTATTCTCCATATTGTCCCTGGGATGATCTTTGGCTGACATAATCTTTCTCCAGAACTACAAGCCCTCACCAGCCTTTGTCTTCACCATCGCACCCAGAGCTCTGGCCTGCAACCCGGTCAGCCACTCGCACCAGGGGGGCCCAGCCTGAGGCTGAGTTTGTCATTGCAGTGTGCCCAGAACTACAAGCCCTCACCAGCTTTTGTCTTCACCATCGCACCCAGAGCTCTGGCCTGCAACCTGGTCAGCCACTCGCACCAGGGGGGCCCAGCCTGAGGCCGAGTTTGTCATTGCAGTGTGCTCTCCCATGTCGGAAGCGCTGTCACCAGGCCTCCCTGTTGGTTGCATTTGCCTCCCTTGTCTGAAGGTAAACTTTAAATTCCATTTCTTGAGTTTATTCTCCATATTGTCCCTGGGATGATCAACGGCTGACTTAATCTTGCTCCAGAACTACAAGCCCTCACTAGCATGTGACTCCAGGCCACCCTGGGGCTCCAGCCAGGGCTCCAGCACTGCTGCCCGGTCCCCCACTCTCACCAGGGGTGCCCAGCCTTAGGGGGTGGTTGTCGTTGCAGTGGGCGTCGCCCTCTCGATCAAGCTTTCCCCAGGCCTCCCTGTTGGTTGCATTTGCCTCCCTTGTCTGAAGGTAAACTTTAAATTCCATTTCTTGAGTTTATTCTCCATATTGTCCCTGGGATGATCTTTGGCTGATATAATCTTTCTCCAGAACGACAAGCCCTCACCAGCCTTTGTCTTCACCATCGCACCTAGAGCTTTGGCCTGCAACCCGGTCAGCCACTCGCACCAGGGGGGCCCAGCTTGAGGCCGGGTTTGTCATTGCAGTGTGCCCAGAACTACAAGCCCTCACCAGCCTTTGTCTTCACCATCGCACCCAGAGCTCTGGCCTGCAACCCGGTCACCCACTCGCACCAGGGGGGCCCTGCCTGAGGCCGAGTTTGTCATTGCAGTTTGCCGTCCCTTGTCGGACGCGCTGTCACCAGGCTTCCCTGTTGGTTGCATTTGCCTCCCTTGTCTGAAGGTAAACTTTAAATTCCATTTCTTGAGTTTATTCTCCATATTGTCCCTGGGATGATCTTTGGCTGACATAATCTTTCTCCAGAACTACAAGCCCTCACCAGCCTTTGTCTTCACCATCGCACCCAGAGCTCTGGCCTGCAACCCGGTCAGCCACTCGCACCAGGGGGGCCCAGCCTGAGGCTGAGTTTGTCATTGCAGTGTGCCCAGAACTACAAGCCCTCACCAGCCTTTGTCTTCACCATCGCACCCAGAGCTCTGGCCTGCAACCCGGTCAGCCACTCGCACCAGGGGGGCCCAGCCTGAGGCCGAGTTTGTCATTGCAGTGTGCTCTCCCATGTCGGACGCGCTGTCACCAGGCCTCCCTGTTGGTTGCATTTGCCTCCCTTGTCTGAAGGTAAACTTTAAATTCCATTTCTTGAGTTTATTCTCCATATTGTCCCTGGGATGATCTTTGGCTGACTTAATCTTGCTCCAGAACTACAAACCCTCACCAGCCTTTGTCTTCAGCACCGCACCAGGAGTTCCGTCAGTGCAACCTCGGTCCCCCACTCACACCAGGGGGGCCCAGCCTGAGGCCGAGGTTGTCATTGCAGTGTGCCGTTCCACATCGGACGCGCTGTCACCAGGCCTCCCTGTTGGTTGCTTTTGCCTCCCTTGTCTGAAGGTAAACTTTAAATTCCATTTCTTTAGATTATTCTCCATATTGTCCCTGGGATGATCTTTGGCTGACATAATCTGTCTCCAGAACTACAAGCCCTCACCAGCTTCTGTCTTCACCATCGCACCCAGAGCTACAGCACTCCAACCCGGTCCCCCACTCACACTAGGGGGGCCCAGCCTGAGGCCGAGTTTGTCATTGCAGTGTGCCGTCCCATGTCGGACGAGTTGTCACCAGGCCTCCCTGTTGGTTGCATTTGCCTCCCTTGTCTGAAGGTAAACTTTAAATTCCATTTCTTGAGTTTATTCTCCATATTGTGCCTGGGATGATCTTTGGCTGACATAATCTTTCTCCAGAACTACAAGCCCTCACCAGCCTTTGTCTTCACCATCACACCCAGAGCTCTGGCCTGCAACCCGGTCACCCACTCGCACCAAGGGGGCCCAGCCTGAGGCCGAGTTTGTCATTGCAGTGTGCCGTTCCATGTCGGACGCGCTGTCACCAGGCCTCCCTGTTGGTTGCATTTGCCTCCCTTGTCTGAAGGTAAACTTTAAATTCCATTTCTTGAGTTTATTCTCCATATTGTCCCTGGGATGATCTTTGGCTGACATAATCTTTCTCCAGAACGACAAGCCCTCACCAGCCTTTGTCTTCACCATCGCACCCAGAGCTTTGTCCTGCAACCCGGTCAGCCACTCGCACCAGGGGGGCCCAGGCTGAGGCCGGGTTTGTCATTGCAGTGTGCCCAGAACTACAAGCCCTCACCAGCCTTTGTCTTCACCATCGCACCCAGAGCTCTGGCCGCAACCCGGTCACCCACTCGCACCAGGTGGGCCCTGCCTGAGGCTGAGTTTGTCATTGCAGTTTGCCGTCCCTTGCCGGACGCGCTGTCACCAGGCCTCCCTGTTGGTTGCATTTGCCTCCCTTGTCTGAAGGTAAACTTTAAATTCCATTTCTTGAGTTGATTCTACATATTGTCCCTGGGATGATCTTTGGCTGACATAATCTTTCTCCAGAACTACAAGCCCTCACCAGCCTTTGTCTTCAGCACCGCACCAGGATTTCTGCCAGTGCAAACTCGGTCCCCCACTCGCACCAGGGGGGCCCAGCCTGAGGCCGAGGTTGTCATTGCAGTGTGCCGTCCCACATCGGACGCGCTGTCACCAGGCCTCCCTGTTGGTTGCATTTGCCTCCCTTGTCTGAAAGTAAACTTTAAATTCCATTTCTTGAGTTTAGTCTCCATATTGTCCCTGGGATGATCTTTGGCTGACATAATCTTTCTCCAGAACTACAAGCCCTCACAAGCCTTTGTCTTCAGCACCGCACCAGGAGTTCCGCCAGTGCAACCTCGGTCCCCTACTCGCACCAGGGGGGCCCAGCCTGATGCCGAGGTTGTCATTGCAGCTTGCCGTTCCACGTCGGACGAGCTGTCACCAGGCCTCCCTGTTGGTTGCATTTGCCTCCCTTGTCTGAAGGTAAACTTTAAATTCCATTTCTTGTGTTTATTCTCCATATTGTCTCAGGGATGATCTTTGGCTGACTTAATCTTGCTCCAGAACTACAAGCCCTCACAAGTCTTTGTCTCCAGCACCACACCCAGGGCTCCAGCACTGCTGCCCGGTTCCCCACTCACACCAGGGGGGCCCAGCCTGAGGCTGATTTTGTCATTGCAGTCTGCCGTCCCATGTCGGACGCGCTGGCCCCAGGCTTCCCTGTTGGTTGCATTTGCCTCCCTTGTCTGAAGGTAAACTTTAAATTCCATTTCTTGAGTTTATTCTCCATATTGTCCCTGGGATGATCTTTGGCTGACATAATCTATCTCCAGAACTACAAGCCCTCACCAGCCTTTGTCTTCACCATCGCACCCAGAGCTCTGGCCTGCAACCCGGTCAGCCACTCGCACCAGGGGGGCCCAGCCTGAGGCTGAGTTTGTCATTGCAGTGTGCCCAGAACTACAAGCCCTCACCAGCCTTTGTCTTCACCATCGCACCCAGAGCTCTGGCCTGCAACCCGGTCAGCCACTCGCACCAAGGGGGCCCAGCCTGAGGCCGAGTTTGTCATTGCAGTGTGCCGTTCCATGTCGGACGCGCTGTCACCAGGCCTCCCTGTTGGTTGCATTTGCCTCCCTTGTCTGAAGGTAAACTTTAAATTCCATTTCTTTAGATTATTCTCCATATTGTCCCTGGGATGATCTTTGGCTGACATAATCTGTCTCCAGAACTACAAGCCCTCACCAGCTTCTGTCTTCACCATCGCACCCAGAGCTACAGCACTCCAACCCGGTCCCCCACTCACACTAGGGGGGCCCAGCCTGAGGCCGAGTTTGTCATTGCAGTGTGCCGTCCCATGTCGGACGAGTTGTCACCAGGCCTCCCTGTTGGTTGCATTTGCCTCCCTTGTCTGAAGGTAAACTTTAAATTCCATTTCTTGAGTTTATTCTCCATATTGTGCCTGGGATGATCTTTGGCTGACATAATCTTTCTCCAGAACTACAAGCCCTCACCAGCCTTTGTCTTCACCATCACACCCAGAGCTCTGGCCTGCAACCCGGTCACCCACTCGCACCAAGGGGGCCCAGCCTGAGGCCGAGTTTGTCATTGCAGTGTGCCGTTCCATGTCGGACGCGCTGTCACCAGGCCTCCCTGTTGGTTGCATTTGCCTCCCTTGTCTGAAGGTAAACTTTAAATTCCATTTCTTGAGTTTATTCTCCATATTGTCCCTGGGATGATCTTTGGCTGACATAATCTTTCTCCAGAACGACAAGCCCTCACCAGCCTTTGTCTTCACCATCGCACCCAGAGCTTTGTCCTGCAACCCGGTCAGCCACTCGCACCAGGGGGGCCCAGGCTGAGGCCGGGTTTGTCATTGCAGTGTGCCCAGAACTACAAGCCCTCACCAGCCTTTGTCTTCACCATCGCACCCAGAGCTCTGGCCGCAACCCGGTCACCCACTCGCACCAGGTGGGCCCTGCCTGAGGCCGAGTTTGTCATTGCAGTTTGCCGTCCCTTGCCGGACGCGCTGTCACCAGGCCTCCCTGTTGGTTGCATTTGCCTCCCTTGTCTGAAGGTAAACTTTAAATTCCATTTCTTGAGTTGATTCTACATATTGTCCCTGGGATGATCTTTGGCTGACATAATCTTTCTCCAGAACTACAAGCCCTCACCAGCCTTTGTCTTCAGCACCGCACCAGGATTTCTGCCAGTGCAAACTCGGTCCCCCACTCGCACCAGGGGGGCCCAGCCTGAGGCCGAGGTTGTCATTGCAGTGTGCCGTCCCACATCGGACGCGCTGTCACCAGGCCTCCCTGTTGGTTGCATTTGCCTCCCTTGTCTGAAAGTAAACTTTAAATTCCATTTCTTGAGTTTAGTCTCCATATTGTCCCTGGGATGATCTTTGGCTGACATAATCTTTCTCCAGAACTACAAGCCCTCACAAGCCTTTGTCTTCAGCACCGCACCAGGAGTTCCGCCAGTGCAACCTCGGTCCCCTACTCGCACCAGGGGGGCCCAGCCTGATGCCGAGGTTGTCATTGCAGCTTGCCGTTCCACGTCGGACGAGCTGTCACCAGGCCTCCCTGTTGGTTGCATTTGCCTCCCTTGTCTGAAGGTAAACTTTAAATTCCATTTCTTGTGTTTATTCTCCATATTGTCTCAGGGATGATCTTTGGCTGACTTAATCTTGCTCCAGAACTACAAGCCCTCACAAGTCTTTGTCTCCAGCACCACACCCAGGGCTCCAGCACTGCTGCCCGGTTCCCCACTCACACCAGGGGGGCCCAGCCTGAGGCTGATTTTGTCATTGCAGTCTGCCGTCCCATGTCGGACGCGCTGGCCCCAGGCTTCCCTGTTGGTTGCATTTGCCTCCCTTGTCTGAAGGTAAACTTTAAATTCCATTTCTTGAGTTTATTCTCCATATTGTCCCTGGGATGATCTTTGGCTGACATAATCTATCTCCAGAACTACAAGCCCTCACCAGCCTTTGTCTTCACCATCGCACCCAGAGCTCTGGCCTGCAACCCGGTCAGCCACTCGCACCAGGGGGGCCCAGCCTGAGGCTGAGTTTGTCATTGCAGTGTGCCCAGAACTACAAGCCCTCACCAGCCTTTGTCTTCACCTTCGCACCCAGAGCTCTGGCCTGCAACCCGGTCAGCCACTCGCACCAGGGGGGCCCAGCCTGAGGCTGAGTTTGTCATTGCAGTGTGCCCAGAACTACAAGCCCTCACCAGCCTTTGTCTTCACCATCGCACCCAGAGCTCTGGCCTGCAACCCGGTCCCCCACTCGCACCAGGGGTGCCCAGCCTTAGGGGGTGGTTGTCGTTGCAGTGGGCGTCGCCCTCTCGATCAAGCTTTCCCCAGGCCTCCCTGTTGGTTGCATTTGCCTCCCTTGTCTGAAGGTAAACTTTAAATTACATTTCTTGAGTTTATTCTCCATATTGTCCCTGGGATGATCTTTGGCTGACATAATCTTTCTCCAGAACGACTAGCCCTCACCAGCCTTTGTCTTCACCATCGCACCCAGAGTTTTGTCCTGCAACCCGGTCAGCCACTCGCACCAGGGGGGCCCAGCCTGAGGCCGGGTTTGTCATTGCAGTGTGCCATCCCATGTCGGACGCGCTGTCACCAGGCCTCCCTGTTTGTTGCATTTGCCTCCCTTGTCTGAAGGTAAACTTTAAATTCCATTTCTTGAGTTTATTCTCCATATTGTCCCTGGGATGATCTTTGGCTGACATAATCTTTCTCCAGAACTACAAGCCCTCACCAGCCTTTGTCTTCAGCACCGCACCAGGAGTTCCGCCAGTGCAACCTTGGTCCCCCACCCTCACCAGGGGTGTCCAGCCTTAGGGGGTGGTTATCGTTGCAGTGGGCGTCGCCCTCTTGATCAAGCTTTCACCAGGCCTCCCTGTTGGTTGCATTTGCCTCCCTTGTCTGAAGGTAAACTTTAAATTACATTTCTTGAGTTTATTCTCCATATTGTGCCTGGGATGATCTTTGGCTGACATAATCTTTCTCCAGAACGACAAGCCCTCACCAGCCTTTGTCTTCACCATCGCACCCAGAGCTTTGGCCTGCAACCCGGTCAGCCACTCGCACCAGGGAGGCCCAGCCTGAGGCCGGGTTTGTCATTGCAGTGTGCCCAGAACTACAAGCCCTCACCAGCCTTTGTCTTCACCATCGCACCCAGAGCTCTGGCCTGCAACCCGGTCAGCCACTCGCACCAGGGGGGCCCTGCCTGAGGCCGAGTTTGTCATTGCAGTTTGCCGTCCCTTGTCGGACGCGCTGTCACCAGGCCTCCCTGTTGGTTGCATTTGCCTCCCTTGTCTGAAGGTAAACTTTAAATTCCATTTCTTGAGTTTATTCTCCATATTGTCCCTGGGATGATCTTTGGCTGACATAATCTTTCTCCAGAACTACAAGCCCTCACCAGCCTTTGTCTTCACCATCGCACCCAGAGCTCTGGCCTGCAACCCGGTCAGCCACTCGCACCAGGGGGGCCCAGCCTGAGGCCTAGTTTTTCATTGCAGTGTGCCGTCCCATGTCGGACGTGCTGTCACCAGGCCTCCCTGTTGGTTGCATTTGCCTCCCTTGTCTGAAGGTAAACTTTAAATTCCATTTCTTGAGTTTATTCTCCATATTGTCCCTGGGATGATCTTTGGCTGACATAATCTTTCTCCTTAACTACAAGCCCTCACCAGCATGTGACTCCAGGCCACCCTGGGGCTCCAGCCAGGGCTCCAGCACTGCTGCCCGGTACCCCACTCTCACCAGGGGGGCCCAGCCTGAGGCCGAGGTTGTCATTGCAGTGTGCCGTCCCACATCGGACGCGCTGTCACCAGATCTCCCTGTTGGTTGCATTTGCCTCCCTTGTCTGAAGGTAAACTTTAAATTCCATTTCTTGAGTTTATTCTCCATATTGTCCCTGGGATGATCTTTGGCTGACATAATCTTTCTCCAGAACTACAAGCCCTCACCAGCCTTTGTCTTCACCATCGCACCCAGAGCTCTGGCCTGCTACCCGGTCAGCCACTGGCACCAGGGGGGCCCAGCCTAAGGCCGAGTTTGTCATTGCAGTGTGCCGTCCCATGTCGGACGCGCTGTCATCAGGCCTCCTTTTTGGTTGCATTTGCCTCCCTTGTCTGAAGGTAAACTTTAAATTCCATTTCTTGAGTTTATTCTCCATATTGTCCCTGGGATGATTTTTGGCTGACATAATCTTTTTCCAGAACTACAAGCCCTCACCAGCCTTTGTCTTCAGCACCGCACCAGGATTTCTGCCAGTGCAACCTCGGTCCCCCACTCGCACCAGGGAGGCCCAGCCTGAGGCCGAGGTTGTCATTGCAGCTTGCCGTTCCACGTCGGACGAGCTGTCACCAGGCCTCCCTGTTGGTTGCATTTGCCTCCCTTGTCTGAAGGTAAACTTTAAATTCCATTTCTTGTGTTTATTCTCCATATTGTCCCAGGGATGATCTTTGGCTGACTTAATCTTGCTCCAGAACTACAAGCCCTCACAAGTCTTTGTCTCCAGCACCACACCCAGGGCTCCAGCACTGCAACCCGGTTCCCCACTCACACCAGGGGGGCCCAGCCTGAGGCTGATTTTGTCATTGCAGTCTGCCGTCCCATGTCGGACGCGCTGTCCCCAGGCTTCCCTGTTGGTTGCATTTGCCTCCCTTGTCTGAAGGTAAACTTTAAATTCCATTTCTTGAGTTTATTCTCCATATTGTCCCTGGGATGATCTACGGCTGACTTAATCTTGCTCCAGAACTACAAGCCCTCACCAGCATGTGACTCCAGGCCACCCTGGGGCTCCAGCCAGGGCTCCAGCACTGCTGCCCGGTCCCCCACTCTCACCAGGGGTTCCCAGCCTTAGGGGGTGGTTGTCGTTTCAGTGGGCGTCGCCCTCTCGATCAAGCTTTCCCCAGGCCTCCCTGTTGGTTGCATTTGCCTCCCTTGTCTGAAGGTAAACTTTAAATTCCATTTCTTGAGTTTATTCTCCATATTGTCCCTAGGATGATCTTTGGCTGACATAATCTTTCTCCAGAACGACAAGCCCTCACCAGCCTTTGTCTTCACCATCGCACCCAGAGCTTTGTCCTGCAACCCGGTCAGCCACTCGCACCAGGGGGGCCCAGCCTGAGGCCGGGTTTGTCATTGCAGTGTGCCCAGAACTACAAGCTCTCACCAGCCTTTGTCTTCACCATCGCACCCAGAGCTCTGGCCGCAACCCGGTCACCCACTCGCACCAGGGGGGCCCTGCCTGAGGCCGAGTTTGTCATTGCAGTTTGCCGTCCCTTGTCGGACGCGCTGTCACCAGGCCTCCCTGTTGGTTGCATTTGCCTCCCTTGTCTGAAGGTAAACTTTAAATTCCATTCCTTGAGTTGATTCTACATATTGTCCCTGGGATGATCTTTGGCTGACATAATCTTTCTCCAGAACTACAAGCCCTCACCAGCCTTTGTCTTCAGCACCGCACCAGGATTTCTGCCAGTGCAAACTCGGTCCCCCACTCGCACCAGGGGGGCCCAGCCTGAGGCCGAGGTTGTCATTGCAGTGTGCCGTCCCACATCGGACGCGCTGTCACCAGGCCTCCCTGTTGGTTGCATTTGCCTCCCTTGTCTGAAAGTAAACTTTAAATTCCATTTCTTGAGTTTAGTCTCCGAATTGTCCCTGGGATGATCTTTGGCTGACATAATCTTTCTCCAGAACTACAAGCCCTCACAAGCCTTTGTCTCCAGCACCACACCCAGGGCTCTAGCACTGCAACCCGGTCCCCCAATCACACCAGGGGGGCCCAGCCTGAGGCTGATTTTGTCATTGCAGTGTGCCGTCCCACATCGGACGCGCTATCACCAGGCCTCCCTTTCGGTTGCATTTGCCTCCCTTGTCTGAAGGTAAACTTTAAATTCCATTTCTTGAGTTTATTCTCCATATTGTGCCTGGGATGATCTACGGCTGACTTAATCTTGCTCCAGAACTATAAGCCCTCACCAGCATGTGACTCCAGGCCAGACCGGGGCTCCAGCCAGCGCTCCAGCACTGTTTCCCGGTCCCCCACCCTCACCATGGGTGTCCAGCCTTAGGGGGTGGTTGTCGTTGCAGTGGGCGTCACCCTCTCGATCAAGCTTTCCCCAGGCCTCCCTGTTGGTTGCATTTGTCTCCCTTGTTTGACGGTAAACTTTAAATTACATTTCTTGAGTTTATTCTCCATATTGTCCCTGGGATGATCTTTGGCTGACATAATCTTTCTCCAGAACTACAAGCCCTCACCAGCCTTTGTCTTCACCATCGCACCCAGAGCTCTGGCCTGCAACCTTGTCACCCACTCGCACCAAGGGGGCCCAGCCTGAGGCCGAGTTTGTCAGTGCAATGTGCTGTCCCATGTCGGACGCGCTGTCACCAGGCCTCCCTGTTGGTTGCATTTGCCTCCCTTGTCTGAAGGTAAACTTTAAATTCCATTTCTTGAGTTTATTCTCCATATTGTCCCTGGGATGATCTTTGGCTGACTTAATCTTGCTCCAGAATTACAAACCCTCACCAGCCTTTGTCTTCAGCACCGCACCAGGAGTTCCGTCAGTGCAACCTCGGTCCCCCACTCACACCAGGGGGGCCCAGCCTGAGGCCGAGATTGTCATTGCAGTGTGCCGTTCCACATCGGACGCGCTGTCACCAGGCCTCCCTGTTGGTTGCTTTTGCCTCCCTTGTCTGAAGGTAAACTTTAAATTCCATTTCTTTAGATTATTCTCCATATTGTCCCTGGGATGATCTTTGGCTGACATAATCTGTCTCCAGAACTACAAGCCCTCACCAGCTTCTGTCTTCACCATCGCACCCAGAGCTACAGCACTCCAACCCGGTCCCCCACTCACACTAGGGGGGCCCAGCCTGAGGCCGAGTTTGTCATTGCAGTGTGCCGTCCCATGTCGGACGAGTTGTCACCAGGCCTCCCTGTTGGTTGCATTTGCCTCCCTTGTCTGAAGGTAAACTTTAAATTCCATTTCTTGAGTTTATTCTCCATATTGTGCCTGGGATGATCTTTGGCTGACATAATCTTTCTCCAGAACTACAAGCCCTCACCAGCCTTTGTCTTCACCATCACACCCAGAGCTCTGGCCTGCAACCCGGTCACCCACTCGCACCAAGGGGGCCCAGCCTGAGGCCGAGTTTGTCATTGCAGTGTGCCGTTCCATGTCGGACGCGCTGTCACCAGGCCTCCCTGTTGGTTGCATTTGCCTCCCTTGTCTGAAGGTAAACTTTAAATTCCATTTCTTGAGTTTATTCTCCATATTGTCCCTGGGATGATCTACGGCTGACTTTATCTTGCTCCAGAACTACAAGCCCTCACCAGCATGTGACTCCAGGCCAGACCAGGGTTCCAGCCAGGCTTCCAGCACTGCTGCCCGGTCCGCCACCCTCACCAGGGGTGTCCAGCCTTAGGGGGTGGTTGTCGTTGCATTGGGCGTCGCCCTCTCGATCAAGCTTTCCCCAGGCCTCCCTGTTGGTTGCATTTGCCTCCCTTGTCTGAAGGTAAACTTTAAATTCCATTTCTTGAGTTTATTCTCCATATTGTCCCTGGGATGATCTTTGGCTGACATAATCTTTCTCCAGAACTACAAGCCCTCACCAGCCTTTGTCTTCAGCACCGCACCAGGAGTTCCGCCAGTGCAACCTTGGTCCCCCACCCTCACCAGGGGTGTCCAGCCTTAGGGGGTGGTTATCGTTGCAGTGGGCGTCGCCCTCTTGATCAAGCTTTCACCAGGCCTCCCTGTTGGTTGCATTTGCCTCCCTTGTCTGAAGGTAAACTTTAAATTCCATTTCTTGAGTTTATTCTCCATATTGTGCCTGGGATGATCTTTGGCTGACATAATCTTTCTCCAGAACGACAAGCCCTCACCAGCCTTTGTCTTCACCATCGCACCCAGAGCTTTGGCCTGCAACCCGGTCAGCCACTCGCACCAGGGGGGCCCAGCCTGAGGCCGGGTTTGTCATTGCAGTGTGCCCAGAACTACAAGCCCTCACCAGCCTTTGTCTTCACCATCGCACCCAGAGCTCTGGCCTGCAACCCGGTCACCCACTCGCACCAGGGGGGCCCTGCCTGAGGCCGAGTTTGTCATTGCAGTTTGCCGTCCCTTGTCGGACGCGCTGTCACCAGGCTTCCCTGTTGGTTGCATTTGCCTCCCTTGTCTGAAGGTAAACTTTAAATTCCATTTCTTGAGTTTATTCTCCATATTGTCCCTGGGATGATCTTTGGCTGACATAATCTTTCTCCAGAACTACAAGCCTTCACCAGCCTTTGTCTTCACCATCGCACCCAGAGCTCTGGCCTGCAACCCGGTCAGCCACTCGCACCAGGGGGGCCCAGCCTGAGGCTGAGTTTGTCATTGCAGTGTGCCCAGAACTACAAGCCCTCACCAGCCTTTGTCTTCACCATCGCACCCAGAGCTCTGGCCTGCAACCCGGTCAGCCACTCTCACCAGGGGGGCCCAGCCTGAGGCCGAGTTTGTCATTGCAGTGTGCTCTCCCATGTCGGACGCGCTGTCACCAGGCCTCCCTGTTGGTTGCATTTGCCTCCCTTGTCTGAAGGTAAACTTTAAATTCCATTTCTTGAGTTTATTCTCCATATTGTCCCTGGGATGATCTACGGCTGACTTAATCTTGCTCCAGAACTACAAGCCCTCACCAGCATGTGACTCCAGGCCACCCTGGGGCTCCAGCCAGGGCTCCAGCACTGCTGCCCGGTCTCCCACTCTCACCAGGGGTGCCCAGCCTTAGGGGGTGGTTGTCGTTGCAGTGGGCGTCGCCCTCTCGATCAAGCTTTCCCCAGGCCTCCCTGTTGGTTGCATTTGCCTCCCTTGTCTGAAGGTAAACTTTAAATTCCATTTCTTGAGTTTATTCTCCATATTGTCCCTGGGATGATCTTTGGCTGACATAATCTTTCTCCAGAACTACAAGCCCTCACAAGCCTTTGTCTTCAGCACCGCACCAGGAGTTCCGCCTGTGCAACCTCGTTCCCCACTCGCACCAGGGGGGCCCAGCCTGAGGCCGAGGTTGTCATTGCAGTGTGCCGCCTCACGTCGGACGAGCTGTCACCAGGCCTCCCTGTTGGTTGCATTTGCCTCCCTTGTCTGAAGGTAAACTTTAAATTACATTTCTTGAGTTTATTCTCCATATTGTCCCTGGGATGATCTTTGGCTGACTTAATCTTGCTCCAGAACTACAAGCCCTCACAAGTCTTTCTCTCCAGCACCACACCCAGGGCTCCAGCACTGCAACCCGGTCCCCCACTCACACCGGGGGGGCCCAACCTGAGGCTGATTTTGTCTTTGCAGTCTGCCGTCCCATGTCGGACGCGCTGTCACCAGGCCTCCTTGTTGGTTGCATTTGCCTCCCTTGTCTGAAGGTAAACTTTAAATTCCATTTCTTGAGTTTATTCTCCATATTGTCCCTGGGATGATCTTTGGCTGACATAATCTTTCTCCAGAACTACAAGCCCTCACCAGCCTTTGTCTTCACCATCGCACCCAGAGCTCTGGCCTGCAACCCGGTCAGCCACTCGCACCAGGGGGGCCCAGCCTGAGGCCTAGTTTTTCATTGCAGTGTGCCGTCCCATGTCGGACGTGCTGTCACCAGGCCTCCCTGTTGGTTGCATTTGCCTCCCTTGTCTGAAGGTAAACTTTAAATTCCATTTCTTGAGTTTATTCTCCATATTGTCCCTGGGATGATCTTTGGCTGACATAATCTTTCTCCTTAACTACAAGCCCTCACCAGCATGTGACTCCAGGCCACCCTGGGGCTCCAGCCAGGGCTCCAGCACTGCTGCCCGGTACCCCACTCTCACCAGGGGGGCCCAGCCTGAGGCCGAGGTTGTCATTGCAGTGTGCCGTCCCACATCGGACGCGCTGTCACCATGCCTCCCTGTTGGTTGCATTTGCCTCCCTTGTCTGAAGGTAAACTTTAAATTACATTTCTTGAGTTTATTCTCCATATTGTCCCTTGGATGATCTTTGGCTGACATAATCTTTCTCCAGAACTACAAGCCCTCACCAGCCTTTGTCTTCAGCACCGCACCAGGATTTCTGCCAGTGCAACCTCGGTCCCCCACTCGCACCAGGGGGGCCCAGCCTGAGGCCGAGGTTGTCATTGCAGCTTGCCGTTCCACGTCGGACGAGCTGTCACCAGGCCTCCCTGTTGGTTGCATTTGCCTCCCTTGTCTGAAGGTAAACTTTAAATTCCATTTCTTGTGTTTATTCTCCATATTGTCCCAGGGATGATCTTTGGCTGACTTAATCTTGCTCCAGAACTACAAGCCCTCACAAGTCTTTGTCTCCAGCACCACACCCAGGGCTCCAGCACTGCAACCCGGTTCCCCACTCACACCAGGGGGGCCCAGCCTGAGGCTGATTTTGTCATTGCAGTCTGCCGTCCCATGTCGGACGCGCTGTCCCCAGGCTTCCCTGTTGGTTGCATTTGCCTCCCTTGTCTGAAGGTAAACTTTAAATTCCATTTCTTGAGTTTATTCTCCATATTGTCCCTGGGATGATCTTTGGCTGACATAATCTTTCTCCAGAACTACAAGCCCTCACCAGCCTTTGTCTTCACCATCGCACCCAGAGCTCTGGCCTGCAACCCGGTCAGCCACTCGCACCAGGGGGGCCCAGCCTGAGGCTGAGTTTGTCATTGCAGTGTGCCCAGAACTACAAGCCCTCACCAGCCTTTGTCTTCACCATCGCACCCAGAGCTCTGGCCTGCAACCTGGTCAGCCACTCGCACCAGGGGGGCCCAGCCTGAGGCTGAGTTTGTCATTGCAGTGTGCTCTCCCATGTCGGATGCGCTGTCACCAGGCCTCCCTGTTGGTTGCATTTGCCTCCCTTGTCTGAAGGTAAACTTTAAATTCCATTTCTTGAGTTTATTCTCCATATTGTCCCTGGGATGATCTACGGCTGACTTAATCTTGCTCCAGAACTACAAGCCCTCACCAGCATGTGACTCCAGGCCACCCTGGGGCTCCAGCCAGGGCTCCAGCACTGCTGCCCGGTCCCCCACTCTCACCAGGGGTGCCCAGCCTTAGGGGGTGGTTGTCGTTGCAGTGGGCGTCGCCTTCTCGATCAAGCTTTCCCCAGGCCTCCCTGTTGGTTGCATTTGCCTCCCTTGTCTGAAGGTAAACTTTAAATTACATTTCTTGAGTTTATTCTCCATATTGTCCCTGGGATGATCTTTGGCTGACATAATCTTTCTCCAGAACGACAAGCCCTCACCAGCCTTTGTCTTCACCATCGCACCCAGAGCTTTGGCCTGCAACCCGGTCAGCCACTCGCACCAGGGGGGCCCAGCCTGAGGCCGGGTTTGTCATTGCAGTGTGCCCAGAACTACAAGCCCTCACCAGCCTTTGTCTTCACCATCGCACCCAGAGCTCTGGCCTGCAACCCGGTCACCCACTCGCACCAGGGGGGCCCTGCCTGAGGCCGAGTTTGTCATTGCAGTTTGCCGTCCCTTGTCGGACCCGCTGTCATCAGGCTTCCCTGTTGGTTGCATTTGCCTCCCTTGTCTGAAGGTAAACTTTAAATTCCATTTCTTGAGTTTATTCTCCATATTGTCCCTGGGATGATCTTTGGCTGACATAATCTTTCTCCAGAACTACAAGCCCTCACCAGCCTTTGTCTTCACCATCGCACCCAGAGCTATGGCCTGCAACCCGGTCAGCCACTCGCACCAGGGGGGCCCAGCCTGAGGCTGAGTTTGTCATTGCAGTGTGCCCAGAACTACAAGCCCTCACCAGCCTTTGTCTTCACCATCGCACCCAGAGCTCTGGCCTGCAACCCGGTCAGCCACTCGCACCAGGGGGGCCCAGCCTGAGGCCGAGTTTGTCATTGCAGTGTGCTCTCCCATGTCGGACGCGCTGTCACCAGGCCTCCCTGTTGGTTGCATTTGCCTCCCTTGTCTGAAGGTAAACTTTAAATTCCATTTCTTGAGTTTATTCTCCATATTGTCCCTGGGATGATCTACGGCTGACTTAATCTTGCTCCAGAACTACAAGCCCTCACCAGCATGTGACTCCAGGCCACCCTGGGGCTCCAGCCAGGGCTCCAGCACTGCTGCCCGGTCCCCCACTCTCACCAGGGGTGCCCAGCCTTAGGGGGTGGTTGTCGTTGCAGTGGGCGTCGCCCTCTCGATCAAGCTTTCCCCAGGCCTCCCTGTTGGTTGCATTTGCCTCCCTTGTCTGAAGGTAAACTTTAAATTCCATTTCTTGAGTTTATTCTCCATATTGTCCCTGGGATGATCTTTGGCTGACATAATCTTTCTCCAGAACGACAAGCCCTCACCAGCCTTTGTCTTCACCATCGCACCCAGAGCTTTGTCCTGCAACCCGGTCAGCCACTCGCACCAGGGGGGCCCAGCCTGAGGCCGGGTTTGTCATTGCAGTGTGCCCAGAACTACAAGCCCTCACCAGCCTTTGTCTTCACCATCGCACCCAGAGCTCTGGCCGCAACCCGGTCACCCAATCGCACCAGGGGGGCCCTGCCTGAGGCCGAGTTTGTCATTGCAGTTTGCCGTCCCTTGTCGGACGCGCTGTCACCAGGCCTCCCTGTTGGTTGCATTTGCCTTCCTTGTCTGAAGGTAAACTTTAAATTCCATTCCTTGAGTTGATTCTACATATTGTCCCTGGGATGATCTTTGGCTGACATAATCTTTCTCCAGAACTACAAGCCCTCACCAGCCTTTGTCTTTAGCACCGCACCAGGATTTCTGCCAGTGCAAACTCGGTCCCCCACTCGCACCAGGGGGGCCCAGCCTGAGGCCGAGGTTGTCATTGCAGTGTGCCGTCCCTTGTCGGATGCGCTGTCACCAGGCCTCCCTGTTGGTTGCATTTGCCTCCCTTGTCTGAAGGTAAACTTTAAATTCCATTCCTTGAGTTGATTCTACATATTGTCCCTGGGATGATCTTTGGCTGACATAATCTTTCTCCAGAACTACAAGCCCTCACCAGCCTTTGTCTTCAGCACCGCACCAGGATTTCTGCCAGTGCAAACTCGGTCCCCCACTCGCACCAGGGGGGCCCAGCCTGAGGCCGAGGTTGTCATTGCAGTGTGCCGTCCCTTGTCGGACGCGCTGTCACCAGGCCTCCCTGTTGGTTGCATTTGCCTCCCTTGTCTGAAAGTAAACTTTAAATTCCATTTCTTGAGTTTATTCTCCATATTGTGCCTGGGATGATCTACGGCTGACTTAATCTTGCTCCAGAACTATAAGCCCTCACCAGCATGTGACTCCAGGCCAGACCGGGGCTCCAGCCAGCGCTCCAGCACTGTTTCCCGGTTCCCCACCCTCACCATGGGTGTCCAGCCTTAGGGGGTGGTTGTCGTTGCAGTGGGCGTCACCCTCTCGATCAAGCTTTCCCCAGGCCTCCCTGTTGGTTGCATTTGCCTCCCTTGTCTGAAGGTAAACTTTAAATTACATTTCTTCACCATCGCACCCAGAGCTCTGGCCTGCAACCTTGTCACCCACTCGCACCAAGGGGGCCCAGGCTGAGGCCGAGTTTGTCAGTGCAATGTGCTGTCCCATGTCGGACGCGCTGTCACCAGGCCTCCCTGTTGGTTGCATTTGCCTCCCTTGTCTGAAGGTAAACTTTAAATTCCATTTCTTGAGTTTATTCTCCATATTGTCCCTGGGATGATCTTTGGCTGACTTAATCTTGCTCCAGAACTACAAGCCCTCACCAGCCTTTGTCTTCACCATCGCACCCAGAGCTCTGGCCTGCAACCCGGTCAGCCACTCGCACCAGGGGGGCCCAGCCTGAGGCTGAGTTTGTCATTGCAGTGTGCCCAGAACTACAAGCCCTCACCAGCCTTTGTCTTCACCATCGCACCCAGAGCTCTGGCCTGCAACCCGGTCAGCCACTCGCACCAGGGGGGCCCTGCCTGAGGCCGAGTTTGTCATTGCAGTGTGCTCTCCCATGTTGGACGCGCTGTCACCAGGCCTCCCTGTTGGTTGCATTTTCCTCCCTTGTCTGAAGGTAAACTTTAAATTCCATTTCTTGAGTTTATTCTCCATATTGTCCCTGGGATGATCCATGGCTGACATAATCTTTCTCCAGAACTACAAGCCCTCACCAGCCTTTGTCTTCACCATCGCACCCAGAGCTCTGGCCTGCTACCCGGTCAGCCTCTGTCACCAGGGGGGCCCAGCCTAAGGCCGAGTTTGTCATTGCAGTGTGCCGTCCCATGTCGGACGCGCTGTCATCAGGCCTCCTTTTTGGTTGCATTTGCCTCCCTTGTCTGAAGGTAAACTTTAAATTCCATTTCTTGAGTTTATTCTCCATATTGTCCCTGGGATGATCTTTGGCTGACATAATCTTTCTCCAGAACTACAAGCCCTCACCAGCCTTTGTCTTCAGCACCGCACCAGGATTTCTGCCAGTGCAAAATCGGTCCCCCACTCGCACCAGGGGTGCCCAGCCTGAGGCCGAGGTTGTCATTGCAGTGTGCCGTCCCACATCGGACGCGCTGTCACCAGGCCTCCCTGTTGGTTGCATTTGCCTCCTTTGTCTGAAGGTAAACTTTAAATTCCCTTTCTTGAGTTTATTCTCCATATTGTCCCTCGGATGATCTACGGCTGACTTAATCTTGCTCCAGAACTACAAGCCCTCACCAGCATGTGACTCCAGGCCACCCTGGGTTTCCAGCCAAGGCTCCAGCACTGCTGCCCGGTCCCCCACTTTCACCAGGGGTTCCCAGACATAGGCGGTGGTTGTCGTTGCAGTGGGCGTCGCCCTCTCGATCAAGTTTTCCCCAGGGCCTCCCTGTTGGTTGTATTTGCCTCCCTTGTCTGAAGGTAAACTTTAAATTCCATTTCTTGAGTTTATTCTCCATATTGTCCCTGGGATGATCTTTGGCTGACTTAATCTTGCTCCAGAACTACAAGCCCTCACAAGCCTTTGTCTCCAGCACCACACCCAGGGCTCCAGCACTGCAACTCGGTCCCCCACTCACACCAGGGGTGCCCAGCCTGAGGCTAATTTTGTTATTGCAGTGTGCCGTCCCATGTCGGACGAGTTGTCACCAGGCCTCCCTGTTGGTTGCATTTGCCTCCCTTGTCTGAAGGTAAACTTTAAATTACATTTCTTGAGTTTATTCTCCATATTGTCCCTGGGATGATCTTTGGCTGACATACTCTTTCTCCGGAACTACAAGCCCTCACCAGCCTCTGTCTTCACCATCGCACCCAGAGCTCCAGCACTGCAACCCGGTCCCCCACTCACACTAGGGGGGCCTAGCCTGAGGGCAATTTTGTCATTGCAGTGTGCCGCCCCACATCGGACGCGCTGTCACCAGGCCTCCCTGTTGGTTGCATTTGCCTCCCTTGTCTGAAGGTAAACTTTAAATTCCATTTCTTGAGTTTATTCTCCATATTGTCCCTGGGATGATCTTTGGCTGACATAATCTTTCTCCAGAACTACAAGCCCTCACCAGCCTTTGTCTTCACCATCGCACCCAGAGCTCTGGCCTGCAACCCGGTCAGCCACTCGCACCAGGGGGGCCCAGCCTGAGGCCGAGTTTGTCATTGCAGTGTGCTCTCCCATGTCGGACGCGCTGTCACCAGGCCTCCCTGTTGGTTGCATTTGCCTCCCTTGTCTGAAGGTAAACTTTAAATTACATTTCTAGAGTTTATTCTCCATATTGTCCCTGGGATGATCTTTGGCTGACCTAATCTTTCTCCAGAACTACAAGCCCTCACCAGCATGTGACTCCAGGCCACACCGGGGCTCCAGCCAGGGCTCCAGCACTGCTGCCCGGTCCCCCAGCCTCACCAGGTGTGCCCAGCCTTAGGCGGTGGTTGTCGTTGCAGTGGGCGTCGCCCTCTCGATCAAGCTTTCCCCAGGCCTCCCTGTTGGTTGCATTTGCCTCCCTTGTCTGAAGGTAAACTTTAAATTACATTTCTTGACTTTATTCTCCATATTGTCCCTGGGATGATCTTTGGCTGACATAATCTTTCTCCAGAACTAAAAGCCCTCACAAGCCTTTGTCTCCAGCACCACACCCAGGGCTCCAGCACTGCAACTCGGTCCCCCACTCACACCAGGGGTGCCCAGCCTGAGGCTAATTTTGTCATTGCAGTGTGCCGTCCCATGTCGGACGAGTTGTCACCAGGCCTCCCTGTTGGTTGCATTTGCCCCCCTTGTCTGAAGGTAAACTTTAAATTCCATTTCTTGAGTTTATTCTCCATATTGTCCCTGGGATGATCTTTGGCTGACATAATCTTTCTCCAGAACTACAAGCCCTCACCAGCCTTTGTCTTCACCATCGCACCCAGAGCTCTGGCCTGCAACCCGGTCAGCCACTCGCACCAGGGGGGCCCAGCCTGAGGCCGAGTTTGTCATTGCAGTGTGCCGTCCCACATCGGACGCGCTATCACCAGGCCTCCCTGTTGGTTGCATTTGCCTCCCTTGTCTGAAGGTAAACTTTAAATTCCATTTCTTGAGTTTATTCTCCATATTGTGCCTGGGATGATCTACGGCTGACTTAATCTTGCTCCAGAACTACAAGCCCTCACCAGCATTTGACTCCAGGCCAGACCGGGTCTCCAGCCAGGGCTCTAGCACTGCTGCCCGGTCCCCCACCCTCACCAGGGGTGTCCAGTCTTAGGGGGTGGTTGTCGTTGCAGTGGGCGTCGCCCTCTCGATCAAGCTTTCCCCAGGCCTCCCTGTTGGTTGCATTTGCCTCCCTTGTCTGAAGGTAAACTTTAAATTACATTTCTTGAGTTTATTTTCCATATTGTCCCTGGGATGATCTTTGGCTGACATAATCTTGTTCCAGAACTACAAGCCCTCACCATTCTTTGTCTTCACCATCGCACCCAGAGCTCTGGACTGCAACCTGGTCACCCACTCGCACCAAGGGGCCCCATTCTGAGGCCGAGTTTGTCATTGCAGTGTGCCGTCCCATGTCGGACGCGCTGTCACCAGGCCTCCCTGTTGGTTGCATTTGCCTCCCTTGTCTGAAGGTAAACTTTAAATTACATTTCTTGAGTTTATTCTCCATATTGTCCCTGGGATGATCTTTGCTGACATAATCTTGCTCCAGAACTACAAGCCCTCACCAGCCTTTGTCTTCAGCACCGCACCAGGAGTTCCGCCAGTGCAACCTCGGTCCCCCACTCGCACCAGGGGGGCCCAGCCTGAGGCCGAGGTTGTCATTGCAGCTTGCCGTTCCACGTCGGACGAGCTGTCACCAGGCCTCCCTGTTGGTTGCATTTGCCTCCCTTGTCTGAAGGTAAACTTTAAATTCCATTTCTTGTGTTTATTCTCCATATTGTCCCAGGGATGATCTTTGGCTGACTTAATCTTGCTCCAGAACTACAAGCCCTCACAAGTCTTTGTCTCCAGCACCACACCCATGGCTCCAGCACTGCAACCCGGTCCCCCACTCACACCAGGGGGGCCCAGCCTGAGGCTGATTTTGTCATTGCAGTCTGCCGTCCCATGTCGGACGCGCTGTCCCCAGGCCTCCCTGTTGGTTGCATTTGCCTCCCTTGTCTGAAGGTAAACTTTAAATTCCATTTCTTGAGTTTATTCTCCATATTGTCCCTGGGATGATCTTTGGCTGACATAATCTTTCTCCAGAACTACAAGCCCTCACCAGCCTTTGTCTTCACCATCGCACCCAGAGCTCTGGCCTGCAACCCGGTCAGCCACTCGCACCAGGGGGGCCCAGCCTGAGGCCGAGTTTGTCATTGCAGTGTGCTCTCCCATGTCGGACGCGCTGTCACCAGGCCTCCCTGTTGGTTGCATTTGCCTCCCTTGTCTGAAGGTAAACTTTAAATTCCATTTCTTGAGTTTATTCTCCATATTGTCCCTGGGATGATCTACGGCTGACTTAATCTTGCTCCAGAACTACAAGCCCTCACCAGCATGTGACTCCAGGCCACCCTGGGGCTCCAGCCAGGGCTCCAGCACTGCTGCCCGGTCCCCCACTCTCACCAGGGGTGCCCAGCCTTAGGGGGTGGTTGTCGTTGCAGTGGGCGTCGCCCTCTCGATCAAGCTTTCCCCAGGCCTCCCTGTTGGTTGCATTTGCCTCCCTTGTCTGAAGGTAAACTTTAAATTACATTTCTTGAGTTTATTCTCCATATTGTCCCTGGGATGATCTACGGCTGACTTTATCTTGCTCCAGAACTACAAGCCCTCACCAGCATGTGACTCCAGGCCAGACCGGGGTTCCAGCCAGGGCTCCAGCACTGCTGCCCGTTCTCCCACCCTCACCAGGGGTGTCCAGCCTTAGGGGGTGGTTGTCGTTGCAGTGGGCGTCGCCCTCTCGATCAAGCTTTCCCCAGGCCTCCCTGTTGGTTGCATTTGCCTCCCTTGTCTGAAGGTAAACTTTAAATTACATTTCTTGAGTTTATTCTCCATATTTTCCCTGCGATGATCTTTGGCTGACATAATCTTTCTCCAGAACTACAAGCCCTCACCATTCTTTGTCTTCAGCACCGCACCAGGAGTTCCGCCAGTGCAACCTCGGTCCCCCACTCGCACCAGGGGGGCCCAGCCTGAGGCCGAGGTTGTCATTGCAGTGTGCCGTCCCACATCGGACGCGATGTCACCAGGCCTCCCTGTTGGTTGCATTTGCCTCCCTTGTCTGAAGGTAAACTTTAAATTCCCTTTCTTGAGTTTATTCTCCATATTGTCCCTGGGATGATCTACGGCTGACTTAATCTTGCTCCAGAACTACAAGCCCTCACCAGCATGTGACTCCAGGCTACCCTGGGGCTCCAGCCAGGGCTCCAGCACTGCTGCCCGGTCCCCCACTCTCACCAGGGGGGCCCAGCCTTAGGCGGTGGTTGTCGTTGCAGTGGGCGTCGCCCTCTCGATCAAGCTTTCCCCAGGCCTCCCTGTTGGTTGCATTTGCCTCCCTTGTCTGAAGGTAAACTTTAAATTACATTTCTTGAGTTTATTTTCCATATTGTCCCTGGGATGATCTTTGGCTGACATAATCTTTCCCCAGAACTACAAGCCCTCACCAGCCTTTGTCTTCACCATCACACCCAGAGCTCTGGCCTGCAACCCGGTCACCCACTCGCACCAAGGGGGCCCAGCCTGAGGCCGAGTTTGTCATTGCAGTGTGCCGTTCCATGTCGTACGCGCTGTCACCAGGCCTCCCTGTTGGTTGCATTTGCCTCCCTTGTCTGAAGGTAAACTTTAAATTACATTTCTAGAGTTTATTCTCCATATTGTCCCTGGGATGATCTTTGGCTGACCTAATCTTTCTCCAGAACTACAAGCCCTCACCATTCTTTGTCTTCACCATCGCACCCAGAGCTCTGGACTGCAACCTGGTCACCCACTCGCACCAAGGGGCCCCATTCTGAGGCCGAGTTTGTCATTGCAGTGTGCCGTCCCATGTCGGACGCGCTGTCACCAGGCCTCCCTGTTGGTTGCATTTGCCTCCTTTGTCTGAAGGTAAACTTTAAATTCCCTTTCTTGAGTTTATTCTCCATATTGTCCCTGGGATGATCTACGGCTGACTTAATCTTGCTCCAGAACTACAAGCCCTCACCAGCATGTGACTCCAGGCCACCCTGGGTTTCTAGCCAAGGCTCCAGCACTGCTGCCCGGTCCCCCACTTTCACCAGGGGTTCCCAGACATAGGCGGTGGTTGTCGTTGCAGTGGGCGTCGCCCTCTCAATCAAGTTTTCCCCAGGGCCTCCCTGTTGGTTGTATTTGCCTCCCTTGTCTGAAGGTAAACTTTAAATTCCATTTCTTGAGTTTATTCTCCATATTGTCCCTGGGATGATCTTTGGCTGACTTAATCTTGCTCCAGAACTACAAGCCCTCACAAGCCTTTGTCTCCAGCACCACACCCAGGGCTCCAGCACTGCAACTCGGTCCCCCACTCACACCAGGGGTGCCCAGCCTGAGGCTAATTTTGTTATTGCAGTGTGCCGTCCCATGTCGGACGAGTTGTCACCAGGCCTCCCTGTTGGTTGCATTTGCCTCCCTTGTCTGAAGGTAAACTTTAAATTACATTTCTTGAGTTTATTCTCCATATTGTCCCTGGGATGATCTTTGGCTGACATAATCTTTCTCCGGAACTACAAGCCCTCACCAGCCTCTGTCTTCACCATCGCACCCAGAGCTCCAGCACTGCAACCCGGTCCCCCACTCACACTAGGGGGGCCTAGCCTGAGGGCAATTTTGTCATTGCAGTGTTCCGCCCCACATCGGACGCGCTGTCACCAGGCCTCCCTGTTGGTTGCATTTGCCTCCCTTGTCTGAAGGTAAACTTTAAATTCCATTTCTTGAGTTTATTCTCCATATTGTCCCTGGGATGATCTTTGGCTGACATAATCTTTCTCCAGAACTACAAGCCCTCATAAGCCTTTGTCTCCAGTACCACACCCCGGGCTCCAGCACTGCAACCCGGTCCCCCACTCACACCAGGGGGGCCCAGCCTGAGGCAGATTTTGTCATTGCAGTGTGTCGTCCCACATCGGACGCGCTATCACCAGGCCTCCCTGTTGGTTGCATTTGCCTCTCTTGTCTGAAGGTAAACTTTGAATTACATTTCTTGAGTTTATTCTCCATATTGTGCCTGGGATGATCTACGGCTGACTTAATCTTGCTCCAGAAATATAAGCCCTCACCAGCACGTGATTCCAGGCCACCTTGGGGCTCCAACCAGGGCTCCAGCACTGCTGCCCGGTCCCCCACCCTCACCAGGGGTGCCCAGCCTTAGGCGGTTGTTGTCGTTGCAGTGGGCGTCGCCCTCTCGATCAAGCTTTCCCCAGGCCTCCCTGTTGGTTGCATTTGCCCCCCTTGTCTGAAGGTAAACTTTAAATTACATTTCTTGAGTTTATTCTCCATATTGTCCCTGGGATGATCTTTGGCTGACATAATCTTTCTCCAGAACTACAAGCCCTCACCAGCCTTTGTCTTCACCATCGCACCCAGAGCTCTGGCCTGCAACCTTGTCACCCACTCGCACCAAGGGGGCCCAGCCTGAGGCCGAGTTTGTCAGTGCAATGTGCTGTCCCATGTCGGACGCGCTGTCACCAGGCCTCCCTGTTGGTTGCATTTGCCTCCCTTGTCTGAAGGTAAACTTTAAATTCCATTTCTTGAGTTTATTCTCCATATTGTCCCTGGGATGATCTTTGGCTGACTTAATCTTGCTCCAGAACTACAAGCCCTCACCAGCCTTTGTCTTCACCATCGCACCCAGAGCTCTGGCCTGCAACCCGGTCAGCCACTCGCACCAGGGGGGCCCAGCCTGAGGCTGAGTTTGTCATTGCAGTGTGCCCAGAACTACAAGCCCTCACCAGCCTTTGTCTTCACCATCGCACCCAGAGCTCTGGCCTGCCACCTGGTCAGCCACTCGCACCAGGGGGGCCCAGCCTGAGGCCGAGTTTGTCATTGCAGTGTGCTCTCCCATGTCGGACGCGCTGTCACCAGGCCTCCCTGTTGGTTGCATTTGCCTCCCTTGTCTGAAGGTAAACTTTAAATTCCATTTCTTGAGTTTATTCTCCATATTGTCCCTGGGATGATCTACGGCTGACTTAATCTTGCTCCAGAACTACAAGCCCTCACCAGCATGTGACTCCAGGCCACCCTGGGGCTCCAGCCAGGGCTCCAGCACTGCTGCCCGGTCCCCCACTCTCACCAGGGGTGCCCAGCCTTAGGGGGTGGTTGTCGTTGCAGTGGGCGTCGCCCTCTCGATCAAGCTTTCCCCAGGCCTCCCTGTTGGTTGCATTTGCCTCCCTTGTCTGAAGGTAAACTTTAAATTCCATTTCTTGAGTTTATTCTCCATATTGTCCCTGGGATGATCTTTGGCTGACATAATCTTTCTCCAGAACGACAAGCCCTCACCAGCCTTTGTCTTCACCATCGCACCCAGAGCTTTGTCCTGCAACCCGGTCAGGCACTCGCACCAGGGGGGCCCAGCCTGAGGCCGGGTTTGTCATTGCAGTGTGCCCAGAACTACAAGCCCTCACCAGCCTTTGTCTTCACCATCGCACCCAGAGCTCTGGCCGCAACCCGGTCACCCACTCGCACCAGGGGGGCCCTGCCTGAGGCCGAGTTTGTCATTGCAGTTTGCCGTCCCTTGTCGGACGCGCTGTCACCAGGCCTCCCTGTTGGTTGCATTTGCCTCCCTTGTCTGAAGGTAAACTTTAAATTCCATTTCTTGAGTTGATTCTACATATTGTCCCTGGGATGATCTTTGGCTGACATAATCTTTCTCCAGAACTACAAGCCCTCACCAGCCTTTGTCTTCAGCACCGCACCAGGATTTCTGCCAGTGCAAACTCGGTCCCCCACTCGCACCAGGGGGGCCCAGCCTGATGCCGAGGTTGTCATTGCAGTGTGCCGTCCCACATCGGACGCGCTGTCACCAGGCTTCCCTGTTGGTTGCATTTGCCTCCCTTGTCTGAAAGTAAACTTTAAATTCCATTTCTTGAGTTTAGTCTCCATATTGTCCCTGGGATGATCTTTGGCTGACATAATCTTTCTCCAGAACTACAAGCCCTCACAAGCTTTTGTCTCCAGCACCACACCCAGGGCTCCAGCACTGCAACCCGGTCCCCCACTCACACCAGGGGGGCCCAGCCTGAGGCTGATTTTGTCATTGCAGTGTGCCGTCCCACATCGGACGCGCTATCACCAATCCTCCCTTTCGGTTGCATTTGCCTCCCTTGTCTGAAGGTAAACTTTAAATTCCATTTCTTGAGTTTATTCTCCATATTGTGCCTGGGATGATCTACGGCTGACTTAATCTTGCTCCAGAACTATAAGCCCTCACCAGCATGTGACTCCAGGCCAGACCGGGGCTCCAGCCAGCGCTCCAGCACTTTTTCCCGGTCCCCCACCCTCACCATGGGTGTCCAGCCTTAGGGGGTGGTTGTCGTTGCAGTGGGCGTCACCCTCTTGATCAAGCTTTCCCCAGGCCTCCCTGTTGGTTGCATTTGCCTCCCTTGTCTGAAGGTAAACTTTAAATTACATTTCTTGAGTTTATTTTCCATATTGTCCCTGGGATGATCTTTGGCTGACATAATCTTGTTCCAGAACTACAAGCCCTCACCATTCTTTGTCTTCACCATCGCACCCAGAGCTCTGGACTGCAACCTGGTCACCCACTCGCACCAAGGGGCCCCATTCTGAGGCCGAGTTTGTCATTGCAGTGTGCCGTCCCATGTCGGACGCGCTGTCACCAGGCCTCCCTGTTGGTTGCATTTGCCTCCCTTGTCTGAAGGTAAACTTTAAATTACATTTCTTGAGTTTATTCTCCATATTGTCCCTGGGATGATCTTTGCTGACATAATCTTGCTCCAGAACTACAAGCCCTCACCAGCCTTTGTCTTCAGCACCGCACCAGGAGTTCCGCCAGTGCAACCTCGGTCCCCCACTCGCACCAGGGGGGCCCAGCCTGAGGCCGAGGTTGTCATTGCAGCTTGCCGTTCCACGTCGGACGAGCTGTCACCAGGCCTCCCTGTTGGTTGCATTTGCCTCCCTTGTCTGAAGGTAAACTTTAAATTCCATTTCTTGAGTTTATTCTCCATATTGTCCCTGGGATGATCTACGGCTGACATAATCTTTCTCCAGAACTACAAGCCCTCACCAGCCTTTGTCTTCACCATCGCACCCAGAGCTCTGGCCTGCAACCTTGTCACCCACTCGCACCAAGGGGGCCCAGCCTGAGGCCGAGTTTGTCAGTGCAATGTGCTGTCCCATGTCGGACGCGCTGTCACCAGGCCTCCCTGTTGGTTGCATTTGCCTCCCTTGTCTGAAGGTAAACTTTAAATTCCATTTCTTGAGTTTATTCTCCATATTGTCCCTGGGATGATCTTTGGCTGACTTAATCTTGCTCCAGAACTACAAGCCCTCACCAGCCTTTGTCTTCACCATCGCACCCAGAGCTCTGGCCTGCAACCCGGTCAGCCACTCGCACCAGGGGGGCCCAGCCTGAGGCTGAGTTTGTCATTGCAGTGTGCCCAGAACTACAAGCCCTCACCAGCCTTTGTCTTCACCATCGCACCCAGAGCTCTGGCCTGCAACCCGGTCAGCCACTCGCACCAGGGGGGCCCTGCCTGAGGCCGAGTTTGTCATTGCAGTGTGCTCTCCCATGTTGGACGCGCTGTCACCAGGCCTCCCTGTTGGTTGCATTTTCCTCCCTTGTCTGAAGGTAAACTTTAAATTCCATTTCTTGAGTTTATTCTCCATATTGTCCCTGGGATGATCCATGGCTGACATAATCTTTCTCCAGAACTACAAGCCCTCACCAGCCTTTGTCTTCACCATCGCACCCAGAGCTCTGGCCTGCTACCCGGTCAGCCTCTGTCACCAGGGGGGCCCAGCCTAAGGCCGAGTTTGTCATTGCAGTGTGCCGTCCCATGTCGGACGCGCTGTCATCAGGCCTCCTTTTTGGTTGCATTTGCCTCCCTTGTCTGAAGGTAAACTTTAAATTCCATTTCTTGAGTTTATTCTCCATATTGTCCCTGGGATGATCTTTGGCTGACATAATCTTTCTCCAGAACTACAAGCCCTCACCAGCCTTTGTCTTCAGCACCGCACCAGGATTTCTGCCAGTGCAAAATCGGTCCCCCACTCGCACCAGGGGTGCCCAGCCTGAGGCCGAGGTTGTCATTGCAGTGTGCCGTCCCACATCGGACGCGCTGTCACCAGGCCTCCCTGTTGGTTGCATTTGCCTCCTTTGTCTGAAGGTAAACTTTAAATTCCCTTTCTTGAGTTTATTCTCCATATTGTCCCTCGGATGATCTACGGCTGACTTAATCTTGCTCCAGAACTACAAGCCCTCACCAGCATGTGACTCCAGGCCACCCTGGGTTTCCAGCCAAGGCTCCAGCACTGCAACCCGGTCCCCCACTCACACTAGGGGGGCCTAGCCTGAGGGCAATTTTGTCATTGCAGTGTGCCGCCCCACATCGGACGCGCTGTCACCAGGCCTCCCTGTTGGTTGCATTTGCCTCCCTTGTCTGAAGGTAAACTTTAAATTCCATTTCTTGAGTTTATTCTCCATATTGTCCCTGGGATGATCTTTGGCTGACATAATCTTTCTCCAGAACTACAAGCCCTCATAAGCCTTTGTCTCCAGCACCACACCCCGGGCTCCAGCACTGCAACCCGGTCCCCCACTCACACCAGGGGGGCCCAGCCTGAGGCTGATTTTGTCATTGCAGTGTGTCGTCCCACATCGGACGCGCTATCACCAGGCCTCCCTGTTGGTTGCATTTGCCTCTCTTGTCTGAAGGTAAACTTTGAATTACATTTCTTGAGTTTATTCTCCATATTGTGCCTGTGATGATCTACGGCTGACTTAATCTTGCTCCAGAAATATAAGCCCTCACCAGCACGTTATTCCAGGCCACCTTGGGGCTCCAACCAGGGCTCCAGCACTGCTGCCCGGTCCCCCACCCTCACCAGGGGTGCCCAGCCTTAGGCGGTTGTTGTCGTTGCAGTGGGCGTCGCCCTCTCGATCAAGCTTTCCCCAGGCCTCCCTGTTGGTTGCATTTGCCCCCCTTGTCTGAAGGTAAACTTTAAATTCCATTTCTTGTGTTTATTCTCCATATTGTCCCTGGGATGATCTTTGGCTGACATAATCTTTCTCCAGAACTACAAGCCCTCGCCAGTCTTTGTCTTCACCATCGCACCCAGAGCTCTGGCCTGTAACCCGGTCAGCCACTGGCACCAGGGGGGCCCAGTCTGAGACTGAGGTTGTCATTGCAGTGTGCCGTCCCACATTGGACGCGCTGTCACCAGACCTCCCTGTTGGTTGCATTTGCCTCCCTTGTCTGAAGGTAAACTTTAAATTCCATGTCTTGAGTTTATACTCCATATTGTCCCTGGGATGATCTACGGCTGACTTTATCTTGCTCCAGAACTACAAGCCCTCACCAGCATGTGACTCCAGGCCAGACCGGGGTTCCAGCCAGGGCTCCAGCACTGCTGCCCGGTCTCCCACCCTCACCAGGGGTGTCCAGCCTTAGGGGGTGGTTGTCGTTGCAGTGGGCGTCGCCCTCTCGATCAAGCTTTCCCCAGGCCTCCCTGTTGGTTGCATTTGCCTCCCTTGTCTGAAGGTAAACTTTAAATTCCATTTCTTGAGTTTATTCTCCATATTGTCCCTGCGTTGATCTTTGGCTGACATAATCTTTCTCCAGAACTACAAGACCTCACCAGCCTTTGTCTTCAGCACCGCACCAGGAGTTCCGCCAGTGCAACCTCGGTCCCCCACTCGCACCAGGGGGGCCCAGCCTGAGGCCGAGGTTGTCATTGCAGTGTGCCGTCCCACATCGGACGCGCTGTCACCAGGCCTCCCTGTTGGTTGCATTTGCCTCCCTTGTCTGAAAGTAAACTTTAAATTCCCTTTCTTGAGTTTATTCTCCATATTGTCCCTGGGATGATCTACGGCTGACTTAATCTGGCTCCAGAACTACAAGCCCTCACCAGCATGTGACTCCAGGCTACCCTGGGGCTCCAGCCAGGGCTCAAGCACTGCTGCCCGGTCCCCCACTCTCACCAGGGGGGCCCAGCCTTAGGCGGTGGTTGTCGTTGCAGTGGGCGTCGCCCTCTCGATCAAGCTTTCCCCAGGCCTCCCTGTTGGTTGCATTTGCCTCCCTTGTCTGAAGGTAAACTTTAAATTACATTTCTTGAGTTTATTTTCCATATTGTCCCTGGGATGATCTTTGGCTGACATAATCTTTCTCCAGAACTACAAGCCCTCACCAGCCTTTGTCTTCACCATCACACCCAGAGCTCTGGCCTGCAACCCGGTCACCCACTCGCACCAAGGGGGCCCAGCCTGAGGCCGAGTTTGTCATTGCAGTGTGCCGTTCCATGTCGTACGCGCTGTCACCAGGCCTCCCTGTTGGTTGCATTTGCCTCCCTTGTCTGAAGGTAAACTTTAAATTACATTTCTAGAGTTTATTCTCCATATTGTCCCTGGGATGATCTTTGGCTGACCTAATCTTTCTCCAGAACTACAAGCCCTCACCAGCATGTGACTCCAGGCCACACCGGGGCTCCAGCCAGGGCTCCAGCACTGCTGCCCGGTCCCCCATCCTCACCAGGTGTGCCCAGCCTTAGGCGGTGGTTGTCGTTGCAGTGGGCGTCGCCCTCTCGATCAAGCTTTCCCCAGGCCTCCCTGTTGGTTGCATTTGCCTCCCTTGTCTGAAGGTAAACTTTAAATTACATTTCTTGACTTTATTCTCCATATTGTCCCTGGGATGATCTTTGGCTGACATAATCTTGCTCCAGAACTAAAAGCCCTCACAAGCCTTTGTCTCCAGCACCACACCCAGGGCTCCAGCACTGCAACTCGGTCCCCCACTCACACCAGGGGTGCCCAGCCTGAGGCTAATTTTGTCATTGCAGTGTGCCGTCCCATGTCGGACGAGTTGTCACCAGGCCTCCCTGTTGGTTGCATTTGCCCCCCTTGTCTGAAGGTAAACTTTAAATTCCATTTCTTGAGTTTATTCTCCATATTGTCCCTGGGATGATCTTTGGCTGACATAATCTTTCTCCAGAACTACAAGCCCTCACCAGCCTTTGTCTTCACCATCGCACCCAGAGCTCTGGCCTGCAACCCGGTCAGCCACTCGCACCAGGGGGGCCCAGCCTGAGGCCGAGTTTGTCATTGCAGTGTGCCGTCCCACATCGGACGCGCTATCACCAGGCCTCCCTGTTGGTTGCATTTGCCTCCCTTGTCTGAAGGTAAACTTTAAATTCCATTTCTTGAGTTTATTCTCCATATTGTGCCTGGGATGATCTACGGCTGACTTAATCTTGCTCCAGAACTACAAGCCCTCACCAGCATTTGACTCCAGGCCAGACCGGGTCTCCAGCCAGGGCTCTAGCACTGCTGCCCGGTCCCCCACCCTCACCAGGGGTGTCCAGTCTTAGGGGGTGGTTGTCGTTGCAGTGGGCGTCGCCCTCTCGATCAAGCTTTCCCCAGGCCTCCCTGTTGGTTGCATTTGCCTCCCTTGTCTGAAGGTAAACTTTAAATTACATTTCTTGAGTTTATTTTCCATATTGTCCCTGGGATGATCTTTGGCTGACATAATCTTGTTCCAGAACTACAAGCCCTCACCATTCTTTGTCTTCACCATCGCACCCAGAGCTCTGGACTGCAACCTGGTCACCCACTCGCACCAAGGGGCCCCATTCTGAGGCCGAGTTTGTCATTGCAGTGTGCCGTCCCATGTCGGACGCGCTGTCACCAGGCCTCCCTGTTGGTTGCATTTGCCTCCCTTGTCTGAAGGTAAACTTTAAATTACATTTCTTGAGTTTATTCTCCATATTGTCCCTGGGATGATCTTTGCTGACATAATCTTGCTCCAGAACTACAAGCCCTCACCAGCCTTTGTCTTCAGCACCGCACCAGGAGTTCCGCCAGTGCAACCTCGGTCCCCCACTCGCACCAGGGGGGCCCAGCCTGAGGCCGAGGTTGTCATTGCAGCTTGCCGTTCCACGTCGGACGAGCTGTCACCAGGCCTCCCTGTTGGTTGCATTTGCCTCCCTTGTCTGAAGGTAAACTTTAAATTCCATTTCTTGTGTTTATTCTCCATATTGTCCCAGGGATGATCTTTGGCTGACTTAATCTTGCTCCAGAACTACAAGCCCTCACAAGTCTTTGTCTCCAGCACCACACCCATGGCTCCAGCACTGCAACCCGGTCCCCCACTCACACCAGGGGGGCCCAGCCTGAGGCTGATTTTGTCATTGCAGTCTGCCGTCCCATGTCGGACGCGCTGTCCCCAGGCCTCCCTGTTGGTTGCATTTGCCTCCCTTGTCTGAAGGTAAACTTTAAATTCCATTTCTTGAGTTTATTCTCCATATTGTCCCTGGGATGATCTTTGGCTGACATAATCTTTCTCCAGAACTACAAGCCCTCACCAGCCTTTGTCTTCACCATCGCACCCAGAGCTCTGGCCTGCAACCCGGTCAGCCACTCGCACCAGGGGGGCCCAGCCTGAGGCCGAGTTTGTCATTGCAGTGTGCTCTCCCATGTCGGACGCGCTGTCACCAGGCCTCCCTGTTGGTTGCATTTGCCTCCCTTGTCTGAAGGTAAACTTTAAATTCCATTTCTTGAGTTTATTCTCCATATTGTCCCTGGGATGATCTACGGCTGACTTAATCTTGCTCCAGAACTACAAGCCCTCACCAGCATGTGACTCCAGGCCACCCTGGGGCTCCAGCCAGGGCTCCAGCACTGCTGCCCGGTCCCCCACTCTCACCAGGGGTGCCCAGCCTTAGGGGGTGGTTGTCGTTGCAGTGGGCGTCGCCCTCTCGATCAAGCTTTCCCCAGGCCTCCCTGTTGGTTGCATTTGCCTCCCTTGTCTGAAGGTAAACTTTAAATTACATTTCTTGAGTTTATTCTCCATATTGTCCCTGGGATGATCTTTGGCTGACTTTATCTTGCTCCAGAACTACAAGCCCTCACCAGCATGTGACTCCAGGCCAGACCGGGGTTCCAGCCAGGGCTCCAGCACTGCTGCCCGGTCTCCCACCCTCACCAGGGGTGTCCAGCCTTAGGGGGTGGTTGTCGTTGCAGTGGGCGTCGCCCTCTCGATCAAGCTTTCCCCAGGCCTCCCTGTTGGTTGCATTTGCCTCCCTTGTCTGAAGGTAAACTTTAAATTACATTTCTTGAGTTTATTCTCCATATTGTCCCTGCGATGATCTTTGGCTGACATAATCTTTCTCCAGAACTACAAGCCCTCACCATTCTTTGTCTTCAGCACCGCACCAGGAGTTCCGCCAGTGCAACCTCGGTCCCCCACTCGCACCAGGGGGGCCCAGCCTGAGGCCGAGGTTGTCATTGCAGTGTGCCGTCCCACATCGGACGCGATGTCACCAGGCCTCCCTGTTGGTTGCATTTGCCTCCCTTGTCTGAAGGTAAACTTTAAATTCCCTTTCTTGAGTTTATTCTCCATATTGTGCCTGGGATGATCTACGGCTGACTTAATCTTGCTCCAGAACTACAAGCCCTCACCAGCATTTGACTCCAGGCCAGACCGGGTCTCCAGCCAGGGCTCTAGCACTGCTGCCCGGTCCCCCACCCTCACCAGGGGTGTCCAGTCTTAGGGGGTGGTTGTCGTTGCAGTGGGCGTCGCCCTCTCGATCAAGCTTTCCCCAGGCCTCCCTGTTGGTTGCATTTGCCTCCCTTGTCTGAAGGTAAACTTTAAATTACATTTCTTGAGTTTATTTTCCATATTGTCCCTGGGATGATCTTTGGCTGACATAATCTTGTTCCAGAACTACAAGCCCTCACCATTCTTTGTCTTCACCATCGCACCCAGAGCTCTGGACTGCAACCTGGTCACCCACTCGCACCAAGGGGCCCCATTCTGAGGCCGAGTTTGTCATTGCAGTGTGCCGTCCCATGTCGGACGCGCTGTCACCAGGCCTCCCTGTTGGTTGCATTTGCCTCCCTTGTCTGAAGGTAAACTTTAAATTACATTTCTTGAGTTTATTCTCCATATTGTCCCTGGGATGATCTTTGCTGACATAATCTTGCTCCAGAACTACAAGCCCTCACCAGCCTTTGTCTTCAGCACCGCACCAGGAGTTCCGCCAGTGCAACCTCGGTCCCCCACTCGCACCAGGGGGGCCCAGCCTGAGGCCGAGGTTGTCATTGCAGCTTGCCGTTCCACGTCGGACGAGCTGTCACCAGGCCTCCCTGTTGGTTGCATTTGCCTCCCTTGTCTGAAGGTAAACTTTAAATTCCATTTCTTGTGTTTATTCTCCATATTGTCCCAGGGATGATCTTTGGCTGACTTAATCTTGCTCCAGAACTACAAGCCCTCACAAGTCTTTGTCTCCAGCACCACACCCATGGCTCCAGCACTGCAACCCGGTCCCCCACTCACACCAGGGGGGCCCAGCCTGAGGCTGATTTTGTCATTGCAGTCTGCCGTCCCATGTCGGACGCGCTGTCCCCAGGCCTCCCTGTTGGTTGCATTTGCCTCCCTTGTCTGAAGGTAAACTTTAAATTCCATTTCTTGAGTTTATTCTCCATATTGTCCCTGGGATGATCTTTGGCTGACATAATCTTTCTCCAGAACTACAAGCCCTCACCAGCCTTTGTCTTCACCATCGCACCCAGAGCTCTGGCCTGCAACCCGGTCAGCCACTCGCACCAGGGGGGCCCAGCCTGAGGCCGAGTTTGTCATTGCAGTGTGCTCTCCCATGTCGGACGCGCTGTCACCAGGCCTCCCTGTTGGTTGCATTTGCCTCCCTTGTCTGAAGGTAAACTTTAAATTCCATTTCTTGAGTTTATTCTCCATATTGTCCCTGGGATGATCTACGGCTGACTTAATCTTTCTCCAGAACTACAAGCCCTCACCAGCATGTGACTCCAGGCCACCCTGGGGCTCCAGCCAGGGCTCCAGCACTGCTGCCCGGTCCCCCACTCTCACCAGGGGTGCCCAGCCTTAGGGGGTGGTTGTCGTTGCAGTGGGCGTCGCCCTCTCGATCAAGCTTTCCCCAGGCCTCCCTGTTGGTTGCATTTGCCTCCCTTGTCTGAAGGTAAACTTTAAATTACATTTCTTGAGTTTATTCTCCATATTGTCCCTGGGATGATCTACGGCTGACTTTATCTTGCTCCAGAACTACAAGCCCTCACCAGCATGTGACTCCAGGCCAGACCGGGGTTCCAGCCAGGGCTCCAGCACTGCTGCCCGTTCTCCCACCCTCACCAGGGGTGTCCAGCCTTAGGGGGTGGTTGTCGTTGCAGTGGGCGTCGCCCTCTCGATCAAGCTTTCCCCAGGCCTCCCTGTTGGTTGCATTTGCCTCCCTTGTCTGAAGGTAAACTTTAAATTACATTTCTTGAGTTTATTCTCCATATTGTCCCTGCGATGATCTTTGGCTGACATAATCTTTCTCCAGAACTACAAGCCCTCACCATTCTTTGTCTTCAGCACCGCACCAGGAGTTCCGCCAGTGCAACCTCGGTCCCCCACTCGCACCAGGGGGGCCCAGCCTGAGGCCGAGGTTGTCATTGCAGTGTGCCGTCCCACATCGGACGCGATGTCACCAGGCCTCCCTGTTGGTTGCATTTGCCTCCCTTGTCTGAAGGTAAACTTTAAATTCCCTTTCTTGAGTTTATTCTCCATATTGTCCCTGGGATGATCTACGGCTGACTTAATCTTGCTCCAGAACTACAAGCCCTCACCAGCATGTGACTCCAGGCTACCCTGGGGCTCCAGCCAGGGCTCCAGCACTGCTGCCCGGTCCCCCACTCTCACCAGGGGGGCCCAGCCTTAGGCGGTGGTTGTCGTTGCAGTGGGCGTCGCCCTCTCGATCAAGCTTTCCCCAGGCCTCCCTGTTGGTTGCATTTGCCTCCCTTGTCTGAAGGTAAACTTTAAATTACATTTCTTGAGTTTATTTTCCATATTGTCCCTGGGATGATCTTTGGCTGACATAATCTTTCCCCAGAACTACAAGCCCTCACCAGCCTTTGTCTTCACCATCACACCCAGAGCTCTGGCCTGCAACCCGGTCACCCACTCGCACCAAGGGGGCCCAGCCTGAGGCCGAGTTTGTCATTGCAGTGTGCCGTTCCATGTCGTACGCGCTGTCACCAGGCCTCCCTGTTGGTTGCATTTGCCTCCCTTGTCTGAAGGTAAACTTTAAATTACATTTCTAGAGTTTATTCTCCATATTGTCCCTGGGATGATCTTTGGCTGACCTAATCTTTCTCCAGAACTACAAGCCCTCACCAGCATGTGACTCCAGGCCACACCGGGGCTCCAGCCAGGGCTCCAGCACTGCTGCCCGGTCCCCCAGCCTCACCAGGTGTGCCCAGCCTTAGGCGGTGGTTGTCGTTGCAGTGGGCGTCGCCCTCTCGATCAAGCTTTCCCCAGGCCTCCCTGTTGGTTGCATTTGCCTCCCTTGTCTGAAGGTAAACTTTAAATTCCATTTCTTGAGTTTATTCTCCATATTGTCCCTGGGATGATCTACGGCTGACTTAATCTTGCTCCAGAACTAAAAGCCCTCACAAGCCTTTGTCTCCAGCACCACACCCAGGGCTCCAGCACTGCAACTCGGTCCCCCACTCACACCAGGGGTGCCCAGCCTGAGGCTAATTTTGTCATTGCAGTGTGCCGTCCCATGTCGGACGAGTTGTCACCAGGCCTCCCTGTTGGTTGCATTTGCCTCCCTTGTCTGAAGGTAAACTTTAAATTCCATTTCTTGAGTTTATTCTCCATATTGTCCCTGGGATGATCTACGGCTGACTTTATCTTGCTCCAGAACTACAAGCCCTCACCAGCATGTGACTCCAGGCCAGACCGGGGTTCCAGCCAGGGCTCCAGCACTGCTGCCCGTTCTCCCACCCTCACCAGGGGTGTCCAGCCTTAGGGGGTGGTTGTCGTTGCAGTGGGCGTCGCCCTCTCGATCAAGCTTTCCCCAGGCCTCCCTGTTGGTTGCATTTGCCTCCCTTGTCTGAAGGTAAACTTTAAATTACATTTCTTGAGTTTATTCTCCATATTGTCCCTGCGATGATCTTTGGCTGACATAATCTTTCTCCAGAACTACAAGCCCTCACCATTCTTTGTCTTCAGCACCGCACCAGGAGTTCCGCCAGTGCAACCTCGGTCCCCCACTCGCACCAGGGGGGCCCAGCCTGAGGCCGAGGTTGTCATTGCAGTGTGCCGTCCCACATCGGACGCGATGTCACCAGGCCTCCCTGTTGGTTGCATTTGCCTCCCTTGTCTGAAGGTAAACTTTAAATTCCCTTTCTTGAGTTTATTCTCCATATTGTCCCTGGGATGATCTACGGCTGACTTAATCTTGCTCCAGAACTACAAGCCCTCACCAGCATGTGACTCCAGGCTACCCTGGGGCTCCAGCCAGGGCTCCAGCACTGCTGCCCGGTCCCCCACTCTCACCAGGGGGGCCCAGCCTTAGGCGGTGGTTGTCGTTGCAGTGGGCGTCGCCCTCTCGATCAAGCTTTCCCCAGGCCTCCCTGTTGGTTGCATTTGCCTCCCTTGTCTGAAGGTAAACTTTAAATTACATTTCTTGAGTTTATTTTCCATATTGTCCCTGGGATGATCTTTGGCTGACATAATCTTTCCCCAGAACTACAAGCCCTCACCAGCCTTTGTCTTCACCATCACACCCAGAGCTCTGGCCTGCAACCCGGTCACCCACTCGCACCAAGGGGGCCCAGCCTGAGGCCGAGTTTGTCATTGCAGTGTGCCGTTCCATGTCGTACGCGCTGTCACCAGGCCTCCCTGTTGGTTGCATTTGCCTCCCTTGTCTGAAGGTAAACTTTAAATTACATTTCTAGAGTTTATTCTCCATATTGTCCCTGGGATGATCTTTGGCTGACCTAATCTTTCTCCAGAACTACAAGCCCTCACCAGCATGTGACTCCAGGCCACACCGGGGCTCCAGCCAGGGCTCCAGCACTGCTGCCCGGTCCCCCAGCCTCACCAGGTGTGCCCAGCCTTAGGCGGTGGTTGTCGTTGCAGTGGGCGTCGCCCTCTCGATCAAGCTTTCCCCAGGCCTCCCTGTTGGTTGCATTTGCCTCCCTTGTCTGAAGGTAAACTTTAAATTCCATTTCTTGAGTTTATTCTCCATATTGTCCCTGGGATGATCTACGGCTGACTTAATCTTGCTCCAGAACTAAAAGCCCTCACAAGCCTTTGTCTCCAGCACCACACCCAGGGCTCCAGCACTGCAACTCGGTCCCCCACTCACACCAGGGGTGCCCAGCCTGAGGCTAATTTTGTCATTGCAGTGTGCCGTCCCATGTCGGACGAGTTGTCACCAGGCCTCCCTGTTGGTTGCATTTGCCTCCCTTGTCTGAAGGTAAACTTTAAATTACATTTCTTGAGTTTATTCTCCATATTGTCCCTGGGATGATCTTTGGCTGACATAATCTTTCTCCAGAACTACAAGCCCTCACCAGCCTTTGTCTTCACCATCGCACCCAGAGCTCTGGCCTGCAACCCGGTCAGCCACTCGCACCAGGGGGGCCCAGCCTGAGGCCGAGTTTGTCATTGCAGTGTGCTGTCCCACATCGGACGCGCTATCACCAGGCCTCCCTGTTGGTTGCATTTGTCTCCCTTGTCTGAAGGTAAACTTTAAATTCCATTTCTTGAGTTTATTCTCCATATTGTGCCGGGGATGATCTACGGCTGACTTAATCTTGCTCCAGAACTACAAGCCCTCACCAGCATGTGACTCCAGGCCAGACCGGGGCTCCAGCCAGGGCTCTAGCACTGCTGCCCGGTCCCCCACCCTCACCAAGGGTGTCCAGCCTAAGGGGGTGGTTGTCGTTGCAGTGGGCGTCGCCCTCTCGATCAAGCTTTCCCCAGGCCTCCCTGTTGGTTGCATTTGCCTCCCTTGTCTGAAGGTAAACTTTAAATTACATTTCTTGAGTCTATTTTCCATATTGTCCCTGGGATGATCTTTGGCTGACATAATCTTGCTCCAGAACTACAAGCCCTCACCATTCTTTGTCTTCACCATCGCACCCAGAGCTCTGGCCTGCAACCCGGTCACCCACTCGCACCAAGGGGCCCCATTCTGAGGCCGAGTTTGTCCTTGCAGTGTGCCGTCTCATGTCGGACGCGCTGTCACCAGGCCTCCCTGTTGGTTGCATTTGCCTCCCTTGTCTGAAGGTAAACTTTAAATTCCATTTCTTGAGTTTATTCTCCATATTGTGCCTGGGATGATCTACGGCTGACTTAATCTTGCTCCAGAACTATAAGCCCTCACCAGCATGTGACTCCAGGCCAGACCGGGGCTCCAGCCAGCGCTCCAGCACTGTTTCCCGGTCCCCCACCCTCACCATGGGTGTCCAGCCTTAGGGGGTGGTTGTCGTTGCAGTGGGCGTCACCCTCTCGATCAAGCTTTCCCCAGGCCTCCCTGTTGGTTGCATTTGCCTCCCTTGTCTGAAGGTAAACTTTAAATTACATTTCTTGAGTTTATTCTCCATATTGTCCCTGGGATGATCTTTGGCTGACATAATCTTTCTCCAGAACTACAAGCCCTCACCAGCCTTTGTCTTCACCATCGCACCCAGAGCTCTGGCCTGCAACCCGGTCAGCCACTCGCACCAGGGGGGCCCAGCCTGAGGCTGAGTTTGTCATTGCAGTGTGCCCAGAACTGCAAGCCCTCACCAGCCTTTGTCTTCACCATCGCACCCAGAGCTCTGGCCTGCAACCTGGTCAGCCACTCGCACCAGGGGGGCCCAGCCTGAGGCCGAGTTTGTCATTGCAGTGTGCTCTCCCATGTCGGACGCGCTGTCACCAGGCCTCCCTGTTGGTTGCATTTGCCTCCCTTGTCTGAAGGTAAACTTTAAATTCCATTTCTTGAGTTTATTCTCCATATTGTCCCTGGGATGATCTACGGCTGACTTAATCTTGCTCCAGAACTACAAGCCCTCACCAGTATGTGACTCCAGGCCACCCTGGGGCTCCAGCCAGGGCTCCAGCACTGCTGCCCGGTCCCCCACTCTCACCAGGGGTGCCCAGCCTTAGGGGGTGGTTGTCGTTGCAGTGGGCGTCGCCCTCTCGATCAAGCTTTCCCCAGGCCTCCCTGTTGGTTGCATTTGCCTCCCTTGTCTGAAGGTAAACTTTAAATTCCATTTCTTGAGTTTATTCTCCATATTGTCCCTGGGATGATCTACGGCTGACTTAATCTTGCTCCAGAACTACAAGCCCTCACCAGCATGTGACTCCAGGCCAACCTGGGGCTCCAGCCAGGGCTCCAGCACTGCTGCCCGGTCCCCCACTCTCACCAGGGGTGCCCAGCCTTAGGGGGTGGTTGTCGTTGCAGTGGGCGTCGCCCTCTCGATCAAGCTTTCCCCAGGCCTCCCTGTTGGTTGCATTTGCCTCCCTTGTCTGAAGGTAAACTTTAAATTCCATTTCTTGAGTTTATTCTCCATATTGTCCCTGGGATGATCTTTGGCTGACATAATCTTTCTCCAGAACGACAAGCCCTCACCAGCCTTTGTCTTCACCATCGCACCCAGAGCTTTGTCCTGCAACCCGGTCAGGCACTCGCACCAGGGGGGCCCAGCCTGAGGCCGGGTTTGTCATTGCAGTGTGCCCAGAACTACAAGCCCTCACCAGCCTTTGTCTTCACCATCGCACCCAGAGCTCTGGCCGCAACCCGGTCACCCACTCGCACCAGGGGGGCCCTGCCTGAGGCCGAGTTTGTCATTGCAGTTTGCCGTCCCTTGTCGGACGCGCTGTCACCAGGCCTCCCTGTTGGTTGCATTTGCCTCCCTTGTCTGAAGGTAAACTTTAAATTCCATTTCTTGAGTTGATTCTACATATTGTCCCTGGGATGATCTTTGGCTGACATAATCTTTCTCCAGAACTACAAGCCCTCACCAGCCTTTGTCTTCAGCACCGCACCAGGATTTCTGCCAGTGCAAACTCGGTCCCCCACTCGCACCAGGGGGGCCCAGCCTGAGGCCGAGGTTGTCATTGCAGTGTGCCGTCCCACATCGGACGCGCTGTCACCAGGCCTCCCTGTTGGTTGCATTTGCCTCCCTTGTCTGAAAGTAAACTTTAAATTCCATTTCTTGAGTTTAGTCTCCATATTGTCCCTGGGATGATCTTTGGCTGACATAATCTTTCTCCAGAACTACAAGCCCTCACAAGCTTTTGTCTCCAGCACCACACCCAGGGCTCCAGCACTGCAACCCGGTCCCCCACTCACACCAGGGGGGCCCAGCCTGAGGCTGATTTTGTCATTGCAGTGTGCCGTCCCACATCGGACGCGCTATCACCAGTCCTCCCTTTCGGTTGCATTTGCCTCCCTTGTCTGAAGGTAAACTTTAAATTCCATTTCTTGAGTTTATTCTCCATATTGTGCCTGGGATGATCTACGGCTGACTTAATCTTGCTCCAGAACTATAAGCCCTCACCAGCATGTGACTCCAGGCCAGACCGGGGCTCCAGCCAGCGCTCCAGCACTTTTTCCCGGTCCCCCACCCTCACCATGGGTGTCCAGCCTTAGGGGGTGGTTGTCGTTGCAGTGGGCGTCACCCTCTCGATCAAGCTTTCCCCAGGCCTCCCTGTTGGTTGCATTTGCCTCCCTTGTCTGAAGGTAAACTTTAAATTACATTTCTTGAGTTTATTCTCCATATTGTCCCTGGGATGATCTTTGGCTGACATAATCTTTCTCCAGAACTACAAGCCCTCACCAGCCTTTGTCTTCACCATCGCACCCAGAGCTCTGGCCTGCAACCTTGTCACCCACTCGCACCAAGGGGGCCCAGCCTGAGGCCGAGTTTGTCAGTGCAATGTGCTGTCCCATGTCGGACGCGCTGTCACCAGGCCTCCCTGTTGGTTGCATTTGCCTCCCTTGTCTGAAGGTAAACTTTAAATTCCATTTCTTGAGTTTATTCTCCATATTGTCCCTGGGATGATCTTTGGCTGACTTAATCTTGCTCCAGAACTACAAGCCCTCACCAGCCTTTGTCTTCACCATCGCACCCAGAGCTCTGGCCTGCAACCCGGTCAGCCACTCGCACCAGGGGGGCCCAGCCTGAGGCTGAGTTTGTCATTGCAGTGTGCCCAGAACTACAAGCCCTCACCAGTCTTTGTCTTCACCATCGCACCCAGAGCTCTGGCCTGCAACCCGGTCAGCCACTCGCACCAGGGGGGCCCAGCCTGAGGCCGAGTTTGTCATTGCAGTGTGCTCTCCCATGTTGGACGCGCTGTCACCAGGCCTCCCTGTTGGTTGCATTTGCCTCCCTTGTCTGAAGGTAAACTTTAAATTCCATTTCTTGAGTTTATTCTCCATATTGTCCCTGGGATGATCTACGGCTGACATAATCTTTCTCCAGAACTACAAGCCCTCACCAGCCTTTGTCTTCACCATCGCACCCAGAGCTCTGGCCTGCTACCCGGTCAGCCTCTGGCACCAGGGGGGCCCAGCCTAAGGCCGAGTTTGTCATTGCAGTGTGCCGTCCCATGTCGGACGCGCTGTCATCAGGCCTCCTTTTTGGTTGCATTTGCCTCCCTTGTCTGAAGGTAAACTTTAAATTCCATTTCTTGAGTTTATTCTCCATATTGTCCCTGGGATGATCTTTGGCTGACATAATCTTTCTCCAGAACTACAAGCCCTCACCAGCCTTTGTCTTCAGCACCGCACCAGGATTTCTGCCAGTGCAAAATCGGTCCCCCACTCGCACCAGGGGTGCCCAGCCTGAGGCCGAGTTTGTCAATGCAGTGTGCCGTCCCACATCGGACGCGCTGTCACCAGGCCTCCCTGTTGGTTGCATTTGCCTCCTTTGTCTGAAGGTAAACTTTAAATTCCCTTTCTTGAGTTTATTCTCCATATTGTCCCTGGGATGATCTACGGCTGACTTAATCTTGCTCCAGAACTACAAGCCCTCACCAGCATGTGACTCCAGGCCACCCTGGGTTTCTAGCCAAGGCTCCAGCACTGCTGCCCGGTCCCCCACTTTCACCAGGGGTTCCCAGCCTTAGGCGGTTGTTGTCGTTGCAGTGGGCGTCGCCCTCTCGATCAAGCTTTCCCCAGGCCTCCCTGTTGGTTGCATTTGCCCCCCTTGTCTGAAGGTAAACTTTAAATTCCATTTCTTGTGTTTATTCTCCATATTGTCCCTGGGATGATCTTTGGCTGACATAATCTTTCTCCAGAACTACAAGCCCTCGCCAGTCTTTGTCTTCACCATCGCACCCAGAGCTCTGGCCTGTAACCCGGTCAGCCACTGGCACCAGGGGGGCCCAGTCTGAGACTGAGGTTGTCATTGCAGTGTGCCGTCCCACATTGGACGCGCTTTCACCAGACCTCCCTGTTGGTTGCATTTGCCTCCCTTGTCTGAAGGTAAACTTTAAATTCCATGTCTTGAGTTTATACTCCATATTGTCCCTGGGATGATCTACGGCTGACTTTATCTTGCTCCAGAACTACAAGCCCTCACCAGCATGTGACTCCAGGCCAGACCGGGGTTCCAGCCAGGGCTCCAGCACTGCTGCCCGGTCTCCCACCCTCACCAGGGGTGTCCAGCCTTAGGGGGTGGTTGTCGTTGCAGTGGGCGTCGCCCTCTCGATCAAGCTTTCCCCAGGCCTCCCTGTTGGTTGCATTTGCCTCCCTTGTCTGAAGGTAAACTTTAAATTCCATTTCTTGAGTTTATTCTCCATATTGTCCCTGCGTTGATCTTTGGCTGACATAATCTTTCTCCAGAACTACAAGACCTCACCAGCCTTTGTCTTCAGCACCGCACCAGGAGTTCCGCCAGTGCAACCTCGGTCCCCCACTCGCACCAGGGGGGCCCAGCCTGAGGCCGAGGTTGTCATTGCAGTGTGCCGTCCCACATCGGACGCGCTGTCACCAGGCCTCCCTGTTGGTTGCATTTGCCTCCCTTGTCTGAAAGTAAACTTTAAATTCCCTTTCTTGAGTTTATTCTCCATATTGTCCCTGGGATGATCTACGGCTGACTTAATCTGGCTCCAGAACTACAAGCCCTCACCAGCATGTGACTCCAGGCTACCCTGGGGCTCCAGCCAGGGCTCAAGCACTGCTGCCCGGTCCCCCACTCTCACCAGGGGGGCCCAGCCTTAGGCGGTGGTTGTCGTTGCAGTGGGCGTCGCCCTCTCGATCAAGCTTTCCCCAGGCCTCCCTGTTGGTTGCATTTGCCTCCCTTGTCTGAAGGTAAACTTTAAATTACATTTCTTGAGTTTATTTTCCATATTGTCCCTGGGATGATCTTTGGCTGACATAATCTTTCTCCAGAACTACAAGCCCTCACCAGCCTTTGTCTTCACCATCACACCCAGAGCTCTGGCCTGCAACCCGGTCACCCACTCGCACCAAGGGGGCCCAGCCTGAGGCCGAGTTTGTCATTGCAGTGTGCCGTTCCATGTCGTACGCGCTGTCACCAGGCCTCCCTGTTGGTTGCATTTGCCTCCCTTGTCTGAAGGTAAACTTTAAATTACATTTCTAGAGTTTATTCTCCATATTGTCCCTGGGATGATCTTTGGCTGACCTAATCTTTCTCCAGAACTACAAGCCCTCACCAGCATGTGACTCCAGGCCACACCGGGGCTCCAGCCAGGGCTCCAGCACTGCTGCCCGGTCCCCCATCCTCACCAGGTGTGCCCAGCCTTAGGCGGTGGTTGTCGTTGCAGTGGGCGTCGCCCTCTCGATCAAGCTTTCCCCAGGCCTCCCTGTTGGTTGCATTTGCCTCCCTTGTCTGAAGGTAAACTTTAAATTACATTTCTTGACTTTATTCTCCATATTGTCCCTGGGATGATCTTTGGCTGACATAATCTTTCTCCAGAACTAAAAGCCCTCACAAGCCTTTGTCTCCAGCACCACACCCAGGGCTCCAGCACTGCAACTCGGTCCCCCACTCACACCAGGGGTGCCCAGCCTGAGGCTGATTTTGTCATTGCAGTGTGCCGTCCCATGTCGGACGAGTTGTCACCAGGCCTCCCTGTTGGTTGCATTTGCCCCCCTTGTCTGAAGGTAAACTTTAAATTCCATTTCTTGAGTTTATTCTCCATATTGTCCCTGGGATGATCTTTGGCTGACATAATCTTTCTCCAGAACTACAAGCCCTCACCAGCCTTTGTCTTCACCATCGCACCCAGAGCTCTGGCCTGCAACCCGGTCAGCCACTCGCACCAGGGGGGCCCAGCCTGAGGCCGAGTTTGTCATTGCAGTGTGCCGTCCCACATCGGACGCGCTATCACCAGGCCTCCCTGTTGGTTGCATTTGCCTCCCTTGTCTGAAGGTAAACTTTAAATTCCATTTCTTGAGTTTATTCTCCATATTGTGCCTGGGATGATCTACGGCTGACTTAATCTTGCTCCAGAACTACAAGCCCTCACCAGCATTTGACTCCAGGCCAGACCGGGTCTCCAGCCAGGGCTCTAGCACTGCTGCCCGGTCCCCCACCCTCACCAGGGGTGTCCAGTCTTAGGGGGTGGTTGTCGTTGCAGTGGGCGTCGCCCTCTCGATCAAGCTTTCCCCAGGCCTCCCTGTTGGTTGCATTTGCCTCCCTTGTCTGAAGGTAAACTTTAAATTACATTTCTTGAGTTTATTTTCCATATTGTCCCTGGGATGATCTTTGGCTGACATAATCTTGTTCCAGAACTACAAGCCCTCACCATTCTTTGTCTTCACCATCGCACCCAGAGCTCTGGACTGCAACCTGGTCACCCACTCGCACCAAGGGGCCCCATTCTGAGGCCGAGTTTGTCATTGCAGTGTGCCGTCCCATGTCGGACGCGCTGTCACCAGGCCTCCCTGTTGGTTGCATTTGCCTCCCTTGTCTGAAGGTAAACTTTAAATTACATTTCTTGAGTTTATTCTCCATATTGTCCCTGGGATGATCTTTGCTGACTTAATCTTGCTCCAGAACTACAAGCCCTCACCAGCCTTTGTCTTCAGCACCGCACCAGGAGTTCCGCCAGTGCAACCTCGGTCCCCCACTCGCACCAGGGGGGCCCAGCCTGAGGCCGAGGTTGTCATTGCAGCTTGCCGTTCCACGTCGGACGAGCTGTCACCAGGCCTCCCTGTTGGTTGCATTTGCCTCCCTTGTCTGAAGGTAAACTTTAAATTCCATTTCTTGTGTTTATTCTCCATATTGTCCCAGGGATGATCTTTGGCTGACTTAATCTTGCTCCAGAACTACAAGCCCTCACAAGTCTTTGTCTCCAGCACCACACCCATGGCTCCAGCACTGCAACCCGGTCCCCCACTCACACCAGGGGGGCCCAGCCTGAGGCTGATTTTGTCATTGCAGTCTGCCGTCCCATGTCGGACGCGCTGTCCCCAGGCCTCCCTGTTGGTTGCATTTGCCTCCCTTGTCTGAAGGTAAACTTTAAATTCCATTTCTTGAGTTTATTCTCCATATTGTCCCTGGGATGATCTTTGGCTGACATAATCTTTCTCCAGAACTACAAGCCCTCACCAGCCTTTGTCTTCACCATCGCACCCAGAGCTCTGGCCTGCAACCCGGTCAGCCACTCGCACCAGGGGGGCCCAGCCTGAGGCCGAGTTTGTCATTGCAGTGTGCTCTCCCATGTCGGACGCGCTGTCACCAGGCCTCCCTGTTGGTTGCATTTGCCTCCCTTGTCTGAAGGTAAACTTTAAATTCCATTTCTTGAGTTTATTCTCCATATTGTCCCTGGGATGATCTACGGCTGACTTAATCTTGCTCCAGAACTACAAGCCCTCACCAGCATGTGACTCCAGGCCACCCTGGGGCTCCAGCCAGGGCTCCAGCACTGCTGCCCGGTCCCCCACTCTCACCAGGGGTGCCCAGCCTTAGGGGGTGGTTGTCGTTGCAGTGGGCGTCGCCCTCTCGATCAAGCTTTCCCCAGGCCTCCCTGTTGGTTGCATTTGCCTCCCTTGTCTGAAGGTAAACTTTAAATTACATTTCTTGAGTTTATTCTCCATATTGTCCCTGGGATGATCTACGGCTGACTTTATCTTGCTCCAGAACTACAAGCCCTCACCAGCATGTGACTCCAGGCCAGACCGGGGTTCCAGCCAGGGCTCCAGCACTGCTGCCCGGTCTCCCACCCTCACCAGGGGTGTCCAGCCTTAGGGGGTGGTTGTCGTTGCAGTGGGCGTCGCCCTCTCGATCAAGCTTTCCCCAGGCCTCCCTGTTGGTTGCATTTGCCTCCCTTGTCTGAAGGTAAACTTTAAATTACATTTCTTGAGTTTATTCTCCATATTGTCCCTGCGATGATCTTTGGCTGACATAATCTTTCTCCAGAACTACAAGCCCTCACCATTCTTTGTCTTCAGCACCGCACCAGGAGTTCCGCCAGTGCAACCTCGGTCCCCCACTCGCACCAGGGGGGCCCAGCCTGAGGCCGAGGTTGTCATTGCAGTGTGCCGTCCCACATCGGACGCGATGTCACCAGGCCTCCCTGTTGTTTGCATTTGCCTCCCTTGTCTGAAGGTAAACTTTAAATTCCCTTTCTTGAGTTTATTCTCCATATTGTCCCTGGGATGATCTACGGCTGACTTAATCTTGCTCCAGAACTACAAGCCCTCACCAGCATGTGACTCCAGGCTACCCTGGGGCTCCAGCCAGGGCTCCAGCACTGCTGCCCGGTCCCCCACTCTCACCAGGGGGGCCCAGCCTTAGGCGGTGGTTGTCGTTGCAGTGGGCGTCGCCCTCTCGATCAAGCTTTCCCCAGGCCTCCCTGTTGGTTGCATTTGCCTCCCTTGTCTGAAGGTAAACTTTAAATTACATTTCTTGAGTTTATTTTCCATATTGTCCCTGGGATGATCTTTGGCTGACATAATCTTTCCCCAGAACTACAAGCCCTCACCAGCCTTTGTCTTCACCATCACACCCAGAGCTCTGGCCTGCAACCCGGTCACCCACTCGCACCAAGGGGGCCCAGCCTGAGGCCGAGTTTGTCATTGCAGTGTGCCGTTCCATGTCGTACGCGCTGTCACCAGGCCTCCCTGTTGGTTGCATTTGCCTCCCTTGTCTGAAGGTAAACTTTAAATTACATTTCTAGAGTTTATTCTCCATATTGTCCCTGGGATGATCTTTGGCTGACCTAATCTTTCTCCAGAACTACAAGCCCTCACCAGCATGTGACTCCAGGCCACACCGGGGCTCCAGCCAGGGCTCCAGCACTGCTGCCCGGTCCCCCAGCCTCACCAGGTGTGCCCAGCCTTAGGCGGTGGTTGTCGTTGCAGTGGGCGTCGCCCTCTCGATCAAGCTTTCCCCAGGCCTCCCTGTTGGTTGCATTTGCCTCCCTTGTCTGAAGGTAAACTTTAAATTACATTTCTTGACTTTATTCTCCATATTGTCCCTGGGATGATCTTTGGCTGACATAATCTTTCTCCAGAACTAAAAGCCCTCACAAGCCTTTGTCTCCAGCACCACACCCAGGGCTCCAGCACTGCAACTCGGTCCCCCACTCACACCAGGGGTGCCCAGCCTGAGGCTAATTTTGTCATTGCAGTGTGCCGTCCCATGTCGGACGAGTTGTCACCAGGCCTCCCTGTTGGTTGCATTTGCCCCCCTAGTCTGAAGGTAAACTTTAAATTCCATTTCTTGAGTTTATTCTCCATATTGTCCCTGGGATGATCTTTGGCTGACATAATCTTTCTCCAGAACTACAAGCCCTCACCAGCCTTTGTCTTCACCATCGCACCCAGAGCTCTGGCCTGCAACCCGGTCAGCCACTCGCACCAGGGGGGCCCAGCCTGAGGCCGAGTTTGTCATTGCAGTGTGCCGTCCCACATCGGACGCGCTATCACCAGGCCTCCCTGTTGGTTGCATTTGCCTCCCTTGTCTGAAGGTAAACTTTAAATTCCATTTCTTGAGTTTATTCTCCATATTGTGCCTGGGATGATCTACGGCTGACTTAATCTTGCTCCAGAACTACAAGCCCTCACCAGCATTTGACTCCAGGCCAGACCGGGTCTCCAGCCAGGGCTCTAGCACTGCTGCCCGGTCCCCCACCCTCACCAGGGGTGTCCAGTCTTAGGGGGTGGTTGTCGTTGCAGTGGGCGTCGCCCTCTCGATCAAGCTTTCCCCAGGCCTCCCTGTTGGTTGCATTTGCCTCCCTTGTCTGAAGGTAAACTTTAAATTACATTTCTTGAGTTTATTTTCCATATTGTCCCTGGGATGATCTTTGGCTGACATAATCTTGTTCCAGAACTACAAGCCCTCACCATTCTTTGTCTTCACCATCGCACCCAGAGCTCTGGACTGCAACCTGGTCACCCACTCGCACCAAGGGGCCCCATTCTGAGGCCGAGTTTGTCATTGCAGTGTGCCGTCCCATGTCGGACGCGCTGTCACCAGGCCTCCCTGTTGGTTGCATTTGCCTCCCTTGTCTGAAGGTAAACTTTAAATTACATTTCTTGAGTTTATTCTCCATATTGTCCCTGGGATGATCTTTGCTGACATAATCTTGCTCCAGAACTACAAGCCCTCACCAGCCTTTGTCTTCAGCACCGCACCAGGAGTTCCGCCAGTGCAACCTCGGTCCCCCACTCGCACCAGGGGGGCCCAGCCTGAGGCCGAGGTTGTCATTGCAGCTTGCCGTTCCACGTCGGACGAGCTGTCACCAGGCCTCCCTGTTGGTTGCATTTGCCTCCCTTGTCTGAAGGTAAACTTTAAATTCCATTTCTTGTGTTTATTCTCCATATTGTCCCAGGGATGATCTTTGGCTGACTTAATCTTGCTCCAGAACTACAAGCCCTCACAAGTCTTTGTCTCCAGCACCACACCCATGGCTCCAGCACTGCAACCCGGTCCCCCACTCACACCAGGGGGGCCCAGCCTGAGGCTGATTTTGTCATTGCAGTCTGCCGTCCCATGTCGGACGCGCTGTCCCCAGGCCTCCCTGTTGGTTGCATTTGCCTCCCTTGTCTGAAGGTAAACTTTAAATTCCATTTCTTGAGTTTATTCTCCATATTGTCCCTGGGATGATCTTTGGCTGACATAATCTTTCTCCAGAACTACAAGCCCTCACCAGCCTTTGTCTTCACCATCGCACCCAGAGCTCTGGCCTGCAACCCGGTCAGCCACTCGCACCAGGGGGGCCCAGCCTGAGGCCGAGTTTGTCATTGCAGTGTGCTCTCCCATGTCGGACGCGCTGTCACCAGGCCTCCCTGTTGGTTGCATTTGCCTCCCTTGTCTGAAGGTAAACTTTAAATTCCATTTCTTGAGTTTATTCTCCATATTGTCCCTGGGATGATCTACGGCTGACTTAATCTTGCTCCAGAACTACAAGCCCTCACCAGCATGTGACTCCAGGCCACCCTGGGGCTCCAGCCAGGGCTCCAGCACTGCTGCCCGGTCCCCCACTCTCACCAGGGGTGCCCAGCCTTAGGGGGTGGTTGTCGTTGCAGTGGGCGTCGCCCTCTCGATCAAGCTTTCCCCAGGCCTCCCTGTTGGTTGCATTTGCCTCCCTTGTCTGAAGGTAAACTTTAAATTACATTTCTTGAGTTTATTCTCCATATTGTCCCTGGGATGATCTACGGCTGACTTTATCTTGCTCCAGAACTACAAGCCCTCACCAGCATGTGACTCCAGGCCAGACCGGGGTTCCAGCCAGGGCTCCAGCACTGCTGCCCGTTCTCCCACCCTCACCAGGGGTGTCCAGCCTTAGGGGGTGGTTGTCGTTGCAGTGGGCGTCGCCCTCTCGATCAAGCTTTCCCCAGGCCTCCCTGTTGGTTGCATTTGCCTCCCTTGTCTGAAGGTAAACTTTAAATTACATTTCTTGAGTTTATTCTCCATATTGTCCCTGCGATGATCTTTGGCTGACATAATCTTTCTCCAGAACTACAAGCCCTCACCATTCTTTGTCTTCAGCACCGCACCAGGAGTTCCGCCAGTGCAACCTCGGTCCCCCACTCGCACCAGGGGGGCCCAGCCTGAGGCCGAGGTTGTCATTGCAGTGTGCCGTCCCACATCGGACGCGATGTCACCAGGCCTCCCTGTTGGTTGCATTTGCCTCCCTTGTCTGAAGGTAAACTTTAAATTCCCTTTCTTGAGTTTATTCTCCATATTGTCCCTGGGATGATCTACGGCTGACTTAATCTTGCTCCAGAACTACAAGCCCTCACCAGCATGTGACTCCAGGCTACCCTGGGGCTCCAGCCAGGGCTCCAGCACTGCTGCCCGGTCCCCCACTCTCACCAGGGGGGCCCAGCCTTAGGCGGTGGTTGTCGTTGCAGTGGGCGTCGCCCTCTCGATCAAGCTTTCCCCAGGCCTCCCTGTTGGTTGCATTTGCCTCCCTTGTCTGAAGGTAAACTTTAAATTACATTTCTTGAGTTTATTTTCCATATTGTCCCTGGGATGATCTTTGGCTGACATAATCTTTCCCCAGAACTACAAGCCCTCACCAGCCTTTGTCTTCACCATCACACCCAGAGCTCTGGCCTGCAACCCGGTCACCCACTCGCACCAAGGGGGCCCAGCCTGAGGCCGAGTTTGTCATTGCAGTGTGCCGTTCCATGTCGTACGCGCTGTCACCAGGCCTCCCTGTTGGTTGCATTTGCCTCCCTTGTCTGAAGGTAAACTTTAAATTACATTTCTAGAGTTTATTCTCCATATTGTCCCTGGGATGATCTTTGGCTGACCTAATCTTTCTCCAGAACTACAAGCCCTCACCAGCATGTGACTCCAGGCCACACCGGGGCTCCAGCCAGGGCTCAGGCACTGCTGCCCGGTCCCCCAGCCTCACCAGGTGTGCCCAGCCTTAGGCGGTGGTTGTCGTTGCAGTGGGCGTCGCCCTCTCGATCAAGCTTTCCCCAGGCCTCCCTGTTGGTTGCATTTGCCTCCCTTGTCTGAAGGTAAACTTTAAATTCCATTTCTTGAGTTTATTCTCCATATTGTCCCTGGGATGATCTACGGCTGACTTAATCTTGCTCCAGAACTAAAAGCCCTCACAAGCCTTTGTCTCCAGCACCACACCCAGGGCTCCAGCACTGCAACTCGGTCCCCCACTCACACCAGGGGTGCCCAGCCTGAGGCTAATTTTGTCATTGCAGTGTGCCGTCCCATGTCGGACGAGTTGTCACCAGGCCTCCCTGTTGGTTGCATTTGCCTCCCTTGTCTGAAGGTAAACTTTAAATTACATTTCTTGAGTTTATTCTCCATATTGTCCCTGGGATGATCTTTGGCTGACATAATCTTTCTCCAGAACTACAAGCCCTCACCAGCCTTTGTCTTCACCATCGCACCCAGAGCTCTGGCCTGCAACCCGGTCAGCCACTCGCACCAGGGGGGCCCAGCCTGAGGCCGAGTTTGTCATTGCAGTGTGCTGTCCCACATCGGACGCGCTATCACCAGGCCTCCCTGTTGGTTGCATTTGTCTCCCTTGTCTGAAGGTAAACTTTAAATTCCATTTCTTGAGTTTATTCTCCATATTGTGCCGGGGATGATCTACGGCTGACTTAATCTTGCTCCAGAACTACAAGCCCTCACCAGCATGTGACTCCAGGCCAGACCGGGGCTCCAGCCAGGGCTCTAGCACTGCTGCCCGGTCCCCCACCCTCACCAAGGGTGTCCAGCCTAAGGGGGTGGTTGTCGTTGCAGTGGGCGTCGCCCTCTCGATCAAGCTTTCCCCAGGCCTCCCTGTTGGTTGCATTTGCCTCCCTTGTCTGAAGGTAAACTTTAAATTACATTTCTTGAGTCTATTTTCCATATTGTCCCTGGGATGATCTTTGGCTGACATAATCTTGCTCCAGAACTACAAGCCCTCACCATTCTTTGTCTTCACCATCGCACCCAGAGCTCTGGCCTGCAACCCGGTCACCCACTCGCACCAAGGGGCCCCATTCTGAGGCCGAGTTTGTCCTTGCAGTGTGCCGTCTCATGTCGGACGCGCTGTCACCAGGCCTCCCTGTTGGTTGCATTTGCCTCCCTTGTCTGAAGGTAAACTTTAAATTCCATTTCTTGAGTTTATTCTCCATATTGTGCCTGGGATGATCTACGGCTGACTTAATCTTGCTCCAGAACTATAAGCCCTCACCAGCATGTGACTCCAGGCCAGACCGGGGCTCCAGCCAGCGCTCCAGCACTGTTTCCCGGTCCCCCACCCTCACCATGGGTGTCCAGCCTTAGGGGGTGGTTGTCGTTGCAGTGGGCGTCACCCTCTCGATCAAGCTTTCCCCAGGCCTCCCTGTTGGTTGCATTTGCCTCCCTTGTCTGAAGGTAAACTTTAAATTACATTTCTTGAGTTTATTCTCCATATTGTCCCTGGGATGATCTTTGGCTGACATAATCTTTCTCCAGAACTACAAGCCCTCACCAGCCTTTGTCTTCACCATCGCACCCAGAGCTCTGGCCTGCAACCCGGTCAGCCACTCGCACCAGGGGGGCCCAGCCTGAGGCTGAGTTTGTCATTGCAGTGTGCCCAGAACTACAAGCCCTCACCAGCCTTTGTCTTCACCATCGCACCCAGAGCTCTGGCCTGCAACCTGGTCAGCCACTCGCACCAGGGGGGCCCAGCCTGAGGCCGAGTTTGTCATTGCAGTGTGCTCTCCCATGTCGGACGCGCTGTCACCAGGCCTCCCTGTTGGTTGCATTTGCCTCCCTTGTCTGAAGGTAAACTTTAAATTCCATTTCTTGAGTTTATTCTCCATATTGTCCCTGGGATGATCTACGGCTGACTTAATCTTGCTCCAGAACTACAAGCCCTCACCAGTATGTGACTCCAGGCCACCCTGGGGCTCCAGCCAGGGCTCCAGCACTGCTGCCCGGTCCCCCACTCTCACCAGGGGTGCCCAGCCTTAGGGGGTGGTTGTCGTTGCAGTGGGCGTCGCCCTCTCGATCAAGCTTTCCCCAGGCCTCCCTGTTGGTTGCATTTGCCTCCCTTGTCTGAAGGTAAACTTTAAATTCCATTTCTTGAGTTTATTCTCCATATTGTCCCTGGGATGATCTACGGCTGACTTAATCTTGCTCCAGAACTACAAGCCCTCACCAGCATGTGACTCCAGGCCAACCTGGGGCTCCAGCCAGGGCTCCAGCACTGCTGCCCGGTCCCCCACTCTCACCAGGGGTGCCCAGCCTTAGGGGGTGGTTGTCGTTGCAGTGGGCGTCGCCCTCTCGATCAAGCTTTCCCCAGGCCTCCCTGTTGGTTGCATTTGCCTCCCTTGTCTGAAGGTAAACTTTAAATTCCATTTCTTGAGTTTATTCTCCATATTGTCCCTGGGATGATCTTTGGCTGACATAATCTTTCTCCAGAACGACAAGCCCTCACCAGCCTTTGTCTTCACCATCGCACCCAGAGCTTTGTCCTGCAACCCGGTCAGGCACTCGCACCAGGGGGGCCCAGCCTGAGGCCGGGTTTGTCATTGCAGTGTGCCCAGAACTACAAGCCCTCACCAGCCTTTGTCTTCACCATCGCACCCAGAGCTCTGGCCGCAACCCGGTCACCCACTCGCACCAGGGGGGCCCTGCCTGAGGCCGAGTTTGTCATTGCAGTTTGCCGTCCCTTGTCGGACGCGCTGTCACCAGGCCTCCCTGTTGGTTGCATTTGCCTCCCTTGTCTGAAGGTAAACTTTAAATTCCATTTCTTGAGTTGATTCTACATATTGTCCCTGGGATGATCTTTGGCTGACATAATCTTTCTCCAGAACTACAAGCCCTCACCAGCCTTTGTCTTCAGCACCGCACCAGGATTTCTGCCAGTGCAAACTCGGTCCCCCACTCGCACCAGGGGGGCCCAGCCTGAGGCCGAGGTTGTCATTGCAGTGTGCCGTCCCACATCGGACGCGCTGTCACCAGGCCTCCCTGTTGGTTGCATTTGCCTCCCTTGTCTGAAAGTAAACTTTAAATTCCATTTCTTGAGTTTAGTCTCCATATTGTCCCTGGGATGATCTTTCGCTGACATAATCTTTCTCCAGAACTACAAGCCCTCACAAGCTTTTGTCTCCAGCACCACACCCAGGGCTCCAGCACTGCAACCCGGTCCCCCACTCACACCAGGGGGGCCCAGCCTGAGGCTGATTTTGTCATTGCAGTGTGCCGTCCCACATCGGACGCGCTATCACCAGTCCTCCCTTTCGGTTGCATTTGCCTCCCTTGTCTGAAGGTAAACTTTAAATTCCATTTCTTGAGTTTATTCTCCATATTGTGCCTGGGATGATCTACGGCTGACTTAATCTTGCTCCAGAACTATAAGCCCTCACCAGCATGTGACTCCAGGCCAGACCGGGGCTCCAGCCAGCGCTCCAGCACTTTTTCCCGGTCCCCCACCCTCACCATGGGTGTCCAGCCTTAGGGGGTGGTTGTCGTTGCAGTGGGCGTCACCCTCTCGATCAAGCTTTCCCCAGGCCTCCCTGTTGGTTGCATTTGCCTCCCTTGTCTGAAGGTAAACTTTAAATTACATTTCTTGAGTTTATTCTCCATATTGTCCCTGGGATGATCTTTGGCTGACATAATCTTTCTCCAGAACTACAAGCCCTCACCAGCCTTTGTCTTCACCATCGCACCCAGAGCTCTGGCCTGCAACCTTGTCACCCACTCGCACCAAGGGGGCCCAGCCTGAGGCCGAGTTTGTCAGTGCAATGTGCTGTCCCATGTCGGACGCGCTGTCACCAGGCCTCCCTGTTGGTTGCATTTGCCTCCCTTGTCTGAAGGTAAACTTTAAATTCCATTTCTTGAGTTTATTCTCCATATTGTCCCTGGGATGATCTTTGGCTGACTTAATCTTGCTCCAGAACTACAAGCCCTCACCAGCCTTTGTCTTCACCATCGCACCCAGAGCTCTGGCCTGCAACCCGGTCAGCCACTCGCACCAGGGGGGCCCAGCCTGAGGCTGAGTTTGTCATTGCAGTGTGCCCAGAACTACAAGCCCTCACCAGTCTTTGTCTTCACCATCGCACCCAGAGCTCTGGCCTGCAACCCGGTCAGCCACTCGCACCAGGGGGGCCCAGCCTGAGGCCGAGTTTGTCATTGCAGTGTGCTCTCCCATGTTGGACGCGCTGTCACCAGGCCTCCCTGTTGGTTGCATTTGCCTCCCTTGTCTGAAGGTAAACTTTAAATTCCATTTCTTGAGTTTATTCTCCATATTGTCCCTGGGATGATCCATGGCTGACATAATCTTTCTCCAGAACTACAAGCCCTCACCAGCCTTTGTCTTCACCATCGCACCCAGAGCTCTGGCCTGCTACCCGGTCAGCCTCTGTCACCAGGGGGGCCCAGCCTAAGGCCGAGTTTGTCATTGCAGTGTGCCGTCCCATGTCGGACGCGCTGTCATCAGGCCTCCTTTTTGGTTGCATTTGCCTCCCTTGTCTGAAGGTAAACTTTAAATTCCATTTCTTGAGTTTATTCTCCATATTGTCCCTGGGATGATCTTTGGCTGACATAATCTTTCTCCAGAACTACAAGCCCTCACCAGCCTTTGTCTTCAGCACCGCACCAGGATTTCTGCCAGTGCAAAATCGGTCCCCCACTCGCACCAGGGGTGCCCAGCCTGAGGCCGAGGTTGTCATTGCAGTGTGCCGTCCCACATCGGACGCGCTGTCACCAGGCCTCCCTGTTGGTTGCATTTGCCTCCTTTGTCTGAAGGTAAACTTTAAATTCCCTTTCTTGAGTTTATTCTCCATATTGTCCCTGGGATGATCTACGGCTGACTTAATCTTGCTCCAGAACTACAAGCCCTCACCAGCATGTGACTCCAGGCCACCCTGGGTTTCCAGCCAAGGCTCCAGCACTGCTGCCCGGTCCCCCACTTTCACCAGGGGTTCCCAGACATAGGCGGTGGTTGTCGTTGCAGTGGGCGTCGCCCTCTCGATCAAGTTTTCCCCAGGGCCTCCCTGTTGGTTGTATTTGCCTCCCTTGTCTGAAGGTAAACTTTAAATTCCATTTCTTGAGTTTATTCTCCATATTGTCCCTGGGATGATCTTTGGCTGACTTAATCTTTCTCCAGAACTACAAGCCCTCACAAGCCTTTGTCTCCAGCACCACACCCAGGGCTCCAGCACTGCAACTCGGTCCCCCACTCACACCAGGGGGGCCCAGCCTGAGGCTAATTTTGTTATTGCAGTGTGCCGTCCCATGTCGGACGAGTTGTCACCAGGCCTCCCTGTTGGTTGCATTTGCCTCCCTTGTCTGAAGGTAAACTTTAAATTACATTTCTTGAGTTTATTCTCCATATTGTCCCTGGGATGATCTTTGGCTGACATACTCTTTCTCCGGAACTACAAGCCCTCACCAGCCTCTGTCTTCACCATCGCACCCAGAGCTCCAGCACTGCAACCCGGTCCCCCACTCACACTAGGGGGGCCTAGCCTGAGGGCAATTTTGTCATTGCAGTGTGCCGCCCCACATCGGACGCGCTGTCACCAGGCCTCCCTGTTGGTTGCATTTGCCTCCCTTGTCTGAAGGTAAACTTTAAATTCCATTTCTTGAGTTTATTCTCCATATTGTCCCTGGGATGATCTTTGGCTGACATAATCTTTCTCCAGAACTACAAGCCCTCATAAGCCTTTGTCTCCAGCACCACACCCCGGGCTCCAGCACTGCAACCCGGTCCCCCACTCACACCAGGGGGGCCCAGCCTGAGGCTGATTTTGTCATTGCAGTGTGTCGTCCCACATCGGACGCGCTATCACCAGGCCTCCCTGTTGGTTGCATTTGCCTCTCTTGTCTGAAGGTAAACTTTGAATTACATTTCTTGAGTTTATTCTCCATATTGTGCCTGTGATGATCTACGGCTGACTTAATCTTGCTCCAGAAATATAAGCCCTCACCAGCACGTTATTCCAGGCCACCTTGGGGCTCCAACCAGGGCTCCAGCACTGCTGCCCGGTCCCCCACCCTCACCAGGGGTGCCCAGCCTTAGGCGGTTGTTGTCGTTGCAGTGGGCGTCGCCCTCTCGATCAAGCTTTCCCCAGGCCTCCCTGTTGGTTGCATTTGCCCCCCTTGTCTGAAGGTAACCTTTAAATTCCATTTCTTGTGTTTATTCTCCATATTGTCCCTGGGATGATCTTTGGCTGACATAATCTTTCTCCAGAACTACAAGCCCTCGCCAGTCTTTGTCTTCACCATCGCACCCAGAGCTCTGGCCTGTAACCCGGTCAGCCACTGGCACCAGGGGGGCCCAGTCTGAGACTGAGGTTGTCATTGCAGTGTGCCGTCCCACATTGGACGCGCTGTCACCAGACCTCCCTGTTGGTTGCATTTGCCTCCCTTGTCTGAAGGTAAACTTTAAATTCCATGTCTTGAGTTTATACTCCATATTGTCCCTGGGATGATCTACGGCTGACTTTATCTTGCTCCAGAACTACAAGCCCTCACCAGCATGTGACTCCAGGCCAGACCGGGGTTCCAGCCAGGGCTCCAGCACTGCTGCCCGGTCTCCCACCCTCACCAGGGGTGTCCAGCCTTAGGGGGTGGTTGTCGTTGCAGTGGGCGTCGCCCTCTCGATCAAGCTTTCCCCAGGCCTCCCTGTTGGTTGCATTTGCCTCCCTTGTCTGAAGGTAAACTTTAAATTCCATTTCTTGAGTTTATTCTCCATATTGTCCCTGCGTTGATCTTTGGCTGACATAATCTTTCTCCAGAACTACAAGACCTCACCAGCCTTTGTCTTCAGCACCGCACCAGGAGTTCCGCCAGTGCAACCTCGGTCCCCCACTCGCACCAGGGGGGCCCAGCCTGAGGCTGAGGTTGTCATTGCAGTGTGCCGTCCCACATCGGACGCGCTGTCACCAGGCCTCCCTGTTGGTTGCATTTGCCTCCCTTGTCTGAAAGTAAACTTTAAATTCCCTTTCTTGAGTTTATTCTCCATATTGTCCCTGGGATGATCTACGGCTGACTTAATCTGGCTCCAGAACTACAAGCCCTCACCAGCATGTGACTCCAGGCTACCCTGGGGCTCCAGCCAGGGCTCAAGCACTGCTGCCCGGTCCCCCACTCTCACCAGGGGGGCCCAGCCTTAGGCGGTGGTTGTCGTTGCAGTGGGCGTCGCCCTCTCGATCAAGCTTTCCCCAGGCCTCCCTGTTGGTTGCATTTGCCTCCCTTGTCTGAAGGTAAACTTTAAATTACATTTCTTGAGTTTATTTTCCATATTGTCCCTGGGATGATCTTTGGCTGACATAATCTTTCTCCAGAACTACAAGCCCTCACCAGCCTTTGTCTTCACCATCACACCCAGAGCTCTGGCCTGCAACCCGGTCACCCACTCGCACCAAGGGGGCCCAGCCTGAGGCCGAGTTTGTCATTGCAGTGTGCCGTTCCATGTCGTACGCGCTGTCACCAGGCCTCCCTGTTGGTTGCATTTGCCTCCCTTGTCTGAAGGTAAACTTTAAATTACATTTCTAGAGTTTATTCTCCATATTGTCCCTGGGATGATCTTTGGCTGACCTAATCTTTCTCCAGAACTACAAGCCCTCACCAGCATGTGACTCCAGGCCACACCGGGGCTCCAGCCAGGGCTCCAGCACTGCTGCCCGGTCCCCCATCCTCACCAGGTGTGCCCAGCCTTAGGCGGTGGTTGTCGTTGCAGTGGGCGTCGCCCTCTCGATCAAGCTTTCCCCAGGCCTCCCTGTTGGTTGCATTTGCCTCCCTTGTCTGAAGGTAAACTTTAAATTACATTTCTTGACTTTATTCTCCATATTGTCCCTGGGATGATCTTTGGCTGACATAATCTTTCTCCAGAACTAAAAGCCCTCACAAGCCTTTGTCTCCAGCACCACACCCAGGGCTCCAGCACTGCAACTCGGTCCCCCACTCACACCAGGGGTGCCCAGCCTGAGGCTAATTTTGTCATTGCAGTGTGCCGTCCCATGTCGGACGAGTTGTCACCAGGCCTCCCTGTTGGTTGCATTTGCCCCCCTTGTCTGAAGGTAAACTTTAAATTCCATTTCTTGAGTTTATTCTCCATATTGTCCCTGGGATGATCTTTGGCTGACATAATCTTTCTCCAGAACTACAAGCCCTCACCAGCCTTTGTCTTCACCATCGCACCCAGAGCTCTGGCCTGCAACCCGGTCAGCCACTCGCACCAGGGGGGCCCAGCCTGAGGCCGAGTTTGTCATTGCAGTGTGCCGTCCCACATCGGACGCGCTATCACCAGGCCTCCCTGTTGGTTGCATTTGCCTCCCTTGTCTGAAGGTAAACTTTAAATTCCATTTCTTGAGTTTATTCTCCATATTGTGCCTGGGATGATCTACGGCTGACTTAATCTTGCTCCAGAACTACAAGCCCTCACCAGCATTTGACTCCAGGCCAGACCGGGTCTCCAGCCAGGGCTCTAGCACTGCTGCCCGGTCCCCCACCCTCACCAGGGGTGTCCAGTCTTAGGGGGTGGTTGTCGTTGCAGTGGGCGTCGCCCTCTCGATCAAGCTTTCCCCAGGCCTCCCTGTTGGTTGCATTTGCCTCCCTTGTCTGAAGGTAAACTTTAAATTACATTTCTTGAGTTTATTTTCCATATTGTCCCTGGGATGATCTTTGGCTGACATAATCTTGTTCCAGAACTACAAGCCCTCACCATTCTTTGTCTTCACCATCGCACCCAGAGCTCTGGACTGCAACCTGGTCACCCACTCGCACCAAGGGGCCCCATTCTGAGGCCGAGTTTGTCATTGCAGTGTGCCGTCCCATGTCGGACGCGCTGTCACCAGGCCTCCCTGTTGGTTGCATTTGCCTCCCTTGTCTGAAGGTAAACTTTAAATTACATTTCTTGAGTTTATTCTCCATATTGTCCCTGGGATGATCTTTGCTGACATAATCTTGCTCCAGAACTACAAGCCCTCACCAGCCTTTGTCTTCAGCACCGCACCAGGAGTTCCGCCAGTGCAACCTCGGTCCCCCACTCGCACCAGGGGGGCCCAGCCTGAGGCCGAGGTTGTCATTGCAGCTTGCCGTTCCACGTCGGACGAGCTGTCACCAGGCCTCCCTGTTGGTTGCATTTGCCTCCCTTGTCTGAAGGTAAACTTTAAATTCCATTTCTTGTGTTTATTCTCCATATTGTCCCAGGGATGATCTTTGGCTGACTTAATCTTGCTCCAGAACTACAAGCCCTCACAAGTCTTTGTCTCCAGCACCACACCCATGGCTCCAGCACTGCAACCCGGTCCCCCACTCACACCAGGGGGGCCCAGCCTGAGGCTGATTTTGTCATTGCAGTCTGCCGTCCCATGTCGGACGCGCTGTCCCCAGGCCTCCCTGTTGGTTGCATTTGCCTCCCTTGTCTGAAGGTAAACTTTAAATTCCATTTCTTGAGTTTATTCTCCATATTGTCCCTGGGATGATCTTTGGCTGACATAATCTTTCTCCAGAACTACAAGCCCTCACCAGCCTTTGTCTTCACCATCGCACCCAGAGCTCTGGCCTGCAACCCGGTCAGCCACTCGCACCAGGGGTGCCCAGCCTGAGGCCGAGTTTGTCATTGCAGTGTGCTCTCCCATGTCGGACGCGCTGTCACCAGGCCTCCCTGTTGGTTGCATTTGCCTCCCTTGTCTGAAGGTAAACTTTAAATTCCATTTCTTGAGTTTATTCTCCATATTGTCCCTGGGATGATCTACGGCTGACTTAATCTTGCTCCAGAACTACAAGCCCTCACCAGCATGTGACTCCAGGCCACCCTGGGGCTCCAGCCAGGGCTCTAGCACTGCTGCCCGGTCCCCCACTCTCACCAGGGGTGCCCAGCCTTAGGGGGTGGTTGTCGTTGCAGTGGGCGTCGCCCTCTCGATCAAGCTTTCCCCAGGCCTCCCTGTTGGTTGCATTTGCCTCCCTTGTCTGAAGGTAAACTTTAAATTACATTTCTTGAGTTTATTCTCCATATTGTCCCTGGGATGATCTACGGCTGACTTTATCTTGCTCCAGAACTACAAGCCCTCACCAGCATGTGACTCCAGGCCAGACCGGGGTTCCAGCCAGGGCTCCAGCACTGCTGCCCGGTCTCCCACCCTCACCAGGGGTGTCCAGCCTTAGGGGGTGGTTGTCGTTGCAGTGGGCGTCGCCCTCTCGATCAAGCTTTCCCCAGGCCTCCCTGTTGGTTGCATTTGCCTCCCTTGTCTGAAGGTAAACTTTAAATTACATTTCTTGAGTTTATTCTCCATATTGTCCCTGCGATGATCTTTGGCTGACATAATCTTTCTCCAGAACTACAAGCCCTCACCATTCTTTGTCTTCAGCACCGCACCAGGAGTTCCGCCAGTGCAACCTCGGTCCCCCACTCGCACCAGGGGGGCCCAGCCTGAGGCCGAGGTTGTCATTGCAGTGTGCCGTCCCACATCGGACGCGATGTCACCAGGCCTCCCTGTTGGTTGCATTTGCCTCCCTTGTCTGAAGGTAAACTTTAAATTCCCTTTCTTGAGTTTATTCTCCATATTGTCCCTGGGATGATCTACGGCTGACTTAATCTTGCTCCAGAACTACAAGCCCTCACCAGCATGTGACTCCAGGCTACCCTGGGGCTCCAGCCAGGGCTCCAGCACTGCTGCCCGGTCCCCCACTCTCACCAGGGGGGCCCAGCCTTAGGCGGTGGTTGTCGTTGCAGTGGGCGTCGCCCTCTCGATCAAGCTTTCCCCAGGCCTCCCTGTTGGTTGCATTTGCCTCCCTTGTCTGAAGGTAAACTTTAAATTACATTTCTTGAGTTTATTTTCCATATTGTCCCTGGGATGATCTTTGGCTGACATAATCTTTCCCCAGAACTACAAGCCCTCACCAGCCTTTGTCTTCACCATCACACCCAGAGCTCTGGCCTGCAACCCGGTCACCCACTCGCACCAAGGGGGCCCAGCCTGAGGCCGAGTTTGTCATTGCAGTGTGCCGTTCCATGTCGTACGCGCTGTCACCAGGCCTCCCTGTTGGTTGCATTTGCCTCCCTTGTCTGAAGGTAAACTTTAAATTACATTTCTAGAGTTTATTCTCCATATTGTCCCTGGGATGATCTTTGGCTGACCTAATCTTTCTCCAGAACTACAAGCCCTCACCAGCATGTGACTCCAGGCCACACCGGGGCTCCAGCCAGGGCTCCAGCACTGCTGCCCGGTCCCCCAGCCTCACCAGGTGTGCCCAGCCTTAGGCGGTGGTTGTCGTTGCAGTGGGCGTCGCCCTCTCGATCAAGCTTTCCCCAGGCCTCCCTGTTGGTTGCATTTGCCTCCCTTGTCTGAAGGTAAACTTTAAATTACATTTCTTGACTTTATTCTCCATATTGTCCCTGGGATGATCTTTGGCTGACATAATCTTTCTCCAGAACTAAAAGCCCTCACAAGCCTTTGTCTCCAGCACCACACCCAGGGCTCCAGCACTGCAACTCGGTCCCCCACTCACACCAGGGGTGCCCAGCCTGAGGCTAATTTTGTCATTGCAGTGTGCCGTCCCATGTCGGACGAGTTGTCACCAGGCCTCCCTGTTGGTTGCATTTGCCCCCCTTGTCTGAAGGTAAACTTTAAATTCCATTTCTTGAGTTTATTCTCCATATTGTCCCTGGGATGATCTTTGGCTGACATAATCTTTCTCCAGAACTACAAGCCCTCACCAGCCTTTGTCTTCACCATCGCACCCAGAGCTCTGGCCTGCAACCCGGTCAGCCACTCGCACCAGGGGGGCCCAGCCTGAGGCCGAGTTTGTCATTGCAGTGTGCCGTCCCACATCGGACGCGCTATCACCAGGCCTCCCTGTTGGTTGCATTTGCCTCCCTTGTCTGAAGGTAAACTTTAAATTCCATTTCTTGAGTTTATTCTCCATATTGTGCCTGGGATGATCTACGGCTGACTTAATCTTGCTCCAGAACTACAAGCCCTCACCAGCATTTGACTCCAGGCCAGACCGGGTCTCCAGCCAGGGCTCTAGCACTGCTGCCCGGTCCCCCACCCTCACCAGGGGTGTCCAGTCTTAGGGGGTGGTTGTCGTTGCAGTGGGCGTCGCCCTCTCGATCAAGCTTTCCCCAGGCCTCCCTGTTGGTTGCATTTGCCTCCCTTGTCTGAAGGTAAACTTTAAATTACATTTCTTGAGTTTATTTTCCATATTGTCCCTGGGATGATCTTTGGCTGACATAATCTTGTTCCAGAACTACAAGCCCTCACCATTCTTTGTCTTCACCATCGCACCCAGAGCTCTGGACTGCAACCTGGTCACCCACTCGCACCAAGGGGCCCCATTCTGAGGCCGAGTTTGTCATTGCAGTGTGCCGTCCCATGTCGGACGCGCTGTCACCAGGCCTCCCTGTTGGTTGCATTTGCCTCCCTTGTCTGAAGGTAAACTTTAAATTACATTTCTTGAGTTTATTCTCCATATTGTCCCTGGGATGATCTTTGCTGACATAATCTTGCTCCAGAACTACAAGCCCTCACCAGCCTTTGTCTTCAGCACCGCACCAGGAGTTCCGCCAGTGCAACCTCGGTCCCCCACTCGCACCAGGGGGGCCCAGCCTGAGGCCGAGGTTGTCATTGCAGCTTGCCGTTCCACGTCGGACGAGCTGTCACCAGGCCTCCCTGTTGGTTGCATTTGCCTCCCTTGTCTGAAGGTAAACTTTAAATTCCATTTCTTGTGTTTATTCTCCATATTGTCCCAGGGATGATCTTTGGCTGACTTAATCTTGCTCCAGAACTACAAGCCCTCACAAGTCTTTGTCTCCAGCACCACACCCATGGCTCCAGCACTGCAACCCGGTCCCCCACTCACACCAGGGGGGCCCAGCCTGAGGCTGATTTTGTCATTGCAGTCTGCCGTCCCATGTCGGACGCGCTGTCCCCAGGCCTCCCTGTTGGTTGCATTTGCCTCCCTTGTCTGAAGGTAAACTTTAAATTCCATTTCTTGAGTTTATTCTCCATATTGTCCCTGGGATGATCTTTGGCTGACATAATCTTTCTCCAGAACTACAAGCCCTCACCAGCCTTTGTCTTCACCATCGCACCCAGAGCTCTGGCCTGCAACCCGGTCAGCCACTCGCACCAGGGGTGCCCAGCCTGAGGCCGAGTTTGTCATTGCAGTGTGCTCTCCCATGTCGGACGCGCTGTCACCAGGCCTCCCTGTTGGTTGCATTTGCCTCCCTTGTCTGAAGGTAAACTTTAAATTCCATTTCTTGAGTTTATTCTCCATATTGTCCCTGGGATGATCTACGGCTGACTTAATCTTGCTCCAGAACTACAAGCCCTCACCAGCATGTGACTCCAGGCCACCCTGGGGCTCCAGCCAGGGCTCTAGCACTGCTGCCCGGTCCCCCACTCTCACCAGGGGTGCCCAGCCTTAGGGGGTGGTTGTCGTTGCAGTGGGCGTCGCCCTCTCGATCAAGCTTTCCCCAGGCCTCCCTGTTGGTTGCATTTGCCTCCCTTGTCTGAAGGTAAACTTTAAATTACATTTCTTGAGTTTATTCTCCATATTGTCCCTGGGATGATCTACGGCTGACTTTATCTTGCTCCAGAACTACAAGCCCTCACCAGCATGTGACTCCAGGCCAGACCGGGGTTCCAGCCAGGGCTCCAGCACTGCTGCCCGGTCTCCCACCCTCACCAGGGGTGTCCAGCCTTAGGGGGTGGTTGTCGTTGCAGTGGGCGTCGCCCTCTCGATCAAGCTTTCCCCAGGCCTCCCTGTTGGTTGCATTTGCCTCCCTTGTCTGAAGGTAAACTTTAAATTACATTTCTTGAGTTTATTCTCCATATTGTCCCTGCGATGATCTTTGGCTGACATAATCTTTCTCCAGAACTACAAGCCCTCACCATTCTTTGTCTTCAGCACCGCACCAGGAGTTCCGCCAGTGCAACCTCGGTCCCCCACTCGCACCAAGGGGGCCCAGCCTGAGGCCGAGTTTGTCATTGCAGTGTGCCGTTCCATGTCGTACGCGCTGTCACCAGGCCTCCCTGTTGGTTGCATTTGCCTCCCTTGTCTGAAGGTAAACTTTAAATTACATTTCTAGAGTTTATTCTCCATATTGTCCCTGGGATGATCTTTGGCTGACCTAATCTTTCTCCAGAACTACAAGCCCTCACCAGCATGTGACTCCAGGCCACACCGGGGCTCCAGCCAGGGCTCCAGCACTGCTGCCCGGTCCCCCAGCCTCACCAGGTGTGCCCAGCCTTAGGCGGTGGTTGTCGTTGCAGTGGGCGTCGCCCTCTCGATCAAGCTTTCCCCAGGCCTCCCTGTTGGTTGCATTTGCCTCCCTTGTCTGAAGGTAAACTTTAAATTACATTTCTTGACTTTATTCTCCATATTGTCCCTGGGATGATCTTTGGCTGACATAATCTTTCTCCAGAACTAAAAGCCCTCACAAGCCTTTGTCTCCAGCACCACACCCAGGGCTCCAGCACTGCAACTCGGTCCCCCACTCACACCAGGGGTGCCCAGCCTGAGGCTAATTTTGTCATTGCAGTGTGCCGTCCCATGTCGGACGAGTTGTCACCAGGCCTCCCTGTTGGTTGCATTTGCCCCCCTTGTCTGAAGGTAAACTTTAAATTCCATTTCTTGAGTTTATTCTCCATATTGTCCCTGGGATGATCTTTGGCTGACATAATCTTTCTCCAGAACTACAAGCCCTCACCAGCCTTTGTCTTCACCATCGCACCCAGAGCTCTGGCCTGCAACCCGGTCAGCCACTCGCACCAGGGGGGCCCAGCCTGAGGCCGAGTTTGTCATTGCAGTGTGCCGTCCCACATCGGACGCGCTATCACCAGGCCTCCCTGTTGGTTGCATTTGCCTCCCTTGTCTGAAGGTAAACTTTAAATTCCATTTCTTGAGTTTATTCTCCATATTGTGCCTGGGATGATCTACGGCTGACTTAATCTTGCTCCAGAACTACAAGCCCTCACCAGCATTTGACTCCAGGCCAGACCGGGTCTCCAGCCAGGGCTCTAGCACTGCTGCCCGGTCCCCCACCCTCACCAGGGGTGTCCAGTCTTAGGGGGTGGTTGTCGTTGCAGTGGGCGTCGCCCTCTCGATCAAGCTTTCCCCAGGCCTCCCTGTTGGTTGCATTTGCCTCCCTTGTCTGAAGGTAAACTTTAAATTACATTTCTTGAGTTTATTTTCCATATTGTCCCTGGGATGATCTTTGGCTGACATAATCTTGTTCCAGAACTACAAGCCCTCACCATTCTTTGTCTTCACCATCGCACCCAGAGCTCTGGACTGCAACCTGGTCACCCACTCGCACCAAGGGGCCCCATTCTGAGGCCGAGTTTGTCATTGCAGTGTGCCGTCCCATGTCGGACGCGCTGTCACCAGGCCTCCCTGTTGGTTGCATTTGCCTCCCTTGTCTGAAGGTAAACTTTAAATTACATTTCTTGAGTTTATTCTCCATATTGTCCCTGGGATGATCTTTGCTGACATAATCTTGCTCCAGAACTACAAGCCCTCACCAGCCTTTGTCTTCAGCACCGCACCAGGAGTTCCGCCAGTGCAACCTCGGTCCCCCACTCGCACCAGGGGGGCCCAGCCTGAGGCCGAGGTTGTCATTGCAGCTTGCCGTTCCACGTCGGACGAGCTGTCACCAGGCCTCCCTGTTGGTTGCATTTGCCTCCCTTGTCTGAAGGTAAACTTTAAATTCCATTTCTTGTGTTTATTCTCCATATTGTCCCAGGGATGATCTTTGGCTGACTTAATCTTGCTCCAGAACTACAAGCCCTCACAAGTCTTTGTCTCCAGCACCACACCCATGGCTCCAGCACTGCAACCCGGTCCCCCACTCACACCAGGGGGGCCCAGCCTGAGGCTGATTTTGTCATTGCAGTCTGCCGTCCCATGTCGGACGCGCTGTCCCCAGGCCTCCCTGTTGGTTGCATTTGCCTCCCTTGTCTGAAGGTAAACTTTAAATTCCATTTCTTGAGTTTATTCTCCATATTGTCCCTGGGATGATCTTTGGCTGACATAATCTTTCTCCAGAACTACAAGCCCTCACCAGCCTTTGTCTTCACCATCGCACCCAGAGCTCTGGCCTGCAACCCGGTCAGCCACTCGCACCAGGGGGGCCCAGCCTGAGGCCGAGTTTGTCATTGCAGTGTGCTCTCCCATGTCGGACGCGCTGTCACCAGGCCTCCCTGTTGGTTGCATTTGCCTCCCTTGTCTGAAGGTAAACTTTAAATTCCATTTCTTGAGTTTATTCTCCATATTGTCCCTGGGATGATCTACGGCTGACTTAATCTTGCTCCAGAACTACAAGCCCTCACCAGCATGTGACTCCAGGCCACCCTGGGGCTCCAGCCAGGGCTCCAGCACTGCTGCCCGGTCCCCCACTCTCACCAGGGGTGCCCAGCCTTAGGGGGTGGTTGTCGTTGCAGTGGGCGTCGCCCTCTCGATCAAGCTTTCCCCAGGCCTCCCTGTTGGTTGCATTTGCCTCCCTTGTCTGAAGGTAAACTTTAAATTACATTTCTTGAGTTTATTCTCCATATTGTCCCTGGGATGATCTACGGCTGACTTTATCTTGCTCCAGAACTACAAGCCCTCACCAGCATGTGACTCCAGGCCAGACCGGGGTTCCAGCCAGGGCTCCAGCACTGCTGCCCGTTCTCCCACCCTCACCAGGGGTGTCCAGCCTTAGGGGGTGGTTGTCGTTGCAGTGGGCGTCGCCCTCTCGATCAAGCTTTCCCCAGGCCTCCCTGTTGGTTGCATTTGCCTCCCTTGTCTGAAGGTAAACTTTAAATTACATTTCTTGAGTTTATTCTCCATATTGTCCCTGCGATGATCTTTGGCTGACATAATCTTTCTCCAGAACTACAAGCCCTCACCATTCTTTGTCTTCAGCACCGCACCAGGAGTTCCGCCAGTGCAACCTCGGTCCCCCACTCGCACCAGGGGGGCCCAGCCTGAGGCCGAGGTTGTCATTGCAGTGTGCCGTCCCACATCGGACGCGATGTCACCAGGCCTCCCTGTTGGTTGCATTTGCCTCCCTTGTCTGAAGGTAAACTTTAAATTCCCTTTCTTGAGTTTATTCTCCATATTGTCCCTGGGATGATCTACGGCTGACTTAATCTTGCTCCAGAACTACAAGCCCTCACCAGCATGTGACTCCAGGCTACCCTGGGGCTCCAGCCAGGGCTCCAGCACTGCTGCCCGGTCCCCCACTCTCACCAGGGGGGCCCAGCCTTAGGCGGTGGTTGTCGTTGCAGTGGGCGTCGCCCTCTCGATCAAGCTTTCCCCAGGCCTCCCTGTTGGTTGCATTTGCCTCCCTTGTCTGAAGGTAAACTTTAAATTACATTTCTTGAGTTTATTTTCCATATTGTCCCTGGGATGATCTTTGGCTGACATAATCTTTCCCCAGAACTACAAGCCCTCACCAGCCTTTGTCTTCACCATCACACCCAGAGCTCTGGCCTGCAACCCGGTCACCCACTCGCACCAAGGGGGCCCAGCCTGAGGCCGAGTTTGTCATTGCAGTGTGCCGTTCCATGTCGTACGCGCTGTCACCAGGCCTCCCTGTTGGTTGCATTTGCCTCCCTTGTCTGAAGGTAAACTTTAAATTACATTTCTAGAGTTTATTCTCCATATTGTCCCTGGGATGATCTTTGGCTGACCTAATCTTTCTCCAGAACTACAAGCCCTCACCAGCATGTGACTCCAGGCCACACCGGGGCTCCAGCCAGGGCTCCAGCACTGCTGCCCGGTCCCCCAGCCTCACCAGGTGTGCCCAGCCTTAGGCGGTGGTTGTCGTTGCAGTGGGCGTCGCCCTCTCGATCAAGCTTTCCCCAGGCCTCCCTGTTGGTTGCATTTGCCTCCCTTGTCTGAAGGTAAACTTTAAATTCCATTTCTTGAGTTTATTCTCCATATTGTCCCTGGGATGATCTACGGCTGACTTAATCTTGCTCCAGAACTAAAAGCCCTCACAAGCCTTTGTCTCCAGCACCACACCCAGGGCTCCAGCACTGCAACTCGGTCCCCCACTCACACCAGGGGTGCCCAGCCTGAGGCTAATTTTGTCATTGCAGTGTGCCGTCCCATGTCGGACGAGTTGTCACCAGGCCTCCCTGTTGGTTGCATTTGCCTCCCTTGTCTGAAGGTAAACTTTAAATTACATTTCTTGAGTTTATTCTCCATATTGTCCCTGGGATGATCTTTGGCTGACATAATCTTTCTCCAGAACTACAAGCCCTCACCAGCCTTTGTCTTCACCATCGCACCCAGAGCTCTGGCCTGCAACCCGGTCAGCCACTCGCACCAGGGGGGCCCAGCCTGAGGCCGAGTTTGTCATTGCAGTGTGCTGTCCCACATCGGACGCGCTATCACCAGGCCTCCCTGTTGGTTGCATTTGTCTCCCTTGTCTGAAGGTAAACTTTAAATTCCATTTCTTGAGTTTATTCTCCATATTGTGCCGGGGATGATCTACGGCTGACTTAATCTTGCTCCAGAACTACAAGCCCTCACCAGCATGTGACTCCAGGCCAGACCGGGGCTCCAGCCAGGGCTCTAGCACTGCTGCCCGGTCCCCCACCCTCACCAAGGGTGTCCAGCCTAAGGGGGTGGTTGTCGTTGCAGTGGGCGTCGCCCTCTCGATCAAGCTTTCCCCAGGCCTCCCTGTTGGTTGCATTTGCCTCCCTTGTCTGAAGGTAAACTTTAAATTACATTTCTTGAGTCTATTTTCCATATTGTCCCTGGGATGATCTTTGGCTGACATAATCTTGCTCCAGAACTACAAGCCCTCACCATTCTTTGTCTTCACCATCGCACCCAGAGCTCTGGCCTGCAACCCGGTCACCCACTCGCACCAAGGGGCCCCATTCTGAGGCCGAGTTTGTCCTTGCAGTGTGCCGTCTCATGTCGGATGCGCTGTCACCAGGCCTCCCTGTTGGTTGCATTTGCCTCCCTTGTCTGAAGGTAAACTTTAAATTCCATTTCTTGAGTTTATTCTCCATATTGTGCCTGGGATGATCTACGGCTGACTTAATCTTGCTCCAGAACTATAAGCCCTCACCAGCATGTGACTCCAGGCCAGACCGGGGCTCCAGCCAGCGCTCCAGCACTGTTTCCCGGTCCCCCACCCTCACCATGGGTGTCCAGCCTTAGGGGGTGGTTGTCGTTGCAGTGGGCGTCACCCTCTCGATCAAGCTTTCCCCAGGCCTCCCTGTTGGTTGCATTTGCCTCCCTTGTCTGAAGGTAAACTTTAAATTACATTTCTTGAGTTTATTCTCCATATTGTCCCTGGGATGATCTTTGGCTGACATAATCTTTCTCCAGAACTACAAGCCCTCACCAGCCTTTGTCTTCACCATCGCACCCAGAGCTCTGGCCTGCAACCCGGTCAGCCACTCGCACCAGGGGGGCCCAGCCTGAGGCTGAGTTTGTCATTGCAGTGTGCCCAGAACTACAAGCCCTCACCAGCCTTTGTCTTCACCATCGCACCCAGAGCTCTGGCCTGCAACCTGGTCAGCCACTCGCACCAGGGGGGCCCAGCCTGAGGCCGAGTTTGTCATTGCAGTGTGCTCTCCCATGTCGGACGCGCTGTCACCAGGCCTCCCTGTTGGTTGCATTTGCCTCCCTTGTCTGAAGGTAAACTTTAAATTCCATTTCTTGAGTTTATTCTCCATATTGTCCCTGGGATGATCTACGGCTGACTTAATCTTGCTCCAGAACTACAAGCCCTCACCAGTATGTGACTCCAGGCCACCCTGGGGCTCCAGCCAGGGCTCCAGCACTGCTGCCCGGTCCCCCACTCTCACCAGGGGTGCCCAGCCTTAGGGGGTGGTTGTCGTTGCAGTGGGCGTCGCCCTCTCGATCAAGCTTTCCCCAGGCCTCCCTGTTGGTTGCATTTGCCTCCCTTGTCTGAAGGTAAACTTTAAATTCCATTTCTTGAGTTTATTCTCCATATTGTCCCTGGGATGATCTACGGCTGACTTAATCTTGCTCCAGAACTACAAGCCCTCACCAGCATGTGACTCCAGGCCAACGTGGGGCTCCAGCCAGGGCTCCAGCACTGCTGCCCGGTCCCCCACTCTCACCAGGGGTGCCCAGCCTTAGGGGGTGGTTGTCGTTGCAGTGGGCGTCGCCCTCTCGATCAAGCTTTCCCCAGGCCTCCCTGTTGGTTGCATTTGCCTCCCTTGTCTGAAGGTAAACTTTAAATTCCATTTCTTGAGTTTATTCTCCATATTGTCCCTGGGATGATCTTTGGCTGACATAATCTTTCTCCAGAACGACAAGCCCTCACCAGCCTTTGTCTTCACCATCGCACCCAGAGCTTTGTCCTGCAACCCGGTCAGGCACTCGCACCAGGGGGGCCCAGCCTGAGGCCGGGTTTGTCATTGCAGTGTGCCCAGAACTACAAGCCCTCACCAGCCTTTGTCTTCACCATCGCACCCAGAGCTCTGGCCGCAACCCGGTCACCCACTCGCACCAGGGGGGCCCTGCCTGAGGCCGAGTTTGTCATTGCAGTTTGCCGTCCCTTGTCGGACGCGCTGTCACCAGGCCTCCCTGTTGGTTGCATTTGCCTCCCTTGTCTGAAGGTAAACTTTAAATTCCATTTCTTGAGTTGATTCTACATATTGTCCCTGGGATGATCTTTGGCTGACTTAATCTTTCTCCAGAACTACAAGCCCTCACCAGCCTTTGTCTTCAGCACCGCACCAGGATTTCTGCCAGTGCAAACTCGGTCCCCCACTCGCACCAGGGGGGCCCAGCCTGAGGCCGAGGTTGTCATTGCAGTGTGCCGTCCCACATCGGACGCGCTGTCACCAGGCCTCCCTGTTGGTTGCATTTGCCTCCCTTGTCTGAAAGTAAACTTTAAATTCCATTTCTTGAGTTTAGTCTCCATATTGTCCCTGGGATGATCTTTGGCTGACATAATCTTTCTCCAGAACTACAAGCCCTCACAAGCTTTTGTCTCCAGCACCACACCCAGGGCTCCAGCACTGCAACCCGGTCCCCCACTCACACCAGGGGGGCCCAGCCTGAGGCTGATTTTGTCATTGCAGTGTGCCGTCCCACATCGGACGCGCTATCACCAGTCCTCCCTTTCGGTTGCATTTGCCTCCCTTGTCTGAAGGTAAACTTTAAATTCCATTTCTTGAGTTTATTCTCCATATTGTGCCTGGGATGATCTACGGCTGACTTAATCTTGCTCCAGAACTATAAGCCCTCACCAGCATGTGACTCCAGGCCAGACCGGGGCTCCAGCCAGCGCTCCAGCACTTTTTCCCGGTCCCCCACCCTCACCATGGGTGTCCAGCCTTAGGGGGTGGTTGTCGTTGCAGTGGGCGTCACCCTCTCGATCAAGCTTTCCCCAGGCCTCCCTGTTGGTTGCATTTGCCTCCCTTGTCTGAAGGTAAACTTTAAATTACATTTCTTGAGTTTATTCTCCATATTGTCCCTGGGATGATCTTTGGCTGACATAATCTTTCTCCAGAACTACAAGCCCTCACCAGCCTTTGTCTTCACCATCGCACCCAGAGCTCTGGCCTGCAACCTTGTCACCCACTCGCACCAAGGGGGCCCAGCCTGAGGCCGAGTTTGTCAGTGCAATGTGCTGTCCCATGTCGGACGCGCTGTCACCAGGCCTCCCTGTTGGTTGCATTTGCCTCCCTTGTCTGAAGGTAAACTTTAAATTCCATTTCTTGAGTTTATTCTCCATATTGTCCCTGGGATGATCTTTGGCTGACTTAATCTTGCTCCAGAACTACAAGCCCTCACCAGCCTTTGTCTTCACCATCGCACCCAGAGCTCTGGCCTGCAACCCGGTCAGCCACTCGCACCAGGGGGGCCCAGCCTGAGGCTGAGTTTGTCATTGCAGTGTGCCCAGAACTACAAGCCCTCACCAGTCTTTGTCTTCACCATCGCACCCAGAGCTCTGGCCTGCAACCCGGTCAGCCACTCGCACCAGGGGGGCCCAGCCTGAGGCCGAGTTTGTCATTGCAGTGTGCTCTCCCATGTTGGACGCGCTGTCACCAGGCCTCCCTGTTGGTTGCATTTGCCTCCCTTGTCTGAAGGTAAACTTTAAATTCCATTTCTTGAGTTTATTCTCCATATTGTCCCTGGGATGATCTACGGCTGACATAATCTTTCTCCAGAACTACAAGCCCTCACCAGCCTTTGTCTTCACCATCGCACCCAGAGCTCTGGCCTGCTACCCGGTCAGCCTCTGGCACCAGGGGGGCCCAGCCTAAGGCCGAGTTTGTCATTGCAGTGTGCCGTCCCATGTCGGACGCGCTGTCATCAGGCCTCCTTTTTGGTTGCATTTGCCTCCCTTGTCTGAAGGTAAACTTTAAATTCCATTTCTTGAGTTTATTCTCCATATTGTCCCTGGGATGATCTTTGGCTGACATAATCTTTCTCCAGAACTACAAGCCCTCACCAGCCTTTGTCTTCAGCACCGCACCAGGATTTCTGCCAGTGCAAAATCGGTCCCCCACTCGCACCAGGGGTGCCCAGCCTGAGGCCGAGGTTGTCAATGCAGTGTGCCGTCCCACATCGGACGCGCTGTCACCAGGCCTCCCTGTTGGTTGCATTTGCCTCCTTTGTCTGAAGGTAAACTTTAAATTCCCTTTCTTGAGTTTATTCTCCATATTGTCCCTGGGATGATCTACGGCTGACTTAATCTTGCTCCAGAACTACAAGCCCTCACCAGCATGTGACTCCAGGCCACCCTGGGTTTCTAGCCAAGGCTCCAGCACTGCTGCCCGGTCCCCCACTTTCACCAGGGGTTCCCAGACATAGGCGGTGGTTGTCGTTGCAGTGGGCGTCGCCCTCTCAATCAAGTTTTCCCCAGGGCCTCCCTGTTGGTTGTATTTGCCTCCCTTGTCTGAAGGTAAACTTTAAATTCCATTTCTTGAGTTTATTCTCCATATTGTCCCTGGGATGATCTTTGGCTGACTTAATCTTGCTCCAGAACTACAAGCCCTCACAAGCCTTTGTCTCCAGCACCACACCCAGGGCTCCAGCACTGCAACTCGGTCCCCCACTCACACCAGGGGTGCCCAGCCTGAGGCTAATTTTGTTATTGCAGTGTGCCGTCCCATGTCGGACGAGTTGTCACCAGGCCTCCCTGTTGGTTGCATTTGCCTCCCTTGTCTGAAGGTAAACTTTAAATTACATTTCTTGAGTTTATTCTCCATATTGTCCCTGGGATGATCTTTGGCTGACATAATCTTTCTCCGGAACTACAAGCCCTCACCAGCCTCTGTCTTCACCATCGCACCCAGAGCTCCAGCACTGCAACCCGGTCCCCCACTCACACTAGGGGGGCCTAGCCTGAGGGCAATTTTGTCATTGCAGTGTTCCGCCCCACATCGGACGCGCTGTCACCAGGCCTCCCTGTTGGTTGCATTTGCCTCCCTTGTCTGAAGGTAAACTTTAAATTCCATTTCTTGAGTTTATTCTCCATATTGTCCCTGGGATGATCTTTGGCTGACATAATCTTTCTCCAGAACTACAAGCCCTCATAAGCCTTTGTCTCCAGTACCACACCCCGGGCTCCAGCACTGCAACCCGGTCCCCCACTCACACCAGGGGGGCCCAGCCTGAGGCAGATTTTGTCATTGCAGTGTGTCGTCCCACATCGGACGCGCTATCACCAGGCCTCCCTGTTGGTTGCATTTGCCTCTCTTGTCTGAAGGTAAACTTTGAATTACATTTCTTGAGTTTATTCTCCATATTGTGCCTGGGATGATCTACGGCTGACTTAATCTTGCTCCAGAAATATAAGCCCTCACCAGCACGTGATTCCAGGCCACCTTGGGGCTCCAACCAGGGCTCCAGCACTGCTGCCCGGTCCCCCACCCTCACCAGGGGTGCCCAGCCTTAGGCGGTTGTTGTCGTTGCAGTGGGCGTCGCCCTCTCGATCAAGCTTTCCCCAGGCCTCCCTGTTGGTTGCATTTGCCCCCCTTGTCTGAAGGTAAACTTTAAATTACATTTCTTGAGTTTATTCTCCATATTGTCCCTGGGATGATCTTTGGCTGACATAATCTTTCTCCAGAACTACAAGCCCTCACCAGCCTTTGTCTTCACCATCGCACCCAGAGCTCTGGCCTGCAACCTTGTCACCCACTCGCACCAAGGGGGCCCAGCCTGAGGCCGAGTTTGTCAGTGCAATGTGCTGTCCCATGTCGGACGCGCTGTCACCAGGCCTCCCTGTTGGTTGCATTTGCCTCCCTTGTCTGAAGGTAAACTTTAAATTCCATTTCTTGAGTTTATTCTCCATATTGTCCCTGGGATGATCTTTGGCTGACTTAATCTTGCTCCAGAACTACAAGCCCTCACCAGCCTTTGTCTTCACCATCGCACCCAGAGCTCTGGCCTGCAACCCGGTCAGCCACTCGCACCAGGGGGGCCCAGCCTGAGGCTGAGTTTGTCATTGCAGTGTGCCCAGAACTACAAGCCCTCACCAGCCTTTGTCTTCACCATCGCACCCAGAGCTCTGGCCTGCAACCTGGTCAGCCACTCGCACCAGGGGGGCCCAGCCTGAGGCCGAGTTTGTCATTGCAGTGTGCTCTCCCATGTTGGACGCGCTGTCACCAGGCCTCCCTGTTGGTTGCATTTGCCTCCCTTGTCTGAAGGTAAACTTTAAATTCCATTTCTTGAGTTTATTCTCCATATTGTCCCTGGGATGATCTACGGCTGACTTAATCTTGCTCCAGAACTACAAGCCCTCACCAGCATGTGACTCCAGGCCACCCTGGGGCTCCAGCCAGGGCTCCAGCACTGCTGCCCGGTCCCCCACTCTCACCAGGGGTGCCCAGCCTTAGGGGGTGGTTGTCGTTGCAGTGGGCGTCGCCCTCTCGATCAAGCTTTCCCCAGGCCTCCCTGTTGGTTGCATTTGCCTCCCTTGTCTGAAGGTAAACTTTAAATTCCATTTCTTGAGTTTATTCTCCATATTGTCCCTGGGATGATCTTTGGCTGACATAATCTTTCTCCAGAACGACAAGCCCTCACCAGCCTTTGTCTTCACCATCGCACTCAGAGCTTTGTCCTGCAACCCGGTCAGGCACTCGCACCAGGGGGGCCCAGCCTGAGGCCGGGTTTGTCATTGCAGTGTGCCCAGAACTACAAGCCCTCACCAGCCTTTGTCTTCACCATCGCACCCAGAGCTCTGGCCGCAACCCGGTCACCCACTCGCACCAGGGGGGCCCTGCCTGAGGCCGAGTTTGTCATTGCAGTTTGCCGTCCCTTGTCGGACGCGCTGTCACCAGGCCTCCCTGTTGGTTGCATTTGCCTCCCTTGTCTGAAGGTAAACTTTAAATTCCATTTCTTGAGTTGATTCTCCATATTGTCCCTGGGATGATCTTTGGCTGACTTAATCTTGCTCCAGAACTACAAGCCCTCACAAGCCTTTGTCTCCAGCACCACACCCAGGGCTCCAGCACTGCAACTCGGTCCCCCACTCACACCAGGGGTGCCCAGCCTGAGGCTAATTTTGTTATTGCAGTGTGCCGTCCCATGTCGGACGAGTTGTCACCAGGCCTCCCTGTTGGTTGCATTTGCCTCCCTTGTCTGAAGGTAAACTTTAAATTACATTTCTTGAGTTTATTCTCCATATTGTCCCTGGGATGATCTTTGGCTGACATAATCTTTCTCCGGAACTACAAGCCCTCACCAGCCTCTGTCTTCACCATCGCACCCAGAGCTCCAGCACTGCTGCCCGGTCCCCCACTCACACTAGGGGGGCCTAGCCTGAGGGCAATTTTGTCATTGCAGTGTGCCGCCCCACATCGGACGCGCTGTCACCAGGCCTCCCTGTTGGTTGCATTTGCCTCCCTTGTCTGAAGGTAAACTTTAAATTCCATTTCTTGAGTTTATTCTCCATATTGTCCCTGGGATGATCTTTGGCTGACATAATCTTTCTCCAGAACTACAAGCCCTCATAAGCCTTTGTCTCCAGTACCACACCCCGGGCTCCAGCACTGCAACCCGGTCCCCCACTCACACCAGGGGGGCCCAGCCTGAGGCAGATTTTGTCATTGCAGTGTGTCGTCCCACATCGGACGCGCTATCACCAGGCCTCCCTGTTGGTTGCATTTGCCTCTCTTGTCTGAAGGTAAACTTTGAATTACATTTCTTGAGTTTATTCTCCATATTGTGCCTGGGATGATCTACGGCTGACTTAATCTTGCTCCAGAAATATAAGCCCTCACCAGCACGTGATTCCAGGCCACCTTGGGGCTCCAACCAGGGCTCCAGCACTGCTGCCCGGTCCCCCATCCTCACCAGGTGTGCCCAGCCTTAGGCGGTTGTTGTCGTTGCAGTGGGCGTCGCCCTCTCGATCAAGCTTTCCCCAGGCCTCCCTGTTGGTTGCATTTGCCCCCCTTGTCTGAAGGTAAACTTTAAATTCCATTTCTTGTGTTTATTCTCCATATTGTCCCTGGGATGATCTTTGGCTGACATAATCTTTCTCCAGAACTACAAGCCCTCACCAGTCTTTGTCTTCACCATCGCACCCAGAGCTCTGGCCTCTAACCCGGTCAGCCACTGGCACCAGGGGGGCCCAGTCTGAGACTGAGGTTGTCATTGCAGTGTGCCGTCCCACATTGGACGCGCTGTCACCAGACCTCCCTGTTGGTTGCATTTGCCTCCCTTGTCTGAAGGTAAACTTTAAATTCCATGTCTTGAGTTTATACTCCATATTGTCCCTGGGATGATCTACGGCTGACTTTATCTTGCTCCAGAACTACAAGCCCTCACCAGCATGTGACTCCAGGCCAGACCGGGGTTCCAGCCAGGGCTCCAGCACTGCTGCCCGGTCTCCCACCCTCACCAGGGGTGTCCAGCCTTAGGGGGTGGTTGTCGTTGCAGTGGGCGTCGCCCTCTCGATCAAGCTTTCCCCAGGCCTCCCTGTTGGTTGCATTTGCCTCCCTTGTCTGAAGGTAAACTTTAAATTCCATTTCTTGAGTTTATTCTCCATATTGTCCCTGCGTTGATCTTTGGCTGACATAATCTTTCTCCAGAACTACAAGCCCTCACCAGCCTTTGTCTTCAGCACCGCACCAGGAGTTCCGCCAGTGCAACCTCGGTCCCCCACTCGCACCAGGGGGGCCCAGCCTGAGGCCGAGGTTGTCATTGCAGTGTGCCGTCCCACATCGGACGCGCTGTCACCAGGCCTCCCTGTTGGTTGCATTTGCCTCCCTTGTTTGAAAGTAAACTTTAAATTCCCTTTCTTGAGTTTATTCTCCATATTGTCCCTGGGATGATCTACGGCTGACTTAATCTGGCTCCAGAACTACAAGCCCTCACCAGCATGCGACTCCAGGCTACCCTGGGGCTCCAGCCAGGGCTCCAGCACTGCTGCCCGGTCCCCCACTCTCACCAGGGGTGCCTAGCCTTTGGCGGTGGTTGTCGTTGTAGTGGGCGTCGCCCTCTCGATCAAGCTTTCCCCAGGCCTCCCTGTTGGTTGCATTTGCCTCCCTTGTCTGAAGGTAAACTTTGAATTACATTTCTTGAGTTTTTTTCCATATTGTCCCTGGGATGATCTTTGGCTGACATAATCTTTCTCCAGAACTACAAGCCCTCACCAGCCTTTGTCTTCACCATCACACCCAGAGCTCTGGCCTGCAACCCGGTCCCCCACTCGCACCAAGGGGGCCCAGCCTGAGGCCGAGTTTGTCATTGCAGTGTGCCGTTCCATGTCGGACGCGCTGTCACCAGGCCTCCCTGTTGGTTGCATTTGCCTCCCTTGTCTGAAGGTAAACTTTAAATTCCATTTCTTGAGTTTATTCTCCATATTGTCCCTGGGATGATCTACGGCTGACTTAATCTGGCTCCAGAACTACAAGCCCTCACCAGCATGTGACTCCAGGCTACCCTGGGGCTCCAGCCAGGGCTCAAGCACTGCTGCCCGGTCCCCCACTCTCACCAGGGGGGCCCAGCCTTAGGCGGTGGTTGTCGTTGCAGTGGGCGTCGCCCTCTCGATCAAGCTTTCCCCAGGCCTCCCTGTTGGTTGCATTTGCCTCCCTTGTGTGAAGGTAAACTTTAAATTACATTTCTTGAGTTTATTCTCCATATTGTCCCTGGGATGATCTTTGGCTGACATAATCTTTCTCCGGAACTACAAGCCCTCACCAGCCTCTGTCTTCACCATCGCACCCAGAGCTCCAGCACTGCAACCCGGTCCCCCACTCACACTAGGGGGGCCTAGCCTGAGGGCAATTTTGTCATTGCAGTGTGCCGCCCCACATCGGACGCGCTGTCACCAGGCCTCCCTGTTGGTTGCATTTGCCTCCCTTGTCTGAAGGTAAACTTTAAATTCCATTTCTTGAGTTTATTCTCCATATTGTCCCTGGGATGATCTTTGGCTGACATAATCTTTCTCCAGAACTACAAGCCCTCATAAGCCTTTGTCTCCAGTACCACACCCCGGGCTCCAGCACTGCAACCCGGTCCCCCACTCACACCAGGGGGGCCCAGCCTGAGGCAGATTTTGTCATTGCAGTGTGTCGTCCCACATCGGACGCGCTATCACCAGGCCTCCCTGTTGGTTGCATTTGCCTCTCTTGTCTGAAGGTAAACTTTGAATTACATTTCTTGAGTTTATTCTCCATATTGTGCCTGGGATGATCTACGGCTGACTTAATCTTGCTCCAGAAATATAAGCCCTCACCAGCACGTGATTCCAGGCCACCTTGGGGCTCCAACCAGGGCTCCAGCACTGCTGCCCGGTCCCCCACCCTCACCAGGGGTGCCCAGCCTTAGGCGGTTGTTGTCTTTGCAGTGGGCGTCGCCCTCTCGATCAAGCTTTCCCCAGGCCTCCCTGTTGGTTGCATTTGCCCCCCTTGTCTGAAGGTAAACTTTAAATTCCATTTCTTGTGTTTATTCTCCATATTGTCCCTGGGATGATCTTTGGCTGACATAATCTTTCTCCAGAACTACAAGCCCTCACCAGTCTTTGTCTTCACCATCGCACCCAGAGCTCTGGCCTCTAACCCGGTCAGCCACTGGCACCAGGGGGGCCCAGTCTGAGACTGAGGTTGTCATTGCAGTGTGCCGTCCCACATTGGACGCGCTGTCACCAGACCTCCCTGTTGGTTGCATTTGCCTCCCTTGTCTGAAGGTAAACTTTAAATTCCATGTCTTGAGTTTATACTCCATATTGTCCCTGGGATGATCTACGGCTGACTTTATCTTGCTCCAGAACTACAAGCCCTCACCAGCATGTGACTCCAGGCCAGACCGGGGTTCCAGCCAGGGCTCCAGCACTGCTGCCCGGTCTCCCACCCTCACCAGGGGTGTCCAGCCTTAGGGGGTGGTTGTCGTTGCAGTGGGCGTCGCCCTCTCGATCAAGCTTTCCCCAGGCCTCCCTGTTGGTTGCATTTGCCTCCCTTGTCTGAAGGTAAACTTTAAATTCCATTTCTTGAGTTTATTCTCCATATTGTCCCTGCGTTGATCTTTGGCTGACATAATCTTTCTCCAGAACTACAAGCCCTCACCAGCCTTTGTCTTCAGCACCGCACCAGGAGTTCCGCCAGTGCAACCTCGGTCCCCCACTCGCACCAGGGGGGCCCAGCCTGAGGCCGAGGTTGTCATTGCAGTGTGCCGTCCCACATCGGACGCGCTGTCACCAGGCCTCCCTGTTGGTTGCATTTGCCTCCCTTGTTTGAAAGTAAACTTTAAATTCCCTTTCTTGAGTTTATTCTCCATATTGTCCCTGGGATGATCTACGGCTGACTTAATCTGGCTCCAGAACTACAAGCCCTCACCAGCATGCGACTCCAGGCTACCCTGGGGCTCCAGCCAGGGCTCCAGCACTGCTGCCCGGTCCCCCACTCTCACCAGGGGTGCCTAGCCTTTGGCGGTGGTTGTCGTTGTAGTGGGCGTCGCCCTCTCGATCAAGCTTTCCCCAGGCCTCCCTGTTGGTTGCATTTGCCTCCCTTGTCTGAAGGTAAACTTTGAATTACATTTCTTGAGTTTTTTTCCATATTGTCCCTGGGATGATCTTTGGCTGACATAATCTTTCTCCAGAACTACAAGCCCTCACCAGCCTTTGTCTTCACCATCACACCCAGAGCTCTGGCCTGCAACCCGGTCCCCCACTCGCACCAAGGGGGCCCAGCCTGAGGCCGAGTTTGTCATTGCAGTGTGCCGTTCCATGTCGGACGCGCTGTCACCAGGCCTCCCTGTTGGTTGCATTTGCCTCCCTTGTCTGAAGGTAAACTTTAAATTCCATTTCTTGAGTTTATTCTCCATATTGTCCCTGGGATGATCTACGGCTGACTTAATCTGGCTCCAGAACTACAAGCCCTCACCAGCATGTGACTCCAGGCTACCCTGGGGCTCCAGCCAGGGCTCAAGCACTGCTGCCCGGTCCCCCACTCTCACCAGGGGGGCCCAGCCTTAGGCGGTGGTTGTCGTTGCAGTGGGCGTCGCCCTCTCGATCAAGCTTTCCCCAGGCCTCCCTGTTGGTTGCATTTGCCTCCCTTGTGTGAAGGTAAACTTTAAATTACATTTCTTGAGTTTATTCTCCATATTGTCCCTGGGATGATCTTTGGCTGACATAATCTTTCTCCGGAACTACAAGCCCTCACCAGCCTCTGTCTTCACCATCGCACCCAGAGCTCCAGCACTGCAACCCGGTCCCCCACTCACACTAGGGGGGCCTAGCCTGAGGGCAATTTTGTCATTGCAGTGTGCCGCCCCACATCGGACGCGCTGTCACCAGGCCTCCCTGTTGGTTGCATTTGCCTCCCTTGTCTGAAGGTAAACTTTAAATTCCATTTCTTGAGTTTATTCTCCATATTGTCCCTGGGATGATCTTTGGCTGACATAATCTTTCTCCAGAACTACAAGCCCTCATAAGCCTTTGTCTCCAGTACCACACCCCGGGCTCCAGCACTGCAACCCGGTCCCCCACTCACACCAGGGGGGCCCAGCCTGAGGCAGATTTTGTCATTGCAGTGTGTCGTCCCACATCGGACGCGCTATCACCAGGCCTCCCTGTTGGTTGCATTTGCCTCTCTTGTCTGAAGGTAAACTTTGAATTACATTTCTTGAGTTTATTCTCCATATTGTGCCTGGGATGATCTACGGCTGACTTAATCTTGCTCCAGAACTATAAGCCCTCACCAGCATGTGACTCCAGGCCAGACCGGGGCTCCAGCCAGCGCTCCAGCACTGTTTCCCGGTTCCCCACCCTCACCATGGGTGTCCAGCCTTAGGGGGTGGTTGTCGTTGCAGTGGGCGTCACCCTCTCGATCAAGCTTTCCCCAGGCCTCCCTGTTGGTTGCATTTGCCTCCCTTGTCTGAAGGTAAACTTTAAATTACATTTCTTGAGTTTATTCTCCATATTGTCCCTGGGATGATCTTTGGCTGACATAATCTTTCTCCAGAACTACAAGCCCTCACCAGCCTTTGTCTTCACCATCGCACCCAGAGCTCTGGCCTGCAACCTTGTCACCCACTCGCACCAAGGGGGCCCAGGCTGAGGCCGAGTTTGTCAGTGCAATGTGCTGTCCCATGTCGGACGCGCTGTCACCAGGCCTCCCTGTTGGTTGCATTTGCCTCCCTTGTCTGAAGGTAAACTTTAAATTCCATTTCTTGAGTTTATTCTCCATATTGTCCCTGGGATGATCTTTGGCTGACTTAATCTTGCTCCAGAACTACAAGCCCTCACCAGCCTTTGTCTTCACCATCGCACCCAGAGCTCTGGCCTGCAACCCGGTCAGCCACTCGCACCAGGGGGGCCCAGCCTGAGGCTGAGTTTGTCATTGCAGTGTGCCCAGAACTACAAGCCCTCACCAGCCTTTGTCTTCACCATCGCACCCAGAGCTCTGGCCTGCAACCCGGTCAGCCACTCGCACCAGGGGGGCCCTGCCTGAGGCCGAGTTTGTCATTGCAGTGTGCTCTCCCATGTTGGACGCGCTGTCACCAGGCCTCCCTGTTGGTTGCATTTGCCTCCCTTGTCTGAAGGTAAACTTTAAATTCCATTTCTTGAGTTTATTCTCCATATTGTCCCTGGGATGATCCATGGCTGACATAATCTTTCTCCAGAACTACAAGCCCTCACCAGCCTTTGTCTTCACCATCGCACCCAGAGCTCTGGCCTGCTACCCGGTCAGCCTCTGTCACCAGGGGGGCCCAGCCTAAGGCCGAGTTTGTCATTGCAGTGTGCCGTCCCATGTCGGACGCGCTGTCATCAGGCCTCCTTTTTGGTTGCATTTGCCTCCCTTGTCTGAAGGTAAACTTTAAATTCCATTTCTTGAGTTTATTCTCCATATTGTCCCTGGGATGATCTTTGGCTGACATAATCTTTCTCCAGAACTACAAGCCCTCACCAGCCTTTGTCTTCAGCACCGCACCAGGATTTCTGCCAGTGCAAAATCGGTCCCCCACTCGCACCAGGGGTGCCCAGCCTGAGGCCGAGGTTGTCATTGCAGTGTGCCGTCCCACATCGGACGCGCTGTCACCAGGCCTCCCTGTTGGTTGCATTTGCCTCCTTTGTCTGAAGGTAAACTTTAAATTCCCTTTCTTGAGTTTATTCTCCATATTGTCCCTCGGATGATCTACGGCTGACTTAATCTTGCTCCAGAACTACAAGCCCTCACCAGCATGTGACTCCAGGCCACCCTGGGTTTCCAGCCAAGGCTCCAGCACTGCTGCCCGTTCCCCCACTTTCACCAGGGGTTCCCAGACATAGGCGGTGGTTGTCGTTGCAGTGGGCGTCGCCCTCTCGATCAAGTTTTCCCCAGGGCCTCCCTGTTGGTTGTATTTGCCTCCCTTGTCTGAAGGTAAACTTTAAATTCCATTTCTTGAGTTTATTCTCCATATTGTCCCTGGGATGATCTTTGGCTGACATAATCTTTCTCCAGAACTACAAGCCCTCACCAGCCTTTGTCTTCACCATCGCACCCAGAGCTATGGCCTGCAACCCGGTCAGCCACTCGCACCAGGGGGGCCCAGCCTGAGGCTGAGTTTGTCATTGCAGTGTGCCCAGAACTACAAGCCCTCACCAGCCTTTGTCTTCACCATCGCACCCAGAGCTCTGGCCTGCAACCCGGTCAGCCACTCGCACCAGGGGGGCCCAGCCTGAGGCCGAGTTTGTCATTGCAGTGTGCTCTCCCATGTCGGACGCGCTGTCACCAGGCCTCCCTGTTGGTTGCATTTGCCTCCCTTGTCTGAAGGTAAACTTTAAATTCCATTTCTTGAGTTTATTCTCCATATTGTCCCTGGGATGATCTACGGCTGACTTAATCTTGCTCCAGAACTACAAGCCCTCACCAGCATGTGACTCCAGGCCACCCTGGGGCTCCAGCCAGGGCTCCAGCACTGCTGCCCGGTCCCCCACTCTCACCAGGGGTGCCCAGCCTTAGGGGGTGGTTGTCGTTGCAGTGGGCGTCGCCCTCTCGATCAAGCTTTCCCCAGGCCTCCCTGTTGGTTGCATTTGCCTCCCTTGTCTGAAGGTAAACTTTAAATTCCATTTCTTGAGTTTATTCTCCATATTGTCCCTGGGATGATCTTTGGCTGACATAATCTTTCTCCAGAACGACAAGCCCTCACCAACCTTTGTCTTCACCATCGCACCCAGAGCTTTGTCCTGCAACCCGGTCAGCCACTCGCACCAGGGGGGCCCAGCCTGAGGCCGGGTTTGTCATTGCAGTGTGCCCAGAACTACAAGCCCTCACCAGCCTTTGTCTTCACCATCGCACCCAGAGCTCTGGCCGCAACCCGGTCACCCAATCGCACCAGGGGGGCCCTGCCTGAGGCCGAGTTTGTCATTGCAGTTTGCCGTCCCTTGTCGGACGCGCTGTCACCAGGCCTCCCTGTTGGTTGCATTTGCCTTCCTTGTCTGAAGGTAAACTTTAAATTCCATTCCTTGAGTTGATTCTACATATTGTCCCTGGGATGATCTTTGGCTGACATAATCTTTCTCCAGAACTACAAGCCCTCACCAGCCTTTGTCTTCAGCACCGCACCAGGATTTCTGCCAGTGCAAACTCGGTCCCCCACTCGCACCAGGGGGGCCCAGCCTGAGGCCGAGGTTGTCATTGCAGTGTGCCGTCCCTTGTCGGATGCGCTGTCACCAGGCCTCCCTGTTGGTTGCATTTGCCTCCCTTGTCTGAAGGTAAACTTTAAATTCCATTCCTTGAGTTGATTCTACATATTGTCCCTGGGATGATCTTTGGCTGACATAATCTTTCTCCAGAACTACAAGCCCTCACCAGCCTTTGTCTTCAGCACCGCACCAGGATTTCTGCCAGTGCAAACTCGGTCCCCCACTCGCACCAGGGGGGCCCAGCCTGAGGCCGAGGTTGTCATTGCAGTGTGCCGTCCCACATCGGACGCGCTGTCACCAGGCCTCCCTGTTGGTTGCATTTGCCTCCCTTGTCTGAAAGTAAACTTTAAATTCCATTTCTTGAGTTTATTCTCCATATTGTGCCTGGGATGATCTACGGCTGACTTAATCTTGCTCCAGAACTATAAGCCCTCACCAGCATGTGACTCCAGGCCAGACCGGGGCTCCAGCCAGCGCTCCAGCACTGTTTCCCGGTTCCCCACCCTCACCATGGGTGTCCAGCCTTAGGGGGTGGTTGTCGTTGCAGTGGGCGTCACCCTCTCGATCAAGCTTTCCCCAGGCCTCCCTGTTGGTTGCATTTGCCTCCCTTGTCTGAAGGTAAACTTTAAATTCCATTTCTTGAGTTTATTCTCCATATTGTCCCTGGGATGATCTTTGGCTGACATAATCTTTCTCCAGAACTACAAGCCCTCACCAGCCTTTGTCTTCACCATCGCACCCAGAGCTCTGGCCTGCAACCTTGTCACCCACTCGCACCAAGGGGGCCCAGGCTGAGGCCGAGTTTGTCAGTGCAATGTGCTGTCCCATGTCGGACGCGCTGTCACCAGGCCTCCCTGTTGGTTGCATTTGCCTCCCTTGTCTGAAGGTAAACTTTAAATTCCATTTCTTGAGTTTATTCTCCATATTGTCCCTGGGATGATCTTTGGCTGACTTAATCTTGCTCCAGAACTACAAGCCCTCACCAGCCTTTGTCTTCACCATCGCACCCAGAGCTCTGGCCTGCAACCCGGTCAGCCACTCGCACCAGGGGGGCCCAGCCTGAGGCTGAGTTTGTCATTGCAGTGTGCCCAGAACTACAAGCCCTCACCAGCCTTTGTCTTCACCATCGCACCCAGAGCTCTGGCCTGCAACCCGGTCAGCCACTCGCACCAGGGGGGCCCAGCCTGAGGCCGAGTTTGTCATTGCAGTGTGCTCTCCCATGTCGGACGCGCTGTCACCAGGCCTCCCTGTTGGTTGCATTTGCCTCCCTTGTCTGAAGGTAAACTTTAAATTCCATTTCTTGAGTTTATTCTCCATATTGTCCCTGGGATGATCTTTGGCTGACATAATCTTTCTCCAGAACTACAAGCCCTCACCAGCCTTTGTCTTCACCATCGCACCCAGAGCTATGGCCTGCAACCCGGTCAGCCACTCGCACCAGGGGGGCCCAGCCTGAGGCTGAGTTTGTCATTGCAGTGTGCCCAGAACTACAAGCCCTCACCAGCCTTTGTCTTCACCATCGCACCCAGAGCTCTGGCCTGCAACCCGGTCAGCCACTCGCACCAGGGGGGCCCAGCCTGAGGCCGAGTTTGTCATTGCAGTGTGCTCTCCCATGTCGGACGCGCTGTCACCAGGCCTCCCTGTTGGTTGCATTTGCCTCCCTTGTCTGAAGGTAAACTTTAAATTCCATTTCTTGAGTTTATTCTCCATATTGTCCCTGGGATGATCTACGGCTGACTTAATCTTGCTCCAGAACTACAAGCCCTCACCAGCATGTGACTCCAGGCCACCCTGGGGCTCCAGCCAGGGCTCCAGCACTGCTGCCCGGTCCCCCACTCTCACCAGGGGTGCCCAGCCTTAGGGGGTGGTTGTCGTTGCAGTGGGCGTCGCCCTCTCGATCAAGCTTTCCCCAGGCCTCCCTGTTGGTTGCATTTGCCTCCCTTGTCTGAAGGTAAACTTTAAATTCCATTTCTTGAGTTTATTCTCCATATTGTCCCTGGGATGATCTTTGGCTGACATAATCTTTCTCCAGAACGACAAGCCCTCACCAGCCTTTGTCTTCACCATCGCACCCAGAGCTTTGTCCTGCAACCCGGTCAGCCACTCGCACCAGGGGGGCCCAGCCTGAGGCCGGGTTTGTCATTGCAGTGTGCCCAGAACTACAGGCCCTCACCAGCCTTTGTCTTCACCATCGCACCCAGAGCTCTGGCCGCAACCCGGTCACCCAATCGCACCAGGGGGGCCCTGCCTGAGGCCGAGTTTGTCATTGCAGTTTGCCGTCCCTTGTCGGACGCGCTGTCACCAGGCCTCCCTGTTGGTTGCATTTGCCTCCCTTGTCTGAAGGTAAACTTTAAATTCCATTCCTTGAGTTGATTCTACATATTGTCCCTGGGATGATCTTTGGCTCACATAATCTTTCTCCAGAACTACAAGCCCTCACCAGCCTTTGTCTTCAGCACCGCACCAGGATTTCTGCCAGTGCAAACTCGGTCCCCCACTCGCACCAGGGGGGCCCAGCCTGAGGCCGAGGTTGTCATTGCAGTGTGCCGTCCCTTGTCGGATGCGCTGTCACCAGGCCTCCCTGTTGGTTGCATTTGCCTCCCTTGTCTGAAGGTAAACTTTAAATTCCATTCCTTGAGTTGATTCTACATATTGTCCCTGGGATGATCTTTGGCTGACATAATCTTTCTCCAGAACTACAAGCCCTCACCAGCCTTTGTCTTCAGCACCGCACCAGGATTTCTGCCAGTGCAAACTCGGTCCCCCACTCGCACCAGGGGGGCCCAGCCTGAGGCCGAGGTTGTCATTGCAGTGTGCCGTCCCACATCGGACGCGCTGTCACCAGGCCTCCCTGTTGGTTGCATTTGCCTCCCTTGTCTGAAAGTAAACTTTAAATTCCATTTCTTGAGTTTATTCTCCATATTGTGCCTGGGATGATCTACGGCTGACTTAATCTTGCTCCAGAACTATAAGCCCTCACCAGCATGTGACTCCAGGCCAGACCGGGGCTCCAGCCAGCGCTCCAGCACTGTTTCCCGGTTCCCCACCCTCACCATGGGTGTCCAGCCTTAGGGGGTGGTTGTCGTTGCAGTGGGCGTCACCCTCTCGATCAAGCTTTCCCCAGGCCTCCCTGTTGGTTGCATTTGCCTCCCTTGTCTGAAGGTAAACTTTAAATTCCATTTCTTGAGTTTATTCTCCATATTGTCCCTGGGATGATCTTTGGCTGACATAATCTTTCTCCAGAACTACAAGCCCTCACCAGCCTTTGTCTTCACCATCGCACCCAGAGCTCTGGCCTGCAACCTTGTCACCCACTCGCACCAAGGGGGCCCAGGCTGAGGCCGAGTTTGTCAGTGCAATGTGCTGTCCCATGTCGGACGCGCTGTCACCAGGCCTCCCTGTTGGTTGCATTTGCCTCCCTTGTCTGAAGGTAAACTTTAAATTCCATTTCTTGAGTTTATTCTCCATATTGTCCCTGGGATGATCTTTGGCTGACTTAATCTTGCTCCAGAACTACAAGCCCTCACCAGCCTTTGTCTTCACCATCGCACCCAGAGCTCTGGCCTGCAACCCGGTCAGCCACTCGCACCAGGGGGGCCCAGCCTGAGGCTGAGTTTGTCATTGCAGTGTGCCCAGAACTACAAGCCCTCACCAGCCTTTTTCTTCACCATCGCACCCAGAGCTCTGGCCTGCAACCCGGTCAGCCACTCGCACCAGGGGGGCCCAGCCTGAGGCCGAGTTTGTCATTGCAGTGTGCTCTCCCATGTCGGACGCGCTGTCACCAGGCCTCCCTGTTGGTTGCATTTGCCTCCCTTGTCTGAAGGTAAACTTTAAATTCCATTTCTTGAGTTTATTCTCCATATTGTCCCTGGGATGATCTACGGCTGACTTAATCTTGCTCCAGAACTACAAGCCCTCACCAGCATGTGACTCCAGGCCACCCTGGGGCTCCAGCCAGGGCTCCAGCACTGCTGCCCGGTCCCCCACTCTCACCAGGGGTGCCCAGCCTTAGGGGGTGGTTGTCGTTGCAGTGGGCGTCGCCCTCTCGATCAAGCTTTCCCCAGGCCTCCCTGTTGGTTGCATTTGCCTCCCTTGTCTGAAGGTAAACTTTAAATTACATTTCTTGAGTTTATTCTCCATATTGTCCCTGGGATGATCTACGGCTGACTTTATCTTGCTCCAGAACTACAAGCCCTCACCAGCATGTGACTCCAGGCCAGACCGGGGTTCCAGCCAGGGCTCCAGCACTGCTGCCCGGTCTCCCACCCTCACCAGGGGTGTCCAGCCTTAGGGGGTGGTTGTCGTTGCAGTGGGCGTCGCCCTCTCGATCAAGCTTTCCCCAGGCCTCCCTGTTGGTTGCATTTGCCTCCCTTGTCTGAAGGTAAACTTTAAATTCCATTTCTTGAGTTTATTCTCCATATTGTCCCTGCGATGATCTTTGGCTGACATAATCTTTCTCCAGAACTACAAGCCCTCACCATTCTTTGTCTTCAGCACCGCACCAGGAGTTCCGCCAGTGCAACCTCGGTCCCCCACTCGCACCAGGGGGGCCCAGCCTGAGGCCGAGGTTGTCATTGCAGTGTGCCGTCCCACATCGGACGCGATGTCACCAGGCCTCCCTGTTGGTTGCATTTGCCTCCCTTGTCTGAAGGTAAACTTTAAATTCCCTTTCTTGAGTTTATTCTCCATATTGTCCCTGGGATGATCTACGGCTGACTTAATCTTGCTCCAGAACTACAAGCCCTCACCAGCATGTGACTCCAGGCTACCCTGGGGCTCCAGCCAGGGCTCCAGCACTGCTGCCCGGTCCCCCACTCTCACCAGGGGGGCCCAGCCTTAGGCGGTGGTTGTCGTTGCAGTGGGCGTCGCCCTCTCGATCAAGCTTTCCCCAGGCCTCCCTGTTGGTTGCATTTGCCTCCCTTGTCTGAAGGTAAACTTTAAATTACATTTCTTGAGTTTATTTTCCATATTGTCCCTGGGATGATCTTTGGCTGACATAATCTTTCCCCAGAACTACAAGCCCTCACCAGCCTTTGTCTTCACCATCACACCCAGAGCTCTGGCCTGCAACCCGGTCACCCACTCGCACCAAGGGGGCCCAGCCTGAGGCCGAGTTTGTCATTGCAGTGTGCCGTTCCATGTCGTACGCGCTGTCACCAGGCCTCCCTGTTGGTTGCATTTGCCTCCCTTGTCTGAAGGTAAACTTTAAATTACATTTCTTGAGTTTATTCTCCATATTGTCCCTGTGATGATCTTTGGCTGACCTAATCTTTCTCCAGAACTACAAGCCCTCACCAGCATGTGACTCCAGGCCACACCGGGGCTCCAGCCAGGGCTCCAGCACTGCTGCCCGGTCCCCCAGCCTCACCAGGTGTGCCCAGCCTTAGGCGGTGGTTGTCGTTGCAGTGGGCGTCGCCCTCTCGATCAAGCTTTCCCCAGGCCTCCCTGTTGGTTGCATTTGTCTCCCTTGTCTGAAGGTAAACTTTAAATTACATTTCTTGACTTTATTCTCCATATTGTCCCTGGGATGATCTTTGGCTGACATAATCTTTCTCCAGAACTAAAAGCCCTCACAAGCCTTTGTCTCCAGCACCACACCCAGGGCTCCAGCACTGCAACTCGGTCCCCCACTCACACCAGGGGTGCCCAGCCTGAGGCTAATTTTGTCATTGCAGTGTGCCGTCCCATGTCGGACGAGTTGTCACCAGGCCTCCCTGTTGGTTGCATTTGCCTCCCTTGTCTGAAGGTAAACTTTAAATTCCATTTCTTGAGTTTATTCTCCATATTGTCCCTGGGATGATCTTTGGCTGACATAATCTTTCTCCAGAACTACATGCCCTCACCAGCCTTTGTCTTCACCATCGCACCCAGAGCTCTGGCCTGCAACCCGGTCAGCCACTCGCACCAGGGGGGCCCAGCCTGAGGCCGAGTTTGTCATTGCAGTGTGCTGTCCCACATCGGACGCGCTATCACCAGGCCTCCCTGTTGGTTGCATTTGTCTCCCTTGTCTGAAGGTAAACTTTAAATTCCATTTCTTGAGTTTATTCTCCATATTGTGCCGGGGATGATCTACGGCTGACTTAATCTTGCTCCAGAACTACAAGCCCTCACCAGCATGTGACTCCAGGCCAGACCGGGGCTCCAGCCAGGGCTCTAGCACTGCTGCCCGGTCCCCCACCCTCACCAAGGGTGTCCAGCCTAAGGGGGTGGTTGTCGTTGCAGTGGGCGTCGCCCTCTCGATCAAGCTTTCCCCAGGCCTCCCTGTTGGTTGCATTTGCCTCCCTTGTCTGAAGGTAAACTTTAAATTACATTTCTTGAGTCTATTTTCCATATTGTCCCTGGGATGATCTTTGGCTGACATAATCTTGCTCCAGAACTACAAGCCCTCACCATTCTTTGTCTTCACCATCGCACCCAGAGCTCTGGCCTGCAACCCGGTCACCCACTCGCACCAAGGGGCCCCATTCTGAGGCCGAGTTTGTCCTTGCAGTGTGCCGTCTCATGTCGGACGCGCTGTCACCAGGCCTCCCTGTTGGTTGCATTTGCCTCCCTTGTCTGAAGGTAAACTTTAAATTCCATTTCTTGAGTTTATTCTCCATATTGTCCCTGGGATGATCTTTGGCTGACATAATCTTTCTCCAGAACTACAAGCCCTCATAAGCCTTTGTCTCCAGTACCACACCCCGGGCTCCAGCACTGCAACCCGGTCCCCCACTCACACCAGGGGGGCCCAGCCTGAGGCAGATTTTGTCATTGCAGTGTGTCGTCCCACATCGGACGCGCTATCACCAGGCCTCCCTGTTGGTTGCATTTGCCTCTCTTGTCTGAAGGTAAACTTTGAATTACATTTCTTGAGTTTATTCTCCATATTGTGCCTGGGATGATCTACGGCTGACTTAATCTTGCTCCAGAAATATAAGCCCTCACCAGCACGTGATTCCAGGCCACCTTGGGGCTCCAACCAGGGCTCCAGCACTGCTGCCCGGTCCCCCACCCTCACCAGGGGTGCCCAGCCTTAGGCGGTTGTTGTCGTTGCAGTGGGCGTCGCCCTCTCGATCAAGCTTTCCCCAGGCCTCCCTGTTGGTTGCATTTGCCCCCCTTGTCTGAAGGTAAACTTTAAATTACATTTCTTGAGTTTATTCTCCATATTGTCCCTGGGATGATCTTTGGCTGACATAATCTTTCTCCAGAACTACAAGCCCTCACCAGCCTTTGTCTTCACCATCGCACCCAGAGCTCTGGCCTGCAACCTTGTCACCCACTCGCACCAAGGGGGCCCAGCCTGAGGCCGAGTTTGTCAGTGCAATGTGTTGTCCCATGTCGGACGCGCTGTCACCAGGCCTCCCTGTTGGTTGCATTTGCCTCCCTTGTCTGAAGGTAAACTTTAAATTCCATTTCTTGAGTTTATTCTCCATATTGTCCCTGGGATGATCTTTGGCTGACTTAATCTTGCTCCAGAACTACAAGCCCTCACCAGCCTTTGTCTTCACCATCGCACCCAGAGCTCTGGCCTGCAACCCGGTCAGCCACTCGCACCACGGGGGCCCAGCCTGAGGCTGAGTTTGTCATTGCAGTGTGCCCAGAACTACAAGCCCTCACCAGCCTTTGTCTTCACCATCGCACCCAGAGCTCTGGCCTGCAACCTGGTCAGCCACTCGCACCAGGGGGGCCCAGCCTGAGGCCGAGTTTGTCATTGCAGTGTGCTCTCCCATGTCGGACGCGCTGTCACCAGGCCTCCCTGTTGGTTGCATTTGCCTCCCTTGTCTGAAGGTAAACTTTAAATTCCATTTCTTGAGTTTATTCTCCATATTTTCCCTGGGATGATCTACGGCTGACTTAATCTTGCTCCAGAACTACAAGCCCTCACCAGCATGTGACTCCAGGCCACCCTGGGGCTCCAGCCAGGGCTCCAGCACTGCTGCCCGGTCCCCCACTCTCACCAGGGGTGCCCAGCCTTAGGGGGTGGTTGTCGTTGCAGTGGGCGTCGCCCTCTCGATCAAGCTTTCCCCAGGCCTCCCTGTTGGTTGCATTTGCCTCCCTTGTCTGAAGGTAAACTTTAAATTCCATTTCTTGAGTTTATTCTCCATATTGTCCCTGGGATGATCTTTGGCTGACATAATCTTTCTCCAGAACGACAAGCCCTCACCAGCCTTTGTCTTCACCATCGCACCCAGAGCTTTGTCCTGCAACCCGGTCAGGCACTCGCACCAGGGGGGCCCAGCCTGAGGCCGGGTTTGTCATTGCAGTGTGCCCAGAACTACAAGCCCTCACCAGCCTTTGTCTTCACCATCGCACCCAGAGCTCTGGCCGCAACCCGGTCACCCACTCGCACCAGGGGGGCCCTGCCTGAGGCCGAGTTTGTCATTGCAGTTTGCCGTCCCACATCGGACGCGCTGTCACCAGGCTTCCCTGTTGGTTGCATTTGCCTCCCTTGTCTGAAAGTAAACTTTAAATTCCATTTCTTGAGTTTAGTCTCCATATTGTCCCTGGGATGATCTTTGGCTGACATAATCTTTCTCCAGAACTACAAGCCCTCACAAGCTTTTGTCTCCAGCACCACACCCAGGGCTCCAGCACTGCAACCCGGTCCCCCACTCACACCAGGGGGGCCCAGCCTGAGGCTGATTTTGTCATTGCAGTGTGCCGTCCCACATCGGACGCGCTATCACCAGTCCTCCCTTTCGGTTGCATTTGCCTCCCTTGTCTGAAGGTAAACTTTAAATTCCATTTCTTGAGTTTATTCTCCATATTGTGCCTGGGATGATCTACGGCTGACTTAATCTTGCTCCAGAACTATAAGCCCTCACCAGCATGTGACTCCAGGCCAGACCGGGGCTCCAGCCAGCGCTCCAGCACTTTTTCCCGGTCCCCCACCCTCACCATGGGTGTCCAGCCTTAGGGGGTGGTTGTCGTTGCAGTGGGCGTCACCCTCTCGATCAAGCTTTCCCCAGGCCTCCCTGTTGGTTGCATTTGCCTCCCTTGTCTGAAGGTAAACTTTAAATTCCATTTCTTGAGTTTATTCTCCATATTGTCCCTGGGATGATCTTTGGCTGACATAATCTTTCTCCAGAACTACAAGCCCTCACCAGCCTTTGTCTTCACCATCGCACCCAGAGCTCTGGCCTGCAACCTTGTCACCCACTCGCACCAAGGGGGCCCAGCCTGAGGCCGAGTTTGTCAGTGCAATGTGCTGTCCCATGTCGGACGCGCTGTCACCAGGCCTCCCTGTTGGTTGCATTTGCCTCCCTTGTCTGAAGGTAAACTTTAAATTCCATTTCTTGAGTTTATTCTCCATATTGTCCCTGGGATGATCTTTGGCTGACTTAATCTTGCTCCAGAACTACAAGCCCTCACCAGCCTTTGTCTTCACCATCGCACCCAGAGCTCTGGCCTGCAACCCGGTCAGCCACTCGCACCAGGGGGGCCCAGCCTGAGGCTGAGTTTGTCATTGCAGTGTGCCCAGAACTACAAGCCCTCACCAGCCTTTGTCTTCACCATCGCACCCAGAGCTCTGGCCTGCAACCCGGTCAGCCACTCGCACCAGGGGGACCCAGCCTGAGGCCGAGTTTGTCATTGCAGTGTGCTCTCCCATGTCGGACGCGCTGTCACCAGGCCTCCCTGTTGGTTGCATTTGCCTCCCTTGTCTGAAGGTAAACTTTAAATTCCATTTCTTGAGTTTATTCTCCATATTGTCCCTGGGATGATCTACGGCTGACATAATCTTTCTCCAGAACTACAAGCCCTCACCAGCCTTTGTCTTCACCATCGCACCCAGAGCTCTGGCCTGCTACCCGGTCAGCCTCTGGCACCAGGGGGGCCCAGCCTAAGGCCGAGTTTGTCATTGCAGTGTGCCGTCCCATGTCGGACGCGCTGTCATCAGGCCTCCTTTTTGGTTGCATTTGCCTCCCTTGTCTGAAGGTAAACTTTAAATTCCATTTCTTGAGTTTATTCTCCATATTGTCCCTGGGATGATCTTTGGCTGACATAATCTTTCTCCAGAACTACAAGCCCTCACCAGCCTTTGTCTTCAGCACCGCACCAGGATTTCTGCCAGTGCAAAATCGGTCCCCCACTCGCACCAGGGGTGCCCAGCCTGAGGCCGAGGTTGTCAATGCAGTGTGCCGTCCCACATCGGACGCGCTGTCACCAGGCCTCCCTGTTGGTTGCATTTGCCTCCTTTGTCTGAAGGTAAACTTTAAATTCCCTTTCTTGAGTTTATTCTCCATATTGTCCCTGGGATGATCTACGGCTGACTTAATCTTGCTCCAGAACTACAAGCCCTCACCAGCATGTGACTCCAGGCCACCCTGGGTTTCTAGCCAAGGCTCCAGCACTGCTGCCCGGTCCCCCACTTTCACCAGGGGTTCCCAGACATAGGCGGTGGTTGTCGTTGCAGTGGGCGTCGCCCTCTCGATCAAGTTTTCCCCAGGGCCTCCCTGTTGGTTGTATTTGCCTCCCTTGTCTGAAGGTAAACTTTAAATTCCATTTCTTGAGTTTATTCTCCATATTGTCCCTGGGATGATCTTTGGCTGACTTAATCTTGCTCCAGAACTACAAGCCCTCACAAGCCTTTGTCTCCAGCACCACACCCAGGGCTCCAGCACTGCAACTCGGTCCCCCACTCACACCAGGGGTGCCCAGCCTGAGGCTAATTTTGTTATTGCAGTGTGCCGTCCCATGTCGGACGAGTTGTCACCAGGCCTCCCTGTTGGTTGCATTTGCCTCCCTTGTCTGAAGGTAAACTTTAAATTACATTTCTTGAGTTTATTCTCCATATTGTCCCTGGGATGATCTTTGGCTGACATAATCTTTCTCCGGAACTACAAGCCCTCACCAGCCTCTGTCTTCACCATCGCACCCAGAGCTCCAGCACTGCTGCCCGGTCCCCCACTCACACTAGGGGGGCCTAGCCTGAGGGCAATTTTGTCATTGCAGTGTGCCGCCCCACATCGGACGCGCTGTCACCAGGCCTCCCTGTTGGTTGCATTTGCCTCCCTTGTCTGAAGGTAAACTTTAAATTCCATTTCTTGAGTTTATTCTCCATATTGTCCCTGGGATGATCTTTGGCTGACATAATCTTTCTCCAGAACTACAAGCCCTCATAAGCCTTTGTCTCCAGTACCACACCCTGGGCTCCAGCACTGCAACCCGGTCCCCCACTCACACCAGGGGGGCCCAGCCTGAGGCAGATTTTGTCATTGCAGTGTGTCGTCCCACATCGGACGCGCTATCACCAGGCCTCCCTGTTGGTTGCATTTGCCTCTCTTGTCTGAAGGTAAACTTTAAATTCCATTTCTTGAGTTTATTCTCCATATTGTCCCTGGGATGATCTTTGGCTGACATAATCTTTCTCCAGAACTACAAGCCCTCACCAGCCTTTGTCTTCACCATCGCACCCAGAGCTCTGGCCTGCAACCCGGTCAGCCACTCGCACCAGGGGGGCCCAGCCTGAGGCCGAGTTTGTCATTGCAGTGTGCTGTCCCACATCGGACGCGCTATCACCAGGCCTCCCTGTTGGTTGCATTTGTCTCCCTTGTCTGAAGGTAAACTTTAAATTCCATTTCTTGAGTTTATTCTCCATATTGTGCCGGGGATGATCTACGGCTGACTTAATCTTGCTCCAGAACTACAAGCCCTCACCAGCATGTGACTCCAGGCCAGACCGGGGCTCCAGCCAGGGCTCCAGCACTGCTGCCCGGTCCCCCACCCTCACCAAGGGTGTCCAGCCTAAGGGGGTGGTTGTCGTTGCAGTGGGCGTCGCCCTCTCGATCAAGCTTTCCCCAGGCCTCCCTGTTGGTTGCATTTGCCTCCCTTGTCTGAAGGTAAACTTTAAATTACATTTCTTGAGTCTATTTTCCATATTGTCCCTGGGATGATCTTTGGCTGACATAATCTTGCTCCAGAACTACAAGCCCTCACCATTCTTTGTCTTCACCATCGCACCCAGAGCTCTGGCCTGCAACCCGGTCACCCACTCGCACCAAGGGGCCCCATTCTGAGGCCGAGTTTGTCCTTGCAGTGTGCCGTCTCATGTCGGACGCGCTGTCACCAGGCCTCCCTGTTGGTTGCATTTGCCTCCCTTGTCTGAAGGTAAACTTTAAATTCCATTTCTTGAGTTTATTCTCCATATTGTGCCTGGGATGATCTACGGCTGACTTAATCTTGCTCCAGAACTATAAGCCCTCACCAGCATGTGACTCCAGGCCAGACCGGGGCTCCAGCCAGCGCTCCAGCACTGTTTCCCGGTCCCCCACCCTCACCATGGGTGTCCAGCCTTAGGGGGTGGTTGTCGTTGCAGTGGGCGTCACCCTCTCGATCAAGCTTTCCCCAGGCCTCCCTGTTGGTTGCATTTGCCTCCCTTGTCTGAAGGTAAACTTTAAATTCCATTTCTTGAGTTTATTCTCCATATTGTCCCTGGGATGATCTTTGGCTGACATAATCTTTCTCCAGAACTACAAGCCCTCACCAGCCTTTGTCTTCACCATCGCACCCAGAGCTCTGGCCTGCAACCCGGTCAGCCACTCGCACCAGGGGGGCCCAGCCTGAGGCTGAGTTTGTCATTGCAGTGTGCCCAGAACTACAAGCCCTCACCAGCCTTTGTCTTCACCATCGCACCCAGAGCTCTGGCCTGCAACCTGGTCAGCCACTCGCACCAGGGGGGCCCAGCCTGAGGCCGAGTTTGTCATTGCAGTGTGCTCTCCCATGTCGGACGCGCTGTCACCAGGCCTCCCTGTTGGTTGCATTTGCCTCCCTTGTCTGAAGGTAAACTTTAAATTCCATTTCTTGAGTTTATTCTCCATATTGTCCCTGGGATGATCTACGGCTGACTTAATCTTGCTCCAGAACTACAAGCCCTCACCAGTATGTGACTCCAGGCCACCCTGGGGCTCCAGCCAGGGCTCCAGCACTGCTGCCCGGTCCCCCACTCTCACCAGGGGTGCCCAGCCTGAGGCCGAGTTTGTCATTGCAGTGTGCTCTCCCATGTCGGACGCGCTGTCACCAGGCCTCCCTGTTGGTTGCATTTGCCTCCCTTGTCTGAAGGTAAACTTTAAATTCCATTTCTTGAGTTTATTCTCCATATTGTCCCTGGGATGATCTACGGCTGACTTAATCTTGCTCCAGAACTACAAGCCCTCACCAGCATGTGACTCCAGGCCACCCTGGGGCTCCAGCCAGGGCTCCAGCACTGCTGCCCGGTCCCCCACTCTCACCAGGGGTGCCCAGCCTTAGGGGGTGGTTGTCGTTGCAGTGGGCGTCGCCCTCTCGATCAAGCTTTCCCCAGGCCTCCCTGTTGGTTGCATTTGCCTCCCTTGTCTGAAGGTAAACTTTAAATTACATTTCTTGAGTTTATTCTCCATATTGTCCCTGGGATGATCTACGGCTGACTTTATCTTGCTCCAGAACTACAAGCCCTCACCAGCATGTGACTCCAGGCCAGACCGGGTTTCCAGCCAGGGCTCCAGCACTGCTGCCCGGTCTCCCACCCTCACCAGGGGTGTCCAGCCTTAGGGGGTGGTTGTCGTTGCAGTGGGCGTCGCCCTCTCGATCAAGCTTTCCCCAGGCCTCCCTGTTGGTTGCATTTGCCTCCCTTGTCTGAAGGTAAACTTTAAATTACATTTCTTGAGTTTATTCTCCATATTGTCCCTGCGATGATCTTTGGCTGACATAATCTTTCTCCAGAACTACAAGCCCTCACCATTCTTTGTCTTCAGCACCGCACCAGGAGTTCCGCCAGTGCAACCTCGGTCCCCCACTCGCACCAGGGGGGCCCAGCCTGAGGCCGAGGTTGTCATTGCAGTGTGCCGTCCCACATCGGACGCGATGTCACCAGGCCTCCCTGTTGGTTGCATTTGCCTCCCTTGTCTGAAGGTAAACTTTAAATTCCCTTTCTTGAGTTTATTCTCCATATTGTCCCTGGGATGATCTACGGCTGACTTAATCTTGCTCCAGAACTACAAGCCCTCACCAGCATGTGACTCCAGGCTACCCTGGGGCTCCAGCCAGGGCTCCAGCACTGCTGCCCGGTCCCCCACTCTCACCAGGGGGGCCCAGCCTTAGGCGGTGGTTGTCGTTGCAGTGGGCGTCGCCCTCTCGATCAAGCTTTCCCCAGGCCTCCCTGTTGGTTGCATTTGCCTCCCTTGTCTGAAGGTAAACTTTAAATTACATTTCTTGAGTTTATTTTCCATATTGTCCCTGGGATGATCTTTGGCTGACATAATCTTTCCCCAGAACTACAAGCCCTCACCAGCCTTTGTCTTCACCATCACACCCAGAGCTCTGGCCTGCAACCCGGTCACCCACTCGCACCAAGGGGGCCCAGCCTGAGGCCGAGTTTGTCATTGCAGTGTGCCGTTCCATGTCGTACGCGCTGTCACCAGGCCTCCCTGTTGGTTGCATTTGCCTCCCTTGTCTGAAGGTAAACTTTAAATTACATTTCTAGAGTTTATTCTCCATATTGTCCCTGGGATGATCTTTGGCTGACCTAATCTTTCTCCAGAACTACAAGCCCTCACCAGCATGTGACTCCAGGCCACACCGGGGCTCCAGCCAGGGCTCCAGCACTGCTGCCCGGTCCCCCAGCCTCACCAGGTGTGCCCAGCCTTAGGCGGTGGTTGTCGTTGCAGTGGGCGTCGCCCTCTCGATCAAGCTTTCCCCAGGCCTCCCTGTTGGTTGCATTTGCCTCCCTTGTCTGAAGGTAAACTTTAAATTACATTTCTTGAGTTTATTCTCCATATTGTCCCTGGGATGATCTTTGGCTGACATAATCTTTCTCCAGAACTAAAAGCCCTCACAAGCCTTTGTCTCCAGCACCACACCCAGGGCTCCAGCACTGCAACTCTGTCCCCCACTCACACCAGGGGTGCCCAGCCTGAGGCTAATTTTGTCATTGCAGTGTGCCGTCCCATGTCGGACGAGTTGTCACCAGGCCTCCCTGTTGGTTGCATTTGCCTCCCTTGTCTGAAGGTAAACTTTAAATTACATTTCTTGAGTTTATTCTCCATATTGTCCCTGGGATGATCTTTGGCTGACATAATCTTTCTCCAGAACTACATGCCCTCACCAGCCTTTGTCTTCACCATCGCACCCAGAGCTCTGGCCTGCAACCCGGTCAGCCACTCGCACCAGGGGGGCCCAGCCTGAGGCCGAGTTTGTCATTGCAGTGTGCTGTCCCACATCGGACGCGCTATCACCAGGCCTCCCTGTTGGTTGCATTTGTCTCCCTTGTCTGAAGGTAAACTTTAAATTCCATTTCTTGAGTTTATTCTCCATATTGTGCCGGGGATGATCTACGGCTGACTTAATCTTGCTCCAGAACTACAAGCCCTCACCAGCATGTGACTCCAGGCCAGACCGGGGCTCCAGCCAGGGCTCTAGCACTGCTGCCCGGTCCCCCACCCTCACCAAGGGTGTCCAGCCTAAGGGGGTGGTTGTCGTTGCAGTGGGCGTCGCCCTCTCGATCAAGCTTTCCCCAGGCCTCCCTGTTGGTTGCATTTGCCTCCCTTGTCTGAAGGTAAACTTTAAATTACATTTCTTGAGTCTATTTTCCATATTGTTCCTGGGATGATCTTTGGCTGACATAATCTTGCTCCAGAACTACAAGCCCTCACCATTCTTTGTCTTCACCATCGCACCCAGAGCTCTGGCCTGCAACCCGGTCACCCACTCGCACCAAGGGGCCCCATTCTGAGGCCGAGTTTGTCCTTGCAGTGTGCCGTCTCATGTCGGACGCGCTGTCACCAGGCCTCCCTGTTGGTTGCATTTGCCTCCCTTGTCTGAAGGTAAACTTTAAATTCCATTTCTTGAGTTTATTCTCCATATTGTCCCTGGGATGATCTTTGGCTGACATAATCTTTCTCCAGAACTACAAGCCCTCATAAGCCTTTGTCTCCAGTACCACACCCCGGGCTCCAGCACTGCAACCCGGTCCCCCACTCACACCAGGGGGGCCCAGCCTGAGGCAGATTTTGTCATTGCAGTGTGTCGTCCCACATCGGACGCGCTATCACCAGGCCTCCCTGTTGGTTGCATTTGCCTCTCTTGTCTGAAGGTAAACTTTGAATTACATTTCTTGAGTTTATTCTCCATATTGTGCCTGGGATGATCTACGGCTGACTTAATCTTGCTCCAGAAATATAAGCCCTCACCAGCACGTGATTCCAGGCCACCTTGGGGCTCCAACCAGGGCTCCAGCACTGCTGCCCGGTCCCCCACCCTCACCAGGGGTGCCCAGCCTTAGGCGGTTGTTGTCGTTGCAGTGGGCGTCGCCCTCTCGATCAAGCTTTCCCCAGGCCTCCCTGTTGGTTGCATTTGCCCCCCTTGTCTGAAGGTAAACTTTAAATTACATTTCTTGAGTTTATTCTCCATATTGTCCCTGGGATGATCTTTGGCTGACATAATCTTTCTCCAGAACTACAAGCCCTCACCAGCCTTTGTCTTCACCATCGCACCCAGAGCTCTGGCCTGCAACCTTGTCACCCACTCGCACCAAGGGGGCCCAGCCTGAGGCCGAGTTTGTCAGTGCAATGTGCTGTCCCATGTCGGACGCGCTGTCACCAGGCCTCCCTGTTGGTTGCATTTGCCTCCCTTGTCTGAAGGTAAACTTTAAATTCCATTTCTTGAGTTTATTCTCCATATTGTCCCTGGGATGATCTTTGGCTGACTTAATCTTGCTCCAGAACTACAAGCCCTCACCAGCCTTTGTCTTCACCATCGCACCCAGAGCTCTGGCCTGCAACCCGGTCAGCCACTCGCACCAGGGGGGCCCAGCCTGAGGCTGAGTTTGTCATTGCAGTGTGCCCAGAACTACAAGCCCTCACCAGCCTTTGTCTTCACCATCGCACCCAGAGCTCTGGCCTGCAACCTGGTCAGCCACTCGCACCAGGGGGGCCCAGCCTGAGGCCGAGTTTGTCATTGCAGTGTGCTCTCCCATGTCGGACGCGCTGTCACCAGGCCTCCCTGTTGGTTGCATTTGCCTCCCTTGTCTGAAGGTAAACTTTAAATTCCATTTCTTGAGTTTATTCTCCATATTGTCCCTGGGATGATCTACGGCTGACTTAATCTTGCTCCAGAACTACAAGCCCTCACCAGCATGTGACTCCAGGCCACCCTGGGGCTCCAGCCAGGGCTCCAGCACTGCTGCCCGGTCCCCCACTCTCACCAGGGGTGCCCAGCCTTAGGGGGTGGTTGTCGTTGCAGTTGGCGTCGCCCTCTCGATCAAGCTTTCCCCAGGCCTCCCTGTTGGTTGCATTTGCCTCCCTTGTCTGAAGGTAAACTTTAAATTCCATTTCTTGAGTTTATTCTCCATATTGTCCCTGGGATGATCTTTGGCTGACATAATCTTTCTCCAGAACGACAAGCCCTCACCAGCCTTTGTCTTCACCATCGCACCCAGAGCTTTGTCCTGCAACCCGGTCAGGCACTCGCACCAGGGGGGCCCAGCCTGAGGCCGGGTTTGTCATTGCAGTGTGCCCAGAACTACAAGCCCTCACCAGCCTTTGTCTTCACCATCGCACCCAGAGCTCTGGCCTGCTACCCGGTCAGCCTCTGGCACCAGGGGGGCCCAGCCTAAGGCCGAGTTTGTCATTGCAGTGTGCCGTCCCATGTCGGACGCGCTGTCATCAGGCCTCCTTTTTGGTTGCATTTGCCTCCCTTGTCTGAAGGTAAACTTTAAATTCCATTTCTTGAGTTTATTCTCCATATTGTCCCTGGGATGATCTTTGGCTGACATAATCTTTCTCCAGAACTACAAGCCCTCACCAGCCTTTGTCTTCAGCACCGCACCAGGATTTCTGCCAGTGCAAAATCGGTCCCCCACTCGCACCAGGGGTGCCCAGCCTGAGGCCGAGGTTGTCAATGCAGTGTGCCGTCCCACATCGGACGCGCTGTCACCAGGCCTCCCTGTTGGTTGCATTTGCCTCCTTTGTCTGAAGGTAAACTTTAAATTCCCTTTCTTGAGTTTATTCTCCATATTGTCCCTGGGATGATCTACGGCTGACTTAATCTTGCTCCAGAACTACAAGCCCTCACCAGCATGTGACTCCAGGCCACCCTGGGTTTCTAGCCAAGGCTCCAGCACTGCTGCCCGGTCCCCCACTTTCACCAGGGGTTCCCAGACATAGGCGGTGGTTGTCGTTGCAGTGGGCGTCGCCCTCTCGATCAAGTTTTCCCCAGGGCCTCCCTGTTGGTTGTATTTGCCTCCCTTGTCTGAAGGTAAACTTTAAATTCCATTTCTTGAGTTTATTCTCCATATTGTCCCTGGGATGATCTTTGGCTGACTTAATCTTGCTCCAGAACTACAAGCCCTCACAAGCCTTTGTCTCCAGCACCACACCCAGGGCTCCAGCACTGCAACTCGGTCCCCCACTCACACCAGGGGTGCCCAGCCTGAGGTTAATTTTGTTATTGCAGTGTGCCGTCCCATGTCGGACGAGTTGTCACCAGGCCTCCCTGTTGGTTGCATTTGCCTCCCTTGTCTGAAGGTAAACTTTAAATTACATTTCTTGAGTTTATTCTCCATATTGTCCCTGGGATGATCTTTGGCTGACATAATCTTTCTCCGGAACTACAAGCCCTCACCAGCCTCTGTCTTCACCATCGCACCCAGAGCTCCAGCACTGCTGCCCGGTCCCCCACTCACACTAGGGGGGCCTAGCCTGAGGCCAATTTTGTCATTGCAGTGTGCCGCCCCACATCGGACGCGCTGTCACCAGGCCTCCCTGTTGGTTGCATTTGCCTCCCTTGTCTGAAGGTAAACTTTAAATTCCATTTCTTGAGTTTATTCTCCATATTGTCCCTGGGATGATCTTTGGCTGACATAATCTTTCTCCAGAACTACAAGCCCTCATAAGCCTTTGTCTCCAGTACCACACCCCGGGCTCCAGCACTGCAACCCGGTCCCCCACTCACACCAGGGGGGCCCAGCCTGAGGCAGATTTTGTCATTGCAGTGTGTCGTCCCACATCGGACGCGCTATCACCAGGCCTCCCTGTTGGTTGCATTTGCCTCTCTTGTCTGAAGGTAAACTTTGAATTACATTTCTTGAGTTTATTCTCCATATTGTCCCTGGGATGATCTACGGCTGACTTAATCTTGCTCCAGAAATATAAGCCCTCACCAGCACGTGATTCCAGGCCACCTTGGGGCTCCAACCAGGGCTCCAGCACTGCTGCCCGGTCCCCCATCCTCACCAGGTGTGCCCAGCCTTAGGCGGTTGTTGTCGTTGCAGTGGGCGTCGCCCTCTCGATCAAGCTTTCCCCAGGCCTCCCTGTTGGTTGCATTTGCCCCCCTTGTCTGAAGGTAAACTTTAAATTCCATTTCTTGAGTTTTTTTCCATATTGTCCCTGGGATGATCTTTGGCTGACATAATCTTTCTCCAGAACTACAAGCCCTCACCAGCCTTTGTCTTCACCATCACACCCAGAGCTCTGGCCTGCAACCTGGTCACCCACTCGCACCAAGGGGGCCCAGCCTGAGGCCGAGTTTGTCATTGCAGTGTGCCGTTCCATGTCGGACGCGCTGTCACCAGGCCTCCCTGTTGGTTGCATTTGCCTCCCTTGTCTGAAGGTAAACTTTAAATTCCATTTCTTGAGTTTATTCTCCATATTGTCCCTGGGATGATCTACGGCTGACTTAATCTGGCTCCAGAACTACAAGCCCTCACCAGCATGTGACTCCAGGCTACCCTAGGGCTCCAGCCAGGGCTCAAGCACTGCTGCCCGGTCCCCCACTCTCACCAGGGGGGCCCAGCCTTAGGCGGTGGTTGTCGTTGCAGTGGGCGTCGCCCTCTCGATCAAGCTTTCCCCAGGCCTCCCTGTTGGTTGCATTTGCCTCCCTTGTCTGAAGGTAAACTTTAAATTACATTTCTTGAGTTTATTCTCCATATTGTCCCTGGGATGATCTTTGGCTGACATAATCTTTCTCCGGAACTACAAGCCCTCACCAGCCTCTGTCTTCACCATCGCACCCAGAGCTCCAGCACTGCAACCCGGTCCCCCACTCACACTAGGGGGGCCTAGCCTGAGGGCAATTTTGTCATTGCAGTGTGCCGCCCCACATCGGACGCGCTGTCACCAGGCCTCCCTGTTGGTTGCATTTGCCTCCCTTGTCTGAAGGTAAACTTTAAATTCCATTTCTTGAGTTTATTCTCCATATTGTCCCTGGGATGATCTTTGGCTGACATAATCTTTCTCCAGAACTACAAGCCCTCATAAGCCTTTGTCTCCAGTACCACACCCCGGGCTCCAGCACTGCAACCCGGTCCCCCACTCACACCAGGGGGGCCCAGCCTGAGGCAGATTTTGTCATTGCAGTGTGTCGTCCCACATCGGACGCGCTATCACCAGGCCTCCCTGTTGGTTGCATTTGCCTCTCTTGTCTGAAGGTAAACTTTGAATTACATTTCTTGAGTTTATTCTCCATATTGTGCCTGGGATGATCTACGGCTGACTTAATCTTGCTCCAGAAATATAAGCCCTCACCAGCACGTGATTCCAGGCCACCTTGGGGCTCCAACCAGGGCTCCAGCACTGCTGCCCGGTCCCCCACCCTCACCAGGGGTGCCCAGCCTTAGGCGGTTGTTGTCTTTTCAGTGGGCGTCGCCCTCTCGATCAAGCTTTCCCCAGGCCTCCCTGTTGGTTGCATTTGCCCCCCTTGTCTGAAGGTAAACTTTAAATTCCATTTCTTGTGTTTATTCTCCATATTGTCCCTGGGATGATCTTTGGCTGACATAATCTTTCTCCAGAACTACAAGCCCTCACCAGTCTTTGTCTTCACCATCGCACCCAGAGCTCTGGCCTCTAACCCGGTCAGCCACTGGCACCAGGGGGGCCCAGTCTGAGACTGAGGTTGTCATTACAGTGTGCCGTCCCACATTGGACGCGCTGTCACCAGACCTCCCTGTTGGTTGCATTTGCCTCCCTTGTCTGAAGGTAAACTTTAAATTCCATGTCTTGAGTTTATACTCCATATTGTCCCTGGGATGATCTACGGCTGACTTTATCTTGCTCCAGAACTACAAGCCCTCACCAGCATGTGACTCCAGGCCAGACCGGGGTTCCAGCCAGGGCTCCAGCACTGCTGCCCGGTCTCCCACCCTCACCAGGGGTGTCCAGCCTTAGGGGGTGGTTGTCGTTGCAGTGGGCGTCGCCCTCTCGATCAAGCTTTCCCCAGGCCTCCCTGTTGGTTGCATTTGCCTCCCTTGTCTGAAGGTAAACTTTAAATTCCATTTCTTGAGTTCATTCTCCATATTGTCCCTGCGTTGATCTTTGGCTGACATAATCTTTCTCCAGAACTACAAGCCCTCACCAGCCTTTGTCTTCAGCACCGCACCAGGAGTTCCGCCAGTGCAACCTCGGTCCCCCACTCGCACCAGGGGGGCCCAGCCTGAGGCCGAGGTTGTCATTGCAGTGTGCCGTCCCACATCGGACGCGCTGTCACCAGGCCTCCCTGTTGGTTGCATTTGCCTCCCTTGTCTGAAAGTAAACTTTAAATTCCCTTTCTTGAGTTTATTCTCCATATTGTCCCTGGGATGATCTACGGCTGACTTAATCTGGCTCCAGAACTACAAGCCCTCACCAGCATGCGACTCCAGGCTACCCTGGGGCTCCAGCCAGGGCTCCAGCACTGCTGCCCGGTCCCCCACTCTCACCAGGGGTGCCCAGCCTTAGGCGGTGGTTGTCGTTGTAGTGGGCGTCGCCCTCTCGATCAAGCTTTCCCCAGGCCTCCCTGTTGGTTGCATTTGCCTCCCTTGTCTGAAGGTAAACTTTGAATTACATTTCTTGAGTTTTTTTCCATATTGTCCCTGGGATGATCTTTGGCTGACATAATCTTTCTCCAGAACTACAAGCCCTCACCAGCCTTTGTCTTCACCATCACACCCAGAGCTCTGGCCTGCAACCCGGTCACCCACTCGCACCAAGGGGGCCCAGCCTGAGGCCGAGTTTGTCATTGCAGTGTGCCGTTCCATGTCGGACGCGCTGTCACCAGGCCTCCCTGTTGGTTGCATTTGCCTCCCTTGTCTGAAGGTAAACTTTAAATTCCATTTCTTGAGTTTATTCTCCATATTGTCCCTGGGATGATCTACGGCTGACTTAATCTGGCTCCAGAACTACAAGCCCTCACCAGCATGTGACTCCAGGCTACCCTGGGGCTCCAGCCAGGGCTCAAGCACTGCTGCCCGGTCCCCCACTCTCACCAGGGGGGCCCAGCCTTAGGCGGTGGTTGTCGTTGCAGTGGGCGTCGCCCTCTCGATCAAGCTTTCCCCAGGCCTCCCTGTTGGTTGCATTTGCCTCCCTTATCTGAAGGTAAACTTTAAATTACATTTCTTGAGTTTATTTTCCATATTGTCCCTGGGATGATCTTTGGCTGACATAATCTTTCTCCAGAACTACAAGCCCTCACCAGCATTTGTCTTCACCATCACACCCAGAGCTCTGGCCTGCAACCCGGTCACCCACTCGCACCAAGGGGGCCCAGCCTGAGGCCGAGTTTGTCATTGCAGTGTGCCGTTCCATGTCGTACGCGCTGTCACCAGGCCTCCCTGTTGGTTGCATTTGCCTCCCTTGTCTGAAGGTAAACTTTAAATTACATTTCTAGAGTTTATTCTCCATATTGTCCCTGGGATGATCTTTGGCTGACCTAATCTTTCTCCAGAACTACAAGCTCTCACCAGCATGTGACTCCAGGCCACACCGGGGCTCAAGCCAGGGCTCCAGCACTGCTGCCCGGTCCCCCATCCTCACCAGGTGTGCCCAGCCTTAGGCGGTGGTTGTCGTTGCAGTGGGCGTCGCCCTCTCGATCAAGCTTTCCCCAGGCCTCCCTGTTGGTTGCATTTGCCTCCCTTGTCTGAAGGTAAACTTTAAATTACATTTCTTGACTTTATTCTCCATATTGTCCCTGGGATGATCTTTGGCTGACATAATCTTTCTCCAGAACTAAAAGCCCTCACAAGCCTTTGTCTCCAGCACCACACCCAGGGCTCCAGCACTGCAACTCGGTCCCCCACTCACACCAGGGGTGCCCAGCCTGAGGCTAATTTTGTCATTGCAGTGTGCCGTCCCATGTCGGACGAGTTGTCACCAGGCCTCCCTGTTGGTTGCATTTTCCTCCCTTGTCTGAAGGTAAACTTTAAATTCCATTTCTTGAGTTTATTCTCCATATTGTCCCTGGGATGATCTTTGGCTGACATAATCTTTCTCCAGAACTACAAGCCCTCACCAGCCTTTGTCTTCACCATCGCACCCAGAGCTCTGGCCTGCAACCCGGTCAGCCACTCGCACCAGGGGGGCCCAGCCTGAGGCCGAGTTTGTCATTGCAGTGTGCCGTCCCACATCGGACGCGCTATCACCAGGCCTCCCTGTTGGTTGCATTTGCCTCCCTTGTCTGAAGGTAAACTTTAAATTCCATTTCTTGAGTTTATTCTCCATATTGTGCCTGGGATGATCTACGGCTGACTTAATCTTGCTCCAGAACTACAAGCCCTCACCAGCATGTGACTCCAGGCCAGACCGGGTCTCCAGCCAGGGCTCTAGCACTGCTGCCCGGTCCCCCACCCTCACCAGGGGTGTCCAGCCTTAGGGGGTGGTTGTCGTTGCAGTGGGCGTCGCCCTCTCGATCAAGCTTTCCCCAGGCCTCCCTGTTGGTTGCATTTGCCTCCCTTGTCTGAAGGTAAACTTTAAATTACATTTCTTGAGTTTATTTTCCATATTGTCCCTGGGATGATCTTTGGCTGACATAATCTTGTTCCAGAACTACAAGCCCTCACCATTCTTTGTCTTCACCATCGCACCCAGAGCTCTGGACTGCAACCCGGTCACCCACTCGCACCAAGGGGCCCCATTCTGAGGCCGAGTTTGTCATTGCAGTGTGCCGTCCCATGTCGGACGCGCTGTCACCAGGCCTCCCTGTTGGTTGCATTTGCCTCCCTTGTCTGAAGGTAAACTTTAAATTACATTTCTTGAGTTTATTCTCCATATTGTCCCTGGGATGATCTTTGGCTGACATAATCTTGCTCCAGAACTACAAGCCCTCACCAGCCTTTGTCTTCAGCACCGCACCAGGAGTTCCGCCAGTGCAACCTCGGTCCCCCACTCGCACCAGGGGGGCCCAGCCTGAGGCCGAGGTTGTCATTGCAGCTTGCCGTTCCACGTCGGACGAGCTGTCACCAGGCCTCCCTGTTGGTTGCATTTGCCTCCCTTGTCTGAAGGTAAACTTTAAATTCCATTTCTTGTGTTTATTCTCCATATTGTCCCAGGGATGATCTTTGGCTGACTTAATCTTGCTCCAGAACTACAAGCCCTCACAAGTCTTTGTCTCCAGCACCACACCCAGGGCTCCAGCATTGCAACCCGGTCCCCCACTCACACCAGGGGGGCCCAGCCTGAGGCTGATTTTGTCATTGCAGTCTGCCGTCCCATGTCGGACGCGCTGTCCCCAGGCCTCCCTGTTGGTTGCATTTGCCTCCCTTGTCTGAAGGTAAACTTTAAATTCCATTTCTTGAGTTTATTCTCCATATTGTCCCTGGGATGATCTTTGGCTGACATAATCTTTCTCCAGAACTACAAGCCCTCACCAGCCTTTGTCTTCACCATCGCACCCAGAGCTCTGGCCTGCAACCCGGTCAGCCACTCGCACCAGGGGGCCCAGCCTGAGGCTGAGTTTGTCATTGCAGTGTGCCCAGAACTACAAGCCCTCACCAGCCTTTGTCTTCACCATCGCACCCAGAGCTCTGGCCTGCAACCCGGTCAGCCACTCGCACCAGGGGGGCCCAGCCTGAGGCCGAGGTTGTCATTGCAGTGTGCCGTCCCACATCGGACGCGCTGTCACCAGGCCTCCCTGTTGGTTGCATTTGCCTCCCTTGTCTGAAGGTAAACTTTAAATTCCCTTTCTTGAGTTTATTCTCCATATTGTCCCTGGGATGATCTACGGCTGACTTTATCTGGCTCCAGAACTACAAGCCCTCACCAGCATGCGACTCCAGGCTACCCTGGGGCTCCAGCCAGGGCTCCAGCACTGCTGCCCGGTCCCCCACTCTCACCAGGGGTGCCCAGCCTTAGGCGGTGGTTGTCGTTGCAGTGGGCGTCGCCCTCTCGATCAAGCTTTCCCCAGGCCTCCCTGTTGGTTGCATTTGCGTCCATTGTCTGAAGGTAAACTTTAAATTCCCTTTCTTGAGTTTATTCTCCATATTGTCCCTGGGATGATCTTTGGCTGACCTAATCTTTCTCCAGAACTACAAGCCCTCACCAGCATGTGACTCCAGGCCACACCGGGGCTCCAGCCAGGGCTCCAGCACTGCTGCCCGGTCCCCCAGCCTCACCAGGGGTGCCCAGCCTTAGGCGGTGGTTGTCGTTGCAGTGGGCGTCGCCCTCTCGATCAAGCTTTCCCCAGGCCTCCCTGTTGGTTGCATTTGCCTCCCTTGTCTGAAGGTAAACTTTAAATTACATTTCTTGACTTTATTCTCCATATTGTCCCTGGGATGATCTACGGCTGACTTAATCTTGCTCCAGAACTACAAGCCCTCACCAGCATGTGACTCCAGGCCACCCCGGGGCTCCAGCCAGGCCTCCAGCACTGCTGCCCGGTCCCCCACTCTCACCAGGGGTGCCCAGCCTGAGGCCGAGGTTGTCATTGCAGTGTGCCGTCCCACATCGGACGCGCTGTCACCAGGCCTCCCTGTTGGTTGCATTTGCCTCCCTTGTCTGAAGGTAAACTTTAAATTCCCTTTCTTGAGTTTATTCTCCATATTGTCCCTGGGATGATCTACGGCTGACTTAATCTGGCTCCAGAACTACAAGCCCTCACCAGCATGCGACTCCAGGCTACCCTGGGGCTCCAGCCAGGGCTCCAGCACTGCTGCCCGGTCCCCCACTCTCACCAGGGGTGCCCAGCCTTAGGCGGTGGTTGTCGTTGCAGTGGGCGTCGCCCTCTCGATCAAGCTTTCCCCAGGCCTCCCTGTTGGTTGCATTTGCGTCCCTTGTCTGAAGGTAAACTTTAAATTCCCTTTCTTGAGTTTATTCTCCATATTGTCCCTGGGATGATCTTTGGCTGACCTAATCTTTCTCCAGAACTACAAGCCCTCACCAGCATGTGACTCCAGGCCACACCGGGGCTCCAGCCAGGGCTCCAGCACTGCTGCCCGGTCCCCCAGCCTCACCAGGTGTGCCCAGCCTTAGGCGGTGGTTGTCGTTGCAGTGGGCGTCGCCCTCTCGATCAAGCTTTCCCCAGGCCTCCCTGTTGGTTGCATTTGCCTCCCTTGTCTGAAGGTAAACTTTAAATTACATTTCTTGACTTTATTCTCCATATTGTCCCTGGGATGATCTTTGGCTGACTTAATCTTGTTCCAGAACTACAAGCCCTCACAAGTCTTTGTCTCCAGCACCACACCCAGGGCTCCAGCACTGCAACCCGGTTCCCCACTCACACCAGGGGGGCCCAGCCTGAGGCTGATTTTGTCATTGCAGTCTGCCGTCCCATGTCGGACGCGCTGTCCCCAGGCCTCCCTGTTGGTTGCATTTGCCTCCCTTGTCTGAAGGTAAACTTTAAATTCCATTTCTTGAGTTTATTCTCCATATTGTGCCTGGGATGATCTACGGCTGACTTAATCTTGCTCCAGAACTATAAGCCCTCACCAGCATGTGACTCCAGGCCAGACCGGGGCTCCAGCCAGCGCTCCAGCACTGTTTCCCGGTCCCCCACTCTCACCATGGGTGTCCAGCCTTAGGGGGTGGTTGTCGTTGCAGTGGGCGTCACCCTCTCGATCAAGCTTTCACCAGGCCTCCCTGTTGGTTGCATTTGCCTCCCTTGTCTGAAGGTAAACTTTAAATTACATTTCTTGAGTTTATTCTCCATATTGTCCCTGGGATGATCTTTGGCTGACATAATCTTTCTCCAGAACTACAAGCCCTCACCAGCCTTTGTCTTCACCATCGCACCCAGAGCTCTGGCCTGCAACCCGGTCAGCTACTCGCACCAGGGGGGCCCAGCCTGAGGCTGAGTTTGTCATTGCAGTGTGCCCAGAACTACAAGCCCTCACCAGCCTTTGTCTTCACCATCGCACCCAGAGTTCTGGCCTGCAACCCGGTCAGCCACTCGCACCAGGGGGGCCCAGCCTGAGGCCGAGTTTGTCATTGCAGTGTGTTCTCCCATGTCGGACGCGCTGTCACCAGGCCTCCCTGTTGGTTGCATTTGCCTCCCTTGTCTGAAGGTAAACTTTAAATTCCATTTCTTGAGTTTATTCTCCATATTGTCCCTGGGATGATCTACGGCTGACTTAATCTTGCTCCAGAACTACAAGCCCTCACCAGCATGTGACTCCAGGCCACCCTGGGGCTCCAGCCAGGGCTCCAGCACTGCTGTCCGGTCCCCCACTCTCACCAGGGGTGCCCAGCCTTAGGGGGTGGTTGTCGTTGCAGTGGGCGTCGCCCTCTCGATCAAGCTTTCCCCAGGCCTCCCTGTTGGTTGCATTTGCCTCCCTTGTCTGAAGGTAAACTTTAAATTACATTTCTTGAGTTTATTCTCCAGATTGTCCCTGGGATGATCTACGGCTGACTTTATCTTGCTCCAGAACTACAAGCCCTCACCAGCATGTGACTCCAGGCCAGACCGGGGTTCCAGCCAGGGCTCCAGCACTGCTGCCAGGTCTCCCACCCTCACCAGGGGTGTCCAGCCTTAGGGGGTGGTTGTCGTTGCAGTGGGCGTCGCCCTCTCGATCAAGCTTTTCCCAGGCCTCCCTGTTGGTTGCATTTGCCTCCCTTGTCTGAAGGTAAACTTTAAATTACATTTCTTGAGTTTATTCTCCATATTGTCCCTGGGATGATCTTTGGCTGACATAATCTTTCTCCAGAACGACAAGCCCTCACCAGCCTTTGTCTTCACCATCGCACCCAGAGCTTTGTCCTGCAACCCGGTCAGACACTCGCACCAGGGGGGCCCAGCCTGAGGCCGGGTTTGTCATTGCAGTGTGCCCAGAACTACAAGCCCTCACCAGCCTTTGTCTTCACCATCGCACCCAGAGCTCTGGCCTGCAACCCGGTCACCCACTCGCACCAGGGGGGCCCTGCCTGAGGCCGGGTTTGTCATTGCAGTGTGCCCAGAACTACAAGCCCTCACCAGCCTTTGTCTTCACCATCGCACCCAGAGCTCTGGCCTGCAACCCGGTCCCCCACTCGCACCAGGGGGGCCCAGCCTGAGGCCGAGGTTGTCATTGCAGCTTGCCGTTCCACGTCGGACGAGCTGTCACCAGGCCTCCCTGTTGGTTGCATTTGCCTCCCTTGTCTGAAGGTAAACTTTAAATTCCATTTCTTGTGTTTATTCTCCATATTGTCCCAGGGATGATCTTTGGCTGACTTAATCTTGCTCCAGAACTACAAGCCCTCTCAAGTCTTTGTCTCCAGCACCACACCAGGGCTCCAGCACTGCAACCCGGTTCCCCACTCACACCAGGGGGGCCAAGCCTGAGGCTGATTTTGTCATTGCAGTCTGCCGTCCCATGTCGGACGCGCTGTCCCCAGGCTTCCCTGTTGGTTGCATTTGCCTCCCTTGTCTGAAGGTAAACTTTAAATTCCATTTCTTGAGTTTATTCTCCATATTGTCCCTGGGATGATCTTTGGCTGACATAATCTTTCTCCAGAACTACAAGCCCTCACCAGCCTTTGTCTTCACCATCGCACCCAGAGCTATGGCCTGCAACCCGGTCAGCCACTCGCACCAGGGGGGCCCAGCCTGAGGCCGAGGTTGTCATTGCAGTTCGCCGTCCCTTGTCGGATGCGCTGTCACCAGGCCTCCCTGTTGGTTGCATTTGCCTCCCTTGTCTGAAGGTAAACTTTAAATTCCATTTCTTGAGTTTAGTCTCCATATTGTCCCTGGGATGATCTTTGGCTGACATAATCTTTCTCCAGAACTACAAGCCCTCACAAGCCTTTGTCTCCAGCACCACACCCAGGGCTCCAGCACTGCAACCCGGTCCCCCACTCACACCAGGGGGGCCCAGCCTGAGGCTGATTTTGTCATTGCAGTGTGCCGTCCCACATCGGACGCGCTATCACCAGGCCTCCCTTTCGGTTGCATTTGCCTCCCTTGTCTGAAGGTAAACTTTAAATTCCATTTCTTGAGTTTATTCTCCATATTGTGCCTGGGATGATCTACGGCTGACTTCATCTTGCTCCAGAACTATAAGCCCTCACCAGCATGTGACTCCAGGCCAGACCGGGGCTCCAGCCAGCGCTCCAGCACTGTTTCCCGGTCCCCCACCCTCACCATGGGTGTCCAGCCTTAGGGGGTGGTTGTCGTTGCAGTGGGCGTCACCCTCTCGATCAAGCTTTCCCCAGGCCTCCCTGTTGGTTGCATTTGCCTCCCTTGTCTGAAGGTAAACTTTAAATTCCATTTCTTGAGTTTATTCTCCACATTGTCCTTGGGATGATCTTTGGCTGACATAATCTTTCTCCAGAACTACAAGCCCTCACCAGCCTTTGTCTTCACCATCGCACCCAGAGCTCTGGCCTGCAACCTTGTCACCCACTCGCACCAAGGGGGCCCAGCCTGAGGCCGAGTTTGTCAGTGCAATGTGCTGTCCCATGTCGGACGCGCTGTCACCAGGCCTCCCTGTTGGTTGCATTTGCTTCCCTTGTCTGAAGGTAAATTTTAAATTACATTTCTTGAGTTTATTCTCCATATTGTCCCTGGGATGATCTTTGGCTGACATAATCTTGCTCCAGAACTACAAGCCCTCACAAGCCTTTGTCTTCAGCACCGCACCAGGAGTTCCGCCAGTGCAACCTCGGTCCCCCACTCGCACCAGGGGGGCCCAGCCTGAGGCCGAGGTTGTCATTGCAGCTTGCCGTTCCACGTCGGACGAGCTGTCACCAGGCCTCCCTGTTGGTTGCATTTGCCTCCCTTGTCTGAAGGTAAACTTTAAATTCCATTTCTTGTGTTTATTCTCCATATTGTCCCAGGGATGATCTTTGGCTGACTTAATCTTGTTCCAGAACTACAAGCCCTCACAAGTCTTTGTCTCCAGCACCACACCCAGGGCTCCAGCACTGCAACCCGGTTCCCCACTCACACCAGGGGGGCCAAGCCTGAGGCTGATTTTGTCATTGCAGTCTGCCGTCCCATGTCGGACGCGCTGTCACCAGGCCTCCCTGTTGGTTGCATTTGCCTCCCTTGTCTGAAGGTAAACTTTAAATTCCATTTCTTGAGTTTATTCTCCATATTGTCCCTGGGATGATCTACGGCTGACTTAATCTTGCTCCAGAACTACAAGCCCTCACCAGCATGTGACTCCAGGCCACCCTGGGGCTCCAGCCAGGGCTCCAGCACTGCTGCCCGGTCCCCCACTCTCACCAAGGGTGCCCAGCCTTAGGCGGTGGTTGTCGTTGCCGTGGGCGTCGCCCTCTCGATCAAGCTTTCCCCAGGCCTCCCTGTTGGTTGCATTTGCCTCCCTTGTCTGAAGGTAAACTTTAAATTCCATTTCTTGAGTTTATTCTCCATATTTTCCCTGGGATGATCTTTGGCCGACTTAATCTTGCTCCAGAACTACAAGCCCTCACCAGCCTTTGTCTTCACCATCACACCCTGAGCTCTGGCCTGCAACCCGGTCAGCCACTGGCACCAGGGGTGCCCAGCCTGAGGCCGAGTTTGTCATTGCAGTGTGCCGTCCCATGTCGGACGCGCTGTCACCAGGCCTCCCTGTTGGTTGCATTTGCCTCCCTTGTCTGAAGGTAAACTTTAAATTCCATTTCTTGAGTTTATTCTCCATATTGTCCCTGGGATGATCTTTGGCTGACATAATCTTTCTCCAGAACTACAAGCCCTCACCAGCCTTTGTCTTCACCATCGCACCCAGAGCTCTGGCCTGCAACCCGGTCAGCCACTCGCACCAGGGGGGCCCAGCCTGAGGCCGAGTTTGTCATTGCATTGTGCCGTCCCTTTTCGGACGACCTGTCATCAGGACTCCCTGTTGGTTGCATTTACCTCTCATGTCTTAAGGTAAACTTTAAATTACATTTCTTGAGTTTATTTTCCAGATTGTCCCTGGGATGATCTTTGGCTGACATAATCTTCTCCAGAACTACAAGCCCTCACCAGCCTTTGTCTTCACCATCGCACCCAGAGTTCTGGCCTGCAACCCGGTCACCCACTCGCACCAAGGGGGCCCAGCCTGAGTCCGAGTTTGTCATTGCAGTGTGCCGTCCCATGTCGGACCCGCTGTCACCAGGCCTCCCTGTTGGTTGCATTTGCCTCCCTTGTCTGAAGGTAAACTTTAAATTACATTTCTTGAGTTTATTCTCCATATTGTCCCTGGGATGATCTTTGGCTGACATAATCTTTCTCCAGAACTACAAGCCCTCACCTGCCTCTGTCTTCACCATCGCACCCAGAGCTCCAGCACTGCAACCCGGTCCCCAACTCACACCAGGGGGGCCCAGCCTGAGGCTGATTTTGTCATTGCAGTATGCCGTCCCACATCGGACGCGCTATCACCAGGCCTCCCTGTTGGTTGCATTTACCTCCCTTGTCTGAAGGTAAACTTTAAATTCCATTTCTTGAGTTTATTCTCCATATTGTGCCTGGGATGATCTACGGCTGACTTAATCTTTCTCCAGAACTACAAGTCCTCACCAGCATGTGATTCCAAGCCACCCTGGTGCTCCAATCAGGGCTCCAGCACTGCTGCCCGGTCCCCCACCCTCACCAGGGGTGCCCAGCCTTAGGCGGTTGTTGTCGTTGCAGTGGGCGTCGCCCTCTCGATCAAGCTTTCCCCAGGCCTCCCTGTTGGTTGCCTTTGCCTCCCTTGTCTGAAGGTAAACTTTAAATTCCATTTCTTGTGTTTATTCTCCATATTGTCCCTGGGATGATCTTTGGCTGACATGATCTTTCTCCAGAACTACAAGCCCTCACCAGCCTTTGTCTTCACCATCGCACCCAGAGCTCTGGCCTGCAACCCGGTCAGCCACTGGCACCAGGGAGGCCCAGCCTGAGGCCGAGTTTGTCATTGCAGTTTGCCGTCCCATGTCGGACGCGCTGTCATCAGGCCTCCTTGTTGGTTGCATTTGCCTCCCTTGTCTGAAGGTAAACTTTAAATTCCATTTCTTGAGTTTATACTCCATATTTTCCCTGGGATGATCTACGGCTGACTTAATCTTGCTCCAGAACTACAAGCCCTCACCAGCATGTGACTCCAGGCCACCCTGGGGCTCCAGCCAGGGCTCCAGCACTGCTGCCCGGTCCCCCACTCTCACCAAGGGTGCCAAGCCTTAGGCGGTGGTTGTCGTTGCCGTGGGCGTCGCCCTCTCGATCAAGCTTTCCCCAGGCCTCCCTGTTGGTTGCATTTGCCTCCCTTGTCTGAAGGTAAACTTTAAATTCCATTTCTTGACTTTATTCTCCATATTGTCCCTGGGATGATCTTTGGCTGACATAATCTTTCTCCAGAACTACCAGCCCTCACAAGCCTTTGTCTCCAGCACCACACCCAGGGCTCCAGCACTGCAACTCGGTCCCCCACTCACACCGGGGGTGCCCAGCCTGAGGCTGATTTTGTCATTGCAGTGTGCCGTCCCATGTCGGACGCGCTGTCACCAGGCCTCCCTGTTGGTTGCATTTGCCTCCCTTGTCTGAAGGTAAACTTTAAATTCCATTTCTTGAGTTTATTCTCCATATTGTGCCTGGGATCATCTCCGGCTGACTTAATCTTGCTCCAGAACTACAAGCCCTCACCAGCCTTTGTCTTCAGCACCGCACCAGGAGTTCCGCCAGTGCAATCTTGGTCCCCCACTCGCACCAGGGGGGCCCAGCTTGAGGCAGAGGTTGTCATTGCAGTGTGCCGTCCCACATCGGACGCGCTGTCACCAGGCCTCCCTGTTGGTTGCATTTCCCTCCCTTGTCTGAAGGTAAACTTTAAATTCCATTTCTTGAGTTTATTCTCCATATTGTCCCTGGGATGATCTTTGGCTGACTTAATCTTGCTCCAGAACTACAAGCCCTCACCAGCCTTTGTCTTCAGCACCGCACCAGGAGTTCCGTCAGTGCAACCTCGGTCCCCCACTCACACCAGGGGGGCCCAGCCTGAGGCCGAGGTTGTCATTGCAGTGTGCCGTTCCACATCGGACGCGCTGTCACCAGGCCTCCCTGTTGGTTGCATTTGCCTCCCTTGTCTGAAGGTAAACTTTAAATTACATTTCTTGAGTTTATTCTCCAGATTGTCCCTGGGATGATCTTTGGCTGACATAATCTTTCTCCAGAACTACAAGCCCTCACCAGCTTCTGTCTTCACCATCGCACCCAGAGCTACAGCACTGCAACCCGGTCCCCCACTCACACTAGGGGGGCCCAGCCTGAGGCCGAGTTTGTCATTGCAGTGTGCCGTCCCATGTCGGACGACCTGTCTTCTAGCCTCCCTGTTGGTTGCATTTGCCTCCCTTGTCTGAGGGTAAACTTCAAATTCCATTTCTTGACTTTATTCTCCATATTGTGCCTGGGATGATCTTTGGCTGACATAATCTTTCTCCAGAACTACAAGCCCTCACAAGCCTTTGTCTTCAGCACCGCACCAGGATTTCTGCCAGTGCAACCTCGGTCCCCCACTCGCACCAGGGGGGCCCAGCCTGAGGCCGAGGTTGTCATTGCAGTGTGCCGTCCCATGTCGGACGTTCTGTCACCAGGCCTCCCTTTTGGTTGCATTTGCCTCCCTTGTCTGAAGGTAAACTTTAAATTACATTTCTTGAGTTTATTCTCCATATTGTGCCTGGGATGATCTTTGGCTGACATAATCTTGCTCCAGAACTACAAACCCTCACAAGCCTTTGTCTCCAGCACCACACCCAGGGCTCCAGCACTGCTGCCCGGTCACCCACTCACACCAGGGGGGCCCAGCCTTAGGCGGTGGTTGTCGTTGCAGTGGGCGGCGCCCCCTCAATCAATCTTTCCCCAGGCCTCCCTGTTGGTTGCATTTACCTCCCATGTCTTAAGGTAAACTTTAAATTACATTTCTTGAGTTTATTTTCCAGATTGTCCCTGGGATGATCTTTGGCTGACATAATCTTCTCCAGAACTACAAGCCCTCACCAGCCTTTGTCTTCACCATCGCACCCAGATCTCTGGCCTGCAACCCGGTCAGCCACTCGCACCAAGGGGGCCAAGCCTGAGGCCGAGTTTGTCATTGCAGTGTGCCGTCCCATGTCGGACGCGCTGTCATCAGGCCTCCCTGTTGGTTGCATTTGCCTCCCTTGTCTGAAGGTAAACTTTAAATTACATTTTTTGAATTAATTGTCCATATTGTCCCTGGGATGATCTTTGGCTGACATAATCTTTCTCCAGAACTACAAGCCCTCACCAGCCTTTGTCTTCACCATCGCACCCAGAGCTTTGGCCTGCAACCCGGTCAGCCACTCGCACCAGGGGGGCCCAGCCTGAGGCCGGGTTTGTCATTGCAGTGTGCCCAGAACTACAACCCCTCACCAGCCTTTGTCTTCACCATCGCACCCAGAGCACTGGCCTGCAACCCGGTCACCCACTCGCGCCAAGGGGGCCCAGCCTGAGGCCGAGTTTGTCATTGCAGTGTGCCGCCCCACATCGGACGAGCTGTCACCAGGCCTCCCTGTTGGTTGCATTTGCCTCCCTTGTCTGAAGGTAAACTTTAAATTACATTTCTTGAGTTTATTCTCCATATTGTCCCTGGGATGATCTATGGCTGACTTAATCTTGTTCCAGAACTACAAGCCCTCACCAGCATGTGACTCCAGGCCACCCCGGGGCTCCAGCCAGGCCTCCAGCACTGCTGCCCGGTCCCCCACTCTCACCAGGGGTGCCCAGCCTTAGGCGGTGGTTGTCATTGCAGTCTGCCGTCCCACATCGGACGCGCTATCACCAGGCCTCCCTGTTGGTTGCATTTGCCTCCCTTGTCTGAAGGTAAACTTTAAATTCCATTTCTTGAGTTTATTCTCCATATTGTCCCTGGGATGATCTTTGGCTGACATAATCTTTCTCCAGAACTACAAGCCCTCACCAGCCTTTGTCTTCAGCACCGCACCAGGAGTTCCGCCAGTGCAACCTCGGTCCCCCACTCGCACCAGGGGGGCCCAGCCTGAAGCCGAGGTTGTCATTGCAGTGTGCCGTCCCACATCGGACGCGCTGTAACCTGGCCTCCCTGTTGGTTGCATTTGCCTCCCTTGTCTGAAGGTAAACTTTAAATTACATTTCTTGAGTTTATTCTCCATATTGTGCCTGGGATGATCTTTGGCTGACATAATCTTTCTCCAGAACTACAAGCCCTCACCAGCCTTTGTCTTCAGCACCGCACCAGGAGTTCCGCCAGTGCAACCTCGGTCCCCCACTCGCACCAGGGGGGCCCAGCCTGAGGCCGAGGTTGTCATTGCAGTGTGCCGTCCCACATCAGACGCGCTGTAACCTGGCCTCCCTGTTGGTTGCATTTGCCTCCCTTGTCTGAAGGTAAACTTTAAATTACATTTCTTGACTTTATTCTCCATATTGTCCCTGGGATTATCTTTTGCTGACATAATCTTTCTCCAGAACTACAAGCCCTCACTAGCCTTTGTTTCCAGCACCACAACCAGGGCTCCAGCACTGCTGCCCGGTCCCCCACTCACACCAGGGGGGCCCAGCCTGAGGCTGATTTTGTCATTGCAGTGTGCCGTCCCACATCGGACGCGCTATCACCAGGCCTCCCTGTTGGTTGCATTTGCCTCCCTTGTCTGAAGGTAAACTTTAAATTCCATTTCTTGAGTTTATTCTCCATATTGTCCCTGGGATGATCTTTGGCTGACATAATCTTTCTCCAGAACTACAAGCCCTCACCAGCCTTTGTCTTCACCATCGCACCCAGAGCTCTGGCCTGCAACCTTGTCACCCACTCGCACCAAGGGGGCCCAGCCTGAGGCCGAGTTTGTCATTGCAATGTGCTGTCCCATGTCGGACGCGCTGTCACCAGGCCTCCTTGTTGGTTGCATTTGCCTCCCTTGTCTGAAGGTAAACTTTAAATTCCCTTTCTTGAGTTTATTCTCCATATTGTCCCTGGGATGATCTACGGCTGACTTAATCTTGCTCCAGAACTACAAGCCCTCACCAGCATGTGACTCCAGGCCACCCCGGGGCTCCAGCCAGGCCTCCAGCACTGCTCTCCGGTCCCCCACCCTCACCAGGGGTGCCCAGCCTTAGGCGGTGGTTGTCGTTGCAGTGGGCGTCGCCCTCTCGATCAAGCTTTCCTCAGGCCTCCCTGTTGGTTGCGTTTACCTCCCTTGTCTGAAGGTAAACTTTAAATTCCATTTCTTGACTTTATTCTCCATATTGTCCCCGGGATGGTCTTTGGCTGACATAATCTTTCTCCAGAACTACAAGCCCTCACGAGCCTCTGTCTTCAGCACCGCACCCAGAGCTCCAGCACTGCAACCCGGTTCCCCACTCTCACTAGGGGGGCCCAGCCTGAGGGCGATTTTGTCATTGCAGTGTGCCTCCCCACATCGGACGAGCTGTCACCAGGCCTCCCTGTTGGTTGCATTTGCCTCCCTTGTCTGAAGGTAAACTTTAAATTCCCTTTCTTGAGTTTATTCTCCATATTGTCCCTGGGATGATCTACGGCTGACTTAATCTTGCTCCAGAACTACAAGCCCTCACCAGCATGTGACTCCAGGCCACCCCGGGGCTCCAGCCAGGCCTCCAGCACTGCTGCCCGGTCCCCCACTCTCACCAGGGGTGCCCAGCCTTAGGCGGTGGTTGTCGTTGCAGTGGGCGTCGCCCTCTCGATGAAGCTTTCCACAGGCCTCCCTGTTGTTTGCATTTGCCTCCCTTGTCTGAAGGTAAACTTTAAATTCCATTTCTTGAGTTTATTCTCCATATTGTCCCTGGGATGATCTACGGCTGACATAATCTTTCTCCAGAACTACAAGCCCTCACCAGCCTTTGTCTTCACCATCGCACCCAGAGCTCTGGCCTGCAACCCGGTCAGCCACTCGCACCAGGGGGGCCCAGCCTGAGGCCGAGTTTGTCATTGCATTGTCCCGTCCCTTTTCGGACGACCTGTCATCAGGACACCCTGTTGGTTGCATTTGCCTCCCTTGTCTGAAGGTAAACTTTAAATTCCATTTCTTGAGTTTATTCTCCATATTGTCCCTGGGATGATCTTTGGCTGACTTAATCTTGCTCCAGAACTACAAGCCCTCACAAGTCTTTGTCTTCAGCACCACACCCAGGGCTCCAGCACTGCAACCCGGTCTCCAACTCACACCAGGGGGGCCCAACCTGAGGCTGATTTTGTCATTGCAGTCTGCCGTCCCATGTCGGACGCGCTGTCACCAGGCCTCTCTTTTGGTTGCATTTGCCTCCCTTGTCTGAAGGTAAACTTTAAATTCCATTTCTTGAGTTTATTCTCCATATTGTCCCTGGGATGATCTTTGGCTGACATAATCTTTCTCCAGAACTACAAGCCCTCACCAGCCTTTGTCTTCAGCACCGCACCAGGAGTTCCGCCAGTGCAACCTCGGTCCCCCACTCTCACCAGGGGGGCCCAGCCTGAGGCCGAGGTTGTCATTGCAGTGTGCCGTCCCACATCGGACGCGCTGTCACCAGGCCTCCCTGTTGGTTGCATTTGCCTCCCTTGTCTGAAGGTAAACTTTAAATTCCCTTTCTTGAGTTTATTCTCCATATTGTCCCTGGGATGATCTACGGCTGACTTAATCTTGCTCCAGAACTACAAGCCCTCACCAGCATGTGACTCCAGGCCTCCCTGGGGCTCCAGCCAGGGCTCCAGCACTGCTGCCCGGTCCCCCACTCTCACCAGGGGTGCCCAGCCTTAGGCGGTGGTTGTCGTTGCAGTGGGCGTCGCCCTCTCGATGAAGCTTTCCCCAGGCCTCCCTGTTGGTTGCATTTGCCTCCCTTGTCTGAAGGTAAACTTTAAATTACATTTCTTGAGTTTATTCTCCATATTGTCCCTGGGATGATCTTTGGCTGACATAATCTTTCTCCAGAACTACAAGCCCTCACCAGCCTTTGTCTTCACCATCGCACCCTGAGCTTTGGCCTGCATCCCTGTCAGCCACTCGCACCAGGGGGGCCCAGCCTGAGGCCGAGGTTGTCATTGCAGTGTGCCGTCCCACATCGGACGCGCTATCACCAGGCCTCCCTGTTGGTTGCATTTGCCTCCCTTGTCTGAAGGTAAACTTTAAATTCCATTTCTTGAGTTTATTCTCCATATTGTCCCTGGGATCATCTTTGGCTGACATAATCTTTCTCCAGAACTACAAGCCCTCACCAGCCTTTGTCTTCAGCACCGCACCAGGAGTTCCGCCAGTGCAACATCGGTCCCCCACTCACACCAGGGGGGCCCAGCCTGAGGCCGAGGTTGTCATTGCAGTGTGCCGTTCCACATCAGACGCGCTGTCACCAGGCCTCCCTGTTGGTTGCATTTGCCTCCCTTGTCTGAAGGTAAACTTTAAATTCCATTTCTTGAGTTTATTCTCCATATTGTCCCTGGGATGATCTTTGGCTGACATAATCTTTCTCCAGAACTACAAGCCCTCACCAGCCTTTGTCTTCAGCACCGCACCAGGAGTTCCGCCAGTGCAACCTCGGTCCCCCACTCGCACCAGGGGGGCCCAGCCTGAAGCCGAGGTTGTCATTGCAGTGTGCCGTCCCACATCGGACGCGCTGTAACCTGGCCTCCCTGTTGGTTGCATTTGCCTCCCTTGTCTGAAGGTAAACTTTAAATTACATTTCTTGAGTTTATTCTCCATATTGTGCCTGGGATGATCTTTGGCTGACATAATCTTTCTCCAGAACTACAAGCCCTCACCAGCCTTTGTCTTCAGCACCGCACCAGGAGTTCCGCCAGTGCAACCTCGGTCACCCACTCGCACCAGGGGGGCCCAGCCTGAGGCCGAGGTTGTCATTGCAGTGTGCCGTCCCACATCAGACGCGCTGTAACCTGGCCTCCCTGTTGGTTGCATTTGCCTCCCTTGTCTGAAGGTAAACTTTAAATTCCATTTCTTGACTTTATTCTCCATATTGTCCCTGGGATTATCTTTTGCTGACATAATCTTTCTCCAGAACTACAAGCCCTCACTAGCCTTTGTTTCCAGCACCACAACCAGGGCTCCAGCACTGCTGCCCGGTCCCCCACTCACACCAGGGGGGCCCAGCCTGAGGCTGATTTTGTCATTGCAGTGTGCCGTCCCACATCGGACGCGCTATCACCAGGCCTCCCTGTTGGTTGCATTTGCCTCCCTTGTCTGAAGGTAAACTTTAAATTCCATTTCTTGAGTTTATTCTCCATATTGTCCCTGGGATGATCTTTGGCTGACATAATCTTTCTCCAGAACTACAAGCCCTCACCAGCCTTTGTCTTCACCATCGCACCCAGAGCTCTGGCCTGCAACCTTGTCACCCACTCGCACCAAGGGGGCCCAGCCTGAGGCCGAGTTTGTCATTGCAATGTGCTGTCCCATGTCGGACGCGCTGTCACCAGGCCTCCTTGTTGGTTGCATTTGCCTCCCTTGTCTGAAGGTAAACTTTAAATTCCCTTTCTTGAGTTTATTCTCCATATTGTCCCTGGGATGATCTACGGCTGACTTAATCTTGCTCCAGAACTACAAGCCCTCACCAGCATGTGACTCCAGGCCACCCCGGGGCTCCAGCCAGGCCTCCAGCACTGCTCTCCGGTCCCCCACCCTCACCAGGGGTGCCCAGCCTTAGGCGGTGGTTGTCGTTGCAGTGGGCGTCGCCCTCTCGATCAAGCTTTCCCCAGGCCTCCCTGTTGGTTGCGTTTACCTCCCTTGTCTGAAGGTAAACTTTAAATTCCATTTCTTGACTTTATTCTCCATATTGTCCCCGGGATGGTCTTTGGCTGACATAATCTTTCCCCAGAACTACAAGCCCTCACGAGCCTTTGTCTTCAGCACCGCACCATGAGTTCCGCCAGTGCAACATCGGTCCCCCACTCACACCAGGGGGGCCCAGCCTGAGGCCGAGGTTGTCATTGCAGTGTGCCGTCCCACATCGGACGCGCTGTCACCAGGCCTCCCTGTTGGTTGCATTTGCCTCCCTTGTCTGAAGGTAAACTTTAAATTACATTTCTTGAGTTTATTCTCCATATTGTCCCTGGGATGATCTTTTGCTGACATAATCTTTCTCCAGAACTACAAGCCCTCACCAGCCTTTGTCTTCACCATCGCACCCAGAGCTCTGGCCTGCAACCTTGTTACCCACTCGCACCAAGGGGGCCCAGCCTGAGGCCGAGTTTGTCATTGCAATGTGCTGTCCCATGTCGGACGCGCTGTCACCAGGCCTCCTTGTTGGTTGCATTTGCCTCCCTTGTCTGAAGGTAAACTTTAAATTCCCTTTCTTGAGTTTATTCTCCATATTGTCCCTGGGATGATCTACGGCTGACTTAATCTTGCTCCAGAACTACAAGCCCTCACCAGCATGTGACTCCAGGCCACCCCGGGGCTCCAGCCAGGCCTCCAGCACTGCTCTCCGGTCCCCCACCCTCACCAGGGGGGCCCAGCCTTAGGCGGTGGTTGTCGTTGCAGTGGGCGTCGCCCTCTCGATCAAGCTTTCCCCAGGCCTCCCTGTTGGTTGCGTTTACCTCCCTTGTCTGAAGGTAAACTTTAAATTCCATTTCTTGACTTTATTCTCCATATTGTCCCCGGGATGGTCTTTGGCTGACATAATCTTTCTCCAGAACTACAAGCCCTCACGAGCCTTTGTCTTCAGCACCGCACCATGAGTTCCGCCAGTGCAACATCGGTCCCCCACTCACACCAGGGGGGCCCAGCCTGAGGCCGAGGTTGTCATTGCAGTGTGCCGTCCCACATCGGACGCGCTGTCACCAGGCCTCCCTGTTGGTTGCATTTGCCTCCCTTGTCTGAAGGTAAACTTTAAATTACATTTCTTGAGTTTATTCTCCATATTGTCCCTGTGATGATCTTTGGCTGACTTAATCTTGCTCCAGAACTACAAGCCCTCACAAGTCTTTGTCTTCAGCACCACACCCAGGGCTCCAGCACTGCAACCCGGTCTCCCACTCACACCAGGGGGGCCCAACCTGAGGCTGATTTTGTCATTGCAGTCTGCCGTCCCATGTCGGACGCGCTGTCACCAGGCCTCCCTTTTGGTTGCATTTGCCTCCCTTGTCTGAAGGTAAACTTTAAATTCCATTTCTTGAGTTTATTCTCCATATTGTCCCTGGGATGATCTTTGGCTGACATAATCTTTCTCCAGAACTACAAGCCCTCACCAGCCTTTGTCTTCAGCACCGCACCAGGAGTTCCGCCAGTGCAACCTCGGTCCCCCACTCTCACCAGGGGGGCCCAGCCTGAGGCCGAGGTTGTCATTGCAGTGTGCCGTCCCACATCGGACGCGCTGTCACCAGGCCTCCCTGTTGGTTGCATTTGCCTCCCTTGTCTGCAGGTAAACTTTAAATTCCCTTTCTTGAGTTTATTCTCCATATTGTCCCTGGGATGATCTACGGCTCACTTAATCTTGCTCCAGAACTACAAGCCCTCACCAGCATGTGACTCCAGGCCTCCCTGGGGCTCCAGCCAGGGCTCCAGCACTTCTGCCCGGTCCCCCACTCTCACCAGGGGTGCCCAGCCTTAGGCGGTGGTTGTCGTTGCAGTGGGCGTCGCCCTCTCGATCAAGCTTTCCCCAGGCCTCCCTGTTGGTTGCATTTGCCTCCCTTGTCTGAAGGTAAACTTTAAATTACATTTCTTGAGTTTATTCTCCATATTGTCCCTGGGATGATCTTTGGCTGACATAATCTTTCTCCAGAACTACAAGCCCTCACCAGCCTTTGTCTTCACCATCGCACCCTGAGCTTTGGCCTGCAACTCTGTCAGCCACTCGCACCAGGGGGGCCCAGCCTGAGGCCGAGGTTGTCATTGCAGTGTGCCGTCCCACATCGGACGCGCTATCACCAGGCCTCCCTGTTGGTTGCATTTGCCTCCCTTGTCTGAAGGTAAACTTTAAATTCCATTTCTTGAGTTTATTCTCCATATTGTCCCTGGGATGATCTTTGGCTGACATAATCTTTCTCCAGAACTACAAGCCCTCACCAGCCTTTGTCTTCAGCACCGCACCAGGAGTTCCGCCAGTGCAACATCGGTCCCCCACTCACACCAGGGGGGCCCAGCCTGAGGCCGAGGTTGTCATTGCAGTGTGCCGTCCCACATCGGACGCGCTGTCACCAGGCCTCCCTGTTGGTTGCATTTGCCTCCCTTGTCTGAAGGTAAACTTTAAATTCCATTTCTTGAGTTTATTCTCCATATTGTCCCTGTGATGATCTTTGGCTGACTTAATCTTGCTCCAGAACTACAAGCCCTCACAAGTCTTTGTCTTCAGCACCACACCCAGGGCTCCAGCACTGCAACCCGGTCTCCCACTCACACCAGGGGGGCCCAACCTGAGGCTGATTTTGTCATTGCAGTCTGCCGTCCCATGTCGGACGCGCTGTCACCAGGCCTCCCTTTTGGTTGCATTTGCCTCCCTTGTCTGAAGGTAAACTTTAAATTCCATTTCTTGAGTTTATTCTCCATATTGTCCCTGGGATGATCTTTGGCTGACATAATCTTTCTCCAGAACTACAAGCCCTCACCAGCCTTTGTCTTCAGCACCGCACCAGGAGTTCCGCCAGTGCAACCTCGGTCCCCCACTCTCACCAGGGGGGCCCAGCCTGAGGCCGAGGTTGTCATTGCAGTGTGCCGTCCCACATCGGATGCGCTGTCACCAGGCCTCCCTGTTGGTTGCATTTGCCTCCCTTGTCTGAAGGTAAACTTTAAATTCCCTTTCTTGAGTTTATTCTCCATATTGTCCCTGGGATGATCTACGGCTGACTTAATCTTGCTCCAGAACTACAAGCCCTCACCAGCATGTGACTCCAGGCCTCCCTGGGGCTCCAGCCAGGGCTCCAGCACTGCTGCCCGGTCCCCCACTCTCACCAGGGGTGCCCAGCCTTAGGCGGTGGTTGTCGTTGCAGTGGGCGTCGCCCTCTCGATGAAGCTTTCCCCAGGCCTCCCTGTTGGTTGCATTTGCCTCCCTTGTCTGAAGGTAAACTTTAAATTACATTTCTTGAGTTTATTCTCCATATTGTCCCTGGGATGATCTTTGGCTGACATAATCTTTCTCCAGAACTACAAGCCCTCACCAGCCTTTGTCTTCACCATCGCACCCAGAGCTTTGGCCTGCAACCCTGTCAGCCACTCGCACCAGGGGGGCCCAGCCTGAGGCCAAGGTTGTCATTGCAGTGTGCCGTCCCATGTCGGACGACCTGTCATCAGGCCTCCCTGTTGGTTGCATTTGCCTCCCTTGTCTGAAGTTAAACTTTAAATTCCCTTTCTTGAGTTTATTCTCCATATTGTCCCTGGGATGATCTTTGGCTGACTTAATCTGTCTCCAGAACTACAAGCCCTCACCAGCATGTGACTCCAGGCTACCCTGGGGCTCCAGCCAGGGCTCCAGCACTGCTGCCCGGTCCCCCACTCTCACCAGGGGGGCCCTGCCTTAGGCGGTGGTTGTCGTTGCAGTGGGCGTCGCCCTCTCGATCAAGCTTTCCCCAGGCCTCCCTGTTGGTTGCATTTGCCTCCCTTGTCTGAAGGTAAACTTTAAATTACATTTCTTGAGTTTATTCTCCATATTGTCCCTGGGATGATCTTTGGCTGACATAATCTTTCTCCAGAACTACAAGCCCTCACAAGCCTTTGTCTCCAGCACCACACCCAGGGCTCCTGCACTGCAACTCGGTCCCCCACTCACACCAGGGGTGTCCAGCCTGAGGCTGATTTTGTCATTGCAGTGTGCCGTCCCACATCGGACGCGCTATCACCAGGCCTCCCTGTTGGTTGCATTTGCCTCCCTTGTCTGAAGGTGAACTTTAAATTCCATTTCTTGAGTTTATTCTCCATATTGTGCCTGGGATGATCTACGGCTGACTTAATCTTGCTCCAGAACTACAAGCCCTCACCAGCATGTGACTCCAGGCCAGACCGGGGCTCCAGCCAGGGCTCTAGCACTGCTGCCCGGTCCCCCATCCTCACCAGGGGTGTCCAGCCTTAGGGGGTGGTTGTCGTTGCAGTGGGCGTCGCCCTCTCGATCAAGCTTTCCCCAGGCCTCCCTGTTGGTTGCATTTGCTTCCCTTGTCTGAAGGTAAACTTTAAATTACATTTCTTGAGTTTATTTTCCATATTGTCCCTGGGATGATCTTTGGCTGACATAATCTTGCTCCAGAACTACAAGCCCTCACCATTCTTTGTCTTCACCATCGCACCCATAGCCCTGCCCTGCAACCCGGTCACCCACTCGCACCAAGGGGCCCCATTCTGAGGCCGATTTTGTCATTGTAGTGTGCCGTCCCATGTCGGACGCGCTGTCACCAGGCCTCCCTGTTGGTTGCATTTGCCTCCCTTGTCTGAAGGTAAACTTTAAATTCCCTTTCTTGAGTTTATTCTCCATATTGTCCCTGGGATGATCTTTGGTTGACATAATCTTTCTCCAGAACTACAAGCCCTCACAGGCCTTTGTCTTCAGCACCGCACCAGGAGTTCCGCCAGTGCAACCTCGGTCCCCCACTCGCACCAGGGGGGCCCAGCCTGAGGCCGAGGTTGTCATTGCAGTGTGCCGTTTCACATCGGACGAGCTGTCACCAGGCCTCCCTGTTGTTTGCATTTGCCTCCCTTGTCTGAAGGTAAACTTTAAATTCCATTTCTTGTGTTTATTCTCCATATTTTCCCAGGGATGATCTTTGGCTGACTTAATCTTGCTCCAGAACTACAAGCCCTCACAAGTCTTTGTCTCCAGCACCACACCCAGGGCTCCAGCACTGCAACCCGGTTCCCCACTCACACCAGGGGGGCCCAGCCTGAGGCTGATTTTGTCATTGCAGTCTGCCGTCCCATGTCGGACGCGCTGTCCCCAGGCCTCCCTGTTGGTTGCAATTTCCTCCCTTGTCTGAAGGTAAACTTTAAATTCCATTTCTTGAGTTTATTCTCCATATTGTCCCTGGGATGATCTTTGGCTGACATAATCTTTCTCCAGAACTACAAGCCCTCACCAGCCTTTGTCTTCACCATCGCACCCAGAGCTCTGGCCTGCAACCCGGTCAGCCACTCGCACCAGGGGGGCCTAGCCTGAGGCCGAGTTTGTCATTGCAGTGTGCTCTCCCATGTCGGACGCGCTGTCACCAGGCCTCCCTGTTGGTTGCTTTTGCCTCCCTTGTCTGAAGTTAAACTTTAAATTCCATTTCTTGAGTTTATTCTCCATATTGTCCGTGGGATGATCTACGGCTGACTTAATCTTGCTCCAGAACTACAAGCCCTCACCAGCATGTGACTCCAGGCCAACCTGGGGCTCCAGCCAGGGCTCCAGCACTGCTGCCCGGTCCCCCACTCTCACCAGGGGTGCCCAGCCTTAGGGGGTGGTTGTCGTTGCAGTGGGCGTCGCCCTCTCGATCAAGCTTTCCCCAGGCCTCCCTGTTGGTTGCATTTGCCTCCCTTGTCTGAAGGTAAACTTTAAATTACATTTCTTGAGTTTATTCTCCATATTGTCCCTGGGATGATCTTTGGCTGACATAATCTTTCTCCAGAACGACAAGCCCTCACCAGCCTTTGTCTTCACCATCGCACCCAGAGCTTTGGCCTGCAAACCGGTCAGCCACTCGCACCAGGGGGGCCCAGCCTGAGGCCGGGTTTGTCATTGCAGTGTGCCCAGAACTACAAGCCCTCACCAGCCTTTGTCTTCACCATCGCACCCAGAGCTCTGGCCTGCAACCCGGTCACCCACTCGCACCAGGGGGGCCCTGCCTGAGGCCGAGTTTGTCATTGCAGTGTGCCCAGAACTACAAGCCCTCACCAGCCTTTGTCTTCACCATCGCACCCAGAGCTCTGGCCTGCAACCCGGTCACCCACTCGCACCAGGGGGGCCCTGCCTGAGGCCGAGTTTGTCATTGCAGTGTGCCGTCCCTTGTCGGACGCGCTGTCACCAGGCCTCCCTGTTGGTTGCATTTGCCTCCCTTGTCTGAAGGTAAACTTTAAATTCCATTTCTTGAGTTTATTCTCCATATTGTCCCTGGGATGATCTTTGGCTGACATAATCTTTCTCCAGAACTACAAGCCCTCACTAACCTTAGTCTTCAGCACTGCACCAGGATTTCTGCCAGTGCAAACTCGGTCCCCCACTCGCACCAGGGGGGCCCAGCCTGAGGCCGAGTTTGTCATTGCAGTTTGCCGTCCCATGTTGGACGCGCTGTCACCAGGCCTCCCTGTTTGTTGCATTTGCCTCCCTTGTCTGAAGGTAAACTTTAAATTACATTTCTTGAGTTTATTCTCCAGATTGTCCCTGGGATGATCTTTGGCTGACATAATCTTCTCCAGAACTACAAGCCCTCACCAGCCTTTGTCTTCACCATCGCACCCAGAGCTCTGGCCTGCAACCCGGTCACCCACTCGCACCAAGGGGGCCCAGCCTGAGTCCGAGTTTGTCATTGCAGTGTGCCGTCCCATGTCGGACGCGCTGTCACCATGCCTCCCTGTTGGTTGCATTTGCCTCCCTTGTCTGAAGGTAAACTTTAAATTACATTTCTTGAGTTTATTCTCCATATTGTCCCTGGGATGATCTTTGGCTGACATAATCTTTCTCCAGAACTACAAGCCCTCACCAGCCTTTGTCTTCACCATCGCACCCAGAGCTCTGGCCTGCAACCCGGTCAGCCACTCGCACCAAGGGGGCCAAGCCTGAGGCCGAGTTTGTCATTGCAGTGTGCCGTCCCATGTCGGACGCGCTGTCATCAGGCCTCCCTGTTGGTTGCATTTGCCTCCCTTGTCTGAAGGTAAACTTTAAATTACATTTTTTGAATTAATTGTCCATATTGTCCCTGGGATGATCTTTGGCTGACATAATCTTTCTCCTGAACTACAAGCCCTCACAAGCCTTTGTCTCAAGCACCACACCCAGGTCTCCAGCACTGCAACCCGGTCCCCCACTCACACCAGGGGGGCCCAGCCTGAGGCTGATTTTGTCATTGCAGTGTGCCGTCCCACATCGGACGCGCTATCACCAGGCCTCCCTGTTGGTTGCATTTGCCTCCCTTGTCTGAAGGTAAACTTTAAATTCCATTTCTTGAGTTTATTCTCCATATTGTCCCTGGGATGATCTTTGGCTGACTTAATCTTGCTCCAGAACTACAAGCCCTCACCAGCATGTGACTCCAGGCCAGACCGGGGCTCCAGCCAGGTCTCCAGCACTGCTGCCTGGTCCCCCACTCTCACCAGGGGTGCCAAGCCTTAGGCGGTGGTTGTCGTTGCAGTGGGCGTCGCCCTCTCGATCAAGCTTTCCACAGGCCTCCCTGTTGGTTGCATTTGCCTCCCTTGTCTGAAGGTAAACTTTAAATTACATTTCTTGAGTTTATTCTCCATATTGTCCCTGGGATGATCTACGGCTGACATAATCTTTCTCCAGAACTACAAGCCCTCACCAGCCTTTGTCTTCACCATCGCACCCAGAGCTCTGGCCTGCAACCCGGTCAGCCACTCGCACCAGGGGGGCCCAGCCTGAGGCCGAGTTTGTCATTGCATTGTGCCGTCCCTTTTCGGACGACCTGTCATCAGGACTCCCTGTTGGTTGCATTTGCCTCCCTTGTCTGAAGGTAAACTTTAAATTCCATTTCTTGAGTTTATTCTCCATATTGTCCCTGGGATGATCTTTGGCTGACATAATCTTTCTCCAGAACTACAAGCCCTCACCAACCTTTGTCTTAAGCACTGCACCAGGATTTCTGCCAGTGCAAACTCGGTCCCCCACTCGCACCAGGGGGGCCCAGCCTGAGGCCGAGTTTGTCATTGCAGTTTGCCGTCCCATGTCGGACGCGCTGTCACCAGGCCTCCCTGTTTGTTGCATTTGCCTCCCTTGTCTGAAGGTAAACTTTAAATTACATTTCTTGAGTTTATTCTCCAGATTGTCCCTGGGATGATCTTTGGCTGACATAATCTTCTCCAGAACTACAAGCCCTCACCAGCCTTTGTCTTCACCATCGCACCCAGAGCTCTGGCCTGCAACCCGGTCACCCACTCGCGCCAAGGGGGCCCAGCCTGAGGCCGAGTTTGTCATTGCAGCTTGCCGTTCCACGTCGGACGAGCTGTCACCAGGCCTCCCTGTTGGTTGCATTTGCCTCCCTTGTCTGAAGGTAAACTTTAAATTCCATTTCTTGAGTTTATTCTCCATATTGTCCCTGGGATGATCTTTGGCTGACTTAATCTTTCTCCAGAACTACAAGCCCTCACCAGCCTTTGTCTTCAGCACCGCACCAGGAGTTCCGCCAGTGCAACCTCATTCCCCCACTCGCACCAGGGGGGCCCAGCCTGAGGCCGAGGTTGTCATTGCAGTGTGCCGTCCCACATCGGACGCGCTGTCACCTGGCCTCCCTGTTGGTTGCATTTGCCTCCCTTGTCTGAAGGTAAACTTTAAATTCCATTTCTTGACTTCATTCTCCATATTGTCCCTGGGATTATCTTTTGCTGACATAATCTTTCTCCAGAACTACAAGCCCTCACTAGCCTTTGTTTCCAGCACCACAACCAGGGCTCCAGCACTGCTGCCCGGTCCCCCACTCACACCAGGGGGGCCCAGCCTGAGGCTGATTTTGTCATTGCAGTGTGCCGTCCCACATCAGACGCGCTATCACCAGGCCTCCCTGTTGGTTGCATTTGCCTCCCTTGTCTGAAGGTAAACTTTAAATTACATTTCTTGAGTTTATTCTCCATATTGTCCCTGGGATGATCTTTGGCTGACATAATCTTTCTCCAGAACTACAAGCCCTCACCAGCCTTTGTCTTCACAATCGCACCTAGAGTTCTGGCCTGCAACCTTGTCACCCACTCGCACCAAGGGGGCCCAGCCTGAGTCCGAGTTTGTCATTGCAATGTGCTGTCCCATGTCGGACGCGCTGTCACCAGGCCTCCTTGTTGGTTGCATTTGCCTCCCTTGTCTGAAGGTAAACTTTAAATTCCCTTTCTTGAGTTTATTCTCCATATTGTCCTTGGGATGATCTACGGCTGACATAATCTTTCTCCAGAACTACAAGCCCTCACGAGCCTCTGTCTTCAGCACCACACCCAGAGCTCCAGCACTGCAACCCGGTTCCCCACTTTCACTAGGGGGGCCCAGCCTGAGGGCGATTTTGTCATTGCAGTGTGCCGCCCCACATCGGACGAGCTGTCACCAGGCCTCCCTGTTGGTTGCATTTGCCTCCCTTGTCTGAAGGTAAACTTTAAATTCCCTTTCTTGAGTTTATTCTCCATATTGTCCCTGGGATGATCTTTGGCTGACTTAATCTTGCTCCAGAACTACAAGCCCTCACCAGCATGTGACTCCAGGCCACCCCGGGGTTCCAGCCAGGCCTCCAGCACTGCTGCCCGGTCCCCCACTCTCACCAGGGGTGCCCAGCCTTAGGCGGTGGTTGTCGTTGCAGTGGGCGTCGCCCTCTCGATCAAGCTTTCCACAGGCCTCCCTGTTGGTTGTATTTGCCTCCCTTGTCTGAAGGTAAACTTTAAATTACATTTCTTGAGTTTATTCTCCATATTGTCCCTGGGATGATCTACGGCTGACATAATCTTTCTCCAGAACTACAAGCCCTCACCAGCCTTTGTCTTCACCATCGCACCCAGAGCTCTGGCCTGCAACCCGGTCAGCCACTCGCACCAGGGGGGCCCAGCCTGAGGCCGAGTTTGTCATTGCATTGTGCCGTCCCTTTTCGGACGACCTGTCATCAGGACTCCCTGTTGGTTGCATTTACCTCTCATGTCTTAAGGTAAACTTTAAATTACATTTCTTGAGTTTATTTTCCAGATTGTCCCTGGGATGATCTTTGGCTGACATAATCTTCTCCAGAACTACAAGCCCTCACCAGCCTTTGTCTTCACCATCGCACCCAGAGCTCTGGCCTGCAACCCGGTCACCCACTCGCACCAAGGGGGCCCAGCCTGAGTCCGAGTTTGTCATTGCAGTGTGCCGTCCCATGTCGGTTCCGCTGTCACCAGGCCTCCCTGTTGGTTGCATTTGCCTCCCTTGTCTGAAGGTAAACTTTAAATTACATTTCTTGAGTTTATTCTCCATATTGTCCCTGGGATGATCTTTGGCTGACATAATCTTTCTCCAGAACTACAAGCCCTCACCTGCCTCTGTCTTCACCATCGCACCCAGAGCTCCAGCACTGCAACCCGGTCCCCCACCCTCACCAGGGGTGCCCAGTCTTAGGCGGTTGTTGTCGTTGCAGTGGGCGTCGCCCTCTCGATCAAGCTTTCCCCAGGCCTCCCTGTTGGTTGCATTTGCCTCCCTTGTCTGAAGGTAAACTTTAAATTCCATTTCTTGACTTTATTCTCCATATTGTCCCTGGGATGATCTACGGCTGACATAATCTTTCTCCAGAACTACAAGCCCTCACCAGCCTTTGTCTTCACCATCGCACCCAGAGCTCTGGCCTGCAACCCGGTCAGCCACTGGCACCAGGGAGGCCCAGCCTGAGGCCGAGTTTGTCATTGCAGTTTGCCGTCCCATGTCGGACGCGCTGTCATCAGGCCTCCTTGTTGGTTGCATTTGCCTCCCTTGTCTGAAGGTAAACTTTAAATTACATTTCTTGAGTTTATACTCCATATTTTCCCTGGGATGATCTACGGCTGACTTAATCTTGCTCCAGAACTACAAGCCCTCACCAGCATGTGACTCCATGCCACCCTGGGGCTCCAGCCAGGGCTCCAGCACTGCTGCCCGGTCCCCCACTCTCACCAAGGGTGCCCAGCCTTAGGCGGTGGTTGTCGTTGCCGTGGGCGTCGCCCTCTCGATCAAGCTTTCCCCAGGCCTCCCTGTTGGTTGCATTTGCCTCCCTTGTCTGAAGGTAAACTTTAAATTCCATTTCTTGACTTTATTCTCCATATTGTCCCTGGGATGATCTTTGGCTGACATAATCTTTCTCCAGAACTACCAGCCCTCACAAGCCTTTGTCTCCAGCACCACACCCAGGGCTCCAGCACTGCAACTCGGTCCCCCACTCACACCAGGGGTGCCCAGTCTGAGGCTGATTTTGTCATTGCAGTGTGCCGTCCCATGTCGGACGCGCTGTCACCAGGCCTCCCTGTTGGTTGCATTTGCCTCCCTTGTCTGAAGGTAAACTTTAAATTCCATTTCTTGAGTTTATTCTCCATATTGTGCCTGGGATCATCTCCGGCTGACTTAATCTTGCTCCAGAACTACAAGCCCTCACCAGCCTTTGTCTTCAGCACCGCACCAGGAGTTCCGCCAGTGCAATCTTGGTCCCCCACTCGCACCAGGGGGGCCCAGCTTGAGGCAGAGGTTGTCATTGCAGTGTGCCGTCCCACATCGGACGCGCTGTCACCAGGCCTCCCTGTTGGTTGCATTTCCCTCCCTTGTCTGAAGGTAAACTTTAAATTCCATTTCTTGAGTTTATTCTCCATATTGTCCCTGGGATGATCTTTGGCTGACTTAATCTTGCTCCAGAACTACAAGCCCTCACCAGCCTTTGTCTTCACCATCGCACCCAGAGCTCTGGCCTGCAACCCGGTCATCCACTCGCACCAGGGGGGCCCAGCCTCAGGCCGAGTTTGTCATTGCAGTGTGCCGTCCCATGTCGGACGCGCTGTCACCATGCCTCCCTGTTGGTTGCATTTGCCTCCCTTGTTTGAGGGTAAACTTTAAATTCCATTTCTTGAGTTTATTCTCCATATTGTCCCTGGGATGATCTTTGGCTGACATAATCTTTCTCCAGAACTACAAGCCCTCACCAGCCTTTGTCTTCAGCACCGCACCAGGAGTTCCGCCAGTGCAACCTCGGTCCCCCACTCGCACCAGGGGGGCCCAGCCTGAGGCCGAGGTTGTCATTGCAGTGTGCCGTCCCACATCGGACGCGCTGTAACCTGGCCTCCCTGTTGGTTGCATTTGCCTCCCTTGTCTGAAGGTAAACTTTAAATTACATTTCTTGAGTTTATTCTCCATATTGTGCCTGGGATGATCTTTGGCTGACATAATCTTTCTCCAGAACTACAAGCCCTCACCAGCCTTTGTCTTCAGCACCGCACCAGGAGTTCCGCCAGTGCAACATCGGTCCCCCACTCACACCAGGGGGGCCCAGCCTGAGGCCGAGGTTGTCATTGCAGTGTGCCGTCCCACATCGGACGCGCTGTCACCAGGCCTCCCTGTTGGTTGCATTTGCCTCCCTTGTCTGAAGGTAAACTTTAAATTACATTTCTTGAGTTTATTCTCCATATTGTCCCTGTGATGATCTTTGGCTGACTTAATCTTTCTCCAGAACTACAAGCCCTCACAAGTCTTTGTCTTCAGCACCACACCCAGGGCTCCAGCACTGCAACCCGGTCTCCCACTCACACCAGGGGGGCCCAACCTGAGTCCGATTTTGTCATTGCAGTCTGCCGTCCCATGTCGGACGCGCTGTCACCAGGCCTCCCTTTTGGTTGCATTTGCCTCCCTTGTCTGAAGGTAAACTTTAAATTCCATTTCTTGAGTTTATTCTCCATATTGTCCCTGGGATGATCTTTGGCTGACATAATCTTTCTCCAGAACTACAAGCCCTCACCAGCCTTTGTCTTCAGCACCGCACCAGGAGTTCCGCCAGTGCAACCTCGGTCCCCCACTCTCACCAGGGGGGCCCAGCCTGAGGCCGAGGTTGTCATTGCAGTGTGCCGTCCCACATCGGACGCGCTGTCACCAGGCCTCCCTGTTGGTTGCATTTGCCTCCCTTGTCTGAAGGTAAACTTTAAATTCCATTTCTTGAGTTTATTCTCCATATTGTCCCTGGGATGATCTTTGGCTGACTTAATCTTGCTCCAGAACTACAAGCCCTCACCAGCATGTGACTCCAGGCCAGACCGGGGCTCCAGCCAGGGCTCCAGCACTGCTGCCCGGTCCCCCACTCTCACCAGGGGTGCCCAGCCTTAGGCGGTGGTTGTCGTTGCAGTGGGCGTCGCCCTCTCGATGAAGCTTTCCCCAGGCCTCCCTGTTGGTTGCATTTGCCTCCCTTGTCTGAAGGTAAACTTTAAATTACATTTCTTGAGTTTATTCTCCATATTGTCCCTGGGATGATCTTTGGCTGACATAATCTTTCTCCAGAACTACAAGCCCTCACCAGCCTTTGTCTTCACCATCGCACCCAGAGCTTTGGCCTGCAACCCTGTCAGCCACTCGCACCAGGGGGGCCCAGCCTGAGGCCGAGGTTGTCATTGCAGTGTGCCGTCCCATGTCGGACGACCTGTCATCAGGCCTCCCTGTTGGTTGCATTTGCCTCCCTTGTCTGAAGTTAAACTTTAAATTCCCTTTCTTGAGTTTATTCTCCATATTGTCCCTGGGATGATCTTTGGCTGACTTAATCTGGCTCCAGAACTACAAGCCCTCACCAGCATGTGACTCCAGGCTACCCTGGGGCTCCAGCCAGGGCTCTAGCACTGCTGCCCGGTCCCCCACTCTCACCAGGGGGGCCCTGCCTTAGGCGGTGGTTGTCGTTGCAGTGGGCGTCGCCCTCTCGATCAAGCTTTCCCCAGGCCTCTCTGTTGGTTGCATTTGCCTCCCTTGTCTGAAGGTAAACTTTAAATTCCATTTCTTGAGTTTATTCTCCATATTGTCCCTGGGATGATCTTTGGCTGACATAATCTTTCTCCAGAACTACAAGCCCTCACAAGCCTTTGTCTCCAGCACCACACCCAGGGCTCCTGCACTGCAACTCGGTCCCCCACTCACACCAGGGGTGTCCAGCCTGAGGCTGATTTTGTCATTGCAGTGTGCCGTCCCACATCGGACGCGCTATCTCCAGGCCTCCCTGTTGGTTGCATTTGCCTCCCTTGTCTGAAGGTGAACTTTAAATTCCATTTCTTGAGTTTATTCTCCATATTGTGCCTGGGATGATCTACGGCTGACTTAATCTTGCTCCAGAACTACAAGCCCTCACCAGCATGTGACTCCAGGCCAGACCGGGGCTCCAGCCAGGGCTCTAGCACTGCTGCCCGGTCCCCCATCCTCACCAGGGGTGTCCAGCCTTAGGGGGTGGTTGTCGTTGCAGTGGGCGTCGCCCTCTCGATCAAGCTTTCCCCAGGCCTCCCTGTTGGTTGCATTTGCTTCCCTTGTCTGAAGGTAAACTTTAAATTACATTTCTTGAGTTTATTTTCCATATTGTCCCTGGGATGATCTTTGGCTGACATAATCTTGCTCCAGAACTACAAGCCCTCACCATTCTTTGTCTTCACCATCGCACCCAGAGCTCTGGCCTGCAACCCGGTCACCCACTCGCACCAAGGGGCCCCATTCTGAGGCCGATTTTGTCATTGTAGTGTGCCGTCCCATGTCGGACGCGCTGTCACCAGGCCTCCCTGTTGGTTGCATTTGCCTCCCTTGTCTGAAGGTAAACTTTAAATTCCCTTTCTTGAGTTTATTCTCCATATTGTCCCTGGGATGATCTTTGGCTGACATAATCTTTCTCCAGAACTACAAGCCCTCACAGGCCTTTGTCTTCAGCACCGCACCAGGAGTTCCGCCAGTGCAACCTCGGTCCCCCACTCGCACCAGGGGGGCCCAGCCTGAGGCCGAGGTTGTCATTGCAGTGTGCCGTTTCACATCGGACGAGCTGTCACCAGGCCTCCCTGTTGTTTGCATTTGCCTCCCTTGTCTGAAGGTAAACTTTAAATTACATTTCTTGAGTTTATTCTCCATATTGTCCCTGGGATGATCTACGGCTGACATAATCTTTCTCCAGAACTACAAGCCCTCACCAGCCTTTGTCTTCACCATCGCACCCAGAGCTCTGGCCTGCAACCCGGTCAGCCACTCGCACCAGGGGTGCCCAGCCTGAGGCCGAGTTTGTCATTGCATTGTGCCGTCCCTTTTCGGACGACCTGTCATCAGGACTCCCTGTTGGTTGCATTTGCCTCCCTTGTCTGAAGGTAAACTTTAAATTACATTTTTTGAATTAATTGTCCATATTGTCCCTGGGATGATCTTTGGCTGACATAATCTTTCTCCTGAACTACAAGCCCTCACAAGCCTTTGTCTCAAGCACCACACCCAGGTCTCCAGCACTGCAACCCGGTCCCCCACTCACACCAGGGGGGCCCAGCCTGAGGCTGATTTTGTCATTGCAGTGTGCCGTCCCACATCAGACGCGCTATCACCAGGCCTCCCTGTTGGTTGCATTTGCCTCCCTTGTCTGAAGGTAAACTTTAAATTCCATTTCTTGAGTTTATTCTCCATATTGTCCCTGGGATGATCTTTGGCTGACTTAATCTTGCTCCAGAACTACAAGCCCTCACCAGCATGTGACTCCAGGCCAGACCGGGGCTCCAGCCAGGGCTCCAGCACTGCTGCCTGGTCCCCCACTCTCACCAGGGGTGCCCAGCCTTAGGCGGTGGTTGTCGTTGCAGTGGGCGTCGCCCTCTCGATCAAGCTTTCCACAGGCCTCCCTGTTGGTTGCATTTGCCTCCCTTGTCTGAAGGTAAACTTTAAATTACATTTCTTGAGTTTATTCTCCATATTGTCCCTGGGATGATCTACGGCTGACATAATCTTTCTCCAGAACTACAAGCCCTCACCAGCCTTTGTCTTCACCATCGCACCCAGAGCTCTGGCCTGCAACCCGGTCAGCCACTCGCACCAGGGGGGCCCAGCCTGAGGCCGAGTTTGTCATTGCATTGTGCCGTCCCATGTCGGACGCGCTGTCACCAGGCCTCCCTGTTTGTTGCATTTGCCTCCCTTGTCTGAAGGTAAACTTTAAATTACATTTCTTGAGTTTATTCTCCAGATTGTCCCTGGGATGATCTTTGGCTGACATAATCTTCTCCAGAACTACAAGCCCTCACCAGCCTTTGTCTTCACCATCGCACCCAGAGCTCTGGCCTGCAACCCGGTCACCCACTCGCGCCAAGGGGGCCCAGCCTGAGGCCGAGTTTGTCATTGCAGCTTGCCGTTCCACGTCGGACGAGCTGTCACCAGGCCTCCCTGTTGGTTGCATTTGCCTCCCTTGTCTGAAGGTAAACTTTAAATTACATTTCTTGAGTTTATTCTCCATATTGTCCCTGGGATGATCTACGGCTGACTTAATCTTGCTCCAGAACTACAAGCCCTCACCAGCATGTGACTCCAGGCCACCCCGGGGCTCCAGCCAGGCCTCCAGCACTGCTGCCCGGTCCCCCACTCTCACCAGGGGTGCCCAGCCTTAGGCGGTGGTTGTCGTTGCAGTGGGCGTCGCCCTCTCGATCAAGCTTTCCACAGGCCTCCCTGTTGGTTGCATTTGCCTCCCTTGTCTGAAGGTATACTTTAAATTACATTTCTTGAGTTTATTCTCCATATTGTCCCTGGGATGATCTACGGCTGACATAATCTTTCTCCAGAACTACAACCCCTCACCAGCCTTTGTTTTCACCATCGCACCCAGAGCACTGGCCTGCAACCCGGTCACCCACTCGCGCCAAGGGGGCCCAGCCTGAGGCCGAGTTTGTCATTGCAGTGTGCCGCCCCACATCGGAAGAGCTGTCACCAGGCCTCCCTGTTGGTTGCATTTGCCTCCCTTGTCTGAAGGTAAACTTTAAATTACATTTCTTGAGTTTATTCTCCATATTGTCCCTGGGATGATCTACGGCTGACTTAATCTTGCTCCAGAACTACAAGCCCTCACCAGCATGTGACTCCAGGCCACCCCGGGGCTCCAGCCAGGCCTCCAGCACTGCTGCCCAGTCCCCCACTCTCACCAGGGGTGCCCAGCCTTAGGCGGTGGTTGTCGTTGCAGTGGGCGTCGCCCTCTCGATCAAGCTTTCCACAGGCCTCCCTGTTGGTTGCATTTGCCTCCCTTGTCTGAAGGTATACTTTAAATTACATTTCTTGTGTTTATTCTCCATATTGTCCCTGGGATGATCTACGGCTGACATGATCTTTCTCCAGAACTGCAAGCCCTCACCAGCCTTTGTCTTCAGCACCGCACCAGGAGTTCCGCCAGTGCAACCTCGGTCCCCCACTCGCACCAGGGGGGCCCAGCCTGAGGCCGAGGTTGTCATTGCAGTGTGCCGTCCCACATCGGACGCGCTGTAACCTGGCCTCCCTGTTGGTTGCATTTGCCTCCCTTGTCTGAAGGTAAACTTTAAATTACATTTCTTGAGTTTATTCTCCATATTGTGCCTGGGATGATCTTTGGCTGACATAATCTTTCTCCAGAACTACAAACCCTCACCAGCCTTTGTCTTCAGCACCGCACCAGGAGTTCCGCCAGTGCAACCTCGGTCCCCCACTCGCACCAGGGGGGCCCAGCCTGAGGCCGAGGTTGTCATTGCAGTGTGCCGTCCCACATCAGACGCGCTGTAACCTGGCCTCCCTGTTGGTTGCATTTGCCTCCCTTGTCTGAAGGTAAACTTTAAATTCCATTTCTTGACTTTATTCTCCATATTGTCCCTGGGATTATCTTTTGCTGACATAATCTTTCTCCAGAACTACAAGCCCTCACTAGCCTTTGTTTCCAGCACCACAACCAGGGCTCCAGCACTGCTGCCCGGTCCCCCACTCACACCAGGGGGGCCCAGCCTGAGGCTGATTTTGTCATTGCAGTGTGCCGTCCCACATCGGACGCGCTGTAACCAGGCCTCCCTGTTGGTTGCATTTGCCTCCCTTGTCTGAAGGTAAACTTTAAATTCCATTTCTTGAGTTTATTCTCCATATTGTCCCTGGGATGATCTTTGGCTGACATAATCTTTCTCCAGAACTACAAGCCCTCACCAGCCTTTGTCTTCACCATCGCACCCAGAGCTCTGGCCTGCAACCTTGTCACCCACTCGCACCAAGGGGGCCCAGCCTGAGGCCGAGTTTGTCATTGCAATGTGCTGTCCCATGTCGGACGCGCTGTCACCAGGCCTCCTTGTTGGTTGCATTTGCCTCCCTTGTCTGAAGGTAAACTTTAAATTCCCTTTCTTGAGTTTATTCTCCATATTGTCCCTGGGATGATCTACGGCTGACTTAATCTTGCTCCAGAACTACAAGCCCTCACCAGCATGTGACTCCAGGCCACCCCGGGGCTCCAGCCAGGCCTCCAGCACTGCTATCCGGTCCCCCACCCTCACCAGGGGTGCCCAGCCTTAGGCGGTGGTTGTCGTTGCAGTGGGCGTCGCCCTCTCGATCAAGCTTTCCCCAGGCCTCCCTGTTGGTTGCGTTTACCTCCCTTGTCTGAAGGTAAACTTTAAATTCCATTTCTTGACTTTATTCTCCATATTGTCCCCGGGTTGGTCTTTGGCTGACATAATCTTTCTCCAGAACTACAAGCCCTCACGAGCCTCTGTCTTCAGCACCGCACCCAGAGCTCCAGCACTGCAACCCGGTTCCCCACTCTCACTAGGGGGGCCCAGCCTGAGGGCGATTTTGTCATTGCAGTGTGCCTCCCCACATCGGACGAGCTGTCACCAGGCCTCCCTGTTGGTTGCATTTGCCTCCCTTGTCTGAAGGTAAACTTTAAATTCCCTTTCTTGAGTTTATTCTCCATATTGTCCCTGGGATGATCTACGGCTGACTTAATCTTGCTCCAGAACTACAAGCCCTCACCAGCATGTGACTCCAGGCCACCCCGGGGCTCCAGCCAGGCCTCCAGCACTGCTGCCCGGTCCCCCACTCTCACCAGGGGTGCCCAGCCTTAGGCGGTGGTTGTCGTTGCAGTGGGCGTCGCCCTCTCGATCAAGCTTTCCACAGGCCTCCCTGTTGTTTGCATTTGCCTCCCTTGTCTGAAGGTAAACTTTAAATTACATTTCTTGAGTTTATTCTCCATATTGTCCCTGGGATGATCTACGGCTGACATAATCTTTCTCCAGAACTACAAGCCCTCACCAGCCTTTGTCTTCACCATCGCACCCAGAGCTCTGGCCTGCAACCCGGTCAGCCACTCGCACCAGGGGGGCCCAGCCTGAGGCCGAGTTTGTCATTGCATTGTCCCGTCCCTTTTCGGACGACCTGTCATCAGGACACCCTGTTGGTTGCATTTGCCTCCCTTGTCTGAAGGTAAACTTTAAATTCCATTTCTTGAGTTTATTCTCCATATTGTCCCTGGGATGATCTTTGGCTGACATAATCTTTCTCCAGAACTACAAGCCCTCACCAGCCTTTGTCTTCAGCACCGCACCATGAGTTCCGCCAGTGCAACATCGGTCCCCCACTCACACCAGGGGGGCCCAGCCTGAGGCCGAGGTTGTCATTGCAGTGTGCCGTCCCACATCGGACGCGCTGTCACCAGGCCTCCCTGTTGGTTGCATTTGCCTCCCTTGTCTGAAGGTAAACTTTAAATTACATTTCTTGAGTTTATTCTCCATATTGTCCCTGTGATGATCTTTGGCTGACTTAATCTTGCTCCAGAACTACAAGCCCTCACAAGTCTTTGTCTTCAGCACCACACCCAGGGCTCCAGCACTGCAACCCGGTCTCCCACTCACACCAGGGGGGCCCAACCTGAGGCTGATTTTGTCATTGCAGTCTGCCGTCCCATGTCGGACGCGCTGTCACCAGGCCTCCCTTTTGGTTGCATTTGCCTCCCTTGTCTGAAGGTAAACTTTAAATTCCATTTCTTGAGTTTATTCTCCATATTGTCCCTGGGATGATCTTTGGCTGACATAATCTTTCTCCAGAACTACAAGCCCTCACCAGCCTTTGTCTTCAGCACCGCACCAGGAGTTCCGCCAGTGCAACCTCGGTCCCCCACTCTCACCAGGGGGGCCCAGCCTGAGGCCGAGGTTGTCATTGCAGTGTGCCGTCCCACATCGGACGCGCTGTCACCAGGCCTCCCTGTTGGTTGCATTTGCCTCCCTTGTCTGAAGGTAAACTTTAAATTCCCTTTCTTGAGTTTATTCTCCATATTGTCCCTGGGATGATCTACGGCTGACTTAATCTTGCTCCAGAACTACAAGCCCTCACCAGCATGTGACTCCAGGCCTCCCTGGGGCTCCAGCCAGGGCTCCAGCACAGCTGCCCGGTCCCCCACTCTCACCAGGGGTGCCCAGCCTTAGGCGGTGGTTGTCGTTGCAGTGGGCGTCGCCCTCTCGATGAAGCTTTCCCCAGGCCTCCCTGTTGGTTGCATTTGCCTCCCTTGTCTGAAGGTAAACTTTAAATTACATTTCTTGAGTTTATTCTCCATATTGTCCCTGGGATGATCTTTGGCTGACATAATCTTTCTCCAGAACTACAAGCCCTCACCAGCCTTTGTCTTCACCATCGCACCCAGAGCTTTGGCCTGCAACCCTGTCAGCCACTCGCACCAGGGGGGCCCAGCCTGAGGCCGAGGTTGTCATTGCAGTGTGCCGTCCCACATCGGACGCGCTATCACCAGGCCTCCCTGTTGGTTGCATTTGCCTCCCTTGTCTGAAGGTAAACTTTAAATTCCATTTCTTGAGTTTATTCTCCATATTGTCCCTGGGATGATCTTTGGCTGACATAATCTTTCTCCAGAACTACAAGCCCTCACCAGCCTTTGTCTTCAGCACCGCACCAGGAGTTCCGCCAGTGCAACATCGGTCCCCCACTCACACCAGGGGGGCCCAGCCTGAGGCCGAGGTTGTCATTGCAGTGTGCCGTCCCACATCGGACGCGCTGTCACCAGGCCTCCCTGTTGGTTGCATTTGCCTCCCTTGTCTGAAGGTAAACTTTAAATTACATTTCTTGAGTTTATTCTCCATATTGTCCCTGTGATGATCTTTGGCTGACTTAATCTTGCTCCAGAACTACAAGCCCTCACAAGTCTTTGTCTTCAGCACCACACCCAGGGCTCCAGCACTGCAACCCGGTCTCCCACTCACACCAGGGGGGCCCAACCTGAGGCTGATTTTGTCATTGCAGTCTGCCGTCCCATGTCGGACGCGCTGTCACCAGGCCTCCCTTTTGGTTGTATTTGCCTCCCTTGTCTGAAGGTAAACTTTAAATTCCATTTCTTGAGTTTATTCTCCATATTGTCCCTGGGATGATCTTTGGCTGACATAATCTTTCTCCAGAACTACAAGCCCTCACCAGCCTTTGTCTTCAGCACCGCACCAGGAGTTCCGCCAGTGCAACCTCGGTCCCCCACTCTCACCAGGGGGGCCCAGCCTGAGGCCGAGGTTGTCATTGCAGTGTGCCGTCCCACATCGGACGCGCTGTCACCAGGCCTCCCTGTTGGTTGCATTTGCCTCCCTTGTCTGAAGGTAAACTTTAAATTCCCTTTCTTGAGTTTATTCTCCATATTGTCCCTGGGATGATCTACGGCTGACTTAATCTTGCTCCAGAACTACAAGCCCTCACCAGCATGTGACTCCAGTCCTCCCTGGGGCTCCTGCCAGGGCTCCAGCACTGCTGCCCGGTCCCCCACTCTCACCAGGGGTGCCCAGCCTTAGGCGGTGGTTGTCGTTGCAGTGGGCGTCGCCCTCTCGATGAAGCTTTCCCCAGGCCTCCCTGTTGGTTGCATTTGCCTCCCTTGTCTGAAGGTAAACTTTAAATTACATTTCTTGAGTTTATTCTCCATATTGTCCCTGGGATGATCTTTGGCTGACATAATCTTTCTCCAGAACTACAAGCCCTCACCAGCCTTTGTCTTCACCATCGCACCCAGAGCTTTGGCCTGCAACCCTGTCAGCCACTCGCACCAGGGGGGCCCAGCCTGAGGCCGAGGTTGTCATTGCAGTGTGCCGTCCCATGTCGGACGACCTGTTATCAGGCCTCCCTGTTGGTTGCATTTGCCTCCCTTGTCTGAAGTTAAACTTTAAATTCCCTTTCTTGAGTTTATTCTCCATATTGTCCCTGGGATGATCTTTGGCTGACTTAATCTGGCTCCAGAACTACAAGCCCTCACCAGCATGTGACTCCAGGCTACCCTGGGGCTCCAGCCAAGGCTCCAGCACTGCTGCTCGGTCCCCCACTCTCACCAGGGGGGCCCAGCCTTAGGCGGTGGTTGTCGTTGCAGTGGGCGTCGCCCTCTCGATCAAGCTTTCCCCAGGCCTCCCTGTTGGTTGCATTTGCCTCCCTTGTCTGAAGGTAAACTTTAAATTCCATTTCTTGAGTTTATTCTCCATATTGTCCCTGGGATGATCTTTGGCTGACATAATCTTTCTCCAGAACTACAAGCCCTCACAAGCCTTTGTCTCCAGCACCACACCCAGGGCTCCTGCACTGCAACTCGGTCCCCCACTCACACCAGGGGTGTCCAGCCTGAGGCTGATTTTGTCATTGCAGTGTGCCGTCCCACATCGGACGCGCTATCACCAGGCCTCCCTGTTGGTTGCATTTGCCTCCCTTGTCTGAAGGTGAACTTTAAATTCCATTTCTTGAGTTTATTCTCCATATTGTGCCTGGGATGATCTACGGCTGACTTAATCTTGCTCCAGAACTACAAGCCCTCACCAGCATGTGACTCCAGGCCAGACCGGGGCTCCAGCCAGGGCTCTAGCACTGCTGCCCGGTCCCCCATCCTCACCAGGGGTGTCCAGCCTTAGGGGGTGGTTGTCGTTGCAGTGGGCGTCGCCCTCTCGATCAAGCTTTCCCCAGGCCTCCCTGTTGGTTGCATTTGCCTCCCTTGTCTGAAGGTAAACTTTAAATTACATTTCTTGAGTTTATTTTCCATATTGTCCCTGGGATGATCTTTGGCTGACATAATCTTGCTCCAGAACTACAAGCCCTCACCATTCTTTGTCTTCACCATCGCACCCAGAGCTCTGGCCTGCAACCCGGTCACCCACTCGCACCAAGGGGCCCCATTCTGAGGCCGATTTTGTCATTGTAGTGTGCCGTCCCATGTCGGACGCGCTGTCACCAGGCCTCCCTGTTGGTTGCATTTGCCTCCCTTGTCTGAAGGTAAACTTTAAATTCCCTTTCTTGAGTTTATTCTCCATATTGTCCCTGGGATGATCTTTGGCTGACATAATCTTTCTCCAGAACTACAAGCCCTCACAGGCCTTTGTCTTCAGCACCGCACCAGGAGTTCCGCCAGTGCAACCTCGGTCCCCCACTCGCACCAGGGGGGCCCAGCCTGAGGCCGAGGTTGTCATTGCAGTGTGCCGTTTCACATCGGACGAGCTGTCACCAGGCCTCCCTGTTGGTTGCATTTGCCTCCCTTGTCTGAAGGTAAACTTTAAATTCCATTTCTTGTGTTTATTCTCCATATTTTCCCAGGGATGATCTTTGGCTGACTTAATCTTTCTCCAGAACTACAAGCCCTCACAAGTCTTTGTCTCCAGCACCACACCCAGGGCTCCAGCACTGCAACCCGGTTCCCCACTCACACAAGGGGGGCCCAGCCTGAGGCTGATTTTGTCATTGCAGTCTGCCGTCCCATGTCGGACGCGCTGTCCCCAGGCCTCCCTGTTGGTTGCAATTTCCTCCCTCGTCTGAAGGTAAACTTTAAATTCCATTTCTTGAGTTTATTCTCCATATTGTCCCTGGGATGATCTTTGGCTGACATAATCTTTCTCCAGAACTACAAGCCCTCACCAGCCTTTGTCTTCACCATCGCACCCAGAGCTCTGGCCTGCAACCCGGTCACCCACTCGCACCAAGGGGCCCCATTCTGAGGCCGAGTTTGTCATTGCAGTGTGCCGTCCCATGTCGGACGCGCTGTCACCAGGCCTCCCTGTTGATTGCATTTGCCTCCCTTGTCTGAAGGTAAACTTTAAATTACATTTCTTGAGTTTATTCTCCATATTGTCCCTGGGATGATCTTTGGCTGACATAATCTTGCTCCAGAACTACAAGCCCTCACAAGCCTTTGTCTTCAGCACCGCACCAGGAGTTCCGCCAGTGCAACCTCGGTCCCCCACTCGCACCAGGGGGGCCCAGCCTGAGGCCGAGGTTGTCATTGCAGCTTGCCGTTCCACGTCGGACGAGCTGTCACCAGGCCTCCCTGTTAGTGGCATTTGCCTCCCTTGTCTGAAGGTAAACTTTAAATTCCATTTCTTGTGTTTATTCTCCATATTGTCCCAGGGATGATCTTTGGCTGACTTAATCTTGCTCCAGAACTACAAGCCCTCACAAGTCTTTGTCTCCAGCACCACAACCAGGGCTCCAGCACTGCAACCCGGTTCCCCACTCACACCAGGGGGGCCCAGCCTGAGGCTGATTTTGTCATTGCAGTCTGCCGTCCCATGTCGGACGCGCTGTCCCCAGGCTTCCCTGTTGGTTGCATTTGCCTCCCTTGTCTGAAGGTAAACTTTAAATTCCATTTCTTGAGTTTATTCTCCATATTATCCTTGGGATGATCTTTGGCTGACATAATCTTTCTCCAGAACTACAAGCCCTCACCAGCCTTTGTCTTCACCATCGCACCCAGAGCTCTGGCCTGCAACCCGGTCAGCCACTCGCACCAGGGGGGCCCAGCCTGAGGCTGAGTTTGTCATTGCAGTGTGCCCAGAACTACAAGCCCTCACCAGCCTTTGTCTTCACCATCGCACCCAGAGCTCTGGCCTGCAACCCGGTCAGCCACTCGCACCAGGGGGGCCCAGCCTGAGGCCGAGGTTGTCATTGCAGTGTGCTCTCCCATGTCGGACGCGCTGTCACCAGGCCTCCCTGTTGGTTGCATTTGCCTCCCTTGTCTGAAGGTAAACTTTAAATTCCATTTCTTGAGTTTATTCTCCATATTGTCCCTGAGATGATCTACGGCTGACTTAATCTTGCTCCAGAATTACAAGCCCTCACCAGCATGTGACTCCAGGCCACCCTGGGGCTCCAGCCAGGGCTCCAGCACTGCTGCCCGGTCCCCCACTCTCACTAGGGGTACCCAGCCTTAGGGGGTGGTTGTCGTTGCAGTGGGCGTCGCCCTCTCGATCAAGCTTTCCCCAGGCCTCCCTGTTGGTTGCATTTTCCTCCCTTGTCTGAAGGTAAACTTTAAATTCCATTTCTTGAGTTTATTCTCCATATTGTCCCTGGGATGATCTTTGGCTGACATAATCTTTCTCCCGAACGACAAGCCCTCACCAGCCTTTGTCTTCACCATCGCACCCAGAGCTTTGGCCTGCAACCCGGTCAGCCACTCGCACCAGGGGGGCCCAGCCTGAGGCCGGGTTTGTCATTGCAGTGTGCCCAGAACTACAAGCCCTCACCAGCCTTTGTCTTCACCATCGCACCCAGAGCTCTGGCCTGCAACCCGGTCACCCACTCGCACCAGGGGGGCCCTGCCTGAGGCCGAGTTTGTCATTGCAGTGTGCCGTCCCTTGTCGGACGCGCTGTCACCAGGCCTCCCTGTTGGTTGCATTTGCCTCCCTTGTCTGAAGGTAAACTTTAAATTACATTTCTTGAGTTTATTCTACGCATTGTCCCTGGGATGATCTTTGGCTGACATAATCTTTCTCCAGAACCACAAGCCCTCACCAGCCTTTGTCTTCAGCACCGCACCAGGATTTCTGCCAGTGCAAACTCGGTCCCCCACTCGCACCAGGGGGGCCCAGCCTGAGGCCGAGGTTGTCATTGCAGTGTGCCGTCCCACATCGGACGCGCTGTCACCAGGCCTCCCTGTTGGTTGCATTTGCCTCCTTTGTCTGAAGGTAAACTTTAAATTCCCTTTCTTGAGTTTATTCTCCATATTGTCCCTGGGATGATCTACGGCTGACTTAATCTTGCTCCAGAACTACAAGCCCTCACCAGCATGTGACTCCAGGCCACCCTGGGTTTCCAGCCAGGGCTCCAGCACTGCTGCCCGGTCCCCCACTTTCACCAGGGGTTCCCAGACTTAGGCGGTGGTTGTCGTTGCAGTGGGCGTCGCCCTCTCGATCAAGCTTTCCCCAGGCCTCCCTGTTGGTTGTATTTGCCTCCCTTGTCTGAAGGTAAACTTTAAATTCCATTTCTTGAGTTTATTCTCCATATTGTCCCTGGGAGGATCTTTGGCTGACTTAATCTTGCTCCAGAACTACAAGCCCTCACAAGCCTTTTTCTCCAGCACCACACCCAGGGCTCCAGCACTGCAACTCGGTCCCCCACTCACACCAGGGGTGCCCAGTCTGAGGCTAATTTTGTCATTGCAGTGTGCCGTCCCATGTCGGACGAGTTGTCACCAGGCCTCCCTGTTGGTTGCATTTGCCTCCCTTGTCTGAAGGTAAACTTTAAATTCCATTTCTTGAGTTTATTCTCCATATTGTCCCTGGGATGATCTACGGCTGACATAATCTTTCTCCAGAACTACAAGCCCTCACCAGCCTTTGTCTTCACCATCGCACCCAGAGCTCTGGCCTGCAACCCGGTCAGCCACTCGCACCAGGGGGGCCCAGCCTGAGGCTGAGTTTGTCATTGCATTGTGCCGTCCCTTTTCGGACGACCTGTCATCAGGACTCCCTGTTGGTTGCATTTGCCTCCCTTGTCTGAAGGTAAACTTTAAATTCCATTTCTTGAGTTTATTCTCCATATTGTCCCTGGGATGATCTTTGGCTGACTTAATCTTTCTCCAGAACTACAAGCCCTCACCAGCCTTTGTCTTCAGCACCGCACCAGGAGTTCCGCCAGTGCAACATCGGTCCCCCACTCGCACCAGGGGGGCCCAGCCTGAGGCCGAGGTTGTCATTGCAGTGTGCCGTCCCACATCGGACGCGCTGTAACCTGGCCTCCCTGTTGGTTGCATTTGCCTCCCTTGTCTGAAGGTAAACTTTAAATTCCATTTCTTGACTTTATTCTCCATATTGTCCCTGGGATTATCTTTTGCTGACATAATCTTTCTCCAGAACTACAAGCCCTCACTAGCCTTTGTTTCCAGCACCACAACCAGGGCTCCAGCACTGCTGCCCGGTCCCCCACTCACACCAGGGGGGCCCAGCCTGAGGCTGATTTTGTCATTGCAGTGTGCCGTCCCACATCAGACGCGCTATCACCAGGCCTCCCTGTTGGTTGCATTTGCCTCCCTTGTCTGAAGGTAAACTTTAAATTACATTTCTTGAGTTTATTCTCCATATTGTCCCTGGGATGATCTTTGGCTGACATAATCTTTCTCCAGAACTACAAGCCCTCACGAGCCTCTGTCTTCAGCACCACACCCAGAGCTCCAGCACTGCAACCCGGTTCCCCACTTTCACTAGGGGGGCCCAGCCTGAGGGCGATTTTGTCATTGCAGTGTGCCGCCCCACATCGGACGAGCTGTCACCAGGCCTCCCTGTTGGTTGCATTTGCCTCCCTTGTCTGAAGGTAAACTTTAAATTCCCTTTCTTGAGTTTATTCTCCATATTGTCCCTGGGATGATCTACGGCTGACTTAATCTTGCTCCAGAACTACAAGCCCTCACCAGCATGTGACTCCAGGCCACCCCGGGGTTCCAGCCAGGCCTCCAGCACTGCTGCCCGGTCCCCCACTCTCACCAGGGGTGCCCAGCCTTAGGCGGTGGTTGTCGTTGCAGTGGGCGTCGCCCTCTCGATCAAGCTTTCCACAGGCCTCCCTGTTGGTTGCATTTGCCTCCCTTGTCTGAAGGTAAACTTTAAATTACATTTCTTGAGTTTATTCTCCATATTGTCCCTGGGATGATCTACGGCTGACATAATCTTTCTCCAGAACTACAAGCCCTCACCAGCCTTTGTCTTCACCATCGCACCCAGAGCTCTGGCCTGCAACCCGGTCAGCCACTCGCACCAGGGGGGCCCAGCCTGAGGCCGAGTTTGTCATTGCATTGTGCCGTCCCTTTTCGGACGACCTGTCATCAGGACTCCCTGTAGGTTGCATTTACCTCTCATGTCTTAAGGTAAACTTTAAATTACATTTCTTGAGTTTATTTTCCAGATTGTCCCTGGGATGATCTTTGGCTGACATAATCTTTCTCCAGAACTACAAGCCCTCACCAGCCTTTGTCTTCACCATCGCACCCAGAGCTCTGGCCTGCAACCCGGTCACCCACTCGCACCAAGGGGGCCCAGCCTGAGTCCGAGTTTGTCATTGCAGTGTGCCGTCCCATGTCGGACCCGCTGTCACCAGGCCTCCCTGTTGGTTGCATTTGCCTCCCTTGTCTGAAGGTAAACTTTAAATTACATTTCTTGAGTTTATTCTCCATATTGTCCCTGGGATGATCTTTGGCTGACATAATCTTTCTCCAGAACTACAAGCCCTCACCTGCCTCTGTCTTCACCATCGCACCCAGAGCTCCAGCACTGCAACCCGGTCCCCCACCCTCACCAGGGGTGCCCAGCCTTAGGCGGTTGTTGTCGTTGCAGTGGGCGTCGCCCTCTCGATCAAGCTTTCCCCAGGCCTCCCTGTTGGTTGCATTTGCCTCCCTTGTCTGAAGGTAAACTTTAAATTCCATTTCTTGTGTTTATTCTCCATATTGTCCCTGGGATGATCTTTGGCTGACATGATCTTTCTCCAGAACTACAAGCCCTCACCAGCCTTTGTCTTCACCATCGCACCCAGAGCTCTGGCCTGCAACCCGGTCAGCCACTGGCACCAGGGAGGCCCAGCCTGAGGCCGAGTTTGTCATTGCAGTTTGCCGTCCCATGTCGGACGCGCTGTCATCAGGCCTCCTTGTTGGTTGCATTTGCCTCCCTTGTCTGAAGGTAAACTTTAAATTACATTTCTTGAGTTTATACTCCATATTTTCCCTGGGATGATCTACGGCTGACTTAATCTTGCTCCAGAACTACAAGCCCTCACCAGCATGTGACTCCAGGCCACCCTGGGGCTCCAGCCAGGGCTCCAGCACTGCTGCCCGGTCCCCCACTCTCACCAAGGGTGCCCAGCCTTAGGCGGTGGTTGTCGTTGCCGTGGGCTTCGCCCTCTCGATCAAGCTTTCCCCAGGCCTCCCTGTTGGTTGCATTTGCCTCCCTTGTCTGAAGGTAAACTTTAAATTCCATTTCTTGAGTTTATTCTCCATATTTTCCCTGGGATGATCTTTGGCTGACTTAATCTTGCTCCAGAACTACAAGCCCTCACCAGCCTTTGTCTTCACCATCACACCCTGAGCTCTGGCCTGCAACCCGGTCAGCCACTGGCACCAGGGGTGCCCAGCCTGAGGCCGAGTTTGTCATTGCAGTGTGCCGTCCCATGTCGGACGCGCTGTCACCAGGCCTCCCTGTTCGTTGCATTTGCCTCCCTTGTCTGAAGGTAAACTTTAAATTCCCTTTCTTGAGTTTATTCTCCATATTTTCCCTGGGATGATCTTTGGCTGACTTAATCTTGCTCCAGAACTACAAGCCCTCACCAGCCTTTGTCTTCACCATCGCACCCAGAGCTTTGGCCTGCAACCCGGTCAGCCACTCGCACCAGGGGGGCCCAGCCTGAGGCCGAGGTTGTCATTGCAGTGTGCCGTCCCATGTCGAACGACCTGTCATCAGGCCTCCCTGTTGGTTGCATTTGCCTCCCTTGTCTGAAGGTAAACTTTAAATTCCATTTCTTGAGTTTATTCTCCATATTGTCCCTGGGATGATCTTTGGCTGACATAATCTTTCTCCAGAACTACAAGCCCTCACCAGCCTTTGTCTTCACCATCGCACCCAGAGCTTTGGCCTGCAACCCGTTCATCCACTCGCACCAGGGGGGCCCAGCCTGAGGCCGAGTTTGTCATTGCAGTGTGCCGTCCTATGTCGGACGCGCTGTCACCAGGCCTCCCTGTTGGTTGCATTTGCCTCCCTTGTCTGAAGGTAAACTTTAAATTCCATTTCTTGACTTTATTCTCCATATTGTCCCTGGGATGATCTTTGGCTGACATAATCTTTCTCCAGAACTACAAGCCCTCACCAGCCTTTGTCTTCACCATCGCACCCAGAGCTCTGGCCTGCAACCCGGTCAGCCACTCGCACCAGGGGGGCCCAGCCTGAGGCCGAGTTTGTCATTGCATTGTGCCGTCCCTTTTCGGACGACCTGTCATCAGGACTCCCTGTTGGTTGCATTTACCTCTCATGTCTTAAGGTAAACTTTAAATTACATTTCTTGAGTTTATTTTCCAGATTGTCCCTGGGATGATCTTTGGCTGACATAATCTTCTCCAGAACTACAAGCCCTCACCAGCCTTTGTCTTCACCATCGCACCCAGAGCTCTGGCCTGCAACCCGGTCACCCACTCGCACCAAGGGGGCCCAGCCTGAGGCCGAGTTTGTCATTGCAGTGTGCCGTCCCATGTCGGACCCGCTGTCACCAGGCCTCCCTGTTGGTTGCATTTACCTCCCTTGTCTGAAGGTAAACTTTAAATTCCATTTCTTGAGTTTATTCTCCATATTGTGCCTGGGATGATCTACGGCTGACTTAATCTTTCTCCAGAACTACAAGCCCTCACCAGCATGTGATTCCAGGCCACCCTGGTGCTCCAATCAGGGCTCCAGCACTGCTGCCCGGTCCCCCACCCTCACCAGGGGTGCCCAGCCTTAGGCGGTTGTTGTCGTTGCAGTGGGCGTCGCCCTCTCGATCAAGCTTTCCCCAGGCCTCCCTGTTGGTTGCATTTGCCTCCCTTGTCTGAAGGTAAACTTTAAATTCCATTTCTTGTGTTTATTCTCCATATTGTCCCTGGGATGATCTTTGGCTGACATGATCTTTCTCCAGAACTACAAGCCCTCACCAGCCTTTGTCTTCACCATCGCACCCAGAGCTCTGGCCTGCAACCCGGTCAGCCACTGGCACCAGGGAGGCCCAGCCTGAGGCCGAGTTTGTCATTGCAGTTTGCCGTCCCATGTCGGACGCGCTGTCATCAGGCCTCCTTGTTGGTTGCATTTGCCTCCCTTGTCTGAAGGTAAACTTTAAATTACATTTCTTGAGTTTATACTCCATATTTTCCCTGGGATGATCTACGGCTGACTTAATCTTGCTCCAGAACTACAAGCCCTCACCAGCATGTGACTCCAGGCCACCCTGGGGCTCCAGCCAGGGCTCCAGCACTGCTGCCCGGTCCCCCACTCTCACCAAGGGTGCCCAGCCTTAGGCGGTGGTTGTCGTTGCCGTGGGCGTCGCCCTCTCGATCAAGCTTTCCCCAGGCCTCCCTGTTGGTTGCATTTGCCTCCCTTGTCTGAAGGTAAACTTTAAATTCCATTTCTTGACTTTATTCTCCATATTGTCCCTGGGATGATCTTTGGCTGACATAATCTTTCTCCAGAACTACCAGCCCTCACAAGCCTTTGTCTCCAGCACCACACCCAGGGCTCCAGCACTGCAACTCGGTCCCCCACTCACACCAGGGGTGCCCAGCCTGAGGCTGATTTTGTCATTGCAGTGTGCCGTCCCATGTCGGACGCGCTGTCACCAGGCCTCCCTGTTGGTTGCATTTGCCTCCCTTGTCTGAAGGTAAACTTTAAATTCCATTTCTTGAGTTTATTCTCCATATTGTGCCTGGGATCATCTCCGGCTGACTTAATCTTGCTCCGGAACTACAAGCCCTCACCAGCCTTTGTCTTCAGCACCGCACCAGGAGTTCCGCCAGTGCAATCTTGGTCCCCCACTCGCACCAGGGGGGCCCAGCTTGAGGCAGAGGTTGTCATTGCAGTGTGCCGTCCCACATCGGACGCGCTGTCACCAGGCCTCCCTGTTGGTTGCATTTCCCTCCCTTGTCTGAAGGTAAACTTTAAATTCCATTTCTTGAGTTTATTCTCCATATTGTCCCTGGGATGATCTTTGGCTGACTTAATCTTGCTCCAGAACTACAAGCCCTCACCAGCCTTTGTCTTCACCATCGCACCCAGAGCTCTGGCCTGCAACCCGGTCATCCACTCGCACCAGGGGGGCCCAGCCTCAGGCCGAGTTTGTCATTGCAGTGTGCCGTCCCATGTCGGACGCGCTGTCACCATGCCTCCCTGTTGGTTGCATTTGCCTCCCTTGTTTGAGGGTAAACTTTAAATTCCATTTCTTGAGTTTAGTCTCCATATTGTCCCTGGGATGATCTTTGGGTGACATAATCTTTCTCCAGAACTACAAGCCCTCACAAGCCTTTGTCTCCAGCACCACACCCAGGGCTCCAGCACTGCAACCCGGTCCCCCACTCACAGCAGGGGGGCCCAGCCTGAGGCTGATTTTGTCATTGCAGTGTGCCGTCCCACATCGGACGCGCTATCACCAGGCCTCCCTTTCGGTTGCATTTGCCTCCCTTGTCTGAAGGTAAACTTTAAATTCCATTTCTTGAGTTTATTCTCCATATTGTCCCTGGGATGATCTTTGGCTGACATAATCTTTCTCCAGAACTACAAGCCCTCACCAGCCTTTGTCTTCACCATCGCACCCAGAGCTCTGGCCTGCAACCCGGTCAGCCACTCGCACCAAGGGGGCCAAGCCTGAGGCCGAGTTTGTCATTGCAGTGTGCCGTCCCATGTCGGACGCGCTGTCATCAGGCCTCCCTGTTGGTTGCATTTGCCTCCCTTGTCTGAAGGTAAACTTTAAATTACATTTTTTGAATTAATTGTCCATATTGTCCCTGGGATGATCTTTGGCTGACATAATCTTTCTCCTGAACTACAAGCCCTCACAAGCCTTTGTCTCAAGCACCACACCCAGGTCTCCAGCACTGCAACCCGGTCCCCCACTCACACCAGGGGGGCCCAGCCTGAGGCTGATTTTGTCATTGCAGTGTGCCGTCCCATGTCGGACGCGCTATCACCAGGCCTCCCTGTTGGTTGCATTTGCCTCCCTTGTCTGAAGGTAAACTTTAAATTCCATTTCTTGAGTTTATTCTCCATATTGTCCCTGGGATGATCTTTGGCTGACTTAATCTTGCTCCAGAACTACAAGCCCTCACCAGCATGTGACTCCAGGCCAGACCGGGGCTCCAGCCAGGTCTCCAGCACTGCTGCCTGGTCCCCCACTCTCACCAGGGGTGCCCAGCCTTAGGCGGTGGTTGTCGTTGCAGTGGGCGTCGCCCTCTCGATCAAGCTTTCCACAGGCCTCCCTGTTGGTTGCATTTGCCTCCCTTGTCTGAAGGTAAACTTTAAATTACATTTCTTGAGTTTATTCTCCATATTGTCCCTGGGATGATCTACGGCTGACATAATCTTTCTCCAGAACTACAAGCCCTCACCAGCCTTTGTCTTCACCATCGCACCCAGAGCTCTGGCCTGCAACCCGGTCAGCCACTCGCACCAGGGGGGCCCAGCCTGAGGCCGAGTTTGTCATTGCATTGTGCCGTCCCTTTTCGGACGACCTGTCATCAGGACTCCCTGTTGGTTGCATTTGCCTCCCTTGTCTGAAGGTAAACTTTAAATTCCATTTCTTGAGTTTATTCTCCATATTGTCCCTGGGATGATCTTTGGCTGACATAATCTTTCTCCAGAACTACAAGCCCTCACAGGCCTTTGTCTTAAGCACTGCACCAGGATTTCTGCCAGTGCAAACTCGGTCCCCCACTCGCACCAGGGGGGCCCAGCCTGAGGCCGAGTTTGTCATTGCAGTTTGCCGTCCCATGTCGGACGCGCTGTCACCAGGCCTCCCTGTTTGTTGCATTTGCCTCCCTTGTCTGAAGGTAAACTTTAAATTACATTTCTTGAGTTTATTCTCCAGATTGTCCCTGGGATGATCTTTGGCTGACATAATCTTCTCCAGAACTACAAGCCCTCACCAGCCTTTGTCTTCACCATCGCACCCAGAGCTCTGGCCTGCAACCCGGTCACCCACTCGCGCCAAGGGGGCCCAGCCTGAGGCCGAGTTTGTCATTGCAGCTTGCCGTTCCACGTCGGACGAGCTGTCACCAGGCCTCCCTGTTGGTTGCATTTGCCTCCCTTGTCTGAAGGTAAACTTTAAATTCCATTTCTTGAGTTTATTCTCCATATTGTCCCTGGGATGATCTTTGGCTGACATAATCTTTCTCCAGAACTACAAGCCCTCACCAGCCTTTGTCTTCAGCACCGCACCAGGAGTTCCGCCAGTGCAACCTCGGTCCCCCACTCGCACCAGGGGGGCCCAGCCTGAGGCCGAGGTTGTCATTGCAGTGTGCCGTCCCACATCGGACGCGCTGTAACCTGGCCTCCCTGTTGGTTGCATTTGCCTCCCTTGTCTGAAGGTAAACTTTAAATTACATTTCTTGAGTTTATTCTCCATATTGTGCCTGGGATGATCTTTGGCTGACATAATCTTTCTCCAGAACTACAAGCCCTCACCAGCCTTTGTCTTTAGCACCGCACCAGGAGTTCCGCCAGTGCAACATCGGTCCCCCACTCACACCAGGGGGGCCCAGCCTGAGGCCGAGGTTGTCATTGCAGTGTGCCGTCCCACATCGGACGCGCTGTCACCAGGCCTCCCTGTTGGTTGCATTTGCCTCCCTTGTCTGAAGGTAAACTTTAAATTACATTTCTTGAGTTTATTCTCCATATTGTCCCTGTGATGATCTTTGGCTGACTTAATCTTTCTCCAGAACTACAAGCCCTCACAAGTCTTTGTCTTCAGCACCACACCCAGGGCTCCAGCACTGCAACCCGGTCTCCCACTCACACCAGGGGGGCCCAACCTGAGGCTGATTTTGTCATTGCAGTCTGCCGTCCCATGTCGGACGCGCTGTCACCAGGCCTCCCTTTTGGTTGCATTTGCCTCCCTTGTCTGAAGGTAAACTTTAAATTCCATTTCTTGAGTTTATTCTCCATATTGTCCCTGGGATGATCTTTGGCTGACATAATCTTTCTCCAGAACTACAAGCCCTCACCAGCCTTTGTCTTCACCACCGCACCAGGAGTTCCGCCAGTGCAACCTCGGTCCCCCACTCTCACCAGGGGGGCCCAGCCTGAGGCCGAGGTTGTCATTGCAGTGTGCCGTCCCACATCGGACGCGCTGTCACCAGGCCTCCCTGTTGGTTGCATTTGCCTCCCTTGTCTGAAGGTAAACTTTAAATTCCATTTCTTGAGTTTATTCTCCATATTGTCCCTGGGATGATCTTTGGCTGACTTAATCTTGCTCCAGAACTACAAGCCCTCACCAGCATGTGACTCCAGGCCAGACCGGGGCTCCAGCCAGGGCTCCAGCACTGCTGCCCGGTCCCCCACTCTCACCAGGGGTGCCCAGCCTTAGGCGGTGGTTGTCGTTGCAGTGGGCGTCGCCCTCTCGATGAAGCTTTCCCCAGGCCTCCCTGTTGGTTGCATTTGCCTCCCTTGTCTGAAGGTAAACTTTAAATTACATTTCTTGAGTTTATTCTCCATATTGTCCCTGGGATGATCTTTGGCTGACATAATCTTTCTCCAGAACTACAAGCCCTCACCAGCCTTTGTCTTCACCATCGCACCCAGAGCTTTGGCCTGCAACCCTGTCAGCCACTCGCACCAGGGGGGCCCAGCCTGAGGCCGAGGTTGTCATTGCAGTGTGCCGTCCCATGTCGGACGACCTGTCATCAGGCCTCCCTGTTGGTTGCATTTGCCTCCCTTGTCTGAAGTTAAACTTTAAATTCCCTTTCTTGAGTTTATTCTCCATATTGTCCCTGGGATGATCTTTGGCTGACTTAATCTGGCTCCAGAACTACAAGCCCTCACCAGCATGTGACTCCAGGCTACCCTGGGGCTCCAGCCAGGGCTCTAGCACTGCTGCCCGGTCCCCCACTCTCACCAGGGGGGCCCTGCCTTAGGCGGTGGTTGTCGTTGCAGTGGGCGTCGCCCTCTCGATCAAGCTTTCCCCAGGCCTCTCTGTTGGTTGCATTTGCCTCCCTTGTCTGAAGGTAAACTTTAAATTCCATTTCTTGAGTTTATTCTCCATATTGTCCCTGGGATGATCTTTGGCTGACATAATCTTTCTCCAGAACTACAAGCCCTCACAAGCCTTTGTCTCCAGCACCACACCCAGGGCTCCTGCACTGCAACTCGGTCCCCCACTCACACCAGGGGTGTCCAGCCTGAGGCTGATTTTGTCATTGCAGTGTGCCGTCCCACATCGGACGCGCTATCTCCAGGCCTCCCTGTTGGTTGCATTTGCCTCCCTTGTCTGAAGGTGAACTTTAAATTCCATTTCTTGAGTTTATTCTCCATATTGTGCCTGGGATGATCTACGGCTGACTTAATCTTGCTCCAGAACTACAAGCCCTCACCAGCATGTGACTCCAGGCCAGACCGGGGCTCCAGCCAGGGCTCTAGCACTGCTGCCCGGTCCCCCATCCTCACCAGGGGTGTCCAGCCTTAGGGGGTGGTTGTCGTTGCAGTGGGCGTCGCCCTCTCGATCAAGCTTTCCCCAGGCCTCCCTGTTGGTTGCATTTGCTTCCCTTGTCTGAAGGTAAACTTTAAATTACATTTCTTGAGTTTATTTTCCATATTGTCCCTGGGATGATCTTTGGCTGACATAATCTTGCTCCAGAACTACAAGCCCTCACCATTCTTTGTCTTCACCATCGCACCCAGAGCTCTGGCCTGCAACCCGGTCACCCACTCGCACCAAGGGGCCCCATTCTGAGGCCGATTTTGTCATTGTAGTGTGCCGTCCCATGTCGGACGCGCTGTCACCAGGCCTCCCTGTTGGTTGCATTTGCCTCCCTTGTCTGAAGGTAAACTTTAAATTCCCTTTCTTGAGTTTATTCTCCATATTGTCCCTGGGATGATCTTTGGCTGACATAATCTTTCTCCAGAACTACAAGCCCTCACAGGCCTTTGTCTTCAGCACCGCACCAGGAGTTCCGCCAGTGCAACCTCGGTCCCCCACTCGCACCAGGGGGGCCCAGCCTGAGGCCGAGGTTGTCATTGCAGTGTGCCGTTTCACATCGGACGAGCTGTCACCAGGCCTCCCTGTTGTTTGCATTTGCCTCCCTTGTCTGAAGGTAAACTTTAAATTACATTTCTTGAGTTTATTCTCCATATTGTCCCTGGGATGATCTACGGCTGACATAATCTTTCTCCAGAACTACAAGCCCTCACCTGCCTCTGTCTTCACCATCGCACCCAGAGCTCCAGCACTGCAACCCGGTCCCCCACCCTCACCAGGGGTGCCCAGTCTTAGGCGGTTGTTGTCGTTGCAGTGGGCGTCGCCCTCTCGATCAAGCTTTCCCCAGGCCTCCCTGTTGGTTGCATTTGCCTCCCTTGTCTGAAGGTAAACTTTAAATTCCATTTCTTGACTTTATTCTCCATATTGTCCCTGGGATGATCTACGGCTGACATAATCTTTCTCCAGAACTACAAGCCCTCACCAGCCTTTGTCTTCACCATCGCACCCAGAGCTCTGGCCTGCAACCCGGTCAGCCACTGGCACCAGGGAGGCCCAGCCTGAGGCCGAGTTTGTCATTGCAGTTTGCCGTCCCATGTCGGACGCGCTGTCATCAGGCCTCCTTGTTGGTTGCATTTGCCTCCCTTGTCTGAAGGTAAACTTTAAATTACATTTCTTGAGTTTATACTCCATATTTTCCCTGGGATGATCTACGGCTGACTTAATCTTTCTCCAGAACTACAAGCCCTCACCAGCATGTGACTCCAGGCCACCCTGGGGCTCCAGCCAGGGCTCCAGCACTGCTGCCCGGTCCCCCACTCTCACCAAGGGTGCCCAGCCTTAGGCGGTGGTTGTCGTTGCCGTGGGCGTCGCCCTCTCGATCAAGCTTTCCCCAGGCCTCCCTGTTGGTTGCATTTGCCTCCCTTGTCTGAAGGTAAACTTTAAATTCCATTTCTTGACTTTATTCTCCATATTGTCCCTGGGATGATCTTTGGCTGACATAATCTTTCTCCAGAACTACCAGCCCTCACAAGCCTTTGTCTCCAGCACCACACCCAGGGCTCCAGCACTGCAACTCGGTCCCCCACTCACACCAGGGGTGCCCAGTCTGAGGCTGATTTTGTCATTGCAGTGTGCCGTCCCATGTCGGACGCGCTGTCACCAGGCCTCCCTGTTGGTTGCATTTGCCTCCCTTGTCTGAAGGTAAACTTTAAATTCCATTTCTTGAGTTTATTCTCCATATTGTGCCTGGGATCATCTCCGGCTGACTTAATCTTGCTCCAGAACTACAAGCCCTCACCAGCCTTTGTCTTCAGCACCGCACCAGGAGTTCCGCCAGTGCAATCTTGGTCCCCCACTCGCACCAGGGGGGCCCAGCTTGAGGCAGAGGTTGTCATTGCAGTGTGCCGTCCCACATCGGACGCGCTGTCACCAGGCCTCCCTGTTGGTTGCATTTCCCTCCCTTGTCTGAAGGTAAACTTTAAATTCCATTTCTTGAGTTTATTCTCCATATTGTCCCTGGGATGATCTTTGGCTGACTTAATCTTGCTCCAGAACTACAAGCCCTCACCAGCCTTTGTCTTCACCATCGCACCCAGAGCTCTGGCCTGCAACCCGGTCATCCACTCGCACCAGGGGGGCCCAGCCTCAGGCCGAGTTTGTCATTGCAGTGTGCCGTCCCATGTCGGACGCGCTGTCACCATGCCTCCCTGTTGGTTGCATTTGCCTCCCTTGTTTGAGGGTAAACTTTAAATTCCATTTCTTGAGTTTATTCTCCATATTGTCCCTGGGATGATCTTTGGCTGACATAATCTTTCTCCAGAACTACAAGCCCTCACCAGCCTTTGTCTTCAGCACCGCACCAGGAGTTCCGCCAGTGCAACCTCGGTCCCCCACTCGCACCAGGGGGGCCCAGCCTGAGGCCGAGGTTGTCATTGCAGTGTGCCGTCCCACATCGGACGCGCTGTAACCTGGCCTCCCTGTTGGTTGCATTTGCCTCCCTTGTCTGAAGGTAAACTTTAAATTACATTTCTTGAGTTTATTCTCCATATTGTGCCTGGGATGATCTTTGGCTGACATAATCTTTCTCCAGAACTACAAGCCCTCACCAGCCTTTGTCTTCAGCACCGCACCAGGAGTTCCGCCAGTGCAACATCGGTCCCCCACTCACACCAGGGGGGCCCAGCCTGAGGCCGAGGTTGTCATTGCAGTGTGCCGTCCCACATCGGACGCGCTGTCACCAGGCCTCCCTGTTGGTTGCATTTGCCTCCCTTGTCTGAAGGTAAACTTTAAATTACATTTCTTGAGTTTATTCTCCATATTGTCCCTGTGATGATCTTTGGCTGACTTAATCTTTCTCCAGAACTACAAGCCCTCACAAGTCTTTGTCTTCAGCACCACACCCAGGGCTCCAGCACTGCAACCCGGTCTCCCACTCACACCAGGGGGGCCCAACCTGAGGCTGATTTTGTCATTGCAGTCTGCCGTCCCATGTCGGACGCGCTGTCACCAGGCCTCCCTTTTGGTTGCATTTGCCTCCCTTGTCTGAAGGTAAACTTTAAATTCCATTTCTTGAGTTTATTCTCCATATTGTCCCTGGGATGATCTTTGGCTGACATAATCTTTCTCCAGAACTACAAGCCCTCACCAGCCTTTGTCTTCACCACCGCACCAGGAGTTCCGCCAGTGCAACCTCGGTCCCCCACTCTCACCAGGGGGGCCCAGCCTGAGGCCGAGGTTGTCATTGCAGTGTGCCGTCCCACATCGGACGCGCTGTCACCAGGCCTCCCTGTTGGTTGCATTTGCCTCCCTTGTCTGAAGGTAAACTTTAAATTCCATTTCTTGAGTTTATTCTCCATATTGTCCCTGGGATGATCTTTGGCTGACTTAATCTTGCTCCAGAACTACAAGCCCTCACCAGCATGTGACTCCAGGCCAGACCGGGGCTCCAGCCAGGGCTCCAGCACTGCTGCCCGGTCCCCCACTCTCACCAGGGGTGCCCAGCCTTAGGCGGTGGTTGTCGTTGCAGTGGGCGTCGCCCTCTCGATGAAGCTTTCCCCAGGCCTCCCTGTTGGTTGCATTTGCCTCCCTTGTCTGAAGGTAAACTTTAAATTACATTTCTTGAGTTTATTCTCCATATTGTCCCTGGGATGATCTTTGGCTGACATAATCTTTCTCCAGAACTACAAGCCCTCACCAGCCTTTGTCTTCACCATCGCACCCAGAGCTTTGGCCTGCAACCCTGTCAGCCACTCGCACCAGGGGGGCCCAGCCTGAGGCCGAGGTTGTCATTGCAGTGTGCCGTCCCATGTCGGACGACCTGTCATCAGGCCTCCCTGTTGGTTGCATTTGCCTCCCTTGTCTGAAGTTAAACTTTAAATTCCCTTTCTTGAGTTTATTCTCCATATTGTCCCTGGGATGATCTTTGGCTGACTTAATCTGGCTCCAGAACTACAAGCCCTCACCAGCATGTGACTCCAGGCTACCCTGGGGCTCCAGCCAGGGCTCTAGCACTGCTGCCCGGTCCCCCACTCTCACCAGGGGGGCCCTGCCTTAGGCGGTGGTTGTCGTTGCAGTGGGCGTCGCCCTCTCGATCAAGCTTTCCCCAGGCCTCTCTGTTGGTTGCATTTGCCTCCCTTGTCTGAAGGTAAACTTTAAATTCCATTTCTTGAGTTTATTCTCCATATTGTCCCTGGGATGATCTTTGGCTGACTTAATCTTGCTCCAGAACTACAAGCCCTCACCAGCATGTGACTCCAGGCCAGACCGGGGCTCCAGCCAGGGCTCCAGCACTGCTGCCCGGTCCCCCACTCTCACCAGGGGTGCCCAGCCTTAGGCGGTGGTTGTCGTTGCAGTGGGCGTCGCCCTCTCGATGAAGCTTTCCCCAGGCCTCCCTGTTGGTTGCATTTGCCTCCCTTGTCTGAAGGTAAACTTTAAATTACATTTCTTGAGTTTATTCTCCATATTGTCCCTGGGATGATCTTTGGCTGACATAATCTTTCTCCAGAACTACAAGCCCTCACCAGCCTTTGTCTTCACCATCGCACCCAGAGCTTTGGCCTGCAACCCTGTCAGCCACTCGCACCAGGGGGGCCCAGCCTGAGGCCGAGGTTGTCATTGCAGTGTGCCGTCCCATGTCGGACGACCTGTCATCAGGCCTCCCTGTTGGTTGCATTTGCCTCCCTTGTCTGAAGTTAAACTTTAAATTCCCTTTCTTGAGTTTATTCTCCATATTGTCCCTGGGATGATCTTTGGCTGACTTAATCTGGCTCCAGAACTACAAGCCCTCACCAGCATGTGACTCCAGGCTACCCTGGGGCTCCAGCCAGGGCTCTAGCACTGCTGCCCGGTCCCCCACTCTCACCAGGGGGGCCCTGCCTTAGGCGGTGGTTGTCGTTGCAGTGGGCGTCGCCCTCTCGATCAAGCTTTCCCCAGGCCTCTCTGTTGGTTGCATTTGCCTCCCTTGTCTGAAGGTAAACTTTAAATTCCATTTCTTGAGTTTATTCTCCATATTGTCCCTGGGATGATCTTTGGCTGACATAATCTTTCTCCAGAACTACAAGCCCTCACAAGCCTTTGTCTCCAGCACCACACCCAGGGCTCCTGCACTGCAACTCGGTCCCCCACTCACACCAGGGGTGTCCAGCCTGAGGCTGATTTTGTCATTGCAGTGTGCCGTCCCACATCGGACGCGCTATCTCCAGGCCTCCCTGTTGGTTGCATTTGCCTCCCTTGTCTGAAGGTGAACTTTAAATTCCATTTCTTGAGTTTATTCTCCATATTGTGCCTGGGATGATCTACGGCTGACTTAATCTTGCTCCAGAACTACAAGCCCTCACCAGCATGTGACTCCAGGCCAGACCGGGGCTCCAGCCAGGGCTCTAGCACTGCTGCCCGGTCCCCCATCCTCACCAGGGGTGTCCAGCCTTAGGGGGTGGTTGTCGTTGCAGTGGGCGTCGCCCTCTCGATCAAGCTTTCCCCAGGCCTCCCTGTTGGTTGCATTTGCTTCCCTTGTCTGAAGGTAAACTTTAAATTACATTTCTTGAGTTTATTTTCCATATTGTCCCTGGGATGATCTTTGGCTGACATAATCTTGCTCCAGAACTACAAGCCCTCACCATTCTTTGTCTTCACCATCGCACCCAGAGCTCTGGCCTGCAACCCGGTCACCCACTCGCACCAAGGGGCCCCATTCTGAGGCCGATTTTGTCATTGTAGTGTGCCGTCCCATGTCGGACGCGCTGTCACCAGGCCTCCCTGTTGGTTGCATTTGCCTCCCTTGTCTGAAGGTAAACTTTAAATTCCCTTTCTTGAGTTTATTCTCCATATTGTCCCTGGGATGATCTTTGGCTGACATAATCTTTCTCCAGAACTACAAGCCCTCACAGGCCTTTGTCTTCAGCACCGCACCAGGAGTTCCGCCAGTGCAACCTCGGTCCCCCACTCGCACCAGGGGGGCCCAGCCTGAGGCCGAGGTTGTCATTGCAGTGTGCCGTTTCACATCGGACGAGCTGTCACCAGGCCTCCCTGTTGTTTGCATTTGCCTCCCTTGTCTGAAGGTAAACTTTAAATTACATTTCTTGAGTTTATTCTCCATATTGTCCCTGGGATGATCTACGGCTGACATAATCTTTCTCCAGAACTACAAGCCCTCACCAGCCTTTGTCTTCACCATCGCACCCAGAGCTCTGGCCTGCAACCCGGTCAGCCACTCGCACCAGGGGTGCCCAGCCTGAGGCCGAGTTTGTCATTGCATTGTGCCGTCCCTTTTCGGACGACCTGTCATCAGGACTCCCTGTTGGTTGCATTTGCCTCCCTTGTCTGAAGGTAAACTTTAAATTACATTTTTTGAATTAATTGTCCATATTGTCCCTGGGATGATCTTTGGCTGACATAATCTTTCTCCTGAACTACAAGCCCTCACAAGCCTTTGTCTCAAGCACCACACCCAGGTCTCCAGCACTGCAACCCGGTCCCCCACTCACACCAGGGGGGCCCAGCCTGAGGCTGATTTTGTCATTGCAGTGTGCCGTCCCACATCAGACGCGCTATCACCAGGCCTCCCTGTTGGTTGCATTTGCCTCCCTTGTCTGAAGGTAAACTTTAAATTCCATTTCTTGAGTTTATTCTCCATATTGTCCCTGGGATGATCTTTGGCTGACTTAATCTTGCTCCAGAACTACAAGCCCTCACCAGCATGTGACTCCAGGCCAGACCGGGGCTCCAGCCAGGGCTCCAGCACTGCTGCCTGGTCCCCCACTCTCACCAGGGGTGCCCAGCCTTAGGCGGTGGTTGTCGTTGCAGTGGGCGTCGCCCTCTCGATCAAGCTTTCCACAGGCCTCCCTGTTGGTTGCATTTGCCTCCCTTGTCTGAAGGTAAACTTTAAATTACATTTCTTGAGTTTATTCTCCATATTGTCCCTGGGATGATCTACGGCTGACATAATCTTTCTCCAGAACTACAAGCCCTCACCAGCCTTTGTCTTCACCATCGCACCCAGAGCTCTGGCCTGCAACCCGGTCAGCCACTCGCACCAGGGGGGCCCAGCCTGAGGCCGAGTTTGTCATTGCATTGTGCCGTCCCTTTTCGGACGACCTGTCATCAGGACTCCCTGTTGGTTGCATTTGCCTCCCTTGTCTGAAGGTAAACTTTAAATTCCATTTCTTGAGTTTATTCTCCATATTGTCCCTGGGATGATCTTTGGCTGACATAATCTTTCTCCAGAACTACAAGCCCTCACCAACCTTTGTCTTAAGCACTGCACCAGGATTTCTGCCAGTGCAAACTCGGTCCCCCACTCGCACCAGGGGGGCCCAGCCTGAGGCCGAGTTTGTCATTGCAGTTTGCCGTCCCATGTCGGACGCGCTGTCACCAGGCCTCCCTGTTTGTTGCATTTGCCTCCCTTGTCTGAAGGTAAACTTTAAATTACATTTCTTGAGTTTATTCTCCAGATTGTCCCTGGGATGATCTTTGGCTGACATAATCTTCTCCAGAACTACAAGCCCTCACCAGCCTTTGTCTTCACCATCGCACCCAGAGCTCTGGCCTGCAACCCGGTCACCCACTCGCGCCAAGGGGGCCCAGCCTGAGGCCGAGTTTGTCATTGCAGCTTGCCGTTCCACGTCGGACGAGCTGTCACCAGGCCTCCCTGTTGGTTGCATTTGCCTCCCTTGTCTGAAGGTAAACTTTAAATTACATTTCTTGAGTTTATTCTCCATATTGTCCCTGGGATGATCTACGGCTGACTTAATCTTGCTCCAGAACTACAAGCCCTCACCAGCATGTGACTCCAGGCCACCCCGGGGCTCCAGCCAGGCCTCCAGCACTGCTGCCCGGTCCCCCACTCTCACCAGGGGTGCCCAGCCTTAGGCGGTGGTTGTCGTTGCAGTGGGCGTCGCCCTCTCGATCAAGCTTTCCACAGGCCTCCCTGTTGGTTGCATTTGCCTCCCTTGTCTGAAGGTATACTTTAAATTACATTTCTTGAGTTTATTCTCCATATTGTCCCTGGGATGATTTACGGCTGACATAATCTTTCTCCAGAACTACAAGCCCTCACCAGCCTTTGTTTTCACCATCGCACCCAGAGCACTGGCCTGCAACCCGGTCACCCACTCGCGCCAAGGGGGCCCAGCCTGAGGCCGAGTTTGTCATTGCAGTGTGCCGCCCCACATCGGAAGAGCTGTCACCAGGCCTCCCTGTTGGTTGCATTTGCCTCCCTTGTCTGAAGGTAAACTTTAAATTACATTTCTTGAGTTTATTCTCCATATTGTCCCTGGGATGATCTACGGCTGACTTAATCTTGCTCCAGAACTACAAGCCCTCACCAGCATGTGACTCCAGGCCACCCCGGGGCTCCAGCCAGGCCTCCAGCACTGCTGCCCAGTCCCCCACTCTCACCAGGGGTGCCCAGCCTTAGGCGGTGGTTGTCGTTGCAGTGGGCGTCGCCCTCTCGATCAAGCTTTCCACAGGCCTCCCTGTTGGTTGCATTTGCCTCCCTTGTCTGAAGGTATACTTTAAATTACATTTCTTGTGTTTATTCTCCATATTGTCCCTGGGATGATCTACGGCTGACATAATCTTTCTCCAGAACTACAAGCCCTCACCAGCCTTTGTCTTCAGCACCGCACCAGGAGTTCCGCCAGTGCAACCTCGGTCCCCCACTCGCACCAGGGGGGCCCAGCCTGAGGCCGAGGTTGTCATTGCAGTGTGCCGTCCCACATCGGACGCGCTGTAACCTGGCCTCCCTGTTGGTTGCATTTGCCTCCCTTGTCTGAAGGTAAACTTTAAATTACATTTCTTGAGTTTATTCTCCATATTGTGCCTGGGATGATCTTTGGCTGACATAATCTTTCTCCAGAACTACAAACCCTCACCAGCCTTTGTCTTCAGCACCGCACCAGGAGTTCCGCCAGTGCAACCTCGGTCCCCCACTCGCACCAGGGGGGCCCAGCCTGAGGCCGAGGTTGTCATTGCAGTGTGCCGTCCCACATCAGACGCGCTGTAACCTGGCCTCCCTGTTGGTTGCATTTGCCTCCCTTGTCTGAAGGTAAACTTTAAATTCCATTTCTTGACTTTATTCTCCATATTGTCCCTGGGATTATCTTTTGCTGACATAATCTTTCTCCAGAACTACAAGCCCTCACCAGCCTTTGTCTTCACCATCGCACCCAGAGCTCTGGCCTGCAACCCGGTCACCCACTCGCACCAAGGGGGCCCAGCCTGAGTCCGAGTTTGTCATTGCAGTGTGCCGTCCCATGTCGGACCCGCTGTCACCAGGCCTCCCTGTTGGTTGCATTTGCCTCCCTTGTCTGAAGGTAAACTTTAAATTACATTTCTTGAGTTTATTCTCCATATTGTCCCTGGGATCATCTTTGGCTGACATAATCTTTCTCCAGAACTACAAGCCCTCACCTGCCTCTGTCTTCACCATCGCACCCAGAGCTCCAGCACTGCAACCCGGTCCCCCACCCTCACCAGGGGTGCCCAGCCTTAGGCGGTTGTTGTCGTTGCAGTGGGCGTCGCCCTCTCGATCAAGCTTTCCCCAGGCCTCCCTGTTGGTTGCATTTGCCTCCCTTGTCTGAAGGTAAACTTTAAATTCCATTTCTTGTGTTTATTCTCCATATTGTCCCTGGGATGATCTTTGGCTGACATGATCTTTCTCCAGAACTACAAGCCCTCACCAGCCTTTGTCTTCACCATCGCACCCAGAGCTCTGGCCTGCAACCCGGTCAGCCACTGGCACCAGGGAGGCCCAGCCTGAGGCCGAGTTTGTCATTGCAGTTTGCCGTCCCATGTCGGACGCGCTGTCATCAGGCCTCCTTGTTGGTTGCATTTGCCTCCCTTGTCTGAAGGTAAACTTTAAATTACGTTTCTTGAGTTTATACTCCATATTTTCCCTGGGATGATCTACGGCTGACTTAATCTTGCTCCAGAACTACAAGCCCTCACCAGCATGTGACTCCAGGCCACCCTGGGGCTCCAGCCAGAGCTCCAGCACTGCTGCCCGGTCCCCCACTCTCACCAAGGGTGCCCAGCCTTAGGCGGTGGTTGTCGTTGCCGTGGGCGTCGCCCTCTCGATCAAGCTTTCCCCAGGCCTCCCTGTTGGTTGCATTTGCCTCCCTTGTCTGAAGGTAAACTTTAAATTCCATTTCTTGAGTTTATTCTCCATATTTTCCCTGGGATGATCTTTGGCCGACTTAATCTTGCTCCAGAACTACAAGCCCTCACCAGCCTTTGTCTTCACCATCACACCCTGAGCTCTGGCCTGCAACCCGGTCAGCCACTGGCACCAGGGGTGCCCAGCCTGAGGCCGAGTTTGTCATTGCAGTGTGCCGTCCCATGTCGGACGCGCTGTCACCAGGCCTCCCTGTTGGTTGCATTTGCCTCCCTTGTCTGAAGGTAAACTTTAAATTCCATTTCTTGAGTTTATTCTCCATATTGTCCCTGGGATGATCTTTGGCTGACATAATCTTTCTCCAGAACTACAAGCCCTCACCAGCCTTTGTCTTCACCATCGCACCCAGAGCTCTGGCCTGCAACCCGGTCAGCCACTCGCACCAGGGGGGCCCAGCCTGAGGCCGAGTTTGTCATTGCATTGTGCCGTCCCTTTTCGGACGACCTGTCATCAGGACTCCCTGTTGGTTGCATTTACCTCTCATGTCTTAAGGTAAACTTTAAATTACATTTCTTGAGTTTATTTTCCAGATTGTCCCTGGGATGATCTTTGGCTGACATAATCTTCTCCAGAACTACAAGCCCTCACCAGCCTTTGTCTTCACCATCGCACCCAGAGTTCTGGCCTGCAACCCGGTCACCCACTCGCACCAAGGGGGCCCAGCCTGAGTCCGAGTTTGTCATTGCAGTGTGCCGTCCCATGTCGGACCCGCTGTCACCAGGCCTCCCTGTTGGTTGCATTTGCCTCCCTTGTCTGAAGGTAAACTTTAAATTACATTTCTTGAGTTTATTCTCCATATTGTCCCTGGGATGATCTTTGGCTGACATAATCTTTCTCCAGAACTACAAGCCCTCACCTGCCTCTGTCTTCACCATCGCACCCAGAGCTCCAGCACTGCAACCCGGTCCCCAACTCACACCAGGGGGGCCCAGCCTGAGGCTGATTTTGTCATTGCAGTATGCCGTCCCACATCGGACGCGCTATCACCAGGCCTCCCTGTTGGTTGCATTTACCTCCCTTGTCTGAAGGTAAACTTTAAATTCCATTTCTTGAGTTTATTCTCCATATTGTGCCTGGGATGATCTACGGCTGACTTAATCTTTCTCCAGAACTACAAGTCCTCACCAGCATGTGATTCCAGGCCACCCTGGTGCTCCAATAAGGGCTCCAGCACTGCTGCCCGGTCCCCCACCCTCACCAGGGGTGCCCAGCCTTAGGCGGTTGTTGTCGTTGCAGTGGGCGTCGCCCTCTCGATCAAGCTTTCCCCAGGCCTCCCTGTTGGTTGCCTTTGCCTCCCTTGTCTGAAGGTAAACTTTAAATTCCATTTCTTGTGTTTATTCTCCATATTGTCCCTGGGATGATCTTTGGCTGACATGATCTTTCTCCAGAACTACAAGCCCTCACCAGCCTTTGTCTTCACCATCGCACCCAGAGCTCTGGCCTGCAACCCGGTCAGCCACTGGCACCAGGGAGGCCCAGCCTGAGGCCGAGTTTGTCATTGCAGTTTGCCGTCCCATGTCGGACGCGCTGTCATCAGGCCTCCCTGTTGGTTGCATTTGCCTCCCTTGTCTGAAGGTAAACTTTAAATTCCATTTCTTGAGTTTATACTCCATATTTTCCCTGGGATGATCTACGGCTGACTTAATCTTGCTCCAGAACTACAAGCCCTCACCAGCATGTGACTCCAGGCCACCCTGGGGCTCCAGCCAGGGCTCCAGCACTGCTGCCCGGTCCCCCACTCTCACCAAGGGTGCCAAGCCTTAGGCGGTGGTTGTCGTTGCCGTGGGCGTCGCCCTCTCGATCAAGCTTTCCCCAGGCCTCCCTGTTGGTTGCATTTGCCTCCCTTGTCTGAAGGTAAACTTTAAATTACATTTCTTGACTTTATTCTCCATATTGTCCCTGGGATGATCTTTGGCTGACATAATCTTTCTCCAGAACTACCAGCCCTCACAAGCCTTTGTCTCCAGCACCACACCCAGGGCTCCAGCACTGCAACTCGGTCCCCCACTCACACCGGGGGTGCCCAGCCTGAGGCTGATTTTGTCATTGCAGTGTGCCGTCCCATGTCGGACGCGCTGTCACCAGGCCTCCCTGTTGGTTGCATTTGCCTCCCTTGTCTGAAGGTAAACTTTAAATTCCATTTCTTGAGTTTATTCTCCATATTGTGCCTGGGATCATCTCCGGCTGACTTAATCTTGCTCCAGAACTACAAGCCCTCACTAGCCTTTGTCTTCAGCACCGCACCAGGAGTTCCGCCAGTGCAATCTTGGTCCCCCACTCGCACCAGGGGGGCCCAGCTTGAGGCAGAGGTTGTCATTGCAGTGTGCCGTCCCACATCGGACGCGCTGTCACCAGGCCTCCCTGTTGGTTGCATTTCCCTCCCTTGTCTGAAGGTAAACTTTAAATTCCATTTCTTGAGTTTATTCTCCATATTGTCCCTGGGATGATCTTTGGCTGACTTAATCTTGCTCCAGAACTACAAGCCCTCACCAGCCTTTGTCTTCAGCACCGCACCAGGAGTTCCGTCAGTGCAACCTCGGTCCCCCACTCACACCAGGGGGGCCCAGCCTGAGGCCGAGGTTGTCATTGCAGTGTGCCGTTCCACATCGGACGCGCTGTCACCAGGCCTCCCTGTTGGTTGCATTTGCCTCCCTTGTCTGAAGGTAAACTTTAAATTACATTTCTTGAGTTTATTCTCCAGATTGTCCCTGGGATGATCTTTGGCTGACATAATCTTTCTCCAGAACTACAAGCCCTCACCAGCTTCTGTCTTCACCATCGCACCCAGAGCTACAGCACTGCAACCCGGTCCCCCACTCACACTAGGGGGGCCCAGCCTGAGGCCGAGTTTGTCATTGCAGTGTGCCGTCCCATGTCGGACGACCTGTCTTCTAGCCTCCCTGTTGGTTGCATTTGCCTCCCTTGTCTGAGGGTAAACTTCAAATTCCATTTCTTGACTTTATTCTCCATATTGTGCCTGGGATGATCTTTGGCTGACATAATCTTTCTCCAGAACTACAAGCCCTCACAAGCCTTTGTCTTCAGCACCGCACCAGGATTTCTGCCAGTGCAACCTCGGTCCCCCACTCGCACCAGGGGGGCCCAGCCTGAGGCCGAGGTTGTCATTGCAGTGTGCCGTCCCATGTCGGACGTTCTGTCACCAGGCCTCCCTTTTGGTTGCATTTGCCTCCCTTGTCTGAAGGTAAACTTTAAATTACATTTCTTGAGTTTATTCTCCATATTGTGCCTGGGATGATCTTTGGCTGACATAATCTTGCTCCAGAACTACAAGCCCTCACCAGCCTTTGTCTTCACCATCGCATCCAGAGCTCTGGCCTGCAACCCGGTCAGCCACTCGCACCAAGGGGGTCAAGCCTGAGGCCGAGTTTGTCATTGCAGTGTGCCGTCCCATGTCGGACGCGCTGTCATCAGGCCTCCCTGTTGGTTGCATTTGCCTCCCTTGTCTGAAGGTAAACTTTAAATTACATTTTTTGAATTAATTGTCCATATTGTCCCTGGGATGATCTTTGGCTGACATAATCTTTCTCCAGAACTACAAGCCCTCACCAGCCTTTGTCTTCACCATCGCACCCAGAGCTTTGGCCTGCAACCCGGTCAGCCACTCGCACCAGGGGGGCCCAGCCTGAGGCCGGGTTTGTCATTGCAGTGTGCCCAGAACTACAACCCCTCACCAGCCTTTGTCTTCACCATCGCACCCAGAGCACTGGCCTGCAACCCGGTCACCCACTCGCGCCAAGGGGGCCCAGCCTGAGGCCGAGTTTGTCATTGCAGTGTGCCGCCCCACATCGGACGAGCTGTCACCAGGCCTCCCTGTTGGTTGCATTTGCCTCCCTTGTCTGAAGGTAAACTTTAAATTACATTTCTTGAGTTTATTCTCCATATTGTCCCTGGGATGATCTATGGCTGACTTAATCTTGCTCCAGAACTACAAGCCCTCACCAGCATGTGACTCCAGGCCACCCCGGGGCTCCAGCCAGGCCTCCAGCACTGCTGCCCGGTCCCCCACTCTCACCAGGGGTGCCCAGCCTTAGGCGGTGGTTGTCGTTGCAGTGGGCGTCGCCCTCTCGATGAAGCTTTCCCCAGGCCTCCCTGTTGGTTGCATTTGCCTCCCTTGTCTGAAGGTAAACTTTAAATTACATTTCTTGAGTTTATTCTCCATATTGTCCCTGGGATGATCTTTGGCTGACATAATCTTTCTCCAGAACTACAAGCCCTCACCAGCCTTTGTCTTCACCATCGCACCCAGAGCTTTGGCCTGCAACCCTGTCAGCCACTCGCACCAGGGGGGCCCAGCCTGAGGCCAAGGTTGTCATTGCAGTGTGCCGTCCCATGTCGGACGACCTGTCATCAGGCCTCCCTGTTGGTTGCATTTGCCTCCCTTGTCTGAAGTTAAACTTTAAATTCCCTTTCTTGAGTTTATTCTCCATATTGTCCCTGGGATGATCTTTGGCTGACTTAATCTGGCTCCAGAACTACAAGCCCTCACCAGCATGTGACTCCAGGCTACCCTGGGGCTCCAGCCAGGGCTCCAGCACTGCTGCCCGGTCCCCCACTCTCACCAGGGGGGCCCTGCCTTAGGCGGTGGTTGTCGTTGCAGTGGGCGTCGCCCTCTCGATCAAGCTTTCCCCAGGCCTCCCTGTTGGTTGCATTTGCCTCCCTTGTCTGAAGGTAAACTTTAAATTACATTTCTTGAGTTTATTCTCCATATTGTCCCTGGGATGATCTTTGGCTGACATAATCTTTCTCCAGAACTACAAGCCCTCACAAGCCTTTGTCTCCAGCACCACACCCAGGGCTCCTGCACTGCAACTCGGTCCCCCACTCACACCAGGGGTGTCCAGCCTGAGGCTGATTTTGTCATTGCAGTGTGCCGTCCCACATCGGACGCGCTATCACCAGGCCTCCCTGTTGGTTGCATTTGCCTCCCTTGTCTGAAGGTAAACTTTAAATTCCATTTCTTGAGTTTATTCTCCATATTGTCCCTGGGATGATCTTTGGCTGACATAATCTTTCTCCAGAACTACAAGCCCTCACCAGCATGTGACTCCAGGCCTCCCTGGGGCTCCAGCCAGGGCTCCAGCACTTCTGCCCGGTCCCCCACTCTCACCAGGGGTGCCCAGCCTTAGGCGGTGGTTGTCGTTGCAGTGGGCGTCGCCCTCTCGATCAAGCTTTCCCCAGGCCTCCCTGTTGGTTGCATTTGCCTCCCTTGTCTGAAGGTAAACTTTAAATTACATTTCTTGAGTTTATTCTCCATATTGTCCCTGGGATGATCTTTGGCTGACATAATCTTTCTCCAGAACTACAAGCCCTCACCAGCCTTTGTCTTCACCATCGCACCCTGAGCTTTGGCCTGCAACTCTGTCAGCCACTCGCACCAGGGGGGCCCAGCCTGAGGCCGAGGTTGTCATTGCAGTGTGCCGTCCCACATCGGACGCGCTATCACCAGGCCTCCCTGTTGGTTGCATTTGCCTCCCTTGTCTGAAGGTAAACTTTAAATTCCATTTCTTGAGTTTATTCTCCATATTGTCCCTGGGATGATCTTTGGCTGACATAATCTTTCTCCAGAACTACAAGCCCTCACCAGCCTTTGTCTTCAGCACCGCACCAGGAGTTCCGCCAGTGCAACATCGGTCCCCCACTCACACCAGGGGGGCCCAGCCTGAGGCCGAGGTTGTCATTGCAGTGTGCCGTCCCACATCGGACGCGCTGTCACCAGGCCTCCCTGTTGGTTGCATTTGCCTCCCTTGTCTGAAGGTAAACTTTAAATTCCATTTCTTGAGTTTATTCTCCATATTGTCCCTGTGATGATCTTTGGCTGACTTAATCTTGCTCCAGAACTACAAGCCCTCACAAGTCTTTGTCTTCAGCACCACACCCAGGGCTCCAGCACTGCAACCCGGTCTCCCACTCACACCAGGGGGGCCCAACCTGAGGCTGATTTTGTCATTGCAGTCTGCCGTCCCATGTCGGACGCGCTGTCACCAGGCCTCCCTTTTGGTTGCATTTGCCTCCCTTGTCTGAAGGTAAACTTTAAATTCCATTTCTTGAGTTTATTCTCCATATTGTCCCTGGGATGATCTTTGGCTGACATAATCTTTCTCCAGAACTACAAGCCCTCACCAGCCTTTGTCTTCAGCACCGCACCAGGAGTTCCGCCAGTGCAACCTCGGTCCCCCACTCTCACCAGGGGGGCCCAGCCTGAGGCCGAGGTTGTCATTGCAGTGTGCCGTCCCACATCGGACGCGCTGTCACCAGGCCTCCCTGTTGGTTGCATTTGCCTCCCTTGTCTGAAGGTAAACTTTAAATTCCCTTTCTTGAGTTTATTCTCCATATTGTCCCTGGGATGATCTACGGCTGACTTAATCTTGCTCCAGAACTACAAGCCCTCACCAGCATGTGACTCCAGGCCTCCCTGGGGCTCCAGCCAGGGCTCCAGCACTGCTGCCCGGTCCCCCACTCTCACCAGGGGTGCCCAGCCTTAGGCGGTGGTTGTCGTTGCAGTGGGCGTCGCCCTCTCGATGAAGCTTTCCCCAGGCCTCCCTGTTGGTTGCATTTGCCTCCCTTGTCTGAAGGTAAACTTTAAATTACATTTCTTGAGTTTATTCTCCATATTGTCCCTGGGATGATCTTTGGCTGACATAATCTTTCTCCAGAACTACAAGCCCTCACCAGCCTTTGTCTTCACCATCGCACCCAGAGCTTTGGCCTGCAACCCTGTCAGCCACTCGCACCAGGGGGGCCCAGCCTGAGGCCAAGGTTGTCATTGCAGTGTGCCGTCCCATGTCGGACGACCTGTCATCAGGCCTCCCTGTTGGTTGCATTTGCCTCCCTTGTCTGAAGTTAAACTTTAAATTCCCTTTCTTGAGTTTATTCTCCATATTGTCCCTGGGATGATCTTTGGCTGACTTAATCTGGCTCCAGAACTACAAGCCCTCACCAGCATGTGACTCCAGGCTACCCTGGGGCTCCAGCCAGGGCTCCAGCACTGCTGCCCGGTCCCCCACTCTCACCAGGGGGGCCCTGCCTTAGGCGGTGGTTGTCGTTGCAGTGGGCGTCGCCCTCTCGATCAAGCTTTCCCCAGGCCTCCCTGTTGGTTGCATTTGCCTCCCTTGTCTGAAGGTAAACTTTAAATTACATTTCTTGAGTTTATTCTCCATATTGTCCCTGGGATGATCTTTGGCTGACATAATCTTTCTCCAGAACTACAAGCCCTCACAAGCCTTTGTCTCCAGCACCACACCCAGGGCTCCTGCACTGCAACTCGGTCCCCCACTCACACCAGGGGTGTCCAGCCTGAGGCTGATTTTGTCATTGCAGTGTGCCGTCCCACATCGGACGCGCTATCACCAGGCCTCCCTGTTGGTTGCATTTGCCTCCCTTGTCTGAAGGTGAACTTTAAATTCCATTTCTTGATTTTATTCTCCATATTGTGCCTGGGATGATCTACGGCTGACTTAATCTTGCTCCAGAACTACAAGCCCTCACCAGCATGTGACTCCAGGCCAGACCGGGGCTCCAGCCAGGGCTCTAGCACTGCTGCCCGGTCCCCCATCCTCACCAGGGGTGTCCAGCCTTAGGGGGTGGTTGTCGTTGCAGTGGGCGTCGCCCTCTCGATCAAGCTTTCCCCAGGCCTCCCTGTTGGTTGCATTTGCTTCCCTTGTCTGAAGGTAAACTTTAAATTACATTTCTTGAGTTTATTTTCCATATTGTCCCTGGGATGATCTTTGGCTGACATAATCTTGCTCCAGAACTACAAGCCCTCACCATTCTTTGTCTTCACCATCGCACCCATAGCCCTGCCCTGCAACCCGGTCACCCACTCGCACCAAGGGGCCCCATTCTGAGGCCGATTTTGTCATTGTAGTGTGCCGTCCCATGTCGGACGCGCTGTCACCAGGCCTCCCTGTTGGTTGCATTTGCCTCCCTTGTCTGAAGGTAAACTTTAAATTCCCTTTCTTGAGTTTATTCTCCATATTGTCCCTGGGATGATCTTTGGTTGACATAATCTTTCTCCAGAACTACAAGCCCTCACAGGCCTTTGTCTTCAGCACCGCACCAGGAGTTCCGCCAGTGCAACCTCGGTCCCCCACTCGCACCAGGGGGGCCCAGCCTGAGGCCGAGGTTGTCATTGCAGTGTGCCGTTTCACATCGGACGAGCTGTCACCAGGCCTCCCTGCTGTTTGCATTTGCCTCCCTTGTCTGAAGGTAAACTTTAAATTCCATTTCTTGTGTTTATTCTCCATATTTTCCCAGGGATGATCTTTGGCTGACTTAATCTTGCTCCAGAACTACAAGCCCTCACAAGTCTTTGTCTCCAGCACCACACCCAGGGCTCCAGCACTGCAACCCGGTTCCCCACTCACACCAGGGGGGCCCAGCCTGAGGCTGATTTTGTCATTGCAGTCTGCCGTCCCATGTCGGACGCGCTGTCCCCAGGCCTCCCTGTTGGTTGCAATTTCCTCCCTTGTCTGAAGGTAAACTTTAAATTCCATTTCTTGAGTTTATTCTCCATATTGTCCCTGGGATGATCTTTGGCTGACATAATCTTTCTCCAGAACTACAAGCCCTCACCAGCCTTTGTCTTCACCATCGCACCCAGAGCTCTGGCCTGCAACCCGGTCAGCCACTCGCACCAGGGGGGCCTAGCCTGAGGCCGAGTTTGTCATTGCAGTGTGCTCTCCCATGTCGGACGCGCTGTCACCAGGCCTCCCTGTTGGTTGCTTTTGCCTCCCTTGTCTGAAGTTAAACTTTAAATTCCATTTCTTGAGTTTATTCTCCATATTGTCCGTGGGATGATCTACGGCTGACTTAATCTTGCTCCAGAACTACAAGCCCTCACCAGCATGTGACTCCAGGCCAACCTGGGGCTCCAGCCAGGGCTCCAGCACTGCTGCCCGGTCCCCCACTCTCACCAGGGGTGCCCCGCCTTAGGGGGTGGTTGTCGTTGCAGTGGGCGTCGCCCTCTCGATCAAGCTTTCCCCAGGCCTCCCTGTTGGTTGCATTTGCCTCCCTTGTCTGAAGGTAAACTTTAAATTACATTTCTTGAGTTTATTCTCCATATTGTCCCTGGGATGATCTTTGGCTGACATAATCTTTCTCCAGAACGACAAGCCCTCACCAGCCTTTGTCTTCACCATCGCACCCAGAACTTTGGCCTGCAAACCGGTCAGCCACTCGCACCAGGGGGGCCCAGCCTGAGGCCGGGTTTGTCATTGCAGTGTGCCCAGAACTACAAGCCCTCACCAGCCTTTGTCTTCACCATCGCACCCAGAGCTCTGGCCTGCAACCCGGTCACCCACTCGCACCAGGGGGGCCCTGCCTGAGGCCGAGTTTGTCATTGCAGTGTGCCCAGAACTACAAGCCCTCACCAGCCTTTGTCTTCACCATCGCACCCAGAGCTCTGGCCTGCAACCCGGTCACCCACTCGCACCAGGGGGGCCCTGCCTGAGGCCGAGTTTGTCATTGCAGTGTGCCGTCCCTTGTCGGACGCGCTGTCACCAGGCCTCCCTGTTGGTTGCATTTGCCTCCCTTGTCTGAAGGTAAACTTTAAATTCCATTTCTTGAGTTTATTCTCCATATTGTCCCTGGGATGATCTTTGGCTGACATAATCTTTCTCCAGAACTACAAGCCCTCACTAACCTTAGTCTTCAGCACTGCACCAGGATTTCTGCCAGTGCAAACTCGGTCCCCCACTCGCACCAGGGGGGCCCAGCCTGAGGCCGAGTTTGTCATTGCAGTTTGCCGTCCCATGTTGGACGCGCTGTCACCAGGCCTCCCTGTTTGTTGCATTTGCCTCCCTTGTCTGAAGGTAAACTTTAAATTACATTTCTTGAGTTTATTCTCCAGATTGTCCCTGGGATGATCTTTGGCTGACATAATCTTCTCCAGAACTACAAGCCCTCACCAGCCTTTGTCTTCACCATCGCACCCAGAGCTCTGGCCTGCAACCCGGTCACCCACTCGCACCAAGGGGGCCCAGCCTGAGTCCGAGTTTGTCATTGCAGTGTGCCGTCCCATGTCGGACGCGCTGTCACCATGCCTCCCTGTTGGTTGCATTTGCCTCCCTTGTCTGAAGGTAAACTTTAAATTACATTTCTTGAGTTTATTCTCCATATTGTCCCTGGGATGATCTTTGGCTGACATAATCTTTCTCTAGAACTACAAGCCCTCACCAGCCTTTGTCTTCACCATCGCACCCAGAGCTCTGGCCTGCAACCCGGTCAGCCACTCGCACCAAGGGGGCCAAGCCTGAGGCCGAGTTTGTCATTGCAGTGTGCCGTCCCATGTCGGACGCGCTGTCATCAGGCCTCCCTGTTGGTTGCATTTGCCTCCCTTGTCTGAAGGTAAACTTTAAATTACATTTTTTGAATTAATTGTCCATATTGTCCCTGGGATGATCTTTGGCTGACATAATCTTTCTCCTGAACTACAAGCCCTCACAAGCCTTTGTCTCAAGCACCACACCCAGGTCTCCAGCACTGCAACCCGGTCCCCCACTCACACCAGGGGGGCCCAGCCTGAGGCTGATTTTGTCATTGCAGTGTGCCGTCCCACATCGGACGCGCTATCACCAGGCCTCCCTGTTGGTTGCATTTGCCTCCCTTGTCTGAAGGTAAACTTTAAATTCCATTTCTTGAGTTTATTCTCCATATTGTCCCTGGGATGATCTTTGGCTGACTTAATCTTGCTCCAGAACTACAAGCCCTCACCAGCATGTGACTCCAGGCCAGACCGGGGCTCCAGCCAGGTCTCCAGCACTGCTGCCTGGTCCCCCACTCTCACCAGGGGTGCCCAGCCTTAGGCGGTGGTTGTCGTTGCAGTGGGCGTCGCCCTCTCGATCAAGCTTTCCACAGGCCTCCCTGTTGGTTGCATTTGCCTCCCTTGTCTGAAGGTAAACTTTAAATTACATTTCTTGAGTTTATTCTCCATATTGTCCCTGGGATGATCTACGGCTGACATAATCTTTCTCCAGAACTACAAGCCCTCACCAGCCTTTGTCTTCACCATCGCACCCAGAGCTCTGGCCTGCAACCCGGTCAGCCACTCGCACCAGGGGGGCCCAGCCTGAGGCCGAGTTTGTCATTGCATTGTGCCGTCCCTTTTCGGACGACCTGTCATCAGGACTCCCTGTTGGTTGCATTTGCCTCCCTTGTCTGAAGGTAAACTTTAAATTCCATTTCTTGAGTTTATTCTCCATATTGTCCCTGGGATGATCTTTGGCTGACATAATCTTTCTCCAGAACTACAAGCCCTCACCAACCTTTGTCTTAAGCACTGCACCAGGATTTCTGCCAGTGCAAACTCGGTCCCCCACTCGCACCAGGGGGGCCCAGCCTGAGGCCGAGTTTGTCATTGCAGTTTGCCGTCCCATGTCGGACGCGCTGTCACCAGGCCTCCCTGTTTGTTGCATTTGCCTCCCTTGTCTGAAGGTAAACTTTAAATTACATTTCTTGAGTTTATTCTCCAGATTGTCCCTGGGATGATCTTTGGCTGACATAATCTTCTCCAGAACTACAAGCCCTCACCAGCCTTTGTCTTCACCATCGCACCCAGAGCTCTGGCCTGCAACCCGGTCACCCACTCGCCCCAAGGGGGCCCAGCCTGAGGCCGAGTTTGTCATTGCAGCTTGCCGTTCCACGTCGGACGAGCTGTCACCAGGCCTCCCTGTTGGTTGCATTTGCCTCCCTTGTCTGAAGGTAAACTTTAAATTCCATTTCTTGAGTTTATTCTCCATATTGTCCCTGGGATGATCTTTGGCTGACTTAATCTTTCTCCAGAACTACAAGCCCTCACCAGCCTTTGTCTTCAGCACCGCACCAGGAGTTCCGCCAGTGCAACCTCATTCCCCCACTCGCACCAGGGGGGCCCAGCCTGAGGCCGAGGTTGTCATTGCAGTGTGCCGTCCCACATCGGACGCGCTGTCACCTGGCCTCCCTGTTGGTTGCATTTGCCTCCCTTGTCTGAAGGTAAACTTTAAATTCCATTTCTTGACTTCATTCTCCATATTGTCCCTGGGATTATCTTTTGCTGACATAATCTTTCTCCAGAACTACAAGCCCTCACTAGCCTTTGTTTCCAGCACCACAACCAGGGCTCCAGCACTGCTGCCCGGTCCCCCACTCACACCAGGGGGGCCCAGCCTGAGGCTGATTTTGTCATTGCAGTGTGCCGTCCCACATCAGACGCGCTATCACCAGGCCTCCCTGTTGGTTGCATTTGCCTCCCTTGTCTGAAGGTAAACTTTAAATTACATTTCTTGAGTTTATTCTCCATATTGTCCCTGGGATGATCTTTGGCTGACATAATCTTTCTCCAGAACTACAAGCCCTCACCAGCCTTTGTCTTCACAATCGCACCTAGAGTTCTGGCCTGCAACCTTGTCACCCACTCGCACCAAGGGGGCCCAGCCTGAGTCCGAGTTTGTCATTGCAATGTGCTGTCCCATGTCGGACGCGCTGTCACCAGGCCTCCTTGTTGGTTGCATTTGCCTCCCTTGTCTGAAGGTAAACTTTAAATTCCCTTTCTTGAGTTTATTCTCCATATTGTCCTTGGGATGATCTACGGCTGACATAATCTTTCTCCAGAACTACAAGCCCTCACGAGCCTCTGTCTTCAGCACCACACCCAGAGCTCCAGCACTGCAACCCGGTTCCCCACTTTCACTAGGGGGGCCCAGCCTGAGGGCGATTTTGTCATTGCAGTGTGCCGCCCCACATCGGACGAGCTGTCACCAGGCCTCCCTGTTGGTTGCATTTGCCTCCCTTGTCTGAAGGTAAACTTTAAATTCCCTTTCTTGAGTTTATTCTCCATATTGTCCCTGGGATGATCTACGGCTGACTTAATCTTGCTCCAGAACTACAAGCCCTCACCAGCATGTGACTCCAGGCCACCCCGGGGTTCCAGCCAGGCCTCCAGCACTGCTGCCCGGTCCCCCACTCTCACCAGGGGTGCCCAGCCTTAGGCGGTGGTTGTCGTTGCAGTGGGCGTCGCCCTCTCGATCAAGCTTTCCACAGGCCTCCCTGTTGGTTGCATTTGCCTCCCTTGTCTGAAGGTAAACTTTAAATTACATTTCTTGAGTTTATTCTCCATATTGTCCCTGGGATGATCTACGGCTGACATAATCTTTCTCCAGAACTACAAGCCCTCACCAGCCTTTGTCTTCACCATCGCACCCAGAGCTCTGGCCTGCAACCCGGTCAGCCACTCGCACCAGGGGGGCCCAGCCTGAGGCCGAGTTTGTCATTGCATTGTGCCGTCCCTTTTCGGACGACCTGTCATCAGGACTCCCTGTTGGTTGCATTTACCTCTCATGTCTTAAGGTAAACTTTAAATTACATTTCTTGAGTTTATTTTCCAGATTGTCCCTGGGATGATCTTTGGCTGACATAATCTTCTCCAGAACTACAAGCCCTCACCAGCCTTTGTCTTCACCATCGCACCCAGAGCTCTGGCCTGCAACCCGGTCACCCACTCGCACCAAGGGGGCCCAGCCTGAGTCCGAGTTTGTCATTGCAGTGTGCCGTCCCATGTCGGTTCCGCTGTCACCAGGCCTCCCTGTTGGTTGCATTTGCCTCCCTTGTCTGAAGGTAAACTTTAAATTCCATTTCTTGAGTTTATTCTCCATATTGTCCCTGGGATGATCTTTGGCTGACATAATCTTTCTCCAGAACTACAAGCCCTCACCTGCCTCTGTCTTCACCATCGCACCCAGAGCTCCAGCACTGCAACCCGGTCCCCCACCCTCACCAGGGGTGCCCAGTCTTAGGCGGTTGTTGTCGTTGCAGTGGGCGTCGCCCTCTCGATCAAGCTTTCCCCAGGCCTCCCTGTTGGTTGCATTTGCCTCCCTTGTCTGAAGGTAAACTTTAAATTCCATTTCTTGACTTTATTCTCCATATTGTCCCTGGGATGATCTACGGCTGACATAATCTTTCTCCAGAACTACAAGCCCTCACCAGCCTTTGTCTTCACCATCGCACCCAGAGCTCTGGCCTGCAACCCGGTCAGCCACTGGCACCAGGGAGGCCCAGCCTGAGGCCGAGTTTGTCATTGCAGTTTGCCGTCCCATGTCGGACGCGCTGTCATCAGGCCTCCTTGTTGGTTGCATTTGCCTCCCTTGTCTGAAGGTAAACTTTAAATTACATTTCTTGAGTTTATACTCCATATTTTCCCTGGGATGATCTACGGCTGACTTAATCTTGCTCCAGAACTACAAGCCCTCACCAGCATGTGACTCCAGGCCACCCTGGGGCTCCAGCCAGGGCTCCAGCACTGCTGCCCGGTCCCCCACTCTCACCAAGGGTGCCCAGCCTTAGGCGGTGGTTGTCGTTGCCGTGGGCGTCGCCCTCTCGATCAAGCTTTCCCCAGGCCTCCCTGTTGGTTGCATTTGCCTCCCTTGTCTGAAGGTAAACTTTAAATTCCATTTCTTGACTTTATTCTCCATATTGTCCCTGGGATGATCTTTGGCTGACATAATCTTTCTCCAGAACTACCAGCCCTCACAAGCCTTTGTCTCCAGCACCACACCCAGGGCTCCAGCACTGCAACTCGGTCCCCCACTCACACCAGGGGTGCCCAGTCTGAGGCTGATTTTGTCATTGCAGTGTGCCGTCCCATGTCGGACGCGCTGTCACCAGGCCTCCCTGTTGGTTGCATTTGCCTCCCTTGTCTGAAGGTAAACTTTAAATTCCATTTCTTGAGTTTATTCTCCATATTGTCCCTGGGATCATCTCCGGCTGACTTAATCTTGCTCCAGAACTACAAGCCCTCACCAGCCTTTGTCTTCAGCACCGCACCAGGAGTTCCGCCAGTGCAATCTTGGTCCCCCACTCGCACCAGGGGGGCCCAGCTTGAGGCAGAGGTTGTCATTGCAGTGTGCCGTCCCACATCGGACGCGCTGTCACCTGGCCTCCCTGTTGGTTGCATTTCCCTCCCTTGTCTGAAGGTAAACTTTAAATTCCATTTCTTGAGTTTATTCTCCATATTGTCCCTGGGATGATCTTTGGCTGACTTAATCTTGCTCCAGAACTACAAGCCCTCACCAGCCTTTGTCTTCACCATCGCACCCAGAGCTCTGGCCTGCAACCCGGTCATCCACTCGCACCAGGGGGGCCCAGCCTCAGGCCGAGTTTGTCATTGCAGTGTGCCGTCCCATGTCGGACGCGCTGTCACCATGCCTCCCTGTTGGTTGCATTTGCCTCCCTTGTTTGAGGGTAAACTTTAAATTCCATTTCTTGAGTTTATTCTCCATATTGTCCCTGGGATGATCTTTGGCTGACATAATCTTTCTCCAGAACTACAAGCCCTCACCAGCCTTTGTCTTCAGCACCGCACCAGGAGTTCCGCCAGTGCAACCTCGGTCCCCCACTCGCACCAGGGGGGCCCAGCCTGAGGCCGAGGTTGTCATTGCAGTGTGCCGTCCCACATCGGACGCGCTGTAACCTGGCCTCCCTGTTGGTTGCATTTGCCTCCCTTGTCTGAAGGTAAACTTTAAATTACATTTCTTGAGTTTATTCTCCATATTGTGCCTGGGATGATCTTTGGCTGACATAATCTTTCTCCAGAACTACAAGCCCTCACCAGCCTTTGTCTTCACCATCGCACCCAGAGCTCTGGCCTGCAACCCGGTCATCCACTCGCACCAGGGGGGCCCAGCCTCAGGCCGAGTTTGTCATTGCAGTGTGCCGTCCCATGTCGGACGCGCTGTCACCATGCCTCCCTGTTGGTTGCATTTGCCTCCCTTGTTTGAGGGTAAACTTTAAATTCCATTTCTTGAGTTTATTCTCCATATTGTCCCTGGGATGATCTTTGGCTGACATAATCTTTCTCCAGAACTACAAGCCCTCACCAGCCTTTGTCTTCAGCACCGCACCAGGAGTTCCGCCAGTGCAACCTCGGTCCCCCACTCGCACCAGGGGGGCCCAGCCTGAGGCCGAGGTTGTCATTGCAGTGTGCCGTCCCACATCGGACGCGCTGTAACCTGGCCTCCCTGTTGGTTGCATTTGCCTCCCTTGTCTGAAGGTAAACTTTAAATTACATTTCTTGAGTTTATTCTCCATATTGTGCCTGGGATGATCTTTGGCTGACATAATCTTTCTCCAGAACTACAAGCCCTCACCAGCCTTTGTCTTCAGCACCGCACCAGGAGTTCCGCCAGTGCAACATCGGTCCCCCACTCACACCAGGGGGGCCCAGCCTGAGGCCGAGGTTGTCATTGCAGTGTGCCGTCCCACATCGGACGCGCTGTCACCAGGCCTCCCTGTTGGTTGCATTTGCCTCCCTTGTCTGAAGGTAAACTTTAAATTACATTTCTTGAGTTTATTCTCCATATTGTCCCTGTGATGATCTTTGGCTGACTTAATCTTTCTCCAGAACTACAAGCCCTCACAAGTCTTTGTCTTCAGCACCACACCCAGGGCTCCAGCACTGCAACCCGGTCTCCCACTCACACCAGGGGGGCCCAACCTGAGGCTGATTTTGTCATTGCAGTCTGCCGTCCCATGTCGGACGCGCTGTCACCAGGCCTCCCTTTTGGTTGCATTTGCCTCCCTTGTCTGAAGGTAAACTTTAAATTCCATTTCTTGAGTTTATTCTCCATATTGTCCCTGGGATGATCTTTGGCTGACATAATCTTTCTCCAGAACTACAAGCCCTCACCAGCCTTTGTCTTCAGCACCGCACCAGGAGTTCCGCCAGTGCAAACTCGGTCCCCCACTCTCACCAGGGGGGCCCAGCCTGAGGCCGAGGTTGTCATTGCAGTGTGCCGTCCCACATCGGACGCGCTGTCACCAGGCCTCCCTGTTGGTTGCATTTGCCTCCCTTGTCTGAAGGTAAACTTTAAATTCCATTTCTTGAGTTTATTCTCCATATTGTCCCTGGGATGATCTTTGGCTGACTTAATCTTGCTCCAGAACTACAAGCCCTCACCAGCATGTGACTCCAGGCCAGACCGGGGCTCCAGCCAGGGCTCCAGCACTGCTGCCCGGTCCCCCACTCTCACCAGGGGTGCCCAGCCTTAGGCGGTGGTTGTCGTTGCAGTGGGCGTCGCCCTCTCGATGAAGCTTTCCCCAGGCCTCCCTGTTGGTTGCATTTGCCTCCCTTGTCTGAAGGTAAACTTTAAATTACATTTCTTGAGTTTATTCTCCATATTGTCCCTGGGATGATCTTTGGCTGACATAATCTTTCTCCAGAACTACAAGCCCTCACCAGCCTTTGTCTTCACCATCGCACCCAGAGCTTTGGCCTGCAACCCTGTCAGCCACTCGCACCAGGGGGGCCCAGCCTGAGGCCGAGGTTGTCATTGCAGTGTGCCGTCCCATGTCGGATGACCTGTCATCAGGCCTCCCTGTTGGTTGCATTTGCCTCCCTTGTCTGAAGTTAAACTTTAAATTCCCTTTCTTGAGTTTATTCTCCATATTGTCCCTGGGATGATCTTTGGCTGACTTAATCTGGCTCCAGAACTACAAGCCCTCACCAGCATGTGACTCCAGGCTACCCTGGGGCTCCAGCCAGGGCTCTAGCACTGCTGCCCGGTCCCCCACTCTCACCAGGGGGGCCCTGCCTTAGGCGGTGGTTGTCGTTGCAGTGGGCGTCGCCCTCTCGATCAAGCTTTCCCCAGGCCTCTCTGTTGGTTGCATTTGCCTCCCTTGTCTGAAGGTAAACTTTAAATTCCATTTCTTGAGTTTATTCTCCATATTGTCCCTGGGATGATCTTTGGCTGACATAATCTTTCTCCAGAACTACAAGCCCTCACAAGCCTTTGTCTCCAGCACCACACCCAGGGCTCCTGCACTGCAACTCGGTCCCCCACTCACACCAGGGGTGTCCAGCCTGAGGCTGATTTTGTCATTGCAGTGTGCCGTCCCACATCGGACGCGCTATCTCCAGGCCTCCCTGTTGGTTGCATTTGCCTCCCTTGTCTGAAGGTGAACTTTAAATTCCATTTCTTGAGTTTATTCTCCATATTGTGCCTGGGATGATCTACGGCTGACTTAATCTTGCTCCAGAACTACAAGCCCTCACCAGCATGTGACTCCAGGCCAGACCGGGGCTCCAGCCAGGGCTCTAGCACTGCTGCCCGGTCCCCCATCCTCACCAGGGGTGTCCAGCCTTAGGGGGTGGTTGTCGTTGCAGTGGGCGTCGCCCTCTCGATCAAGCTTTCCCCAGGCCTCCCTGTTGGTTGCATTTGCTTCCCTTGTCTGAAGGTAAACTTTAAATTACATTTCTTGAGTTTATTTTCCATATTGTCCCTGGGATGATCTTTGGCTGACATAATCTTGCTCCAGAACTACAAGCCCTCACCATTCTTTGTCTTCACCATCGCACCCAGAGCTCTGGCCTGCAACCCGGTCACCCACTCGCACCAAGGGGCCCCATTCTGAGGCCGATTTTGTCATTGTAGTGTGCCGTCCCATGTCGGACGCGCTGTCACCAGGCCTCCCTGTTGGTTGCATTTGCCTCCCTTGTCTGAAGGTAAACTTTAAATTCCCTTTCTTGAGTTTATTCTCCATATTGTCCCTGGGATGATCTTTGGCTGACATAATCTTTCTCCAGAACTACAAGCCCTCACAGGCCTTTGTCTTCAGCACCGCACCAGGAGTTCCGCCAGTGCAACCTCGGTCCCCCACTCGCACCAGGGGGGCCCAGCCTGAGGCCGAGGTTGTCATTGCAGTGTGCCGTTTCACATCGGACGAGCTGTCACCAGGCCTCCCTGTTGTTTGCATTTGCCTCCCTTGTCTGAAGGTAAACTTTAAATTACATTTCTTGAGTTTATTCTCCATATTGTCCCTGGGATGATCTACGGCTGACATAATCTTTCTCCAGAACTACAAGCCCTCACCAGCCTTTGTCTTCACCATCGCACCCAGAGCTCTGGCCTGCAACCCGGTCAGCCACTCGCACCAGGGGTGCCCAGCCTGAGGCCGAGTTTGTCATTGCATTGTGCCGTCCCTTTTCGGACGACCTGTCATCAGGACTCCCTGTTGGTTGCATTTGCCTCCCTTGTCTGAAGGTAAACTTTAAATTACATTTTTTGAATTAATTGTCCATATTGTCCCTGGGATGATCTTTGGCTGACATAATCTTTCTCCTGAACTACAAGCCCTCACAAGCCTTTGTCTCAAGCACCACACCCAGGTCTCCAGCACTGCAACCCGGTCCCCCACTCACACCAGGGGGGCCCAGCCTGAGGCTGATTTTGTCATTGCAGTGTGCCGTCCCACATCAGACGCGCTATCACCAGGCCTCCCTGTTGGTTGCATTTGCCTCCCTTGTCTGAAGGTAAACTTTAAATTCCATTTCTTGAGTTTATTCTCCATATTGTCCCTGGGATGATCTTTGGCTGACTTAATCTTGCTCCAGAACTACAAGCCCTCACCAGCATGTGACTCCAGGCCAGACCGGGGCTCCAGCCAGGGCTCCAGCACTGCTGCCTGGTCCCCCACTCTCACCAGGGGTGCCCAGCCTTAGGCGGTGGTTGTCGTTGCAGTGGGCGTCGCCCTCTCGATCAAGCTTTCCACAGGCCTCCCTGTTGGTTGCATTTGCCTCCCTTGTCTGAAGGTAAACTTTAAATTACATTTCTTGAGTTTATTCTCCATATTGTCCCTGGGATGATCTACGGCTGACATAATCTTTCTCCAGAACTACAAGCCCTCACCAGCCTTTGTCTTCACCATCGCACCCAGAGCTCTGGCCTGCAACCCGGTCAGCCACTCGCACCAGGGGGGCCCAGCCTGAGGCCGAGTTTGTCATTGCATTGTGCCGTCCCTTTTCGGACGACCTGTCATCAGGACTCCCTGTTGGTTGCATTTGCCTCCCTTGTCTGAAGGTAAACTTTAAATTCCATTTCTTGAGTTTATTCTCCATATTGTCCCTGGGATGATCTTTGGCTGACATAATCTTTCTCCAGAACTACAAGCCCTCACCAACCTTTGTCTTAAGCACTGCACCAGGATTTCTGCCAGTGCAAACTCGGTCCCCCACTCGCACCAGGGGGGCCCAGCCTGAGGCCGAGTTTGTCATTGCAGTTTGCCGTCCCATGTCGGACGCGCTGTCACCAGGCCTCCCTGTTTGTTGCATTTGCCTCCCTTGTCTGAAGGTAAACTTTAAATTACATTTCTTGAGTTTATTCTCCAGATTGTCCCTGGGATGATCTTTGGCTGACATAATCTTCTCCAGAACTACAAGCCCTCACCAGCCTTTGTCTTCACCATCGCACCCAGAGCTCTGGCCTGCAACCCGGTCACCCACTCGCGCCAAGGGGGCCCAGCCTGAGGCCGAGTTTGTCATTGCAGTGTGCCGCCCCACATCGGAAGAGCTGTCACCAGGCCTCCCTGTTGGTTGCATTTGCCTCCCTTGTCTGAAGGTAAACTTTAAATTACATTTCTTGAGTTTATTCTCCATATTGTCCCTGGGATGATCTACGGCTGACTTAATCTTGCTCCAGAACTACAAGCCCTCACCAGCATGTGACTCCAGGCCACCCCGGGGCTCCAGCCAGGCCTCCAGCACTGCTGCCCAGTCCCCCACTCTCACCAGGGGTGCCCAGCCTTAGGCGGTGGTTGTCGTTGCAGTGGGCGTCGCCCTCTCGATCAAGCTTTCCACAGGCCTCCCTGTTGGTTGCATTTGCCTCCCTTGTCTGAAGGTATACTTTAAATTACATTTCTTGTGTTTATTCTCCATATTGTCCCTGGGATGATCTACGGCTGACATAATCTTTCTCCAGAACTACAAGCCCTCACCAGCCTTTGTCTTCAGCACCGCACCAGGAGTTCCGCCAGTGCAACCTCGGTCCCCCACTCGCACCAGGGGGGCCCAGCCTGAGGCCGAGGTTGTCATTGCAGTGTGCCGTCCCACATCGGACGCGCTGTCACCTGGCCTCCCTGTTGGTTGCATTTGCCTCCCTTGTCTGAAGGTAAACTTTAAATTACATTTCTTGAGTTTATTCTCCATATTGTGCCTGGGATGATCTTTGGCTGACATAATCTTTCTCCAGAACTACAAACCCTCACCAGCCTTTGTCTTCAGCACCGCACCAGGAGTTCCGCCAGTGCAACCTCGGTCCCCCACTCGCACCAGGGGGGCCCAGCCTGAGGCCGAGGTTGTCATTGCAGTGTGCCGTCCCACATCAGACGCGCTGTAACCTGGCCTCCCTGTTGGTTGCATTTGCCTCCCTTGTCTGAAGGTAAACTTTAAATTCCATTTCTTGACTTTATTCTCCATATTGTCCCTGGGATTATCTTTTGCTGACATAATCTTTCTCCAGAACTACAAGCCCTCACTAGCCTTTGTTTCCAGCACCACAACCAGGGCTCCAGCACTGCTGCCCGGTCCCCCACTCACACCAGGGGGGCCCAGCCTGAGGCTGATTTTGTCATTGCAGTGTGCCGTCCCACATCGGACGCGCTGTAACCAGGCCTCCCTGTTGGTTGCATTTGCCTCCCTTGTCTGAAGGTAAACTTTAAATTCCATTTCTTGAGTTTATTCTCCATATTGTCCCTGGGATGATCTTTGGCTGACATAATCTTTCTCCAGAACTACAAGCCCTCACCAGCCTTTGTCTTCACCATCGCACCCAGAGCTCTGGCCTGCAACCTTGTCACCCACTCGCACCAAGGGGGCCCAGCCTGAGGCCGAGTTTGTCATTGCAATGTGCTGTCCCATGTCGGACGCGCTGTCACCAGGCCTCCTTGTTGGTTGCATTTGCCTCCCTTGTCTGAAGGTAAACTTTAAATTCCCTTTCTTGAGTTTATTCTCCATATTGTCCCTGGGATGATCTACGGCTGACTTAATCTTGCTCCAGAACTACAAGCCCTCACCAGCATGTGACTCCAGGCCACCCCGGGGCTCCAGCCAGGCCTCCAGCACTGCTATCCGGTCCCCCACCCTCACCAGGGGTGCCCAGCCTTAGGCGGTGGTTGTCGTTGCAGTGGGCGTCGCCCTCTCGATCAAGCTTTCCCCAGGCCTCCCTGTTGGTTGCGTTTACCTCCCTTGTCTGAAGGTAAACTTTAAATTCCATTTCTTGACTTTATTCTCCATATTGTCCCCGGGTTGGTCTTTGGCTGACATAATCTTTCTCCAGAACTACAAGCCCTCACGAGCCTCTGTCTTCAGCACCGCACCCAGAGCTCCAGCACTGCAACCCGGTTCCCCACTCTCACTAGGGGGGCCCAGCCTGAGGGCGATTTTGTCATTGCAGTGTGCCTCCCCACATCGGACGAGCTGTCACCAGGCCTCCCTGTTGGTTGCATTTGCCTCCCTTGTCTGAAGGTAAACTTTAAATTCCCTTTCTTGAGTTTATTCTCCATATTGTCCCTGGGATGATCTACGGCTGACTTAATCTTGCTCCAGAACTACAAGCCCTCACCAGCATGTGACTCCAGGCCACCCCGGGGCTCCAGCCAGGCCTCCAGCACTGCTGCCCGGTCCCCCACTCTCACCAGGGGTGCCCAGCCTTAGGCGGTGGTTGTCGTTGCAGTGGGCGTCGCCCTCTCGATCAAGCTTTCCACAGGCCTCCCTGTTGTTTGCATTTGCCTCCCTTGTCTGAAGGTAAACTTTAAATTACATTTCTTGAGTTTATTCTCCATATTGTCCCTGGGATGATCTACGGCTGACATAATCTTTCTCCAGAACTACAAGCCCTCACCAGCCTTTGTCTTCACCATCGCACCCACAGCTCTGGCCTGCAACCCGGTCAGCCACTCGCACCAGGGGGGCCCAGCCTGAGGCCGAGTTTGTCATTGCATTGTCCCGTCCCTTTTCGGACGACCTGTCATCAGGACACCCTGTTGGTTGCATTTGCCTCCCTTGTCTGAAGGTAAACTTTAAATTCCATTTCTTGAGTTTATTCTCCATATTGTCCCTGGGATGATCTTTGGCTGACATAATCTTTCTCCAGAACTACAAGCCCTCACCAGCCTTTGTCTTCAGCACCGCACCATGAGTTCCGCCAGTGCAACATCGGTCCCCCACTCACACCAGGGGGGCCCAGCCTGAGGCCGAGGTTGTCATTGCAGTGTGCCGTCCCACATCGGACGCGCTGTCACCAGGCCTCCCTGTTGGTTGCATTTGCCTCCCTTGTCTGAAGGTAAACTTTAAATTACATTTCTTGAGTTTATTCTCCATATTGTCCCTGTGATGATCTTTGGCTGACTTAATCTTGCTCCAGAACTACAAGCCCTCACAAGTCTTTGTCTTCAGCACCACACCCAGGGCTCCAGCACTGCAACCCGGTCTCCCACTCACACCAGGGGGGCCCAACCTGAGGCTGATTTTGTCATTGCAGTCTGCCGTCCCATGTCGGACGCGCTGTCACCAGGCCTCCCTTTTGGTTGCATTTGCCTCCCTTGTCTGAAGGTAAACTTTAAATTCCATTTCTTGAGTTTATTCTCCATATTGTCCCTGGGATGATCTTTGGCTGACATAATCTTTCTCCAGAACTACAAGCCCTCACCAGCCTTTGTCTTCAGCACCGCACCAGGAGTTCCGCCAGTGCAACCTCGGTCCCCCACTCTCACCAGGGGGGCCCAGCCTGAGGCCGAGGTTGTCATTGCAGTGTGCCGTCCCACATCGGACGCGCTGTCACCAGGCCTCCCTGTTGGTTGCATTTGCCTCCCTTGTCTGAAGGTAAACTTTAAATTCCCTTTCTTGAGTTTATTCTCCATATTGTCCCTGGGATGATCTACGGCTGACTTAATCTTGCTCCAGAACTACAAGCCCTCACCAGCATGTGACTCCAGGCCTCCCTGGGGCTCCAGCCAGGGCTCCAGCACAGCTGCCCGGTCCCCCACTCTCACCAGGGGTGCCCAGCCTTAGGCGGTGGTTGTCGTTGCAGTGGGCGTCGCCCTCTCGATGAAGCTTTCCCCAGGCCTCCCTGTTGGTTGCATTTGCCTCCCTTGTCTGAAGGTAAACTTTAAATTACATTTCTTGAGTTTATTCTCCATATTGTCCCTGGGATGATCTTTGGCTGACATAATCTTTCTCCAGAACTACAAGCCCTCACCAGCCTTTGTCTTCACCATCGCACCCAGAGCTTTGGCCTGCAACCCTGTCAGCCACTCGCACCAGGGGGGCCCAGCCTGAGGCCGAGGTTGTCATTGCAGTGTGCCGTCCCACATCGGACGCGCTATCACCAGGCCTCCCTGTTGGTTGCATTTGCCTCCCTTGTCTGAAGGTAAACTTTAAATTCCATTTCTTGAGTTTATTCTCCATATTGTCCCTGGGATGATCTTTGGCTGACATAATCTTTCTCCAGAACTACAAGCCCTCACCAGCCTTTGTCTTCAGCACCGCACCAGGAGTTCCGCCAGTGCAACATCGGTCTCCCACTCACACCAGGGGGGCCCAACCTGAGGCTGATTTTGTCATTGCAGTCTGCCGTCCCATGTCGGACGCGCTGTCACCAGGCCTCCCTTTTGGTTGCATTTGCCTCCCTTGTCTGAAGGTAAACTTTAAATTCCATTTCTTGAGTTTATTCTCCATATTGTCCCTGGGATGATCTTTGGCTGACATAATCTTTCTCCAGAACTACAAGCCCTCACCAGCCTTTGTCTTCAGCACCGCACCAGGAGTTCCGCCAGTGCAACCTCGGTCCCCCACTCTCACCAGGGGGGCCCAGCCTGAGGCCGAGGTTGTCATTGCAGTGTGCCGTCCCACATCGGACGCGCTGTCACCAGGCCTCCCTGTTGGTTGCATTTGCCTCCCTTGTCTGAAGGTAAACTTTAAATTCCCTTTCTTGAGTTTATTCTCCATATTGTCCCTGGGATGATCTACGGCTGACTTAATCTTGCTCCAGAACTACAAGCCCTCACCAGCATGTGACTCCAGGCCTCCCTGGGGCTCCAGCCAGGGCTCCAGCACAGCTGCCCGGTCCCCCACTCTCACCAGGGGTGCCCAGCCTTAGGCGGTGGTTGTCGTTGCAGTGGGCGTCGCCCTCTCGATGAAGCTTTCCCCAGGCCTCCCTGTTGGTTGCATTTGCCTCCCTTGTCTGAAGGTAAACTTTAAATTACATTTCTTGAGTTTATTCTCCATATTGTCCCTGGGATGATCTTTGGCTGACATAATCTTTCTCCAGAACTACAAGCCCTCACCAGCCTTTGTCTTCACCATCGCACCCAGAGCTTTGGCCTGCAACCCTGTCAGCCACTCGCACCAGGGGGGCCCAGCCTGAGGCCGAGGTTGTCATTGCAGTGTGCCGTCCCACATCGGACGCGCTATCACCAGGCCTCCCTGTTGGTTGCATTTGCCTCCCTTGTCTGAAGGTAAACTTTAAATTCCATTTCTTGAGTTTATTCTCCATATTGTCCCTGGGATGATCTTTGGCTGACATAATCTTTCTCCAGAACTACAAGCCCTCACCAGCCTTTGTCTTCAGCACCGCACCAGGAGTTCCGCCAGTGCAACATCGGTCCCCCACTCACACCAGGGGGGCCCAGCCTGAGGCCGAGGTTGTCATTGCAGTGTGCCGTCCCACATCGGACGCGCTGTCACCAGGCCTCCCTGTTGGTTGCATTTGCCTCCCTTGTCTGAAGGTAAACTTTAAATTCCCTTTCTTGAGTTTATTCTCCATATTGTCCCTGGGATGATCTACGGCTGACTTAATCTTGCTCCAGAACTACAAGCCCTCACCAGCATGTGACTCCAGTCCTCCCTGGGGCTCCTGCCAGGGCTCCAGCACTGCTGCCCGGTCCCCCACTCTCACCAGGGGTGCCCAGCCTTAGGCGGTGGTTGTCGTTGCAGTGGGCGTCGCCCTCTCGATGAAGCTTTCCCCAGGCCTCCCTGTTGGTTGCATTTGCCTCCCTTGTCTGAAGGTAAACTTTAAATTACATTTCTTGAGTTTATTCTCCATATTGTCCCTGGGATGATCTTTGGCTGACATAATCTTTCTCCAGAACTACAAGCCCTCACCAGCCTTTGTCTTCACCATCGCACCCAGAGCTTTGGCCTGCAACCCTGTCAGCCACTCGCACCAGGGGGGCCCAGCCTGAGGCCGAGGTTGTCATTGCAGTGTGCCGTCCCATGTCGGACGACCTGTCATCAGGCCTCCCTGTTGGTTGCATTTGCCTCCCTTGTCTGAAGTTAAACTTTAAATTCCCTTTCTTGAGTTTATTCTCCATATTGTCCCTGGGATGATCTTTGGCTGACTTAATCTGGCTCCAGAACTACAAGCCCTCACCAGCATGTGACTCCAGGCTACCCTGGGGCTCCAGCCAAGGCTCCAGCACTGCTGCCCGGTCCCCCACTCTCACCAGGGGGGCCCAGCCTTAGGCGGTGGTTGTCGTTGCAGTGGGCGTCGCCCTCTCGATCAAGCTTTCCCCAGGCCTCCCTGTTGGTTGCATTTGCCTCCCTTGTCTGAAGGTAAACTTTAAATTCCATTTCTTGAGTTTATTCTCCATATTGTCCCTGGGATGATCTTTGGCTGACATAATCTTTCTCCAGAACTACAAGCCCTCACAAGCCTTTGTCTCCAGCACCACACCCAGGGCTCCTGCACTGCAACTCGGTCCCCCACTCACACCAGGGGTGTCCAGCCTGAGGCTGATTTTGTCATTGCAGTGTGCCGTCCCACATCGGACGCGCTATCACCAGGCCTCCCTGTTGGTTGCATTTGCCTCCCTTGTCTGAAGGTGAACTTTAAATTCCATTTCTTGAGTTTATTCTCCATATTGTGCCTGGGATGATCTACGGCTGACTTAATCTTGCTCCAGAACTACAAGCCCTCACCAGCATGTGACTCCAGGCCAGACCGGGGCTCCAGCCAGGGCTCTAGCACTGCTGCCCGGTCCCCCATCCTCACCAGGGGTGTCCAGCCTTAGGGGGTGGTTGTCGTTGCAGTGGGCGTCGCCCTCTCGATCAAGCTTTCCCCAGGCCTCCCTGTTGGTTGCATTTGCCTCCCTTGTCTGAAGGTAAACTTTAAATTACATTTCTTGAGTTTATTTTCCATATTGTCCCTGGGATGATCTTTGGCTGACATAATCTTGCTCCAGAACTACAAGCCCTCACCATTCTTTGTCTTCACCATCGCACCCAGAGCTCTGGCCTGCAACCCGGTCACCCACTCGCACCAAGGGGCCCCATTCTGAGGCCGATTTTGTCATTGTAGTGTGCCGTCCCATGTCGGACGCGCTGTCACCAGGCCTCCCTGTTGGTTGCATTTGCCTCCCTTGTCTGAAGGTAAACTTTAAATTCCCTTTCTTGAGTTTATTCTCCATATTGTCCCTGGGATGATCTTTGGCTGACATAATCTTTCTCCAGAACTACAAGCCCTCACAGGCCTTTGTCTTCATCACCGCACCAGGAGTTCCGCCAGTGCAACCTCGGTCCCCCACTCGCACCAGGGGGGCCCAGCCTGAGGCCGAGGTTGTCATTGCAGTGTGCCGTTTCACATCGGACGAGCTGTCACCAGGCCTCCCTGTTGGTTGCATTTGCCTCCCTTGTCTGAAGGTAAACTTTAAATTCCATTTCTTGTGTTTATTCTCCATATTTTCCCAGGGATGATCTTTGGCTGACTTAATCTTGCTCCAGAACTACAAGCCCTCACAAGTCTTTGTCTCCAGCACCACACCCAGGGCTCCAGCACTGCAACCCGGTTCCCCACTCACACAAGGGGGGCCCAGCCTGAGGCTGATTTTGTCATTGCAGTCTGCCGTCCCATGTCGGACGCGCTATCCCCAGGCCTCCCTGTTGGTTGCAATTTCCTCCCTCGTCTGAAGGTAAACTTTAAATTCCATTTCTTGAGTTTATTCTCCATATTGTCCCTGGGATGATCTTTGGCTGACATAATCTTTCTCCAGAACTACAAGCCCTCACCAGCCTTTGTCTTCACCATCGCACCCAGAGCTCTGGCCTGCAACCCGGTCACCCACTCGCACCAAGGGGCCCCATTCTGAGGCCGAGTTTGTCATTGCAGTGTGCCGTCCCATGTCGGACGCGCTGTCACCAGGCCTCCCTGTTGATTGCATTTGCCTCCCTTGTCTGAAGGTAAACTTTAAATTACATTTCTTGAGTTTATTCTCCATATTGTCCCTGGGATGATCTTTGGCTGACATAATCTTGCTCCAGAACTACAAGCCCTCACAAGCCTTTGTCTTCAGCACCGCACCAGGAGTTCCGCCAGTGCAACCTCGGTCCCCCACTCGCACCAGGGGTGCCCAGCCTGAGGCCGAGGTTGTCATTGCAGCTTGCCGTTCCACGTCGGACGAGCTGTCACCAGGCCTCCCTGTTAGTTGCATTTGCCTCCCTTGTCTGAAGGTAAACTTTAAATTCCATTTCTTGTGTTTATTCTCCATATTGTCCCAGGGATGATCTTTGGCTGACTTAATCTTGCTCCAGAACTACAAGCCCTCACAAGTCTTTGTCTCCAGCACCACAACCAGGGCTCCAGCACTGCAACCCGGTTCCCCACTCACACCAGGGGGGCCCAGCCTGAGGCTGATTTTGTCATTGCAGTCTGCCGTCCCATGTCGGACGCGCTGTCCCCAGGCTTCCCTGTTGGTTGCATTTGCCTCCCTTGTCTGAAGGTAAACTTTAAATTCCATTTCTTGAGTTTATTCTCCATATTATCCTTGGGATGATCTTTGGCTGACATAATCTTTCTCCAGAACTACAAGCCCTCACCAGCCTTTGTCTTCACCATCGCACCCAGAGCTCTGGCCTGCAACCCGGTCAGCCACTCGCACCAGGGGGGCCCAGCCTGAGGCTGAGTTTGTCATTGCAGTGTGCCCAGAACTACAAGCCCTCACCAGCCTTTGTCTTCACCATCGCACCCAGAGCTCTGGCCTGCAACCCGGTCAGCCACTCGCACCAGGGGGGCCCAGCCTGAGGCCGAGGTTGTCATTGCAGTGTGCTCTCCCATGTCGGACGCGCTGTCACCAGGCCTCCCTGTTGGTTGCATTTGCCTCCCTTGTCTGAAGGTAAACTTTAAATTCCATTTCTTGAGTTTATTCTCCATATTGTCCCTGGGATGATCTACGGCTGACTTAATCTTGCTCCAGAATTACAAGCCCTCACCAGCATGTGACTCCAGGCCACCCTGGGGCTCCAGCCAGGGCTCCAGCACTGCTGCCCGGTCCCCCACTCTCACTAGGGGTACCCAGCCTTAGGGGGTGGTTGTCGTTGCAGTGGGCGTCGCCCTCTCGATCAAGCTTTCCCCAGGCCTCCCTGTTGGTTGCATTTGCCTCCCTTGTCTGAAGGTAAACTTTAAATTCCATTTCTTGAGTTTATTCTCCATATTGTCCCTGGGATGATCTTTGGCTGACATAATCTTTCTCCCGAACGACAAGCCCTCACCAGCCTTTGTCTTCACCATCGCACCCAGAGCTTTGGCCTGCAACCCGGTCAGCCACTCGCACCAGGGGGGCCCAGCCTGAGGCCGGGTTTGTCATTGCAGTGTGCCCAGAACTACAAGCCCTCACCAGCCTTTGTCTTCACCATCGCACCCAGAGCTCTGGCCTGCAACCCGGTCACCCACTCGCACCAGGGGGGCCCTGCCTGAGGCCGAGTTTGTCATTGCAGTGTGCCGTCCCTTGTCGGACGCGCTGTCACCAGGCCTCCCTGTTGGTTGCATTTGCCTCCCTTGTCTGAAGGTAAACTTTAAATTACATTTCTTGAGTTTATTCTACGCATTGTCCCTGGGATGATCTTTGGCTGACATAATCTTTCTCCAGAACCACAAGCCCTCACCAGCCTTTGTCTTCAGCACCGCACCAGGATTTCTGCCAGTGCAAACTCGGTCCCCCACTCGCACCAGGGGGGCCCAGCCTGAGGCCGAGGTTGTCATTGCAGTGTGCCGTCCCACATCGGACGCGCTGTCACCAGGCCTCCCTGTTGGTTGCATTTGCCTCCTTTGTCTGAAGGTAAACTTTAAATTCCCTTTCTTGAGTTTATTCTCCATATTGTCCCTGGGATGATCTACGGCTGACTTAATCTTGCTCCAGAACTACAAGCCCTCACCAGCATGTGACTCCAGGCCACCCTGGGTTTCCAGCCAGGGCTCCAGCACTGCTGCCCGGTCCCCCACTTTCACCAGGGGTTCCCAGACTTAGGCGGTGGTTGTCGTTGCAGTGGGCGTCGCCCTCTCGATCAAGCTTTCCCCAGGCCTCCCTGTTGGTTGTATTTGCCTCCCTTGTCTGAAGGTAAACTTTAAATTCCATTTCTTGAGTTTATTCTCCATATTGTCCCTGGGAGGATCTTTGGCTGACTTAATCTTGCTCCAGAACTACAAGCCCTCACAAGCCTTTTTCTCCAGCACCACACCCAGGGCTCCAGCACTGCAACTCGGTCCCCCACTCACACCAGGGGTGCCCAGTCTGAGGCTAATTTTGTCATTGCAGTGTGCCGTCCCATGTCGGACGAGTTCTCACCAGGCCTCCCTGTTGGTTGCATTTGCCTCCCTTGTCTGAAGGTAAACTTTAAATTACATTTCTTGAGTTTATTCTCCATATTGTCCCTGGGATGATCTACGGCTGACATAATCTTTCTCCAGAACTACAAGCCCTCACCAGCCTTTGTCTTCACCATCGCACCCAGAGCTCTGGCCTGCAACCCGGTCAGCCACTCGCACCAGGGGGGCCCAGCCTGAGGCTGAGTTTGTCATTGCATTGTGCCGTCCCTTTTCGGACGACCTGTCATCAGGACTCCCTGTTGGTTGCATTTGCCTCCCTTGTCTGAAGGTAAACTTTAAATTCCATTTCTTGAGTTTATTCTCCATATTGTCCCTGGGATGATCTTTGGCTGACTTAATCTTTCTCCAGAACTACAAGCCCTCACTAGCCTTTGTCTTCAGCACCGCACCAGGAGTTCCGCCAGTGCAACATCGGTCCCCCACTCGCACCAGGGGGGCCCAGCCTGAGGCCGAGGTTGTCATTGCAGTGTGCCGTCCCACATCGGACGCGCTGTAACCTGGCCTCCCTGTTGGTTGCATTTGCCTCCCTTGTCTGAAGGTAAACTTTAAATTCCATTTCTTGACTTTATTCTCCATATTGTCCCTGGGATTATCTTTTGCTGACATAATCTTTCTCCAGAACTACAAGCCCTCACTAGCCTTTGTTTCCAGCACCACAACCAGGGCTCCAGCACTGCTGCCCGGTCCCCCACTCACACCAGGGGGGCCCAGCCTGAGGCTGATTTTGTCATTGCAGTGTGCCGTCCCACATCAGACGCGCTATCACCAGGCCTCCCTGTTGGTTGCATTTGCCTCCCTTGTCTGAAGGTAAACTTTAAATTACATTTCTTGAGTTTATTCTCCATATTGTCCCTGGGATGATCTTTGGCTGACATAATCTTTCTCCAGAACTACAAGCCCTCACCAGCCTTTGTCTTCACAATCGCACCTAGAGTTCTGGCCTGCAACCTTGTCACCCACTCGCACCAAGGGGGCCCAGCCTGAGTCCGAGTTTGTCATTGCAATGTGCTGTCCCATGTCGGACGCGCTGTCACCAGGCCTCCTTGTTGGTTGCATTTGCCTCCCTTGTCTGAAGTAAACTTTAAATTCCCTTTCTTGAGTTTATTCTCCATAGTGTCCTTGGGATGATCTACGGCTGACATAATCTTTCTCCAGAACTACAAGCCCTCACCAGCATGTGACTCCAGGCCACCCGGGGCTCCAGCCAGGCCTCCAGCACTGCTGCCCGGTCCCCCACCCTCACCAGGGGTGCCCAGCCTTAGGCGGTGGTTGTCGTTGCAGTGGGTGTCGCCCTCTCGATCAAGCTTTCCCCAGGCCTCCCTGTTGGTTGCATTTACCTCCCTTGTCTGAAGGTTAACTTTAAATTCCTTTTCTTGACTTTATTCTCCATATTGTCCCTGGGATGATCTTTGGCTGACATAATCTTTCTCCAGAACTACAAGCCCTCACGAGCCTCTGTCTTCAGCACCACACCCAGAGCTCCAGCACTGCAACCCGGTTCCCCACTTTCACTAGGGGGGCCCAGCCTGAGGGCGATTTTGTCATTGCAGTGTGCCGCCCCACATCGGACGAGCTGTCACCAGGCCTCCCTGTTGGTTGCATTTGCCTCCCTTGTCTGAAGGTAAACTTTAAATTCCCTTTCTTGAGTTTATTCTCCATATTGTCCCTGGGATGATCTACGGCTGACTTAATCTTGCTCCAGAACTACAAGCCCTCACCAGCATGTGACTCCAGGCCACCCCGGGGTTCCAGCCAGGCCTCCAGCACTGCTGCCCGGTCCCCCACTCTCACCAGGGGTGCCCAGCCTTAGGCGGTGGTTGTCGTTGCAGTGGGCGTCGCCCTCTCGATCAAGCTTTCCACAGGCCTCCCTGTTGGTTGCATTTGCCTCCCTTGTCTGAAGGTAAACTTTAAATTACATTTCTTGAGTTTATTCTCCATATTGTCCCTGGGATGATCTACGGCTGACATAATCTTTCTCCAGAACTACAAGCCCTCACCAGCCTTTGTCTTCACCATCGCACCCAGAGCTCTGGCCTGCAACCCGGTCAGCCACTCGCACCAGGGGGGCCCAGCCTGAGGCCGAGTTTGTCATTGCATTGTGCCGTCCCTTTTCGGACGACCTGTCATCAGGACTCCCTGTAGGTTGCATTTACCTCTCATGTCTTAAGGTAAACTTTAAATTACATTTCTTGAGTTTATTTTCCAGATTGTCCCTGGGATGATCTTTGGCTGACATAATCTTTCTCCAGAACTACAAGCCCTCACCAGCCTTTGTCTTCACCATCGCACCCAGAGCTCTGGCCTGCAACCCGGTCACCCACTCGCACCAAGGGGGCCCAGCCTGAGTCCGAGTTTGTCATTGCAGTGTGCCGTCCCATGTCGGACCCGCTGTCACCAGGCCTCCCTGTTGGTTGCATTTGCCTCCCTTGTCTGAAGGTAAACTTTAAATTACATTTCTTGAGTTTATTCTCCATATTGTCCCTGGGATGATCTTTGGCTGACATAATCTTTCTCCAGAACTACAAGCCCTCACCTGCCTCTGTCTTCACCATCGCACCCAGAGCTCCAGCACTGCAACCCGGTCCCCCACCCTCACCAGGGGTGCCCAGCCTTAGGCGGTTGTTGTCGTTGCAGTGGGCGTCGCCCTCTCGATCAAGCTTTCCCCAGGCCTCCCTGTTGGTTGCATTTGCCTCCCTTGTCTGAAGGTAAACTTTAAATTCCATTTCTTGTGTTTATTCTCCATATTGTCCCTGGGATGATCTTTGGCTGACATGATCTTTCTCCAGAACTACAAGCCCTCACCAGCCTTTGTCTTCACCATCGCACCCAGAGCTCTGGCCTGCAACCCGGTCAGCCACTGGCACCAGGGAGGCCCAGCCTGAGGCCGAGTTTGTCATTGCAGTTTGCCGTCCCATGTCGGACGCGCTGTCATCAGGCCTCCTTGTTGGTTGCATTTGCCTCCCTTGTCTGAAGGTAAACTTTAAATTACATTTCTTGAGTTTATACTCCATATTTTCCCTGGGATGATCTACGGCTGACTTAATCTTGCTCCAGAACTACAAGCCCTCACCAGCATGTGACTCCAGGCCACCCTGGGGCTCCAGCCAGGGCTCCAGCACTGCTGCCCGGTCCCCCACTCTCACCAAGGGTGCCCAGCCTTAGGCGGTGGTTGTCGTTGCCGTGGGCTTCGCCCTCTCGATCAAGCTTTCCCCAGGCCTCCCTGTTGGTTGCATTTGCCTCCCTTGTCTGAAGGTAAACTTTAAATTCCATTTCTTGAGTTTATTCTCCATATTTTCCCTGGGATGATCTTTGGCTGACTTAATCTTGCTCCAGAACTACAAGCCCTCACCAGCCTTTGTCTTCACCATCACACCCTGAGCTCTGGCCTGCAACCCGGTCAGCCACTGGCACCAGGGGTGCCCAGCCTGAGGCCGAGTTTGTCATTGCAGTGTGCCGTCCCATGTCGGACGCGCTGTCACCAGGCCTCCCTGTTCGTTGCATTTGCCTCCCTTGTCTGAAGGTAAACTTTAAATTCCATTTCTTGACTTTATTCTCCATATTGTGCCTGGGATGATCTACGGCTGACTTAATCTTGCTCCAGAACTACAAGCCCTCACGAGCCTTTGTCTTCAGCACCGCACCAGGAGTTCCGTCAGTGCAACCTCGGTCCCCCACTCACACCAGGGGGGCCCAGCCTGAGGCCGAGGTTGTCATTGCAGTGTGCCGTTCCACATCGGACGCGCTGTCACCAGGCCTCCCTGTTGGTTGCATTTGCCTCCCTTGTCTGAAGGTAAACTTTAAATTACATTTCTTGAGTTTATTCTCCAGATTGTCCCTGGGATGATCTTTGGCTGACATAATCTTTCTCCAGAACTACAAGCCCTCACCAGCTTCTGTCTTCACCATCGCACCCAGAGCTACAGCACTGCAACCCGGTCCCCCACTCACACTAGGGGGGCCCAGCCTGAGGCCGAGTTTGTCATTGCAGTGTGCCGTCCCATGTCGGACGACCTTTCTTCTAGCCTCCCTGTTGGTTGCATTTGCCTCCCTTGTCTGAGGGTAAACTTCAAATTCCATTTCTTGAGTTTATTCTCCATATTGTGCCTGGGATGATCTTTGGCTGACATAATCTTTCTCCAGAACTACAAGCCCTCACAAGCCTTTGTCTTCAGCACCGCACCAGGAGTTCCGCCAGTGCAACCTCGGTCCCCCACTCGCACCAGGGGGGCCCAGCCTGAGGCCGAGGTTGTCATTGCAGTGTGCCGTCCCATGTCGGACGTTCTGTCACCAGGCCTCCCTTTTGGTTGCATTTGCCTCCCTTGTCTGAAGGTAAACTTTAAATTACATTTCTTGAGTTTATTCTCCATATTGTGCCTGGGATGATCTTTGGCTGACATAATCTTGCTCCAGAACTACAAACCCTCACAAGCCTTTGTCTCCAGCACCACACCCAGGGCTCCAGCACTGCTGCCCGGTCACCCACTCACACCAGGGGGGCCCAGCCTTAGGCGGTGTTTGTCGTTGCAGTGGGCGGCGCCCCCTCAATCAATCTTTCCCCAGGCCTCCCTGTTGGTTGCATTTACCTCCCATGTCTTAAGGTAAACTTTAAATTACATTTCTTGAGTTTATTTTCCAGATTGTCCCTGGGATGAACTTTGGCTGACATAATCTTCTCCAGAACTACAAGCCCTCACCAGCCTTTGTCTTCACCATCGCACCCAGAGCTCTGGCCTGCAACCCGGTCAGCCACTCTCACCAAGGGGGCCAAGCCTGAGGCCGAGTTTGTCATTGCAGTGTGCCGTCCCATGTCGGACGCGCTGTCATCAGGCCTCCCTGTTGGTTGCATTTGCCTCCCTTGTCTGAAGGTAAACTTTAAATTACATTTTTTTAATTAATTGTCCATATTGTCCCTGGGATGATCTTTGGCTGACATAATCTTTCTCCAGAACTACAAGCCCTCACCAGCCTTTGTCTTCACCATCGCACCCAGAGCTTTGGCCTGCAACCCGGTCAGCCACTCGCACCAGGGGGGCCCAGCCTGAGGCCGGGTTTGTCATTGCAGTGTGCCCAGAACTACAACCCCTCACCAGCCTTTGTCTTCACCATCGCACCCAGAGCACTGGCCTGCAACCCGGTCACCCACTCGCGCCAAGGGGGCCCAGCCTGAGGCCGAGTTTGTCATTGCAGTGTGCCGCCCCACATCGGACGAGCTGTCACCAGGCCTCCCTGTTGGTTGCATTTGCCTCCCTTGTCTGAAGGTAAACTTTAAATTACATTTCTTGAGTTTATTCTCCATATTGTCCCTGGGATGATCTATGGCTGACTTAATCTTGCTCCAGAACTACAAGCCCTCACCAGCATGTGACTCCAGGCCACCCCGGGGCTCCAGCCAGGCCTCCAGCACTGCTGCCCGGTCCCCCACTCTCACCAGGGGTGCCCAGCCTTAGGCGGTGGTTGTCGTTGCAGTGGGCGTCGCCCTCTCGATCAAGCTTTCCACAGGCCTCCCTGTTGGTTGCATTTGCCTCCCTTGTCTGAAGGTATACTTTAAATTACATTTCTTGAGTTTATGCTCCATATTGTCCCTGGGATGATCTACGGCTGACATAATCTTTCTCCAGAACTACAAGCCCTCACCAGCCTTTGTCTTCACCATCGCACCCAGAGCTCTGGCCTGCAACCCGGTCAGCCACTCGCACCAGGGGGGCCCAGCCTGAGGCTGAGTTTGTCATTGCAGTCTGCCGTCCCTTTTCGGACAACCTGTCATCAGGACTCCCTGTTGGTTGCATTTGCCTCCCTTGTCTGAAGGTAAACTTTAAATTCCATTTCTTGAGTTTATTCTCCATATTGTCCCTGGGATGATCTTTGGCTGACATAATCTTTCTCCAGAACTACAAGCCCTCACCAGCCTTTGTCTTCAGCACCGCACCAGGAGTTCCGCCAGTGCAACCTCGGTCCCCCACTCGCACCAGGGGGGCCCAGCCTGAGGCCGAGGTTGTCATTGCAGTGTGCCGTCCCACATCGGACGCGCTGTAACCTGGCCTCCCTGTTGGTTGCATTTGCCTCCCTTGTCTGAAGGTAAACTTTAAATTACATTTCTTGAGTTTATTCTCCATATTGTGCCTGGGATGATCTTTGGCTGACATAATCTTTCTCCAGAACTACAAGCCCTCACCAGCCTTTGTCTTCAGCACCGCACCAGGAGTTCCGCCAGTGCAACCTCGGTCCCCCACTCGCACCAGGGGGGCCCAGCCTGAGGCCGAGGTTGTCATTGCAGTGTGCCGTCCCACATCAGACGCGCTGTAACCTGGCCTCCCTGTTGGTTGCATTTGCCTCCCTTGTCTGAAGGTAAACTTTAAATTCCATTTCTTGACTTTATTCTCCATATTGTCCCTGGGATTATCTTTTGCTGACATAATCTTTCTCCAGAACTACAAGCCCTCACTAGCCTTTGTTTCCAGCACCACAACCAGGGCTCCAGCACTGCTGCCCGGTCCCCCACTCACACCAGGGGGGCCCAGCCTGAGGCTGATTTTGTCATTGCAGTGTGCCGTCCCACATCGGACGCGCTATCACCAGGCCTCCCTGTTGGTTGCATTTGCCTCCCTTGTCTGAAGGTAAACTTTAAATTCCATTTCTTGAGTTTATTCTCCATATTGTCCCTGGGATGATCTTTGGCTGACATAATCTTTCTCCAGAACTACAAGCCCTCACCAGCCTTTGTCTTCAGCACCGCACCCAGAGCTCTGGCCTGCAACCTTGTCACCCACTCGCATCAAGGGGGCCCAGCCTGAGGCCGAGTTTGTCATTGCAATGTGCTGTCCCATGTCGGACGCGCTGTCACCAGGCCTCCTTGTTGGTTGCATTTGCCTCCCTTGTCTGAAGGTAAACTTTAAATTCCCTTTCTTGAGTTTATTCTCCATATTGTCCCTGGGATGATCTACGGCTGACTTAATCTTGCTCCAGAACTACAAGCCCTCACCAGCATGTGACTCCAGGCCACCCCGGGGCTCCAGCCAGGCCTCCAGCACTGCTCTCCGGTCCCCCACCCTCACCAGGGGTGCCCAGCCTTAGGCGGTGGTTGTCGTTGCAGTGGGCGTCGCCCTCTCGATCAAGCTTTCCCCAGGCCTCCCTGTTGGTTGCGTTTACCTCCCTTGTCTGAAGGTAAACTTTAAATTCCATTTCTTGACTTTATTCTCCATATTGTCCCCGGGATGGTCTTTGGCTGACATAATCTTTCTCCAGAACTACAAGCCCTCACGAGCCTCTGTCTTCAGCACCGCACCCAGAGCTCCAGCACTGCAACCCGGTTCCCCACTCTCACTAGGGGGGCCCAGCCTGAGGGCGATTTTGTCATTGCAGTGAGCCTCCCCACATCGGACGAGCTGTCACCAGGCCTCCCTGTTGGTTGCATTTGCCTCCCTTGTCTGAAGGTAAACTTTAAATTCCCTTTCTTGAGTTTATTCTCCATATTGTCCCTGGGATGATCTACGGCTGACTTAATCTTGCTCCAGAACTACAAGCCCTCACCAGCATGTGACTCCAGGCCACCCCGGGGCTCCAGCCAGGCCTCCAGCACTGCTGCCCGGTCCCCCACTCTCACCAGGGGTGCCCAGCCTTAGGCGGTGGTTGTCGTTGCAGTGGGCGTCGCCCTCTCGATCAAGCTTTCCACAGGCCTCCCTGTTGTTTGCATTTGCCTCCCTTGTCTGAAGGTAAACTTTAAATTCCATTTCTTGAGTTTATTCTCCATATTGTCCCTGGGATGATCTACGGCTGACATAATCTTTCTCCAGAACTACAAGCCCTCACCAGCCTTTGTCTTCACCATCGCACCCAGAGCTCTGGCCTGCAACCCGGTCAGCCACTCGCACCAGGGGGGCCCAGCCTGAGGCCGAGTTTGTCATTGCATTGTCCCGTCCCTTTTCGGACGACCTGTCATCAGGACACCCTGTTGGTTGCATTTGCCTCCCTTGTCTGAAGGTAAACTTTAAATTACATTTCTTGAGTTTATTCTCCATATTGTCCCTGGGATGATCTTTGGCTGACATAATCTTTCTCCAGAACTACAAGCCCTCACCAGCCTTTGTCTTCAGCACCGCACCAGGAGATCCGCCAGTGCAACCTCGGTCCCCCACTCTCACCAGGGGGGCCCAGCCTGAGGCCGAGGTTGTCATTGCAGTGTGCCGTCCCACATCGGACGCGCTGTCACCAGGCCTCCCTGTTGGTTGCATTTGCCTCCCTTGTCTGCAGGTAAACTTTAAATTCCCTTTCTTGAGTTTATTCTCCATATTGTCCCTGGGATGATCTACGGCTCACTTAATCTTGCTCCTGAACTACAAGCCCTCACCAGCATGTGACTCCAGGCCTCCCTGGGGCTCCAGCCAGGGCTCCAGCACTGCTGCCCGGTCCCCCACTCTCACCAGGGGTGCCCAGCCTTAGGCGGTGGTTGTCGTTGCAGTGGGCATCGCCCTCTCGATGAAGCTTTCCCCAGGCCTCCCTGTTGGTTGCATTTGCCTCCCTTGTCTGAAGGTAAACTTTAAATTACATTTCTTGAGTTTATTCTCCAGATTGTCCCTGGGATGATCTTTGGCTGACATAATCTTCTCCAGAACTACAAGCCCTCACCAGCCTTTGTCTTCACCATCGCACCCAGAGCTCTGGCCTGCAACCCGGTCACCCACTCGCACCAAGGGGGCCCAGCCTGAGTCCGAGTTTGTCATTGCAGTGTGCCGTCCCATGTCGGACGCGCTGTCACCATGCCTCCCTGTTGGTTGCATTTGCCTCCCTTGTCTGAAGGTAAACTTTAAATTACATTTCTTGAGTTTATTCTCCATATTGTCCCTGGGATGATCTTTGGCTGACATAATCTTTCTCCAGAACTACAAGCCCTCACCAGCCTTTGTCTTCACCATCGCACCCAGAGCTCTGGCCTGCAACCCGGTCAGCCACTCGCACCAAGGGGGCCAAGCCTGAGGCCGAGTTTGTCATTGCAGTGTGCCGTCCCATGTCGGACGCGCTGTCATCAGGCCTCCCTGTTGGTTGCATTTGCCTCCCTTGTCTGAAGGTAAACTTTAAATTACATTTTTTGAATTAATTGTCCATATTGTCCCTGGGATGATCTTTGGCTGACATAATCTTTCTCCTGAACTACAAGCCCTCACAAGCCTTTGTCTCAAGCACCACACCCAGGTCTCCAGCACTGCAACCCGGTCCCCCACTCACACCAGGGGGGCCCAGCCTGAGGCTGATTTTGTCATTGCAGTGTGCCGTCCCATGTCGGACGCGCTATCACCAGGCCTCCCTGTTGGTTGCATTTGCCTCCCTTGTCTGAAGGTAAACTTTAAATTCCATTTCTTGAGTTTATTCTCCATATTGTCCCTGGGATGATCTTTGGCTGACTTAATCTTGCTCCAGAACTACAAGCCCTCACCAGCATGTGACTCCAGGCCAGACCGGGGCTCCAGCCAGGTCTCCAGCACTGCTGCCTGGTCCCCCACTCTCACCAGGGGTGCCCAGCCTGAGGCGGTGGTTGTCGTTGCAGTGGGCGTCGCCCTCTCGATCAAGCTTTCCACAGGCCTCCCTGTTGGTTGCATTTGCCTCCCTTGTCTGAAGGTAAACTTTAAATTACATTTCTTGAGTTTATTCTCCATATTGTCCCTGGGATGATCTACGGCTGACATAATCTTTCTCCAGAACTACAAGCCCTCACCAGCCTTTGTCTTCACCATCGCACCCAGAGCTCTGGCCTGCAACCCGGTCAGCCACTCGCACCAGGGGGGCCCAGCCTGAGGCCGAGTTTGTCATTGCATTGTGCCGTCCCTTTTCGGACGACCTGTCATCAGGACTCCCTGTTGGTTGCATTTGCCTCCCTTGTCTGAAGGTAAACTTTAAATTCCATTTCTTGAGTTTATTCTCCATATTGTCCCTGGGATGATCTTTGGCTGACATAATCTTTCTCCAGAACTACAAGCCCTCACCAACCTTTGTCTTAAGCACTGCACCAGGATTTCTGCCAGTGCAAACTCGGTCCCCCACTCGCACCAGGGGGGCCCAGCCTGAGGCCGAGTTTGTCATTGCAGTTTGCCGTCCCATGTCGGACGCGCTGTCACCAGGCCTCCCTGTTTGTTGCATTTGCCTCCCTTGTCTGAAGGTAAACTTTAAATTCCATTTCTTGAGTTTATTCTCCAGATTGTCCCTGGGATGATCTTTGGCTGACATAATCTTCTCCAGAACTACAAGCCCTCACCAGCCTTTGTCTTCACCATCGCACCCAGAGCTCTGGCCTGCAACCCGGTCACCCACTCGCGCCAAGGGGGCCCAGCCTGAGGCCGAGTTTGTCATTGCAGCTTGCCGTTCCACGTCGGACGAGCTGTCACCATGCCTCCCTGTTGGTTGCATTTGCCTCCCTTGTCTGAAGGTAAACTTTAAATTCCATTTCTTGAGTTTATTCTCCATATTGTCCCTGGGATGATCTTTGGCTGACTTAATCTTTCTCCAGAACTACAAGCCCTCACCAGCCTTTGTCTTCAGCACCGCACCAGGAGTTCCGCCAGTGCAACCTCATTCCCCCACTCGCACCAGGGGGGCCCAGCCTGAGGCCGAGGTTGTCATTGCAGTGTGCCGTCCCACATCGGACGCGCTGTCACCTGGCCTCCCTGTTGGTTGCATTTGCCTCCCTTGTCTGAAGGTAAACTTTAAATTCCATTTCTTGACTTCATTCTCCATATTGTCCCTGGGATTATCTTTTGCTGACATAATCTTTCTCCAGAACTACAAGCCCTCACTAGCCTTTGTTTCCAGCACCACAACCAGGGCTCCAGCACTGCTGCCCGGTCCCCCACTCACACCAGGGGGGCCCAGCCTGAGGCTGATTTTGTCATTGCAGTGTGCCGTCCCACATCAGACGCGCTATCACCAGGCCTCCCTGTTGGTTGCATTTGCCTCCCTTGTCTGAAGGTAAACTTTAAATTACATTTCTTGAGTTTATTCTCCATATTGTCCCTGGGATGATCTTTGGCTGACATAATCTTTCTCCAGAACTACAAGCCCTCACCAGCCTTTGTCTTCACAATCGCACCTAGAGTTCTGGCCTGCAACCTTGTCACCCACTCGCACCAAGGGGGCCCAGCCTGAGTCCGAGTTTGTCATTGCAATGTGCTGTCCCATGTCGGACGCGCTGTCACCAGGCCTCCTTGTTGGTTGCATTTGCCTCCCTTGTCTGAAGGTAAACTTTAAATTCCCTTTCTTGAGTTTATTCTCCATATTGTCCTTGGGATGATCTACGGCTGACATAATCTTTCTCCAGAACTACAAGCCCTCACGAGCCTCTGTCTTCAGCACCACACCCAGAGCTCCAGCACTGCAACCCGGTTCCCCACTTTCACTAGGGGGGCCCAGCCTGAGGGCGATTTTGTCATTGCAGTGTGCCGCCCCACATCGGACGAGCTGTCACCAGGCCTCCCTGTTGGTTGCATTTGCCTCCCTTGTCTGAAGGTAAACTTTAAATTCCCTTTCTTGAGTTTATTCTCCATATTGTCCCTGGGATGATCTACGGCTGACTTAATCTTGCTCCAGAACTACAAGCCCTCACCAGCATGTGACTCCAGGCCACCCCGGGGTTCCAGCCAGGCCTCCAGCACTGCTGCCCGGTCCCCCACTCTCACCAGGGGTGCCCAGCCTTAGGCGGTGGTTGTCGTTGCAGTGGGCGTCGCCCTCTCGATCAAGCTTTCCACAGGCCTCCCTGTTGGTTGCATTTGCCTCCCTTGTCTGAAGGTAAACTTTAAATTACATTTCTTGAGTTTATTCTCCATATTGTCCCTGGGATGATCTACGGCTGACATAATCTTTCTCCAGAACTACAAGCCCTCACCAGCCTTTGTCTTCACCATCGCACCCAGAGCTCTGGCCTGCAACCCGGTCAGCCACTCGCACCAGGGGGGCCCAGCCTGAGGCCGAGTTTGTCATTGCATTGTGCCGTCCCTTTTCGGACGACCTGTCATCAGGACTCCCTGTAGGTTGCATTTACCTCTCATGTCTTAAGGTAAACTTTAAATTACATTTCTTGAGTTTATTTTCCAGATTGTCCCTGGGATGATCTTTGGCTGACATAATCTTCTCCAGAACTACAAGCCCTCACCAGCCTTTGTCTTCACCATCGCACCCAGAGCTCTGGCCTGCAACCCGGTCACCCACTCGCACCAAGGGGGCCCAGCCTGAGTCCGAGTTTGTCATTGCAGTGTGCCGTCCCATGTCGGTTCCGCTGTCACCAGGCCTCCCTGTTGGTTGCATTTGCCTCCCTTGTCTGAAGGTAAACTTTAAATTACATTTCTTGAGTTTATTCTCCATATTGTCCCTGGGATGATCTTTGGCTGACATAATCTTTCTCCAGAACTACAAGCCCTCACCTGCCTCTGTCTTCACCATCGCACCCAGAGCTCCAGCACTGCAACCCGGTCCCCCACCCTCACCAGGGGTGCCCAGTCTTAGGCGGTTGTTGTCGTTGCAGTGGGCGTCGCCCTCTCGATCAAGCTTTCCCCAGGCCTCCCTGTTGGTTGCATTTGCCTCCCTTGTCTGAAGGTAAACTTTAAATTCCATTTCTTGACTTTATTCTCCATATTGTCCCTGGGATGATCTACGGCTGACATAATCTTTCTCCAGAACTACAAGCCCTCACCAGCCTTTGTCTTCACCATCGCACCCAGAGCTCTGGCCTGCAACCCGGTCAGCCACTGGCACCAGGGAGGCCCAGCCTGAGGCCGAGTTTGTCATTGCAGTTTGCCGTCCCATGTCGGACGCGCTGTCATCAGGCCTCCTTGTTGGTTGCATTTGCCTCCCTTGTCTGAAGGTAAACTTTAAATTACATTTCTTGAGTTTATACTACATATTTTCCCTGGGATGATCTACGGCTGACTTAATCTTGCTCCAGAACTACAAGCCCTCACCAGCATGTGACTCCAGGCCACCCTGGGGCTCCAGCCAGGGCTCCAGCACTGCTGCCCGGTCCCCCACTCTCACCAAGGGTGCCCAGCCTTAGGCGGTGGTTGTCGTTGCCGTGGGCGTCGCCCTCTCGATCAAGCTTTCCCCAGGCCTCCCTGTTGGTTGCATTTGCCTCCCTTGTCTGAAGGTAAACTTTAAATTCCATTTCTTGACTTTATTCTCCATATTGTCCCTGGGATGATCTTTGGCTGACATAATCTTTCTCCAGAACTACCAGCCCTCACAAGCCTTTGTCTCCAGCACCACACCCAGGGCTCCAGCACTGCAACTCGGTCCCCCACTCACACCAGGGGTGCCCAGTCTGAGGCTGATTTTGTCATTGCAGTGTGCCGTCCCATGTCGGACGCGCTGTCACCAGGCCTCCCTGTTGGTTGCATTTGCCTCCCTTGTCTGAAGGTAAACTTTAAATTCCATTTCTTGAGTTTATTCTCCATATTGTGCCTGGGATCATCTCCGGCTGACTTAATCTTGCTCCAGAACTACAAGCCCTCACCAGCCTTTGTCCTCAGCACCGCACCAGGAGTTCCGCCAGTGCAATCTTGGTCCCCCACTCGCACCAGGGGGGCCCAGCTTGAGGCAGAGGTTGTCATTGCAGTGTGCCGTCCCACATCGGACGCGCTGTCACCAGGCCTCCCTGTTGGTTGCATTTGCCTCCCTTGTCTGAAGGTAAACTTTAAATTCCATTTCTTGAGTTTATTTTCCATATTGTCCCTGGGATGATCTTTGGCTGACTTAATCTTGCTCCAGAACTACAAGCCCTCACCAGCCTTTGTCTTCACCATCGCACCCAGAGCTCTGGCCTGCAACCCGGTCATCCACTCGCACCAGGGGGGCCCAGCCTCAGGCCGAGTTTGTCATTGCAGTGTGCCGTCCCATGTCGGACGCGCTGTCACCATGCCTCCCTTGTTTGAGGGTAAACTTTAAATTCCATTTCTTGAGTTTATTCTCCATATTGTCCCTGGGATGATCTTTGGCTGACATAATCTTTCTCCAGAACTACAAGCCCTCACCAGCCTTTGTCTTCAGCACCGCACCAGGAGTTCCGCCAGTGCAACCTCGGTCCCCCACTCGCACCAGGGGGGCCCAGCCTGAGGCCGAGGTTGTCATTGCAGTGTGCCGTTTCACATCGGACGCGCTGTAACCTGGCCTCCCTGTTGGTTGCATTTGCCTCCCTTGTCTGAAGGTAAACTTTAAATTACATTTCTTGAGTTTATTCTCCATATTGTGCCTGGGATGATCTTTGGCTGACATAATCTTTCTCCAGAACTACAAGCCCTCACCAGCCTTTGTCTTCAGCACCGCACCAGGAGTTCCGCCAGTGCAACATCGGTCCCCCACTCACACCAGGGGGGCCCAGCCTGAGGCCGAGGTTGTCATTGCAGTGTGCCGTCCCACATCGGACGCGCTGTCACCAGGCCTCCCTGTTGGTTGCATTTGCCTCCCTTGTCTGAAGGTAAACTTTAAATTACATTTCTTGAGTTTATTCTCCATATTGTCCCTGTGATGATCTTTGGCTGACTTAATCTTTCTCCAGAACTACAAGCCCTCACAAGTCTTTGTCTTCAGCACCACACCCAGGGCTCCAGCACTGCAACCCGGTCTCCCACTCACACCAGGGGGGCCCAACCTGAGGCTGATTTTGTCATTGCAGTCTGCCGTCCCATGTCGGACGCGCTGTCACCAGGCCTCCCTTTTGGTTGCATTTGCCTCCCTTGTCTGAAGGTAAACTTTAAATTCCATTTCTTGAGTTTATTCTCCATATTGTCCCTGGGATGATCTTTGGCTGACATAATCTTTCTCCAGAACTACAAGCCCTCACCAGCCTTTGTCTTCACCACCGCACCAGGAGTTCCGCCAGTGCAACCTCGGTCCCCCACTCTCACCAGGGGGGCCCAGCCTGAGGCCGAGGTTGTCATTGCAGTGTGCCGTCCCACATTGGACGCGCTGTCACCAGGCCTCCCTGTTGGTTGCATTTGCCTCCCTTGTCTGAAGGTAAACTTTAAATTCCATTTCTTGAGTTTATTCTCCATATTGTCCCTGGGATGATCTTTGGCTGACTTAATCTTGCTCCAGAACTACAAGCCCTCACCAGCATGTGACTCCAGGCCAGACCGGGGCTCCAGCCAGGGCTCCAGCACTGCTGCCCGGTCCCCCACTCTCACCAGGGGTGCCCAGCCTTAGGCGGTGGTTGTCGTTGCAGTGGGCGTCGCCCTCTCGATGAAGCTTTCCCCAGGCCTCCCTGTTGGTTGCATTTGCCTCCCTTGTCTGAAGGTAAACTTTAAATTACATTTCTTGAGTTTATTCTCCATATTGTCCCTGGGATGATCTTTGGCTGACATAATCTTTCTCCAGAACTACAAGCCCTCACCAGCCTTTGTCTTCACCATCGCACCCAGAGCTTTGGCCTGCAACCCTGTCAGCCACTCGCACCAGGGGGGCCCAGCCTGAGGCCGAGGTTGTCATTGCAGTGTGCCGTCCCATGTCGGACGACCTGTCATCAGGCCTCCCTGTTGGTTGCATTTGCCTCCCTTGTCTGAAGTTAAACTTTAAATTCCCTTTCTTGAGTTTATTCTCCATATTGTCCCTGGGATGATCTTTGGCTGACTTAATCTGGCTCCAGAACTACAAGCCCTCACCAGCATGTGACTCCAGGCTACCCTGGGGCTCCAGCCAGGGCTCTAGCACTGCTGCCCGGTCCCCCACTCTCACCAGGGGGGCCCTGCCTTAGGCGGTGGTTGTCGTTGCAGTGGGCGTCGCCCTCTCGATCAAGCTTTCCCCAGGCCTCTCTGTTGGTTGCATTTGCCTCCCTTGTCTGAAGGTAAACTTTAAATTACATTTCTTGAGTTTATTCTCCATATTGTCCCTGGGATGATCTTTGGCTGACATAATCTTTCTCCAGAACTACAAGCCCTCACAAGCCTTTGTCTCCAGCACCACACCCAGGGCTCCTGCACTGCAACTCGGTCCCCCACTCACACCAGGGGTGTCCAGCCTGAGGCTGATTTTGTCATTGCAGTGTGCCGTCCCACATCGGACGCGCTATCTCCAGGCCTCCCTGTTGGTTGCATTTGCCTCCCTTGTCTGAAGGTGAACTTTAAATTCCATTTCTTGAGTTTATTCTCCATATTGTGCCTGGGATGATCTACGGCTGACTTAATCTTGCTCCAGAACTACAAGCCCTCACCAGCATGTGACTCCAGGCCAGACCGGGGCTCCAGCCAGGGCTCTAGCACTGCTGCCCGGTCCCCCATCCTCACCAGGGGTGTCCAGCCTTAAGGGGTAGTTGTCGTTGCAGTGGGCGTCGCCCTCTCGATCAAGCTTTCCCCAGGCCTCCCTGTTGGTTGCATTTGCTTCCCTTGTCTGAAGGTAAACTTTAAATTACATTTCTTGAGTTTATTTTCCATATTGTCCCTGGGATGATCTTTGGCTGACATAATCTTGCTCCAGAACTACAAGCCCTCACCATTCTTTGTCTTCACCATCGCACCCAGAGCTCTGGCCTGCAACCCGGTCACCCACTCGCACCAAGGGGCCCCATTCTGAGGCCGATTTTGTCATTGTAGTGTGCCGTCCCATGTCGGACGCGCTGTCACCAGGCCTCCCTGTTGGTTGCATTTGCCTCCCTTGTCTGAAGGTAAACTTTAAATTCCCTTTCTTGAGTTTATTCTCCATATTGTCCCTGGGATGATCTTTGGCTGACATAATCTTTCTCCAGAACTACAAGCCCTCACAGGCCTTTGTCTTCAGCACCGCACCAGGAGTTCCGCCAGTGCAACCTCGGTCCCCCACTCGCACCAGGGGGGCCCAGCCTGAGGCCGAGGTTGTCATTGCAGTGTGCCGTTTCACATCGGACGAGCTGTCACCAGGCCTCCCTGTTGTTTGCATTTGCCTCCCTTGTCTGAAGGTAAACTTTAAATTACATTTCTTGAGTTTATTCTCCATATTGTCCCTGGGATGATCTACGGCTGACATAATCTTTCTCCAGAACTACAAGCCCTCACCAGCCTTTGTCTTCACCATCGCACCCAGAGCTCTGGCCTGCAACCCGGTCAGCCACTCGCACCAGGGGTGCCCAGCCTGAGGCCGAGTTTGTCATTGCATTGTGCCGTCCCTTTTCGGACGACCTGTCATCAGGACTCCCTGTTGGTTGCATTTGCCTCCCTTGTCTGAAGGTAAACTTTAAATTACATTTTTTGAATTAATTGTCCATATTGTCCCTGGGATGATCTTTGGCTGACATAATCTTTCTCCTGAACTACAAGCCCTCACAAGCCTTTGTCTCAAGCACCACACCCAGGTCTCCAGCACTGCAACCCGGTCCCCCACTCACACCAGGGGGGCCCAGCCTGAGGCTGATTTTGTCATTGCAGTGTGCCGTCCCACATCAGACGCGCTATCACCAGGCCTCCCTGTTGGTTGCATTTGCCTCCCTTGTCTGAAGGTAAACTTTAAATTCCATTTCTTGAGTTTATTCTCCATATTGTCCCTGGGATGATCTTTGGCTGACTTAATCTTGCTCCAGAACTACAAGCCCTCACCAGCATGTGACTCCAGGCCAGACCGGGGCTCCAGCCAGGGCTCCAGCACTGCTGCCTGGTCCCCCACTCTCACCAGGGGTGCCCAGCCTTAGGCGGTGGTTGTCGTTGCAGTGGGCGTCGCCCTCTCGATCAAGCTTTCCACAGGCCTCCCTGTTGGTTGCATTTGCCTCCCTTGTCTGAAGGTAAACTTTAAATTACATTTCTTGAGTTTATTCTCCATATTGTCCCTGGGATGATCTACGGCTGACATAATCTTTCTCCAGAACTACAAGCCCTCACCAGCCTTTGTCTTCACCATCGCACCCAGAGCTCTGGCCTGCAACCCGGTCAGCCACTCGCACCAGGGGGGCCCAGCCTGAGGCCGAGTTTGTCATTGCATTGTGCCGTCCCTTTTCGGACGACCTGTCATCAGGACTCCCTGTTGGTTGCATTTGCCTCCCTTGTCTGAAGGTAAACTTTAAATTCCATTTCTTGAGTTTATTCTCCATATTGTCCCTGGGATGATCTTTGGCTGACATAATCTTTCTCCAGAACTACAAGCCCTCACCAACCTTTGTCTTAAGCACTGCACCAGGATTTCTGCCAGTGCAAACTCGGTCCCCCACTCGCACCAGGGGGGCCCAGCCTGAGGCCGAGGTTGTCATTGCAGTGTGCCGTCCCACATCGGACGCGCTGTCACCAGGCCTCCCTGTTGGTTGCATTTGCCTCCCTTGTCTGAAGGTAAACTTTAAATTACATTTCTTGAGTTTATTCTCCATATTGTCCCTGTGATGATCTTTGGCTGACTTAATCTTTCTCCAGAACTACAAGCCCTCACAAGTCTTTGTCTTCAGCACCACACCCAGGGCTCCAGCACTGCAACCCGGTCTCCCACTCACACCAGGGGGGCCCAACCTGAGGCTGATTTTGTCATTGCAGTCTGCCGTCCCATGTCGGACGCGCTGTCACCAGGCCTCCCTTTTGGTTGCATTTGCCTCCCTTGTCTGAAGGTAAACTTTAAATTCCATTTCTTGAGTTTATTCTCCATATTGTCCCTGGGATGATCTTTGGCTGACATAATCTTTCTCCAGAACTACAAGCCCTCACCAGCCTTTGTCTTCACCACCGCACCAGGAGTTCCGCCAGTGCAACCTCGGTCCCCCACTCTCACCAGGGGGGCCCAGCCTGAGGCCGAGGTTGTCATTGCAGTGTGCCGTCCCACATTGGACGCGCTGTCACCAGGCCTCCCTGTTGGTTGCATTTGCCTCCCTTGTCTGAAGGTAAACTTTAAATTCCATTTCTTGAGTTTATTCTCCATATTGTCCCTGGGATGATCTTTGGCTGACTTAATCTTGCTCCAGAACTACAAGCCCTCACCAGCATGTGACTCCAGGCCAGACCGGGGCTCCAGCCAGGGCTCCAGCACTGCTGCCCGGTCCCCCACTCTCACCAGGGGTGCCCAGCCTTAGGCGGTGGTTGTCGTTGCAGTGGGCGTCGCCCTCTCGATGAAGCTTTCCCCAGGCCTCCCTGTTGGTTGCATTTGCCTCCCTTGTCTGAAGGTAAACTTTAAATTACATTTCTTGAGTTTATTCTCCATATTGTCCCTGGGATGATCTTTGGCTGACATAATCTTTCTCCAGAACTACAAGCCCTCACCAGCCTTTGTCTTCACCATCGCACCCAGAGCTTTGGCCTGCAACCCTGTCAGCCACTCGCACCAGGGGGGCCCAGCCTGAGGCCGAGGTTGTCATTGCAGTGTGCCGTCCCATGTCGGACGACCTGTCATCAGGCCTCCCTGTTGGTTGCATTTGCCTCCCTTGTCTGAAGTTAAACTTTAAATTCCCTTTCTTGAGTTTATTCTCCATATTGTCCCTGGGATGATCTTTGGCTGACTTAATCTGGCTCCAGAACTACAAGCCCTCACCAGCATGTGACTCCAGGCTACCCTGGGGCTCCAGCCAGGGCTCTAGCACTGCTGCCCGGTCCCCCACTCTCACCAGGGGGGCCCTGCCTTAGGCGGTGGTTGTCGTTGCAGTGGGCGTCGCCCTCTCGATCAAGCTTTCCCCAGGCCTCTCTGTTGGTTGCATTTGCCTCCCTTGTCTGAAGGTAAACTTTAAATTACATTTCTTGAGTTTATTCTCCATATTGTCCCTGGGATGATCTTTGGCTGACATAATCTTTCTCCAGAACTACAAGCCCTCACAAGCCTTTGTCTCCAGCACCACACCCAGGGCTCCTGCACTGCAACTCGGTCCCCCACTCACACCAGGGGTGTCCAGCCTGAGGCTGATTTTGTCATTGCAGTGTGCCGTCCCACATCGGACGCGCTATCTCCAGGCCTCCCTGTTGGTTGCATTTGCCTCCCTTGTCTGAAGGTGAACTTTAAATTCCATTTCTTGAGTTTATTCTCCATATTGTGCCTGGGATGATCTACGGCTGACTTAATCTTGCTCCAGAACTACAAGCCCTCACCAGCATGTGACTCCAGGCCAGACCGGGGCTCCAGCCAGGGCTCTAGCACTGCTGCCCGGTCCCCCATCCTCACCAGGGGTGTCCAGCCTTAAGGGGTAGTTGTCGTTGCAGTGGGCGTCGCCCTCTCGATCAAGCTTTCCCCAGGCCTCCCTGTTGGTTGCATTTGCTTCCCTTGTCTGAAGGTAAACTTTAAATTACATTTCTTGAGTTTATTTTCCATATTGTCCCTGGGATGATCTTTGGCTGACATAATCTTGCTCCAGAACTACAAGCCCTCACCATTCTTTGTCTTCACCATCGCACCCAGAGCTCTGGCCTGCAACCCGGTCACCCACTCGCACCAAGGGGCCCCATTCTGAGGCCGATTTTGTCATTGTAGTGTGCCGTCCCATGTCGGACGCGCTGTCACCAGGCCTCCCTGTTGGTTGCATTTGCCTCCCTTGTCTGAAGGTAAACTTTAAATTCCCTTTCTTGAGTTTATTCTCCATATTGTCCCTGGGATGATCTTTGGCTGACATAATCTTTCTCCAGAACTACAAGCCCTCACAGGCCTTTGTCTTCAGCACCGCACCAGGAGTTCCGCCAGTGCAACCTCGGTCCCCCACTCGCACCAGGGGGGCCCAGCCTGAGGCCGAGGTTGTCATTGCAGTGTGCCGTTTCACATCGGACGAGCTGTCACCAGGCCTCCCTGTTGTTTGCATTTGCCTCCCTTGTCTGAAGGTAAACTTTAAATTACATTTCTTGAGTTTATTCTCCATATTGTCCCTGGGATGATCTACGGCTGACATAATCTTTCTCCAGAACTACAAGCCCTCACCAGCCTTTGTCTTCACCATCGCACCCAGAGCTCTGGCCTGCAACCCGGTCAGCCACTCGCACCAGGGGTGCCCAGCCTGAGGCCGAGTTTGTCATTGCATTGTGCCGTCCCTTTTCGGACGACCTGTCATCAGGACTCCCTGTTGGTTGCATTTGCCTCCCTTGTCTGAAGGTAAACTTTAAATTACATTTTTTGAATTAATTGTCCATATTGTCCCTGGGATGATCTTTGGCTGACATAATCTTTCTCCTGAACTACAAGCCCTCACAAGCCTTTGTCTCAAGCACCACACCCAGGTCTCCAGCACTGCAACCCGGTCCCCCACTCACACCAGGGGGGCCCAGCCTGAGGCTGATTTTGTCATTGCAGTGTGCCGTCCCACATCAGACGCGCTATCACCAGGCCTCCCTGTTGGTTGCATTTGCCTCCCTTGTCTGAAGGTAAACTTTAAATTCCATTTCTTGAGTTTATTCTCCATATTGTCCCTGGGATGATCTTTGGCTGACTTAATCTTGCTCCAGAACTACAAGCCCTCACCAGCATGTGACTCCAGGCCAGACCGGGGCTCCAGCCAGGGCTCCAGCACTGCTGCCTGGTCCCCCACTCTCACCAGGGGTGCCCAGCCTTAGGCGGTGGTTGTCGTTGCAGTGGGCGTCGCCCTCTCGATCAAGCTTTCCACAGGCCTCCCTGTTGGTTGCATTTGCCTCCCTTGTCTGAAGGTAAACTTTAAATTACATTTCTTGAGTTTATTCTCCATATTGTCCCTGGGATGATCTACGGCTGACATAATCTTTCTCCAGAACTACAAGCCCTCACCAGCCTTTGTCTTCACCATCGCACCCAGAGCTCTGGCCTGCAACCCGGTCAGCCACTCGCACCAGGGGGGCCCAGCCTGAGGCCGAGTTTGTCATTGCATTGTGCCGTCCCTTTTCGGACGACCTGTCATCAGGACTCCCTGTTGTTTGCATTTGCCTCCCTTGTCTGAAGGTAAACTTTAAATTCCATTTCTTGAGTTTATTCTCCATATTGTCCCTGGGATGATCTTTGGCTGACATAATCTTTCTCCAGAACTACAAGCCCTCACCAACCTTTGTCTTAAGCACTGCACCAGGATTTCTGCCAGTGCAAACTCGGTCCCCCACTCGCACCAGGGGGGCCCAGCCTGAGGCCGAGTTTGTCATTGCAGTTTGCCGTCCCATGTCGGACGCGCTGTCACCAGGCCTCCCTGTTTGTTGCATTTGCCTCCCTTGTCTGAAGGTAAACTTTAAATTACATTTCCTGAGTTTATTCTCCAGATTGTCCCTGGGATGATCTTTGGCTGACATAATCTTCTCCAGAACTACAAGCCCTCACCAGCCTTTGTCTTCACCATCGCACCCAGAGCTCTGGCCTGCAACCCGGTCACCCACTCGCGCCAAGGGGGCCCAGCCTGAGGCCGAGTTTGTCATTGCAGCTTGCCGTTCCACGTCGGACGAGCTGTCACCAGGCCTCCCTGTTGGTTGCATTTGCCTCCCTTGTCTGAAGGTAAACTTTAAATTACATTTCTTGAGTTTATTCTCCATATTGTCCCTGGGATGATCTACGGCTGACTTAATCTTGCTCCAGAACTACAAGCCCTCACCAGCATGTGACTCCAGGCCACCCCGGGGCTCCAGCCAGGCCTCCAGCACTGCTGCCCGGTCCCCCACTCTCACCAGGGGTGCCCAGCCTTAGGCGGTGGTTGTCGTTGCAGTGGGCGTCGCCCTCTCGATCAAGCTTTCCACAGGCCTCCCTGTTGGTTGCATTTGCCTCCCTTGTCTGAAGGTATACTTTAAATTACATTTCTTGAGTTTATTCTCCATATTGTCCCTGGGATGATCTACGGCTGACATAATCTTTCTCCAGAACTACAACCCCTCACCAGCCTTTGTTTTCACCATCGCACCCAGAGCACTGGCCTGCAACCCGGTCACCCACTCGCGCCAAGGGGGCCCAGCCTGAGGCCGAGTTTGTCATTGCAGTGTGCCGCCCCACATCGGAAGAGCTGTCACCAGGCCTCCCTGTTGGTTGCATTTGCCTCCCTTGTCTGAAGGTAAACTTTAAATTACATTTCTTGAGTTTATTCTCCATATTGTCCCTGGGATGATCTACGGCTGACTTAATCTTGCTCCAGAACTACAAGCCCTCACCAGCATGTGACTCCAGGCCACCCCGGGGCTCCAGCCAGGCCTCCAGCACTGCTGCCCAGTCCCCCACTCTCACCAGGGGTGCCCAGCCTTAGGCGGTGGTTGTCGTTGCAGTGGGCGTCGCCCTCTCGATCAAGCTTTCCACAGGCCTCCCTGTTGGTTGCATTTGCCTCCCTTGTCTGAAGGTATACTTTAAATTACATTTCTTGTGTTTATTCTCCATATTGTCCCTGGGATGATCTACGGCTGACATAATCTTTCTCCAGAACTACAAGCCCTCACCAGCCTTTGTCTTCAGCACCGCACCAGGAGTTCCGCCAGTGCAACCTCGGTCCCCCACTCGCACCAGGGGGGCCCAGCCTGAGGCCGAGGTTGTCATTGCAGTGTGCCGTCCCACATCGGACGCGCTGTAACCTGGCCTCCCTGTTGGTTGCATTTGCCTCCCTTGTCTGAAGGTAAACTTTAAATTACATTTCTTGAGTTTATTCTCCATATTGTGCCTGGGATGATCTTTGGCTGACATAATCTTTCTCCAGAACTACAAACCCTCACCAGCCTTTGTCTTCAGCACCGCACCAGGAATTCCGCCAGTGCAACCTCGGTCCCCCACTCGCACCAGGGGGGCCCAGCCTGAGGCCGAGGTTGTCATTGCAGTGTGCCGTCCCACATCAGACGCGCTGTAACCTGGCCTCCCTGTTGGTTGCATTTGCCTCCCTTGTCTGAAGGTAAACTTTAAATTCCATTTCTTGACTTTATTCTCCATATTGTCCCTGGGATTATCTTTTGCTGACATAATCTTTCTCCAGAACTACAAGCCCTCACTAGCCTTTGTTTCCAGCACCACAACCAGGGCTCCAGCACTGCTGCCCGGTCCCCCACTCACACCAGGGGGGCCCAGCCTGAGGCTGATTTTGTCATTGCAGTGTGCCGTCCCACATCGGATGCGCTGTAACCAGGCCTCCCTGTTGGTTGCATTTGCCTCCCTTGTCTGAAGGTAAACTTTAAATTCCATTTCTTGAGTTTATTCTCCATATTGTCCCTGGGATGATCTTTGGCTGACATAATCTTTCTCCAGAACTACAAGCCCTCACCAGCCTTTGTCTTCACCATCGCACCCAGAGCTCTGGCCTGCAACCTTGTCACCCACTCGCACCAAGGGGGCCCAGCCTGAGGCCGAGTTTGTCATTGCAATGTGCTGTCCCATGTCGGACGCGCTGTCACCAGGCCTCCTTGTTGGTTGCATTTGCCTCCCTTGTCTGAAGGTAAACTTTAAATTCCCTTTCTTGAGTTTATTCTCCATATTGTCCCTGGGATGATCTACGGCTGACTTAATCTTGCTCCAGAACTACAAGCCCTCACCAGCATTTGACTCCAGGCCACCCCGGGGCTCCAGCCAGGCCTCCAGCACTGCTATCCGGTCCCCCACCCTCACCAGGGGTGCCCAGCCTTAGGCGGTGGTTGTCGTTGCAGTGGGCGTCGCCCTCTCGATCAAGCTTTCCCCAGGCCTCCCTGTTGGTTGCGTTTACCTCCCTTGTCTGAAGGTAAACTTTAAATTCCATTTCTTGACTTTATTCTCCATATTGTCCCCGGGTTGGTCTTTGGCTGACATAATCTTTCTCCAGAACTACAAGCCCTCACGAGCCTCTGTCTTCAGCACCGCACCCAGAGCTCCAGCACTGCAACCCGGTTCCCCACTCTCACTAGGGGGGCCCAGCCTGAGGGCGATTTTGTCATTGCAGTGTGCCTCCCCACATCGGACGAGCTGTCACCAGGCCTCCCTGTTGGTTGCATTTGCCTCCCTTGTCTGAAGGTAAACTTTAAATTCCCTTTCTTGAGTTTATTCTCCATATTGTCCCTGGGATGATCTACGGCTGACTTAATCTTGCTCCAGAACTACAAGCCCTCACCAGCATGTGACTCCAGGCCACCCCGGGGCTCCAGCCAGGCCTCCAGCACTGCTGCCCGGTCCCCCACTCTCACCAGGGGTGCCCAGCCTTAGGCGGTGGTTGTCGTTGCAGTGGGCGTCGCCCTCTCGATCAAGCTTTCCACAGGCCTCCCTGTTGTTTGCATTTGCCTCCCTTGTCTGAAGGTAAACTTTAAATTACATTTCTTGAGTTTATTCTCCATATTGTCCCTGGGATGATCTACGGCTGACATAATCTTTCTCCAGAACTACAAGCCCTCACCAGCCTTTGTCTTCACCATCGCACCCAGAGCTCTGGCCTGCAACCCGGTCAGCCACTCGCACCAGGGGGGCCCAGCCTGAGGCCGAGTTTGTCATTGCATTGTCCCGTCCCTTTTCGGACGACCTGTCATCAGGACACCCTGTTGGTTGCATTTGCCTCCCTTGTCTGAAGGTAAACTTTAAATTCCATTTCTTGAGTTTATTCTCCATATTGTCCCTGGGATGATCTTTGGCTGACATAATCTTTCTCCAGAACTACAAGCCCTCACCAGCCTTTGTCTTCAGCACCGCACCATGAGTTCCGCCAGTGCAACATCGGTCCCCCACTCACACCAGGGGGGCCCAGCCTGAGGCCGAGGTTGTCATTGCAGTGTGCCGTCCCACATCGGACGCGCTGTCACCAGGCCTCCCTGTTGGTTGCATTTGCCTCCCTTGTCTGAAGGTAAACTTTAAATTACATTTCTTGAGTTTATTCTCCATATTGTCCCTGTGATGATCTTTGGCTGACTTAATCTTGCTCCAGAACTACAAGCCCTCACAAGTCTTTGTCTTCAGCACCACACCCAGGGCTCCAGCACTGCAACCCGGTCTCCCACTCACACCAGGGGGGCCCAACCTGAGGCTGATTTTGTCATTGCAGTCTGCCGTCCCATGTCGGACGCGCTGTCACCAGGCCTCCCTTTTGGTTGCATTTGCCTCCCTTGTCTGAAGGTAAACTTTAAATTCCATTTCTTGAGTTTATTCTCCATATTGTCCCTGGGATGATCTTTGGCTGACATAATCTTTCTCCAGAACTACAAGCCCTCACCAGCCTTTGTCTTCAGCACCGCACCAGGAGTTCCGCCAGTGCAACCTCGGTCCCCCACTCTCACCAGGGGGGCCCAGCCTGAGGCTGAGGTTGTCATTGCAGTGTGCCGTCCCACATCGGACGCGCTGTCACCAGGCCTCCCTGTTGGTTGCATTTGCCTCCCTTGTCTGAAGGTAAACTTTAAATTCCCTTTCTTGAGTTTATTCTCCATATTGTCCCTGGGATGATCTACGGCTGACTTAATCTTGCTCCAGAACTACAAGCCCTCACCAGCATGTGACTCCAGGCCTCCCTGGGGCTCCAGCCAGGGCTCCAGCACAGCTGCCCGGTCCCCCACTCTCACCAGGGGTGCCCAGCCTTAGGCGGTGGTTGTCGTTGCAGTGGGCGTCGCCCTCTCGATGAAGCTTTCCCCAGGCCTCCCTGTTGGTTGCATTTGCCTCCCTTGTCTGAAGGTAAACTTTAAATTACATTTCTTGAGTTTATTCTCCATATTGTCCCTGGGATGATCTTTGGCTGACATAATCTTTCTCCAGAACTACAAGCCCTCACCAGCCTTTGTCTTCACCATCGCACCCAGAGCTTTGGCCTGCAACCCTGTCAGCCACTCGCACCAGGGGGGCCCAGCCTGAGGCCGAGGTTGTCATTGCAGTGTGCCGTCCCACATCGGACGCGCTATCACCAGGCCTCCCTGTTGGTTGCATTTGCCTCCCTTGTCTGAAGGTAAACTTTAAATTCCATTTCTTGAGTTTATTCTCCATATTGTCCCTGGGATGATCTTTGGCTGACATAATCTTTCTCCAGAACTACAAGCCCTCACCAGCCTTTGTCTTCAGCACCGCACCAGGAGTTCCGCCAGTGCAACATCGGTCCCCCACTCACACCAGGGGGGCCCAGCCTGAGGCCGAGGTTGTCATTGCAGTGTGCCGTCCCACATCGGACGCGCTGTCACCAGGCCTCCCTGTTGGTTGCATTTGCCTCCCTTGTCTGAAGGTAAACTTTAAATTACATTTCTTGAGTTTATTCTCCATATTGTCCCTGTGATGATCTTTGGCTGACTTAATCTTGCTCCAGAACTACAAACCCTCACCAGTCTTTGTCTTCAGCACCACACCCAGGGCTCCAGCACTGCAACCCGGTCTCCCACTCACACCAGGGGGGCCCAACCTGAGGCTGATTTTGTCATTGCAGTCTGCCGTCCCATGTCGGACGCGCTGTCACCAGGCCTCCCTTTTGGTTGCATTTGCCTCCCTTGTCTGAAGGTAAACTTTAAATTCCATTTCTTGAGTTTATTCTCCATATTGTCCCTGGGATGATCTTTGGCTGACATAATCTTTCTCCAGAACTACAAGCCCTCACCAGCCTTTGTCTTCAGCACCGCACCAGGAGTTCCGCCAGTGCAACCTCGGTCCCCCACTCTCACCAGGGGGGCCCAGCCTGAGGCCGAGGTTGTCATTGCAGTGTGCCGTCCCACATCGGACGCGCTGTCACCAGGCCTCCCTGTTGGTTGCATTTGCCTCCCTTGTCTGAAGGTAAACTTTAAATTCCCTTTCTTGAGTTTATTCTCCATATTGTCCCTGGGATGATCTACGGCTGACTTAATCTTGCTCCAGAACTACAAGCCCTCACCAGCATGTGACTCCAGTCCTCCCTGGGGCTCCTGCCAGGGCTCCAGCACTGCTGCCCGGTCCCCCACTCTCACCAGGGGTGCCCAGCCTTAGGCGGTGGTTGTCGTTGCAGTGGGCGTCGCCCTCTCGATGAAGCTTTCCCCAGGCCTCCCTGTTGGTTGCATTTGCCTCCCTTGTCTGAAGGTAAACTTTAAATTACATTTCTTGAGTTTATTCTCCATATTGTCCCTGGGATGATCTTTGGCTGACATAATCTTTCTCCAGAACTACAAGCCCTCACCAGCCTTTGTCTTCACCATCGCACCCAGAGCTTTGGCCTGCAACCCTGTCAGCCACTCGCACCAGGGGGGCCCAGCCTGAGGCCGAGGTTGTCATTGCAGTGTGCCGTCCCATGTCGGACGACCTGTCATCAGGCCTCCCTGTTGGTTGCATTTGCCTCCCTTGTCTGAAGTTAAACTTTAAATTCCCTTTCTTGAGTTTATTCTCCATATTGTCCCTGGGATGATCTTTGGCTGACTTAATCTGGCTCCAGAACTACAAGCCCTCACCAGCATGTGACTCCAGGCTACCCTGGGGCTCCAGCCAAGGCTCCAGCACTGCTGCCCGGTCCCCCACTCTCACCAGGGGGGCCCAGCCTTAGGCGGTGGTTGTCGTTGCAGTGGGCGTCGCCCTCTCGATCAAGCTTTCCCCAGGCCTCCCTGTTGGTTGCATTTGCCTCCCTTGTCTGAAGGTAAACTTTAAATTCCATTTCTTGAGTTTATTCTCCATATTGTCCCTGGGATGATCTTTGGCTGACATAATCTTTCTCCAGAACTACAAGCCCTCACAAGCCTTTGTCTCCAGCACCACACCCAGGGCTCCTGCACTGCAACTCGGTCCCCCACTCACACCAGGGGTGTCCAGCCTGAGGCTGATTTTGTCATTGCAGTGTGCCGTCCCACATCGGACGCGCTATCACCAGGCCTCCCTGTTGGTTGCATTTGCCTCCCTTGTCTGAAGGTGAACTTTAAATTCCATTTCTTGAGTTTATTCTCCATATTGTGCCTGGGATGATCTACGGCTGACTTAATCTTGCTCCAGAACTACAAGCCCTCACCAGCATGTGACTCCAGGCCAGACCGGGGCTCCAGCCAGGGCTCTAGCACTGCTGCCCGGTCCCCCATCCTCACCAGGGGTGTCCAGCCTTAGGGGGTGGTTGTCGTTGCAGTGGGCGTCGCCCTCTCGATCAAGCTTTCCCCAGGCCTCCCTGTTGGTTGCATTTGCCTCCCTTGTCTGAAGGTAAACTTTAAATTACATTTCTTGAGTTTATTTTCCATATTGTCCCTGGGATGATCTTTGGCTGACATAATCTTGCTCCAGAACTACAAGCCCTCACCATTCTTTGTCTTCACCATCGCACCCAGAGCTCTGGCCTGCAACCCGGTCACCCACTCGCACCAAGGGGCCCCATTCTGAGGCCGATTTTGTCATTGTAGTGTGCCGTCCCATGTCGGACGCGCTGTCACCAGGCCTCCCTGTTGGTTGCATTTGCCTCCCTTGTCTGAAGGTAAACTTTAAATTCCCTTTCTTGAGTTTATTCTCCATATTGTCCCTGGGATGATCTTTGGCTGACATAATCTTTCTCCAGAACTACAAGCCCTCACAGGCCTTTGTCTTCAGCACCGCACCAGGAGTTCCGCCAGTGCAACCTCGGTCCCCCACTCGCACCAGGGGGGCCCAGCCTGAGGCCGAGGTTGTCATTGCAGTGTGCCGTTTCACATCGGACGAGCTGTCACCAGGCCTCCCTGTTGGTTGCATTTGCCTCCCTTGTCTGAAGGTAAACTTTAAATTCCATTTCTTGTGTTTATTCTCCATATTTTCCCAGGGATGATCTTTGGCTGACTTAATCTTGCTCCAGAACTACAAGCCCTCACAAGTCTTTGTCTCCAGCACCACACCCAGGGCTCCAGCACTGCAACCCGGTTCCCCACTCACACAAGGGGGGCCCAGCCTGAGGCTGATTTTGTCATTGCAGTCTGCCGTCCCATGTCGGACGCGCTGTCCCCAGGCCTCCCTGTTGGTTGCAATTTCCTCCCTCGTCTGAAGGTAAACTTTAAATTCCATTTCTTGAGTTTATTCTCCATATTGTCCCTGGGATGATCTTTGGCTGACATAATCTTTCTCCAGAACTACAAGCCCTCACCAGCCTTTGTCTTCACCATCGCACCCAGAGCTCTGGCCTGCAACCCGGTCACCCACTCGCACCAAGGGGCCCCATTCTGAGGCCGAGTTTGTCATTGCAGTGTGCCGTCCCATGTCGGACGCGCTGTCACCAGGCCTCCCTGTTGATTGCATTTGCCTCCCTTGTCTGAAGGTAAACTTTAAATTACATTTCTTGAGTTTATTCTCCATATTGTCCCTGGGATGATCTTTGGCTGACATAATCTTGCTCCAGAACTACAAGCCCTCACAAGCCTTTGTCTTCAGCACCGCACCAGGAGTTCCGCCAGTGCAACCTCGGTCCCCCACTCGCACCAGGGGGGCCCAGCCTGAGGCCGAGGTTGTCATTGCAGCTTGCCGTTCCACGTCGGACGAGCTGTCACCAGGCCTCCCTGTTAGTTGCATTTGCCTCCCTTGTCTGAAGGTAAACTTTAAATTCCATTTCTTGTGTTTATTCTCCATATTGTCCCAGGGATGATCTTTGGCTGACTTAATCTTGCTCCAGAACTACAAGCCCTCACAAGTCTTTGTCTCCAGCACCACAACCAGGGCTCCAGCACTGCAACCCGGTTCCCCACTCACACCAGGGGGGCCCAGCCTTAGGCTGATTTTGTCATTGCAGTCTGCCGTCCCATGTCGGACGCGCTGTCCCCAGGCTTCCCTGTTGGTTGCATTTGCCTCCCTTGTCTGAAGGTAAACTTTAAATTCCATTTCTTGAGTTTATTCTCCATATTATCCTTGGGATGATCTTTGGCTGACATAATCTTTCTCCAGAACTACAAGCCCTCACCAGCCTTTGTCTTCACCATCGCACCCAGAGCTCTGGCCTGCAACCCGGTCAGCCACTCGCACCAGGGGGGCCCAGCCTGAGGCTGAGTTTGTCATTGCAGTGTGCCCAGAACTACAAGCCCTCACCAGCCTTTGTCTTCACCATCGCACCCAGAGCTCTGGCCTGCAACCCGGTCAGCCACTCGCACCAGGGGGGCCCAGCTTGAGGCCGAGGTTGTCATTGCAGTGTGCTCTCCCATGTCGGACGCGCTGTCACCAGGCCTCCCTGTTGGTTGCATTTGCCTCCCTTGTCTGAAGGTAAACGTTAAATTCCATTTCTTGAGTTTATTCTCCATATTGTCCCTGGGATGATCTACGGCTGACTTAATCTTGCTCCAGAATTACAAGCCCTCACCAGCATGTGACTCCAGGCCACCCTGGGGCTCCAGCCAGGGCTCCAGCACTGCTGCCCGGTCCCCCACTCTCACTAGGGGTACCCAGCCTTAGGGGGTGGTTGTCGTTGCAGTGGGCGTCGCCCTCTCGATCAAGCTTTCCCCAGGCCTCCCTGTTGGTTGCATTTGCCTCCCTTGTCTGAAGGTAAACTTTAAATTCCATTTCTTGAGTTTATTCTCCATATTGTCCCTGGGATGATCTTTGGCTGACATAATCTTTCTCCCGAACGACAAGCCCTCACCAGCCTTTGTCTTCACCATCGCACCCAGAGCTTTGGCCTGCAACCCGGTCAGCCACTCGCACCAGGGGGGCCCAGCCTGAGGCCGGGTTTGTCATTGCAGTGTGCCCAGAACTACAAGCCCTCACCAGCCTTTGTCTTCACCATCGCACCCAGAGCTCTGGCCTGCAACCCGGTCACCCACTCGCACCAGGGGGGCCCTGCCTGAGGCCGAGTTTGTCATTGCAGTGTGCCGTCCCTTGTCGGACGCGCTGTCACCAGGCCTCCCTGTTGGTTGCATTTGCCTCCCTTGTCTGAAGGTAAACTTTAAATTACATTTCTTGAGTTTATTCTACGCATTGTCCCTGGGATGATCTTTGGCTGACATAATCTTTCTCCAGAACCACAAGCCCTCACCAGCCTTTGTCTTCAGCACCGCACCAGGATTTCTGCCAGTGCAAACTCGGTCCCCCACTCGCACCAGGGGGGCCCAGCCTGAGGCCGAGGTTGTCATTGCAGTGTGCCGTCCCACATCGGACGCGCTGTCACCAGGCCTCCCTGTTGGTTGCATTTGCCTCCTTTGTCTGAAGGTAAACTTTAAATTCCCTTTCTTGAGTTTATTCTCCATATTGTCCCTGGGATGATCTACGGCTGACTTAATCTTGCTCCAGAACTACAAGCCCTCACCAGCATGTGACTCCAGGCCACCCTGGGTTTCCAGCCAGGGCTCCAGCACTGCTGCCCGGTCCCCCACTTTCACCAGGGGTTCCCAGACTTAGGCGGTGGTTGTCGTTGCAGTGGGCGTCGCCCTCTCGATCAAGCTTTCCCCAGGCCTCCCTGTTGGTTGTATTTGCCTCCCTTGTCTGAAGGTAAACTTTAAATTCCATTTCTTGAGTTTATTCTCCATATTGTCCCTGGGAGGATCTTTGGCTGACTTAATCTTGCTCCAGAACTACAAGCCCTCACAAGCCTTTTTCTCCAGCACCACACCCAGGGCTCCAGCACTGCAACTCGGTCCCCCACTCACACCAGGGGTGCCCAGTCTGAGGCTAATTTTGTCATTGCAGTGTGCCGTCCCATGTCGGACGAGTTGTCACCAGGCCTCCCTGTTGGTTGCATTTGCCTCCCTTGTCTGAAGGTAAACTTTAAATTACATTTCTTGAGTTTATTCTCCATATTGTCCCTGGGATGATCTACGGCTGACATAATCTTTCTCCAGAACTACAAGCCCTCACCAGCCTTTGTCTTCACCATCGCACCCAGAGCTCTGGCCTGCAACCCGGTCAGCCACTCGCACCAGGGGGGCCCAGCCTGAGGCTGAGTTTGTCATTGCATTGTGCCGTCCCTTTTCGGACGACCTGTCATCAGGACTCCCTGTTGGTTGCATTTGCCTCCCTTGTCTGAAGGTAAACTTTAAATTCCATTTCTTGAGTTTATTCTCCATATTGTCCCTGGGATGATCTTTGGCTGACTTAATCTTTCTCCAGAACTACAAGCCCTCACCAGCCTTTGTCTTCAGCACCGCACCAGGAGTTCCGCCAGTGCAACATCGGTCCCCCACTCGCACCAGGGGGGCCCAGCCTGAGGCCGAGGTTGTCATTGCAGTGTGCCGTCCCACATCGGACGCGCTGTAACCTGGCCTCCCTGTTGGTTGCATTTGCCTCCCTTGTCTGAAGGTAAACTTTAAATTCCATTTCTTGACTTTATTCTCCATATTGTCCCTGGGATTATCTTTTGCTGACATAATCTTTCTCCAGAACTACAAGCCCTCACTAGCCTTTGTTTCCAGCACCACAACCAGGGCTCCAGCACTGCTGCCCGGTCCCCCACTCACACCAGGGGGGCCCAGCCTGAGGCTGATTTTGTCATTGCAGTGTGCCGTCCCACATCAGACGCGCTATCACCAGGCCTCCCTGTTGGTTGCATTTGCCTCCCTTGTCTGAAGGTAAACTTTAAATTACATTTCTTGAGTTTATTCTCCATATTGTCCCTGGGATGATCTTTGGCTGACATAATCTTTCTCCAGAACTACAAGCCCTCACCAGCCTTTGTCTTCACAATCGCACCTAGAGTTCTGGCCTGCAACCTTGTCACCCACTCGCACCAAGGGGGCCCAGCCTGAGTCCGAGTTTGTCATTGCAATGTGCTGTCCCATGTCGGACGCGCTGTCACCAGGCCTCCTTGTTGGTTGCATTTGCCTCCCTTGTCTGAAGGTAAACTTTAAATTCCCTTTCTTGAGTTTATTCTCCATAGTGTCCTTGGGATGATCTACGGCTGACATAATCTTTTTCCAGAACTACAAGCCCTCACCAGCATGTGACTCCAGGCCACCCCGGGGCTCCAGCCAGGCCTCCAGCACTGCTGCCCGGTCCCCCACCCTCACCAGGGGTGCCCAGCCTTAGGCGGTGGTTGTCGTTGCAGTGGGCGTCGCCCTCTCGATCAAGCTTTCCCCAGGCCTCCCTGTTGGTTGCATTTACCTCCCTTGTCTGAAGGTTAACTTTAAATTCCTTTTCTTGACTTTATTCTCCATATTGTCCCTGGGATGATCTTTGGCTGACATAATCTTTCTCCAGAACTACAAGCCCTCACGAGCCTCTGTCTTCAGCACCACACCCAGAGCTCCAGCACTGCAACCCGGTTCCCCACTTTCACTAGGGGGGCCCAGCCTGAGGGCGATTTTGTCATTGCAGTGTGCCGCCCCACATCGGACGAGCTGTCACCAGGCCTCCCTGTTGGTTGCATTTGCCTCCCTTGTCTGAAGGTAAACTTTAAATTCCCTTTCTTGAGTTTATTCTCCATATTGTCCCTGGGATGATCTACGGCTGACTTAATCTTGCTCCAGAACTACAAGCCCTCACCAGCATGTGACTCCAGGCCACCCCGGGGTTCCAGCCAGGCCTCCAGCACTGCTGCCCGGTCCCCCACTCTCACCAGGGGTGCCCAGCCTTAGGCGGTGGTTGTCGTTGCAGTGGGCGTCGCCCTCTCGATCAAGCTTTCCACAGGCCTCCCTGTTGGTTGCATTTGCCTCCCTTGTCTGAAGGTAAACTTTAAATTACATTTCTTGAGTTTATTCTCCATATTGTCCCTGGGATGATCTACGGCTGACATAATCTTTCTCCAGAACTACAAGCCCTCACCAGCCTTTGTCTTCACCATCGCACCCAGAGCTCTGGCCTGCAACCCGGTCAGCCACTCGCACCAGGGGGGCCCAGCCTGAGGCCGAGTTTGTCATTGCATTGTGCCGTCCCTTTTCGGACGACCTGTCATCAGGACTCCCTGTAGGTTGCATTTACCTCTCATGTCTTAAGGTAAACTTTAAATTACATTTCTTGAGTTTATTTTCCAGATTGTCCCTGGGATGATCTTTGGCTGACATAATCTTTCTCCAGAACTACAAGCCCTCACCAGCCTTTGTCTTCACCATCGCACCCAGAGCTCTGGCCTGCAACCCGGTCACCCACTCGCACCAAGGGGGCCCAGCCTGAGTCCGAGTTTGTCATTGCAGTGTGCCGTCCCATGTCGGACCCGCTGTCACCAGGCCTCCCTGTTGGTTGCATTTGCCTCCCTTGTCTGAAGGTAAACTTTAAATTACATTTCTTGAGTTTATTCTCCATATTGTCCCTGGGATGATCTTTGGCTGACATAATCTTTCTCCAGAACTACAAGCCCTCACCTGCCTCTGTCTTCACCATCGCACCCAGAGCTCCAGCACTGCAACCCGGTCCCCCACCCTCACCAGGGGTGCCCAGCCTTAGGCGGTTGTTGTCGTTGCAGTGGGCGTCGCCCTCTCGATCAAGCTTTCCCCAGGCCTCCCTGTTGGTTGCATTTGCCTCCCTTGTCTGAAGGTAAACTTTAAATTCCATTTCTTGTGTTTATTCTCCATATTGTCCCTGGGATGATCTTTGGCTGACATGATCTTTCTCCAGAACTACAAGCCCTCACCAGCCTTTGTCTTCACCATCGCACCCAGAGCTCTGGCCTGCAACCCGGTCAGCCAATCGCACCTGGGAGGCCCAGCCTGAGGCCGAGTTTGTCATTGCAGTTTGCCGTCCCATGTCGGACGCGCTGTCATCAGGCCTCCTTGTTGGTTGCATTTGCCTCCCTTGTCTGAAGGTAAACTTTAAATTACATTTCTTGAGTTTATACTCCATATTTTCCCTGGGATGATCTTTGGCTGACTTAATCTTGCTCCAGAACTACAAGCCCTCACCAGCATGTGACTCCAGGCCACCCTGGGGCTCCAGCCAGGGCTCCAGCACTGCTGCCCGGTCCCCCACTCTCACCAAGGGTGCCCAGCCTTAGGCGGTGGTTGTCGTTGCCGTGGGCTTCGCCCTCTCGATCAAGCTTTCCCCAGGCCTCCCTGTTGGTTGCATTTGCCTCCCTTGTCTGAAGGTAAACTTTAAATTCCATTTCTTGAGTTTATTCTCCATATTTTCCCTGGGATGATCTTTGGCTGACTTAATCTTGCTCCAGAACTACAAGCCCTCACCAGCCTTTGTCTTCACCATCACACCCTGAGCTCTGGCCTGCAACCCGGTCAGCCACTGGCACCAGGGGTGCCCAGCCTGAGGCCGAGTTTGTCATTGCAGTGTGCCGTCCCATGTCGGACGCGCTGTCACCAGGCCTCCCTGTTCGTTGCATTTGCCTCCCTTGTCTGAAGGTAAACTTTAAATTCCATTTCTTGAGTTTATTCTCCATATTTTCCCTGGGATGATCTTTGGCTGACTTAATCTTGCTCCAGAACTACAAGCCCTCACCAGCCTTTGTCTTCACCATCGCACCCAGAGCTTTGGCCTGCAACCCGGTCAGCCACTCGCACCAGGGGGGCCCAGCCTGAGGCCGAGGTTGTCATTGCAGTGTGCCGTCCCATGTCGAACGACCTGTCATCAGGCCTCCCTGTTGGTTGCATTTGCCTCCCTTGTCTGAAGGTAAACTTTAAATTCCATTTCTTGAGTTTATTCTCCATATTGTCCCTGGGATGATCTTTGGCTGACATAATCTTTCTCCAGAACTACAAGCCCTCACCAGCCTTTGTCTTCACCATCGCACCCAGAGCTTTGGCCTGCAACCCGTTCATCCACTCGCACCAGGGGGGCCCAGCCTGAGGCCGAGTTTGTCATTGCAGTGTGCCGTCCTATGTCGGACGCGCTGTCACCAGGCCTCCCTGTTGGTTGCATTTGCCTCCCTTGTCTGAAGGTAAACTTTAAATTCCATTTCTTGACTTTATTCTCCATATTGTCCCTGGGATGATCTTTGGCTGACATAATCTTTCTCCAGAACTACAAGCCCTCACCAGCCTTTGTCTTCACCATCGCACCCAGAGCTCTGGCCTGCAACCCGGTCAGCCACTCGCACCAGGGGGGCCCAGCCTGAGGCCGAGTTTGTCATTGCATTGTGCCGTCCCTTTTCGGACGACCTGTCATCAGGACTCCCTGTTGGTTGCATTTACCTCTCATGTCTTAAGGTAAACTTTAAATTACATTTCTTGAGTTTATTTTCCAGATTGTCCCTGGGATGATCTTTGGCTGACATAATCTTCTCCAGAACTACAAGCCCTCACCAGCCTTTGTCTTCACCATCGCACCCAGAGCTCTGGCCTGCAACCCGGTCACCCACTCGCACCAAGGGGGCCCAGCCTGAGTCCGAGTTTGTCATTGCAGTGTGCCGTCCCATGTCGGACCCGCTGTCACCAGGCCTCCCTGTTGGTTGCATTTACCTCCCTTGTCTGAAGGTAAACTTTAAATTCCATTTCTTGAGTTTATTCTCCATATTGTGCCTGGGATGATCTACGGCTGACTTAATCTTTCTCCAGAACTACAAGCCCTCACCAGCATGTGATTCCAGGCCACCCTGGTGCTCCAATCAGGGCTCCAGCACTGCTGCCCGGTCCCCCACCCTCACCAGGGGTGCCCAGCCTTAGGCGGTTGTTGTCGTTGCAGTGGGCGTCGCCCTCTCGATCAAGCTTTCCCCAGGCCTCCCTGTTGGTTGCATTTGCCTCCCTTGTCTGAAGGTAAACTTTAAATTCCATTTCTTGTGTTTATTCTCCATATTGTCCCTGGGATGATCTTTGGCTGACATGATCTTTCTCCAGAACTACAAGCCCTCACCAGCCTTTGTCTTCACCATCGCACCCAGAGCTCTGGCCTGCAACCCGGTCAGCCACTGGCACCAGGGAGGCCCAGCCTGAGGCCGAGTTTGTCATTGCAGTTTGCCGTCCCATGTCGGACGCGCTGTCATCAGGCCTCCTTGTTGGTTGCATTTGCCTCCCTTGTCTGAAGGTAAACTTTAAATTACATTTCTTGAGTTTATACTCCATATTTTCCCTGGGATGATCTACGGCTGACTTAATCTTGCTCCAGAACTACAAGCCCTCACCAGCATGTGACTCCAGGCCACCCTGGGGCTCCAGCCAGGGCTCCAGCACTGCTGCCCGGTCCCCCACTCTCACCAAGGGTGCCCAGCCTTAGGCGGTGGTTGTCGTTGCCGTGGGCGTCGCCCTCTCGATCAAGCTTTCCCCAGGCCTCCCTGTTGGTTGCATTTGCCTCCCTTGTCTGAAGGTAAACTTTAAATTCCATTTCTTGACTTTATTCTCCATATTGTCCCTGGGATGATCTTTGGCTGACATAATCTTTCTCCAGAACTACCAGCCCTCACAAGCCTTTGTCTCCAGCACCACACCCAGGGCTCCAGCACTGCAACTCGGTCCCCCACTCACACCAGGGGTGCCCAGCCTGAGGCTGATTTTGTCATTGCAGTGTGCCGTCCCATGTCGGACGCGCTGTCACCAGGCCTCCCTGTTGGTTGCATTTGCCTCCCTTGTCTGAAGGTAAACTTTAAATTCCATTTCTTGAGTTTATTCTCCATATTGTGCCTGGGATCATCTCCGGCTGACTTAATCTTGCTCCGGAACTACAAGCCCTCACCAGCCTTTGTCTTCAGCACCGCACCAGGAGTTCCGCCAGTGCAATCTTGGTCCCCCACTCGCACCAGGGGGGCCCAGCTTGAGGCAGAGGTTGTCATTGCAGTGTGCCGTCCCACATCGGACGCGCTGTCACCAGGCCTCCCTGTTGGTTGCATTTCCCTCCCTTGTCTGAAGGTAAACTTTAAATTCCATTTCTTGAGTTTATTCTCCATATTGTCCCTGGGATGATCTTTGGCTGACTTAATCTTGCTCCAGAACTACAAGCCCTCACCAGCCTTTGTCTTCACCATCGCACCCAGAGCTCTGGCCTGCAACCCGGTCATCCACTCGCACCAGGGGGGCCCAGCCTCAGGCCGAGTTTGTCATTGCAGTGTGCCGTCCCATGTCGGACGCGCTGTCACCATGCCTCCCTGTTGGTTGCATTTGCCTCCCTTGTTTGAGGGTAAACTTTAAATTCCATTTCTTGAGTTTAGTCTCCATATTGTCCCTGGGATGATCTTTGGGTGACATAATCTTTCTCCAGAACTACAAGCCCTCACAAGCCTTTGTCTCCAGCACCACACCCAGGGCTCCAGCACTGCAACCCGGTCCCCCACTCACAGCAGGGGGGCCCAGCCTGAGGCTGATTTTGTCATTGCAGTGTGCCGTCCCACATCGGACGCGCTATCACCAGGCCTCCCTTTCGGTTGCATTTGCCTCCCTTGTCTGAAGGTAAACTTTAAATTCCATTTCTTGAGTTTATTCTCCATATTGTGCCTGGGATGATCTACGGCTGACTTAATCTTGCTCCAGAACTACAAGTCCTCACGAGCCTTTGTCTCCAGCACCGCACCAGGAGTTCCGTCAGTGCAACCTCGGTCCCCCACTCACACCAGGGGGGCCCAGCCTGAGGCCGAGGTTGTCATTGCAGTGTGCCGTTCCACATCGGACGCGCTGTCACCAGGCCTCCCTGTTGGTTGCATTTGCCTCCCTTGTCTGAAGGTAAACTTTAAATTACATTTCTTGAGTTTATTCTCCAGATTGTCCCTGGGATGATCTTTGGCTGACATAATCTTTCTCCAGAACTACAAGCCCTCACCAGCTTCTGTCTTCACCATCGCACCCAGAGCTACAGCACTGCAACCCGGTCCCCCACTCACACTAGGGGGGCCCAGCCTGAGGCCGAGTTTGTCATTGCAGTGTGCCGTCCCATGTCGGACGACCTTTCTTCTAGCCTCCCTGTTGGTTGCATTTGCCTCCCTTGTCTGAGGGTAAACTTCAAATTCCATTTCTTGAGTTTATTCTCCATATTGTGCCTGGGATGATCTTTGGCTGACATAATCTTTCTCCAGAACTACAAGCCCTCACAAGCCTTTGTCTTCAGCACCGCACCAGGAGTTCCGCCAGTGCAACCTCGGTCCCCCACTCGCACCAGGGGGGCCCAGCCTGAGGCCGAGGTTGTCATTGCAGTGTGCCGTCCCATGTCGGACGTTCTGTCACCAGGCCTCCCTTTTGGTTGCATTTGCCTCCCTTGTCTGAAGGTAAACTTTAAATTACATTTCTTGAGTTTATTCTCCATATTGTGCCTGGGATGATCTTTGGCTGACATAATCTTGCTCCAGAACTACAAACCCTCACAAGCCTTTGTCTCCAGCACCACACCCAGGGCTCCAGCACTGCTGCCCGGTCACCCACTCACACCAGGGGGGCCCAGCCTTAGGCGGTGTTTGTCGTTGCAGTGGGCGGCGCCCCCTCAATCAATCTTTCCCCAGGCCTCCCTGTTGGTTGCATTTACCTCCCATGTCTTAAGGTAAACTTTAAATTACATTTCTTGAGTTTATTTTCCAGATTGTCCCTGGGATGATCTTTGGCTGACATAATCTTCTCCAGAACTACAAGCCCTCACCAGCCTTTGTCTTCACCATCGCACCCAGAGCTCTGGCCTGCAACCCGGTCAGCCACTCGCACCAAGGGGGCCAAGCCTGAGGCCGAGTTTGTCATTGCAGTGTGCCGTCCCATGTCGGACGCGCTGTCATCAGGCCTCCCTGTTGGTTGCATTTGCCTCCCTTGTCTGAAGGTAAACTTTAAATTACATTTTTTTAATTAATTGTCCATATTGTCCCTGGGATGATCTTTGGCTGACATAATCTTTCTCCAGAACTACAAGCCCTCACCAGCCTTTGTCTTCACCATCGCACCCAGAGCTTTGGCCTGCAACCCGGTCAGCCACTCGCACCAGGGGGGCCCAGCCTGAGGCCGGGTTTGTCATTGCAGTGTGCCCAGAACTACAACCCCTCACCAGCCTTTGTCTTCACCATCGCACCCAGAGCACTGGCCTGCAACCCGGTCACCCACTCGCGCCAAGGGGGCCCAGCCTGAGGCCGAGTTTGTCATTGCAGTGTGCCGCCCCACATCGGACGAGCTGTCACCAGGCCTCCCTGTTGGTTGCATTTGCCTCCCTTGTCTGAAGGTAAACTTTAAATTACATTTCTTGAGTTTATTCTCCATATTGTCCCTGGGATGATCTATGGCTGACTTAATCTTGCTCCAGAACTACAAGCCCTCACCAGCATGTGACTCCAGGCCACCCCGGGGCTCCAGCCAGGCCTCCAGCACTGCTGCCCGGTCCCCCACTCTCACCAGGGGTGCCCAGCCTTAGGCGGTGGTTGTCGTTGCAGTGGGCGTCGCCCTCTCGATCAAGCTTTCCACAGGCCTCCCTGTTGGTTGCATTTGCCTCCCTTGTCTGAAGGTATACTTTAAATTACATTTCTTGAGTTTATGCTCCATATTGTCCCTGGGATGATCTACGGCTGACATAATCTTTCTCCAGAACTACAAGCCCTCACCAGCCTTTGTCTTCACCATCGCACCCAGAGCTCTGGCCTGCAACCCGGTCAGCCACTCGCACCAGGGGGGCCCAGCCTGAGGCTGAGTTTGTCATTGCAGTCTGCCGTCCCTTTTCGGACAACCTGTCATCAGGACTCCCTGTTGGTTGCATTTGCCTCCCTTGTCTGAAGGTAAACTTTAAATTCCATTTCTTGAGTTTATTCTCCATATTGTGCCTGGGATGATCTTTGGCTGACATAATCTTTCTCCAGAACTACAAGCCCTCACCAGCCTTTGTCTTCAGCACCGCACCAGGAGTTCCGCCAGTGCAACCTCGGTCCCCCACTCGCACCAGGGGGGCCCAGCCTGAGGCCGAGGTTGTCATTGCAGTGTGCCGTCCCACATCGGACGCGCTGTAACCTGGCCTCCCTGTTGGTTGCATTTGCCTCCCTTGTCTGAAGGTAAACTTTAAATTACATTTCTTGAGTTTATTCTCCATATTGTGCCTGGGATGATCTTTGGCTGACATAATCTTTCTCCAGAACTACAAGCCCTCACCAGCCTTTGTCTTCAGCACCGCACCAGGAGTTCCGCCAGTGCAACCTCGGTCCCCCACTCGCACCAGGGGGGCCCAGCCTGAGGCCGAGGTTGTCATTGCAGTGTGCCGTCCCACATCAGACGCGCTGTAACCTGGCCTCCCTGTTGGTTGCATTTGCCTCCCTTGTCTGAAGGTAAACTTTAAATTCCATTTCTTGACTTTATTCTCCATATTGTCCCTGGGATTATCTTTTGCTGACATAATCTTTCTCCAGAACTACAAGCCCTCACTAGCCTTTGTTTCCAGCACCACAACCAGGGCTCCAGCACTGCTGCCCGGTCCCCCACTCACACCAGGGGGGCCCAGCCTGAGGCTGATTTTGTCATTGCAGTGTGCCGTCCCACATCGGACGCGCTATCACCAGGCCTCCCTGTTGGTTGCATTTGCCTCCCTTGTCTGAAGGTAAACTTTAAATTCCATTTCTTGAGTTTATTCTCCATATTGTCCCTGGGATGATCTTTGGCTGACATAATCTTTCTCCAGAACTACAAGCCCTCACCAGCCTTTGTCTTCAGCACCGCACCCAGAGCTCTGGCCTGCAACCTTGTCACCCACTCGCATCAAGGGGGCCCAGCCTGAGGCCGAGTTTGTCATTGCAATGTGCTGTCCCATGTCGGACGCGCTGTCACCAGGCCTCCTTGTTGGTTGCATTTGCCTCCCTTGTCTGAAGGTAAACTTTAAATTCCCTTTCTTGAGTTTATTCTCCATATTGTCCCTGGGATGATCTACGGCTGACTTAATCTTGCTCCAGAACTACAAGCCCTCACCAGCATGTGACTCCAGGCCACCCCGGGGCTCCAGCCAGGCCTCCAGCACTGCTGCCCGGTCCCCCACTCTCACCAGGGGTGCCCAGCCTTAGGCGGTGGTTGTCGTTGCAGTGGGCGTCGCCCTCTCGATCAAGCTTTCCACAGGCCTCCCTGTTGGTTGCATTTGCCTCCCTTGTCTGAAGGTATACTTTAAATTACATTTCTTGAGTTTATGCTCCATATTGTCCCTGGGATGATCTACGGCTGACATAATCTTTCTCCAGAACTACAAGCCCTCACCAGCCTTTGTCTTCACCATCGCACCCAGAGCTCTGGCCTGCAACCCGGTCAGCCACTCGCACCAGGGGGGCCCAGCCTGAGGCTGAGTTTGTCATTGCAGTCTGCCGTCCCTTTTCGGACAACCTGTCATCAGGACTCCCTGTTGGTTGCATTTGCCTCCCTTGTCTGAAGGTAAACTTTAAATTCCATTTCTTGAGTTTATTCTCCATATTGTCCCTGGGATGATCTTTGGCTGACATAATCTTTCTCCAGAACTACAAGCCCTCACCAGCCTTTGTCTTCAGCACCGCACCAGGAGTTCCGCCAGTGCAACCTCGGTCCCCCACTCGCACCAGGGGGGCCCAGCCTGAGGCCGAGGTTGTCATTGCAGTGTGCCGTCCCACATCGGACGCGCTGTAACCTGGCCTCCCTGTTGGTTGCATTTGCCTCCCTTGTCTGAAGGTAAACTTTAAATTACATTTCTTGAGTTTATTCTCCATATTGTGCCTGGGATGATCTTTGGCTGACATAATCTTTCTCCAGAACTACAAGCCCTCACCAGCCTTTGTCTTCAGCACCGCACCAGGAGTTCCGCCAGTGCAACCTCGGTCCCCCACTCGCACCAGGGGGGCCCAGCCTGAGGCCGAGGTTGTCATTGCAGTGTGCCGTCCCACATCAGACGCGCTGTAACCTGGCCTCCCTGTTGGTTGCATTTGCCTCCCTTGTCTGAAGGTAAACTTTAAATTCCATTTCTTGACTTTATTCTCCATATTGTCCCTGGGATTATCTTTTGCTGACATAATCTTTCTCCAGAACTACAAGCCCTCACTAGCCTTTGTTTCCAGCACCACAACCAGGGCTCCAGCACTGCTGCCCGGTCCCCCACTCACACCAGGGGGGCCCAGCCTGAGGCTGATTTTGTCATTGCAGTGTGCCGTCCCACATCGGACGCGCTATCACCAGGCCTCCCTGTTGGTTGCATTTGCCTCCCTTGTCTGAAGGTAAACTTTAAATTCCATTTCTTGAGTTTATTCTCCATATTGTCCCTGGGATGATCTTTGGCTGACATAATCTTTCTCCAGAACTACAAGCCCTCACCAGCCTTTGTCTTCAGCACCGCACCCAGAGCTCTGGCCTGCAACCTTGTCACCCACTCGCATCAAGGGGGCCCAGCCTGAGGCCGAGTTTGTCATTGCAATGTGCTGTCCCATGTCGGACGCGCTGTCACCAGGCCTCCTTGTTGGTTGCATTTGCCTCCCTTGTCTGAAGGTAAACTTTAAATTCCCTTTCTTGAGTTTATTCTCCATATTGTCCCTGGGATGATCTACGGCTGACTTAATCTTGCTCCAGAACTACAAGCCCTCACCAGCATGTGACTCCAGGCCACCCCGGGGCTCCAGCCAGGACTCCAGCACTGCTCTCCGGTCCCCCACCCTCACCAGGGGTGCCCAGCCTTAGGCGGTGGTTGTCGTTGCAGTGGGCGTCGCCCTCTCGATCAAGCTTTCCCCAGGCCTCCCTGTTGGTTGCGTTTACCTCCCTTGTCTGAAGGTAAACTTTAAATTCCATTTCTTGACTTTATTCTCCATATTGTCCCCGGGATGGTCTTTGGCTGACATAATCTTTCTCCAGAACTACAAGCCCTCACGAGCCTCTGTCTTCAGCACCGCACCCAGAGCTCCAGCACTGCAACCCGGTTCCCCACTCTCACTAGGGGGGCCCAGCCTGAGGGCGATTTTGTCATTGCAGTGAGCCTCCCCACATCGGACGAGCTGTCACCAGGCCTCCCTGTTGGTTGCATTTGCCTCCCTTGTCTGAAGGTAAACTTTAAATTCCCTTTCTTGAGTTTATTCTCCATATTGTCCCTGGGATGATCTACGGCTGACTTAATCTTGCTCCAGAACTACAAGCCCTCACCAGCATGTGACTCCAGGCCACCCCGGGGCTCCAGCCAGGCCTCCAGCACTGCTGCCCGGTCCCCCACTCTCACCAGGGGTGCCCAGCCTTAGGCGGTGGTTGTCGTTGCAGTGGGCGTCGCCCTCTCGATCAAGCTTTCCACAGGCCTCCCTGTTGTTTGCATTTGCCTCCCTTGTCTGAAGGTAAACTTTAAATTCCATTTCTTGAGTTTATTCTCCATATTGTCCCTGGGATGATCTACGGCTGACATAATCTTTCTCCAGAACTACAAGCCCTCACCAGCCTTTGTCTTCACCATCGCACCCAGAGCTCTGGCCTGCAACCCGGTCAGCCACTCGCACCAGGGGGGCCCAGCCTGAGGCCGAGTTTGTCATTGCATTGTCCCGTCCCTTTTCGGACGACCTGTCATCAGGACACCCTGTTGGTTGCATTTGCCTCCCTTGTCTGAAGGTAAACTTTAAATTACATTTCTTGAGTTTATTCTCCATATTGTCCCTGGGATGATCTTTGGCTGACATAATCTTTCTCCAGAACTACAAGCCCTCACCAGCCTTTGTCTTCAGCACCGCACCAGGAGATCCGCCAGTGCAACCTCGGTCCCCCACTCTCACCAGGGGGGCCCAGCCTGAGGCCGAGGTTGTCATTGCAGTGTGCCGTCCCACATCGGACGCGCTGTCACCAGGCCTCCCTGTTGGTTGCATTTGCCTCCCTTGTCTGCAGGTAAACTTTAAATTCCCTTTCTTGAGTTTATTCTCCATATTGTCCCTGGGATGATCTACGGCTCACTTAATCTTGCTCCAGAACTACAAGCCCTCACCAGCATGTGACTCCAGGCCTCCCTGGGGCTCCAGCCAGGGCTCCAGCACTGCTGCCCGGTCCCCCACTCTCACCAGGGGTGCCCAGCCTTAGGCGGTGGTTGTCGTTGCAGTGGGCGTCGCCCTCTCGATGAAGCTTTCCCCAGGCCTCCCTGTTGGTTGCATTTGCCTCCCTTGTCTGAAGGTAAACTTTAAATTACATTTCTTGAGTTTATTCTCCATATTGTCCCTGGGATGATCTTTGGCTGACATAATCTTTCTCCAGAACTACAAGCCCTCACCAGCCTTTGTCTTCACCATCGCACCCTGAGCTTTGGCCTGCAACTCTGTCAGCCACTCGCACCAGGGGGGCCCAGCCTGAGGCCGAGGTTGTCATTGCAGTGTGCCGTCCCACATCGGACGCGCTATCACCAGGCCTCCCTGTTGGTTGCATTTGCCTCCCTTGTCTGAAGGTAAACTTTAAATTCCATTTCTTGAGTTTATTCTCCATATTGTCCCTGGGATGATCTTTGGCTGACATAATCTTTCTCCAGAACTACAAGCCCTCACCAGCCTTTGTCTTCAGCACCGCACCAGGAGTTCCGCCAGTGCAACATCGGTCCCCCACTCACACCAGGGGGGCCCAGCCTGAGGCCGAGGTTGTCATTGCAGTGTGCCGTCCCACATCGGACGCGCTGTCACCAGGCCTCCCTGTTGGTTGCATTTGCCTCCCTTGTCTGAAGGTAAACTTTAAATTACATTTCTTGAGTTTATTCTCCATATTGTCCCTGTGATGATCTTTGGCTGACTTAATCTTTCTCCAGAACTACAAGCCCTCACAAGTCTTTGTCTTCAGCACCACACCCAGGGCTCCAGCACTGCAACCCGGTCTCCCACTCACACCAGGGGGGCCCAACCTGAGGCTGATTTTGTCATTGCAGTCTGCCGTCCCATGTCGGACGCGCTGTCACCAGGCCTCCCTTTTGGTTGCATTTGCCTCCCTTGTCTGAAGGTAAACTTTAAATTCCATTTCTTGAGTTTATTCTCCATATTGTCCCTGGGATGATCTTTGGCTGACATAATCTTTCTCCAGAACTACAAGCCCTCACCAGCCTTTGTCTTCAGCACCGCACCAGGAGTTCCGCCAGTGCAACCTCGGTCCCCCACTCTCACCAGGGGGGCCCAGCCTGAGGCCGAGGTTGTCATTGCAGTGTGCCGTCCCACATCGGACGCGCTGTCACCAGGCCTCCCTGTTGGTTGCATTTGCCTCCCTTGTCTGAAGGTAAACTTTAAATTCCCTTTCTTGAGTTTATTCTCCATATTGTCCCTGGGATGATCTACGGCTCACTTAATCTTGCTCCAGAACTACAAGCCCTCACCAGCATGTGACTCCAGGCCTCCCTGGGGCTCCAGCCAGGGCTCCAGCACTGCTGCCCGGTCCCCCACTCTCACCAGGGGTGCCCAGCCTTAGGCGGTGGTTGTCGTTGCAGTGGGCGTCGCCCTCTCGATGAAGCTTTCCCCAGGCCTCCCTGTTGGTTGCATTTGCCTCCCTTGTCTGAAGGTAAACTTTAAATTCCATTTCTTGAGTTTATTCTCCATATTGTCCCTGGGATGATCTTTGGCTGACATAATCTTTCTCCAGAACTACAAGCCCTCACCAGCCTTTGTCTTCACCATCGCACCCAGAGCTTTGGCCTGCAACCCTGTCAGCCACTCGCACCAGGGGGGCCCAGCCTGAGGCCGAGGTTGTCATTGCAGTGTGCCGTCCCATGTCGGACGACCTGTCATCAGGCCTCCCTGTTGGTTGCATTTGCCTCCCTTGTCTGAAGTTAAACTTTAAATTCCCTTTCTTGAGTTTATTCTCCATATTGTCCCTGGGATGATCTTTGGCTGACTTAATCTGGCTCCAGAACTACAAGCCCTCACCAGCATGTGACTCCAGGCTACCCTGGGGCTCCAGCCAGGGCTCCAGCACTGCTGCCCGGTCCCCCACTCTCACCAGGGGGGCCCAGCCTTAGGCGGTGGTTGTCGTTGCAGTGGGCGTCGCCCTCTCGATCAAGCTTTCCCCAGGCCTCCCTGTTGGTTGCATTTGCCTCCCTTGTCTGAAGGTAAACTTTAAATTCCATTTCTTGAGTTTATTCTCCATATTGTCCCTGGGATGATCTTTGGCTGACATAATCTTTCTCCAGAACTACAAGCCCTCACAAGCCTTTGTCTCCAGCACCACACCCAGGGCTCCTGCACTGCAACTCGGTCCCCCACTCACACCAGGGGTGTCCAGCCTGAGGCTGATTTTGTCATTGCAGTGTGCCGTCCCACATCGGACGCGCTATCTCCAGGCCTCCCTGTTGGTTGCATTTGCCTCCCTTGTCTGAAGGTAAACTTTAAATTCCATTTCTTGAGTTTATTCTCCATATTGTGCCTGGGATGATCTACGGCTGACTTAATCTTGCTCCAGAACTACAAGCCCTCACCAGCATGTGACTCCAGGCCAGACCGGGGCTCCAGCCAGGGCTCTAGCACTGCTGCCCGGTCCCCCATCCTCACCAGGGGTGTCCAGCCTTAGGGGGTGGTTGTCGTTGCAGTGGGCGTCGCCCTCTCGATCAAGCTTTCCCCAGGCCTCCCTGTTGGTTGCATTTGCTTCCCTTGTCTGAAGGTAAACTTTAAATTACATTTCTTGAGTTTATTTTCCATATTGTCCCTGGGATGATCTTTGGCTGACATAATCTTGCTCCAGAACTACAAGCCCTCACCATTCTTTGTCTTCACCATCGCACCCAGAGCTCTGGCCTGCAACCCGGTCACCCACTCGCACCAAGGGGCCCCATTCTGAGGCCGATTTTGTCATTGTAGTGTGCCGTCCCATGTCGGACGCGCTGTCACCAGGCCTCCCTGTTGGTTGCATTTGCCTCCCTTGTCTGAAGGTAAACTTTAAATTCCCTTTCTTGAGTTTATTCTCCATATTGTCCCTGGGATGATCTTTGGCTGACATAATCTTTCTCCAGAACTACAAGCCCTCACAGGCCTTTGTCTTCAGCACCGCACCAAGAGTTCCGCCAGTGCAACCTCGGTCCCCCACTCGCACCAGGGGGGCCCAGCCTGAGGCCGAGGTTGTCATTGCAGTGTGCCGTTTCACATTGGACGAGCTGTCACCAGGCCTCCCTGTTGTTTGCATTTGCCTCCCTTGTCTGAAGGTAAACTTTAAATTCCATTTCTTGTGTTTATTCTCCATATTTTCCCAGGGATGATCTTTGGCTGACTTAATCTTGCTCCAGAACTACAAGCCCTCACAAGTCTTTGTCTCCAGCACCACACCCAGGGCTCCAGCACTGCAACCCGGTTCCCCACTCACACCAGGGGGGCCCAGCCTGAGGCTGATTTTGTCATTGCAGTCTGCCGTCCCATGTCGGACGCGCTGTCCCCAGGCCTCCCTGTTGGTTGCAATTTCCTCCCTTGTCTGAAGGTAAACTTTAAATTCCATTTGTTGAGTTTATTCTCCATATTGTCCCTGGGATGATCTTTGGCTGACATAATCTTTCTCCAGAACTACAAGCCCTCACCAGCCTTTGTCTTCACCATCGCACCCAGAGCTCTGGCCTGCAACCCGGTCAGCCACTCGCACCAGGGGGGCCCAGCCCGAGGCTGAGTTTGTCATTGCAGTGTGCCCAGAACTACAAGCCCTCACCAGCCTTTGTCTTCACCATCGCAACCAGAGCTCTGGCCTGCAACCCGGTCAGCCACTCGCACCAGGGGGGCCTAGCCTGAGGCCGAGTTTGTCATTGCAGTGTGCTCTCCCATGTCGGACGCGCTGTCACCAGGCCTCCCTGTTGGTTGCTTTTGCCTCCCTTGTCTGAAGGTAAACTTTAAATTCCATTTCTTGAGTTTATTCTCCATATTGTCCCTGGGATGATCTACGGCTGACTTAATCTTGCTCCAGAACTACAAGCCCTCACCAGCATGTGACTCCAGGCCAACCTGGGGCTCCAGCCAGGGCTCCAGCACTGCTGCCCGGTCCCCCACTCTCACCAGGGGTGCCCAGCCTTAGGGGGTGGTTGTCGTTGCAGTGGGCGTCGCCCTCTCGATCAAGCTTTCCCCAGGCCTCCCTGTTGGTTGCATTTGCCTCCCTTGTCTGAAGGTAAACTTTAAATTACATTTCTTGAGTTTATTCTCCATATTGTCCCTGGGATGATCTTTGGCTGACATAATCTTTCTCCAGAACGACAAGCCCTCACCAGCCTTTGTCTTCACCATCGCACCCAGAGCTTTGGCCTGCAACCCGGTCAGCCACTCGCACCAGGGGGGCCCAGCCTGAGGCCGGGTTTGTCATTGCAGTGTGCCCAGAACTACAAGCCCTCACCAGCCTTTGTCTTCACCATCGCACCCAGAGCTCTGGCCTGCAACCCGGTCACCCACTCGCACCAGGGGGGCCCTGCCTGAGGCCGAGTTTGTCATTGCAGTGTGCCCAGAACTACAAGCCCTCACCAGCCTTTGTCTTCACCATCGCACCCAGAGCTCTGGCCTGCAACCCGGTCACCCACTCGCACCAGGGGGATCCTGCCTGACGCCGAGTTTGTCATTGCAGTGTGCCGTCCCTTGTCGGACGCGCTGTCACCAGGCCTCCCTGTTGGTTGCATTTGCCTCCCTTGTCTGAAGGTAAACTTTAAATTACATTTCTTGAGTTTATTCTCCATATTGTCCCTGGGATGATCTTTGGCTGACATAATCTTTCTCCAGAACTACAAGCCCTCACTAACCTTAGTCTTCAGCACTGCACCAGGATTTCTGCCAGTGCAAACTCGGTCCCCCACTCGCACCAGGGGGGCCCAGCCTGAGGCCGAGTTTGTCATTGCAGTTTGCCGTCCCATGTTGGACGCGCTGTCACCAGGCCTCCCTGTTTGTTGCATTTGCCTCCCTTGTCTGAAGGTAAACTTTAAATTCCATTTCTTGAGTTTATTCTCCAGATTGTCCCTGGGATGATCTTTGGCTGACATAATCTTCTCCAGAACTACAAGCCCTCACCAGCCTTTGTCTTCACCATCGCACCCAGAGCTCTGGCCTGCAACCCGGTCAGCCACTGGCACCAAGGGGGCCCAGCCTGAGTCCGAGTTTGTCATTGCAGTGTGCCGTCCCATGTCGGACGCGCTGTCACCAGGCCTCCCTGTTGGTTGCATTTGCCTCCCTTGTCTGAAGGTAAACTTTAAATTCCATTTCTTGAGTTTATTCTCCATATTTTCCCTGGGATGATCTTTGGCTGACTTAATCTTGCTCCAGAACTACAAGCCCTCACCAGCCTTTGTCTTCACCATCGCACCCAGAGGTTTGGCCTGCAACCCGGTCAGCCACTCGCACCAGGGGGGCCCAGCCTGAGGCCGAGGTTGTCATTGCAGTGTGCCGTCCCATGTCAAACGACCTGTCATCAGGCCTCCCTGTTGGTTGCATTTGCCTCCCTTGTCTGAAGGTAAACTTTAAATTCCATTTCTTGAGTTTATTCTCCATATTGTCCCTGGGATGATCTTTGGCTGACATAATCTTTCTCCAGAACTACAAGCCCTCACCAGCCTTTGTCTTCACCATCGCACCCAGAGCTTTGGCCTGCAACCCGGTCATCCACTCGCACCAGGGGGGCCCAGCCTGAGGCCGAGTTTGTCATTGCAGTGTGCCGTCCTATGTCGGACGCGCTGTCACCAGGCCTCCCTGTTGGTTGCATTTGCCTCCCTTGTCTGAAGGTAAACTTTAAATTCCATTTCTTGACTTTATTCTCCATATTGTCCCTGGGATGATCTTTGGTTGACATAATCTTTCTCCAGAACTACAAGCCCTCACCAGCCTTTGTCTTCACCATCGCACCCAGAGCTCTGGCCTGCAACCCGGTCAGCCACTCGCACCAGGGGGGCCCAGCCTGAGGCCGAGTTTGTCATTGCATTGTGCCGTCCCTTTTCGGACGACCTGTCATCAGGACTCCCTGTTGGTTTATTTACCTCTCATGTCTTAAGGTAAACTTTAAATTACATTTCTTGAGTTTATTTTCCAGATTGTCCCTGGGATGATCTTTGGCTGACATAATGTTCTCCAGAACTACAAGCCCTCACCAGCCTTTGTCTTCACCATCGCACCCAGAGCTCTGGCCTGCAACCCGGTCACCCACTCGCACCAAGGGGGCCCAGCCTGAGTCCGAGTTTGTCATTGCAGTGTGCCGTCCCATGTCGGACCCGCTGTCACCAGGCCTCCCTGTTGGTTGCATTTGCCTCCCTTGTCTGAAGGTAAACTTTAAATTCCATTTCTTGAGTTTATTCTCCATATTATCCTTGGGATGATCTTTGGCTGACATAATCTTTCTCCAGAACTACAAGCCCTCACCTGCCTCTGTCTTCAGCACCGCACCAGGAGTTCCGCCAGTGCAACCTCGGTCCCCCACTCACACCAGGGGGGCCCAGCCTGAGGCTGATTTTGTCATTGCAGTCTGCCGTCCCATGTCGGACGCGCTGTCCCCAGGCTTCCCTGTTGGTTGCATTTGCCTCCCTTGTCTGAAGGTAAACTTTAAATTCCATTTCTTGAGTTTATTCTCCATATTATCCTTGGGATGATCTTTGGCTGACATAATCTTTCTCCAGAACTACAAGCCCTCACCAGCCTTTGTCTTCACCATCGCACCCAGAGCTCTGGCCTGCAACCCGGTCAGCCACTCGCACCAGGGGGGCCCAGCCTGAGGCTGAGTTTGTCATTGCAGTGTGCCCAGAACTACAAGCCCTCACCAGCCTTTGTCTTCACCATCGCACCCAGAGCTCTGGCCTGCAACCCGGTCAGCCACTCGCACCAGGGGGGCCCAGCCTGAGGCCGAGGTTGTCATTGCAGTGTGCCGTCCCACATCGGACGCGCTGTCACCAGGCCTCCCTGTTGGTTGCATTTGCCTCCTTTGTCTGAAGGTAAACTTTAAATTCCCTTTCTTGAGTTTATTCTCCATATTGTCCCTGGGATGATCTACGGCTGACTTAATCTTGCTCCAGAACTACAAGCCCTCACCAGCATGTGACTCCAGGCCACCCTGGGTTTCCAGCCAGGGCTCCAGCACTGCTGCCCGGTCCCCCACTTTCACCAGGGGTTCCCAGACTTAGGCGGTGGTTGTCGTTGCAGTGGGCGTCGCCCTCTCGATCAAGCTTTCCCCAGGCCTCCCTGTTGGTTGTATTTGCCTCCCTTGTCTGAAGGTAAACTTTAAATTCCATTTCTTGAGTTTATTCTCCATATTGTCCCTGGGAGGATCTTTGGCTGACTTAATCTTGCTCCAGAACTACAAGCCCTCACAAGCCTTTTTCTCCAGCACCACACCCAGGGCTCCAGCACTGCAACTCGGTCCCCCACTCACACCAGGGGGGCCCAGTCTGAGGCTAATTTTGTCATTGCAGTGTGCCGTCCCATGTCGGACGAGTTGTCACCAGGCCTCCCTGTTGGTTGCATTTGCCTCCCTTGTCTGAAGGTAAACTTTAAATTACATTTCTTGAGTTTATTCTCCATATTGTCCCTGGGATGATCTACGGCTGACATAATCTTTCTCCAGAACTACAAGCCCTCACCAGCCTTTGTCTTCACCATCGCACCCAGAGCTCTGGCCTGCAACCCGGTCAGCCACTCGCACCAGGGGGGCCCAACCTGAGGCTGAGTTTGTCATTGCATTGTGCCGTCCCTTTTCGGACGACCTGTCATCAGGACTCCCTGTTGGTTGCATTTGCCTCCCTTGTCTGAAGGTAAACTTTAAATTCCATTTCTTGAGTTTATTCTCCATATTGTCCCTGGGATGATCTTTGGCTGACTTAATCTTTCTCCAGAACTACAAGCCCTCACCAGCCTTTGTCTTCAGCACCGCACCAGGAGTTCCGCCAGTGCAACCTCGGTCCCCCACTCGCACCAGGGGGGCCCAGCCTGAGGCCGAGGTTGTCATTGCAGTGTGCCGTCCCACATCGGACGCGCTGTAACCTGGCCTCCCTGTTGGTTGCATTTGCCTCCCTTGTCTGAAGGTAAACTTTAAATTCCATTTCTTGACTTTATTCTCCATATTGTCCCTGGGATTATCTTTTGCTGACATAATCTTTCTCCAGAACTACAAGCCCTCACTAGCCTTTGTTTCCAGCACCACAACCAGGGCTCCAGCACTGCTGCCCGGTCCCCCACTCACACCAGGGGGGCCCAGCCTGAGGCTGATTTTGTCATTGCAGTGTGACGTCCCACATCAGACGCGCTATCACCAGGCCTCCCTGTTGGTTGCATTTGCCTCCCTTGTCTGAAGGTAAACTTTAAATTACATTTCTTGAGTTTATTCTCCATATTGTCCCTGGGATGATCTTTGGCTGACATAATCTTTCTCCAGAACTACAAGCCCTCACCAGCCTTTGTCTTCACAATCGCACCTAGAGTTCTGGCCTGCAACCTCGGTCACCCACTCGCACCAAGGGGGCCCAGCCTGAGTCCGAGTTTGTCATTGCAATGTGCTGTCCCATGTCGGACGCGCTGTCACCAGGCCTCCTTGTTGGTTGCATTTGCCTCCCTTGTCTGAAGGTAAACTTTAAATTCCCTTTCTTGAGTTTATTCTCCATAGTGTCCTTGGGATGATCTACGGCTGACATAATCTTTCTCCAGAACTACAAGCCCTCACCAGCATGTGACTCCAGGCCACCCCGGGGCTCCAGCCAGGCCTCCAGCACTGCTGCCCGGTCCCCCACCCTCACCAGGGGTGCCCAGCCTTAGGCGGTGGTTGTCGTTGCAGTGGGCGTCGCCCTCTCGATCAAGCTTTCCCCAGGCCTCCCTGTTGGTTGCATTTACCTCCCTTGTCTGAAGGTTAACTTTAAATTCCTTTTCTTGACTTTATTCTCCATATTGTCCCTGGGATGATCTTTGGCTGACATAATCTTTCTCCAGAACTACAAGCCCTCACGAGCCTCTGTCTTCAGCACCACACCCAGAGCTCCAGCACTGCAACCCGGTTCCCCACTTTCACTAGGGGGGCCCAGCCTGAGGGCGATTTTGTCATTGCAGTGTGCCGCCCCACATCGGACGAGCTGTCACCAGGCCTCCCTGTTGGTTGCATTTGCCTCCCTTGTCTGAAGGTAAACTTTAAATTCCCTTTCTTGAGTTTATTCTCCATATTGTCCCTGGGATGATCTACGGCTGACTTAATCTTGCTCCAGAACTACAAGCCCTCACCAGCATGTGACTCCAGGCCACCCCGGGGTTCCAGCCAGGCCTCCAGCACTGCTGCCCGGTCCCCCACTCTCACCAGGGGTGCCCAGCCTTAGGCGGTGGTTGTCGTTGCAGTGGGCGTCGCCCTCTCGATCAAGCTTTCCACAGGCCTCCCTGTTGGTTGCATTTGCCTCCCTTGTCTGAAGGTAAACTTTAAATTCCATTTCTTGAGTTTATTCTCCATATTGTCCCTGGGATGATCTACGGCTGACATAATCTTTCTCCAGAACTACAAGCCCTCACCAGCCTTTGTCTTCACCATCGCACCCAGAGCTCTGGCCTGCAACCCGGTCAGCCACTCGCACCAGGGGGGCCCAGCCTGAGGCCGAGTTTGTCATTGCATTGTGCCGTCCCTTTTCGGACGACCTGTCATCAGGACTCCCTGTTGGTTGCATTTACCTCTCATGTCTTAAGGTAAACTTTAAATTACATTTCTTGAGTTTATTTTCCAGATTGTCCCTGGGATGATCTTTGGCTGACTTAATCTTGCTCCAGAACTACAAGCCCTCACCTGCCTCTGTCTTCACCATCGCACCCAGAGCTCCAGCACTGCAACCCGGTCCCCCACCCTCACCAGGGGTGCCCAGCCTTAGGCGGTTGTTGTCGTTGAATTGGGCGTCGCCCTCTCGATCAAGCTTTCCCCAGGCCTCCCTGTTGGTTGCATTTGCCTCCCTTGTCTGAAGGTAAACTTTAAATTCCATTTCTTGTGTTTATTCTCCATATTGTCCCTGGGATGATCTTTGGCTGACATGATCTTTCTCCAGAACTACAAGCCCTCACCAGCCTTTGTCTTCACCATCGCACCCAGAGCTCTGGCCTGCAACCCGGTCAGCCACTGGCACCAGGGAGGCCCAGCCTGAGGCCGAGTTTGTCATTGCAGTTTGCCGTCCCATGTCGGACGCGCTGTCATCAGGCCTCCTTGTTGGTTGCATTTGCCTCCCTTGTCTGAAGGTAAACTTTAAATTACATTTCTTGAGTTTATACTCCATATTTTCCCTGGGATGATCTACGGCTGACTTAATCTTGCTCCAGAACTACAAGCCCTCACCAGCATGTGACTCCAGGCCACCCTGGGGCTCCAGCCAGGGCTCCAGCACTGCTGCCCGGTCCCCCACTCTCACCAAGGGTGCCCAGCCTTAGGCGGTGGTTGTCGTTGCCGTGGGCGTCGCCCTCTCGATCAAGCTTTCCCCAGGCCTCCCTGTTGGTTGCATTTGCCTCCCTTGTCTGAAGGTAAACTTTAAATTCCATTTCTTGAGTTTATTCTCCATATTTTCCCTGGGATGATCTTTGGCTGACTTAATCTTGCTCCAGAACTACAAGCCCTCACCAGCCTTTGTCTTCACCATCACACCCTGAGCTCTGGCCTGCAACCCGGTCAGCCACTGGCACCAGGGGTGCCCAGCCTGAGGCCGAGTTTGTCATTGCAGTGTGCCGTCCCATGTCGGACGCGCTGTCACCAGGCCTCCCTGTTGGTTGCATTTGCCTCCCTTGTCTGAAGGTAAACTTTAAATTCCATTTCTTGAGTTTATTCTCCATATTTTCCCTGGGATGATCTTTGGCTGACTTAATCTTGCTCCAGAACTACAAGCCCTCACCAGCCTTTGTCTTCACCATCGCACCCAGAGCTTTGGCCTGCAACCCGGTCAGCCACTCGCACCAGGGGGGCCCAGCCTGAGGCCGAGGTTGTCATTGCAGTGTGCCGTCCCATGTCGAACGACCTGTCATCAGGCCTCCCTGTTGGTTGCATTTGCCTCCCTTGTCTGAAGGTAAACTTTAAATTCCATTTCTTGAGTTTATTCTCCATATTGTCCCTGGGATGATCTTTGGCTGACATAATCTTTCTCCAGAACTACAAGCCCTCACCAGCCTTTGTCTTCACCATCGCACCCAGAGCTTTGGCCTGCAACCCGGTCATCCACTCGCACCAGGGGGGCCCAGCCTGAGGCCGAGTTTGTCATTGCAGTGTGCCGTCCTATGTCGGACGCGCTGTCACCAGGCCTCCCTGTTGGTTGCATTTCCCTCCCTTGTCTGAAGGTAAACTTTAAATTCCATTTCTTGACTTTATTCTCCATATTGTCCCTGGGATGATCTTTGGCTGACATAATCTTTCTCCAGAACTACAAGCCCTCACCAGCCTTTGTCTTCACCATCGCACCCAGAGCTCTGGCCTGCAACCCGGTCAGCCACTCGCACCAGGGGGGCCCAGCCTGAGGCCGAGTTTGTCATTGCATTGTGCCGTCCCTTTTCGGACGACCTGTCATCAGGACTCCCTGTTGGTTGCATTTGCCTCCCTTGTCTGAAGGTAAACTTTAAATTACATTTCTTGAGTTTATACTCCATATTTTCCCTGGGATGATCTATGGCTGACTTAATCTTTCTCCAGAACTACAAGTCCTCACCAGCATGTGACTCCAGGCCACCCTGGGGCTCCAGCCAGGGCTCCAGCACTGCTGCCCGGTCCCCCACTCTCACCAAGGGTGCCCAGCCTTAGGCGGTGGTTGTCGTTGCCGTGGGCGTCGCCCTCTCGATCAAGCTTTCCCCAGGCCTCCCTGTTGGTTGCATTTGCCTCCCTTGTCTGAAGGTAAACTTTAAATTCCATTTCTTGACTTTATTCTCCATATTGTCCCTGGGATGATCTTTGGCTGACATAATCTTTCTCCAGAACTACCAGCCCTCACAAGCCTTTGTCTCCAGCACCACACCCAGGGCTCCAGCACTGCAACTCGGTCCCCCACTCACACCAGGGGTGCCCAGCCTGAGGCTGATTTTGTCATTGCAGTGTGCCGTCCCATGTCGGACGCGCTGTCACCAGGCCTCCCTGTTGGTTGCATTTGCCTCCCTTGTCTGAAGGTAAACTTTAAATTCCATTTCTTGAGTTTATTCTCCATATTGTGCCTGGGATCATCTCCGGCTGACTTAATCTTGCTCCGGAACTACAAGCCCTCACCAGCCTTTGTCTTCAGCACCGCACCAGGAGTTCCGCCAGTGCAATCTTGGTCCCCCACTCGCACCAGGGGGGCCCAGCTTGAGGCAGAGGTTGTCATTGCAGTGTGCCGTCCCACATCGGACGCGCTGTCACCAGGCCTCCCTGTTGGTTGCATTTCCCTCCCTTGTCTGAAGGTAAACTTTAAATTCCATTTCTTGAGTTTATTCTCCATATTGTCCCTGGGATGATCTTTGGCTGACTTAATCTTGCTCCAGAACTACAAGCCCTCACCAGCCTTTGTCTTCACCATCGCACCCAGAGCTCTGGCCTGCAACCCGGTCATCCACTCGCACCAGGGGGGCCCAGCCTCAGGCCGAGTTTGTCATTGCAGTGTGCCGTCCCATGTCGGACGCGCTGTCACCATGCCTCCCTGTTGGTTGCATTTGCCTCCCTTGTTTGAGGGTAAACTTTAAATTCCATTTCTTGAGTTTAGTCTCCATATTGTCCCTGGGATGATCTTTGGGTGACATAATCTTTCTCCAGAACTACAAGCCCTCACAAGCCTTTGTCTCCAGCACCACACCCAGGGCTCCAGCACTGCAACCCGGTCTCCCACTCACAGCAGGGGGGCCCAGCCTGAGGCTGATTTTGTCATTGCAGTGTGCCGTCCCACATCGGACGCGCTATCACCAGGCCTCCCTTTCGGTTGCATTTGCCTCCCTTGTCTGAAGGTAAACTTTAAATTCCATTTCTTGAGTTTATTCTCCATATTGTGCCTGGGATGATCTACGGCTGACTTAATCTTGCTCCAGAACTACAAGCCCTCACGAGCCTTTGTCTTCAGCACCGCACCAGGAGTTCCGTCAGTGCAACTTCGGTCCCCCACTCACACCAGGGGGGCCCAGCCTGAGGCCGAGGTTGTCATTGCAGTGTGCCGTTCCACATCGGACGCGCTGTCACCAGGCCTCCCTGTTGGTTGCATTTGCCTCCCTTGTCTGAAGGTAAACTTTAAATTACATTTCTTGAGTTTATTCTCCAGATTGTCCCTGGGATGATCTTTGGCTGACATAATCTTTCTCCAGAACTACAAGCCCTCACCAGCTTCTGTCTTCACCATCGCACCCAGAGCTACAGCACTGCAACCCGGTCCCCCACTCACACTAGGGGGGCCCAGCCTGAGGCCGAGTTTGTCATTGCAGTGTGCCGTCCCATGTCGGACGACCTGTCTTCTAGCCTCCCTGTTGGTTGCATTTGCCTCCCTTGTCTGAGGGTAAACTTCAAATTCCATTTCTTGAGTTTATTCTCCATATTGTGCCTGGGATGATCTTTGGCTGACATAATCTTTCTCCAGAACTAAAAGCCCTCACAAGCCTTTGTCTTCAGCACCGCACCAGGAGTTCCGCCAGTGCAACCTCGGTCCCCCACTCGCACCAGGGGGGCCCAGCCTGAGGCCGAGGTTGTCATTGCAGTGTGCCGTCCCATGTCGGACGTTCTGTCACCAGGCCTCCCTTTTGGTTGCATTTGCCTCCCTTGTCTGAAGGTAAACTTTAAATTACATTTCTTGAGTTTATTCTCCATATTGTGCCTGGGATGATCTTTGGCTGACATAATCTTTCTCCAGAACTACAAACCCTCACAAGCCTTTGTCTCCAGCACCACACCCAGGGCTCCAGCACTGCTGCCCGGTCACCCACTCACACCAGGGGGGCCCAGCCTTAGGCGGTGTTTGTCGTTGCAGTGGGCGGCGCCCCCTCAATCAATCTTTCCCCAGGCCTCCCTGTTGGTTGCATTTACCTCCCATGTCTTAAGGTAAACTTTAAATTACATTTCTTGAGTTTATTTTCCAGATTGTCCCTGGGATGATCTTTGGCTGACATAATCTTCTCCAGAACTACAAGCCCTCACCAGCCTTTGTCTTCACCATCGCACCCAGAGCTCTGGCCTGCAACCCGGTCAGCCACTCGCACCAAGGGGGCCCAGCCTGAGGCCGAGTTTGTCATTGCAGTGTGCCGTCCCATGTCGGACGCGCTGTCATCAGGCCTCCCTGTTGGTTGCATTTGCCTCCCTTGTCTGAAGGTAAACTTTAAATTACATTTTTTGAATTAATTGTCCATATTGTCCCTGGGATGATCTTTGGCTGACATAATCTTTCTCCAGAACTACAAGCCCTCACCAGCCTTTGTCTTCACCATCGCACCCAGAGCTTTGTCCTGCAACCCGGTCAGCCACTCGCACCAGGGGGGCCCAACCTGAGGCCGGGTTTGTCATTGCAGTGTGCCCAGAACTAAAACCCCTCACCAGCCTTTGTCTTCACCATCGCACCCAGAGCACTGGCCTGCAACCCGGTCACCCACTCTCGCCAAGGGGGCCCAGCCTGAGGCCGAGTTTGTCATTGCAGTGTGCCGCCCCACATCGGACGAGCTGTCACCAGGCCTCCCTGTTGGTTGCATTTGCCTCCCTTGTCTGAAGGTAAACTTTAAATTACATTTCTTGAGTTTATTCTCCATATTGTCCCTGGGATGATCTATGGCTGACTTAATCTTGCTCCAGAACTACAAGCCCTCACCAGCATGTGAGTCCAGGCCACCCCGGGGCTCCAGCCAGGCCTCCAGCACTGCTGCCCGGTCCCCCACTCTCACCAGGGGTGCCCAGCCTTAGGCGGTGGTTGTCGTTGCAGTGGGCGTCGCCCTCTCGATCAAGCTTTCCACAGGCCTCCCTGTTGGTTGCATTTGCCTCCCTTGTCTGAAGGTATACTTTAAATTACATTTCTTGAGTTTATGCTCCATATTGTCCCTGGGATGATCTACGGCTGACATAATCTTTCTCCAGAACTACAAGCCCTCACCAGCCTTTGTCTTCACCATCGCACCCAGAGCTCTGGCCTGCAACCCGGTCAGCCACTCGCACCAGGGGGGCCCACCCTAAGGGCGATTTTGTCATTGCAGTCTGCCGTCCCTTTTCGGACAACCTGTCATCAGGACTCCCTGTTGGTTGCATTTGCCTCCCTTGTCTGAAGGTAAACTTTAAATTCCATTTCTTGAGTTTATTCTCCATATTGTCCCTGGGATGATCTTTGGCTGACATAATCTTTCTCCAGAACTACAAGCCCTCACCAGCCTTTGTCTTCAGCACCGCACCAGGAGTTCCGCCAGTGCAACCTCGGTCCCCCACTCGCACCAGGGGGGCCCAGCCTGAGGCCGAGGTTGTCATTGCAGTGTGCCGTCCCACATCGGACGCGCTGTAACCTGGCCTCCCTGTTGGTTGCATTTGCCTCCCTTGTCTGAAGGTAAACTTTAAATTCCATTTCTTGAGTTTATTCTCCATATTGTGCCTGGGATGATCTTTGGCTGACATAATCTTTCTCCAGAACTACAAGCCCTCACCAGCCTTTGTCTTCAGCACCGCACCAGGAGTTCCGCCAGTGCAACCTCGGTCCCCCACTCGCACCAGGGGGGCCCAGCCTGAGGCCGAGGTTGTCATTGCAGTGTGCCGTCCCACATCAGACGCGCTGTAACCTGGCCTCCCTGTTGGTTGCATTTGCCTCCCTTGTCTGAAGGTAAACTTTAAATTCCATTTCTTGACTTTATTCTCCATATTGTCCCTGGGATTATCTTTTGCTGACATAATCTTTCTCCAGAACTACAAGCCCTCACTAGCCTTTGTTTCCAGCACCACAACCTGGGCTCCAGCACTGCTGCCCGGTCCCCCACTCACACCAGGGGGGCCCAGCCTGAGGCTGATTTTGTCATTGCATTGTGCCGTCCCACATCGGACGCGCTATCACCAGGCCTCCCTGTTGGTTGCATTTGCCTCCCTTGTCTGAAGGTAAACTTTAAATTCCATTTCTTGAGTTTATTCTCCATATTGTCCCTGGGATGATCTTTGGCTGACATAATCTTTCTCCAGAACTACAAGCCCTCACCAGCCTTTGTCTTCACCATCGCACCCAGAGCTCTGGCCTGCAACCTTGTCACCCACTCGCACCAAGGGGGCCCAGCCTGAGGCCGAGTTTGTCATTGCAATGTGCTGTCCCATGTCGGACGCGCTGTCACCAGGCCTCCTTGTTGGTTGCATTTGCCTCCCTTGTCTGAAGGTAAACTTTAAATTCCCTTTCTTGAGTTTATTCTCCATATTGTCCCTGGGATGATCTTTGGCTGACATAATCTTGCTCCAGAACTACAAGCCCTCACCAGCATGTGACTCCAGGCCACCCCGGGGCTCCAGCCAGGCCTCCAGCACTGCTCTCCGGTCCCCCACCCTCACCAGGGGTGCCCAGCCTTAGGCGGTGGTTGTCGTTGCAGTGGGCGTCGCCCTCTCGATCAAGCTTTCCCCAGGCCTCCCTGTTGGTTGCGTTTACCTCCCTTGTCTGAAGGTAAACTTTAAATTCCATTTCTTGAGTTTATTCTCCATATTGTCCCCGGGATGGTCTTTGGCTGACATAATCTTTCTCCAGAACTACAAGCCCTCACGAGCCTCTGTCTTCAGCACCGCACCCAGAGCTCCAGCACTGCAACCCGGTTCCCCACTCTCACTAGGGGGGCCCAGCCTGAGGGCGATTTTGTCATTGCAGTGAGCCTCCCCACATCGGACGAGCTGTCACCAGGCCTCCCTGTTGGTTGCATTTGCCTCCCTTGTCTGAAGGTAAACTTTAAATTCCCTTTCTTGAGTTTATTCTCCATATTGTCCCTGGGATGATCTACGGCTGACTTAATCTTGCTCCAGAACTACAAGCCCTCACCAGCATGTGACTCCAGGCCACCCCGGGGCTCCAGCCAGGCCTCCAGCACTGCTGCCCGGTCCCCCACTCTCACCAGGGGTGCCCAGCCTTAGGCGGTGGTTGTCGTTGCAGTGGGCGTCGCCCTCTCGATCAAGCTTTCCACAGGCCTCCCTGTTGTTTGCATTTGCCTCCCTTGTCTGAAGGTAAACTTTAAATTCCATTTCTTGAGTTTATTCTCCATATTGTCCCTGGGATGATCTACGGCTGACATAATCTTTCTCCAGAACTACAAGCCCTCACCAGCCTTTGTCTTCACCATCGCACCCAGAGCTCTGGCCTGCAACCCGGTCAGCCACTCGCACCAGGGGGGCCCAGCCTGAGGCCGAGTTTGTCATTGCATTGTCCCGTCCCTTTTCGGACGACCTGTCATCAGGACACCCTGTTGGTTGCATTTGCCTCCCTTGTCTGAAGGTAAACTTTAAATTCCATTTCTTGAGTTTATTCTCCATATTGTCCCTGGGATGATCTTTGGCTGACTTAATCTTGCTCCAGAACTACAAGCCCTCACCAGCCTTTGTCTTCACCATCGCACCCAGAGCTCTGGCCTGCAACCCGGTCATCCACTCGCACCAGGGGGGCCCAGCCTCAGGCCGAGTTTGTCATTGCAGTGTGCCGTCCCATGTCGGACGCGCTGTCACCATGCCTCCCTGTTGGTTGCATTTGCCTCCCTTGTTTGAGGGTAAACTTTAAATTCCATTTCTTGAGTTTAGTCTCCATATTGTCCCTGGGATGATCTTTGGGTGACATAATCTTTCTCCAGAACTACAAGCCCTCACAAGCCTTTGTCTCCAGCACCACACCCAGGGCTCCAGCACTGCAACCCGGTCCCCCACTCACAGCAGGGGGGCCCAGCCTGAGGCTGATTTTGTCATTGCAGTGTGCCGTCCCACATCGGACGCGCTATCACCAGGCCTCCCTTTCGGTTGCATTTGCCTCCCTTGTCTGAAGGTAAACTTTAAATTCCATTTCTTGAGTTTATTCTCCATATTGTGCCTGGGATGATCTACGGCTGACTTAATCTTGCTCCAGAACTACAAGCCCTCACGAGCCTTTGTCTTCAGCACCGCACCAGGAGTTCCGTCAGTGCAACTTCGGTCCCCCACTCACACCAGGGGGGCCCAGCCTGAGGCCGAGGTTGTCATTGCAGTGTGCCGTTCCACATCGGACGCGCTGTCACCAGGCCTCCCTGTTGGTTGCATTTGCCTCCCTTGTCTGAAGGTAAACTTTAAATTACATTTCTTGAGTTTATTCTCCAGATTGTCCCTGGGATGATCTTTGGCTGACATAATCTTTCTCCAGAACTACAAGCCCTCACCAGCTTCTGTCTTCACCATCGCACCCAGAGCTACAGCACTGCAACCCGGTCCCCCACTCACACTAGGGGGGCCCAGCCTGAGGCCGAGTTTGTCATTGCAGTGTGCCGTCCCATGTCGGACGACCTGTCTTCTAGCCTCCCTGTTGGTTGCATTTGCCTCCCTTGTCTGAGGGTAAACTTCAAATTCCATTTCTTGAGTTTATTCTCCATATTGTGCCTGGGATGATCTTTGGCTGACATAATCTTTCTCCAGAACTAAAAGCCCTCACAAGCCTTTGTCTTCAGCACCGCACCAGGAGTTCCGCCAGTGCAACCTCGGTCCCCCACTCGCACCAGGGGGGCCCAGCCTGAGGCCGAGGTTGTCATTGCAGTGTGCCGTCCCATGTCGGACGTTCTGTCACCAGGCCTCCCTTTTGGTTGCATTTGCCTCCCTTGTCTGAAGGTAAACTTTAAATTACATTTCTTGAGTTTATTCTCCATATTGTGCCTGGGATGATCTTTGGCTGACATAATCTTTCTCCAGAACTACAAACCCTCACAAGCCTTTGTCTCCAGCACCACACCCAGGGCTCCAGCACTGCTGCCCGGTCACCCACTCACACCAGGGGGGCCCAGCCTTAGGCGGTGTTTGTCGTTGCAGTGGGCGGCGCCCCCTCAATCAATCTTTCCCCAGGCCTCCCTGTTGGTTGCATTTACCTCCCATGTCTTAAGGTAAACTTTAAATTACATTTCTTGAGTTTATTTTCCAGATTGTCCCTGGGATGATCTTTGGCTGACATAATCTTCTCCAGAACTACAAGCCCTCACCAGCCTTTGTCTTCACCATCGCACCCAGAGCTCTGGCCTGCAACCCGGTCAGCCACTCGCACCAAGGGGGCCCAGCCTGAGGCCGAGTTTGTCATTGCAGTGTGCCGTCCCATGTCGGACGCGCTGTCATCAGGCCTCCCTGTTGGTTGCATTTGCCTCCCTTGTCTGAAGGTAAACTTTAAATTACATTTTTTGAATTAATTGTCCATATTGTCCCTGGGATGATCTTTGGCTGACATAATCTTTCTCCAGAACTACAAGCCCTCACCAGCCTTTGTCTTCACCATCGCACCCAGAGCTTTGTCCTGCAACCCGGTCAGCCACTCGCACCAGGGGGGCCCAACCTGAGGCCGGGTTTGTCATTGCAGTGTGCCCAGAACTAAAACCCCTCACCAGCCTTTGTCTTCACCATCGCACCCAGAGCACTGGCCTGCAACCCGGTCACCCACTCTCGCCAAGGGGGCCCAGCCTGAGGCCGAGTTTGTCATTGCAGTGTGCCGCCCCACATCGGACGAGCTGTCACCAGGCCTCCCTGTTGGTTGCATTTGCCTCCCTTGTCTGAAGGTAAACTTTAAATTACATTTCTTGAGTTTATTCTCCATATTGTCCCTGGGATGATCTATGGCTGACTTAATCTTGCTCCAGAACTACAAGCCCTCACCAGCATGTGAGTCCAGGCCACCCCGGGGCTCCAGCCAGGCCTCCAGCACTGCTGCCCGGTCCCCCACTCTCACCAGGGGTGCCCAGCCTTAGGCGGTGGTTGTCGTTGCAGTGGGCGTCGCCCTCTCGATCAAGCTTTCCACAGGCCTCCCTGTTGGTTGCATTTGCCTCCCTTGTCTGAAGGTATACTTTAAATTACATTTCTTGAGTTTATGCTCCATATTGTCCCTGGGATGATCTACGGCTGACATAATCTTTCTCCAGAACTACAAGCCCTCACCAGCCTTTGTCTTCACCATCGCACCCAGAGCTCTGGCCTGCAACCCGGTCAGCCACTCGCACCAGGGGGGCCCACCCTAAGGGCGATTTTGTCATTGCAGTCTGCCGTCCCTTTTCGGACAACCTGTCATCAGGACTCCCTGTTGGTTGCATTTGCCTCCCTTGTCTGAAGGTAAACTTTAAATTCCATTTCTTGAGTTTATTCTCCATATTGTCCCTGGGATGATCTTTGGCTGACATAATCTTTCTCCAGAACTACAAGCCCTCACCAGCCTTTGTCTTCAGCACCGCACCAGGAGTTCCGCCAGTGCAACCTCGGTCCCCCACTCGCACCAGGGGGGCCCAGCCTGAGGCCGAGGTTGTCATTGCAGTGTGCCGTCCCACATCGGACGCGCTGTAACCTGGCCTCCCTGTTGGTTGCATTTGCCTCCCTTGTCTGAAGGTAAACTTTAAATTCCATTTCTTGAGTTTATTCTCCATATTGTGCCTGGGATGATCTTTGGCTGACATAATCTTTCTCCAGAACTACAAGCCCTCACCAGCCTTTGTCTTCAGCACCGCACCAGGAGTTCCGCCAGTGCAACCTCGGTCCCCCACTCGCACCAGGGGGGCCCAGCCTGAGGCCGAGGTTGTCATTGCAGTGTGCCGTCCCACATCAGACGCGCTGTAACCTGGCCTCCCTGTTGGTTGCATTTGCCTCCCTTGTCTGAAGGTAAACTTTAAATTCCATTTCTTGACTTTATTCTCCATATTGTCCCTGGGATTATCTTTTGCTGACATAATCTTTCTCCAGAACTACAAGCCCTCACTAGCCTTTGTTTCCAGCACCACAACCTGGGCTCCAGCACTGCTGCCCGGTCCCCCACTCACACCAGGGGGGCCCAGCCTGAGGCTGATTTTGTCATTGCATTGTGCCGTCCCACATCGGACGCGCTATCACCAGGCCTCCCTGTTGGTTGCATTTGCCTCCCTTGTCTGAAGGTAAACTTTAAATTCCATTTCTTGAGTTTATTCTCCATATTGTCCCTGGGATGATCTTTGGCTGACATAATCTTTCTCCAGAACTACAAGCCCTCACCAGCCTTTGTCTTCACCATCGCACCCAGAGCTCTGGCCTGCAACCTTGTCACCCACTCGCACCAAGGGGGCCCAGCCTGAGGCCGAGTTTGTCATTGCAATGTGCTGTCCCATGTCGGACGCGCTGTCACCAGGCCTCCTTGTTGGTTGCATTTGCCTCCCTTGTCTGAAGGTAAACTTTAAATTCCCTTTCTTGAGTTTATTCTCCATATTGTCCCTGGGATGATCTTTGGCTGACATAATCTTGCTCCAGAACTACAAGCCCTCACCAGCATGTGACTCCAGGCCACCCCGGGGCTCCAGCCAGGCCTCCAGCACTGCTCTCCGGTCCCCCACCCTCACCAGGGGTGCCCAGCCTTAGGCGGTGGTTGTCGTTGCAGTGGGCGTCGCCCTCTCGATCAAGCTTTCCCCAGGCCTCCCTGTTGGTTGCGTTTACCTCCCTTGTCTGAAGGTAAACTTTAAATTCCATTTCTTGAGTTTATTCTCCATATTGTCCCCGGGATGGTCTTTGGCTGACATAATCTTTCTCCAGAACTACAAGCCCTCACGAGCCTCTGTCTTCAGCACCGCACCCAGAGCTCCAGCACTGCAACCCGGTTCCCCACTCTCACTAGGGGGGCCCAGCCTGAGGGCGATTTTGTCATTGCAGTGAGCCTCCCCACATCGGACGAGCTGTCACCAGGCCTCCCTGTTGGTTGCATTTGCCTCCCTTGTCTGAAGGTAAACTTTAAATTCCCTTTCTTGAGTTTATTCTCCATATTGTCCCTGGGATGATCTACGGCTGACTTAATCTTGCTCCAGAACTACAAGCCCTCACCAGCATGTGACTCCAGGCCACCCCGGGGCTCCAGCCAGGCCTCCAGCACTGCTGCCCGGTCCCCCACTCTCACCAGGGGTGCCCAGCCTTAGGCGGTGGTTGTCGTTGCAGTGGGCGTCGCCCTCTCGATCAAGCTTTCCACAGGCCTCCCTGTTGTTTGCATTTGCCTCCCTTGGCTGAAGGTAAACTTTAAATTCCATTTCTTGAGTTTATTCTCCATATTGTCCCTGGGATGATCTACGGCTGACATAATCTTTCTCCAGAACTACAAGCCCTCACCAGCCTTTGTCTTCACCATCGCACCCAGAGCTCTGGCCTGCAACCCGGTCAGCCACTCGCACCAGGGGGGCCCAGCCTGAGGCCGAGTTTGTCATTGCATTGTCCCGTCCCTTTTCGGACGACCTGTCATCAGGACACCCTGTTGGTTGCATTTGCCTCCCTTGTCTGAAGGTAAACTTTAAATTCCATTTCTTGAGTTTATTCTCCATATTGTCCCTGGGATGATCTTTGGCTGACTTAATCTTGCTCCAGAACTACAAGCCCTCACAAGTCTTTGTCTTCAGCACCACACCCAGGGCTCCAGCACTGCAACCCGGTCTCCCACTCACACCAGGGGGGCCCAACCTGAGGCTGATTTTGTCATTGCAGTCTGCCGTCCCATGTCGGACGCGCTGTCACCAGGCCTCCCTTTTGGTTGCATTTGCCTCCCTTGTCTGAAGGTAAACTTTAAATTCCATTTCTTGAGTTTATTCTCCATATTGTCCCTGGGATGATCTTTGGCTGACATAATCTTTCTCCAGAACTACAAGCCCTCACCAGCCTTTGTCTTCAGCACCGCACCAGGAGTTCCGCCAGTGCAACCTCGGTCCCCCACTCTCACCAGGGGGGCCCAGCCTGAGGCCGAGGTTGTCATTGCAGTGTGCCGTCCCACATCGGACGCGCTGTCACCAGGCCTCCCTGTTGGTTGCATTTGCCTCCCTTGTCTGAAGGTAAACTTTAAATTCCCTTTCTTGAGTTTATTCTCCATATTGTCCCTGGGACTATCTACGGCTGACTTAATCTTGCTCCAGAACTACAAGCCCTCACCAGCATGTGACTCCAGGCCTCCCTGGGGCTCCAGCCAGGGCTCCAGCACTGCTGCCCGGTCCCCCACCCTCACCAGGGGTGCCCAGCCTTAGGCGGTGGTTGTCGTTGCAGTGGGCGTCGCCCTCTTGATCAAGCTTTCCCCAGGCCTCCCTGTTGGTTGCATTTGCCTCCCTTGTCTGAAGGTAAACTTTAAATTACATTTCTTGAGTTTATTTTCCATATTGTACCTGGGATGATCTTTGGCTGACATAATCTTTCTCCAGAACTACAAGCCCTCACCATTCTTTGTCTTCACCATCGCACCCAGAGTTCTGGCCTGCAACCCGGTCACCCACTCGCACCAAGGGGCCCCATTCTGAGGCCGATTTTGTCATTGTAGTGTGCCGTCCCATGTCGGACGCGCTGTCACCAGACCTCCCTGTTGGTTGCATTTGCCTCCCTTGTCTGAAGGTAAACTTTAAATTCCCTTTCTTGAGTTTATTCTCCATATTGTCCCTGGGATGATCTTTGGCTGACATAATCTTTCTCCAGAACTACAAGCCCTCACAGGCCTTTGTCTTCAGCACCGCACCAGGAGTTCCGCCAGTGCAACCTCGGTCCCCCACTCGCACCAGGGGGGCCCAGCCTGAGGCCGAGGTTGTCATTGCAGTGTGCCGTTTCACATCGGACGAGCTGTCACCAGGCCTCCCTGTTGGTTGCATTTGCCTCCCTTGTCTGAAGGTAAACTTTAAATTCCATTTCTTGTGTTTATTCTCCATATTTTCCCAGGGATGATCTTTGGCTGACTTAATCTTGCTCCAGAACTACAAGCCCTCACAAGTCTTTGTCTCCAGCACCACACCCAGGGCTCCAGCACTGCAACCCGGTTCCCCACTCACACCAGGGGGGCCCAGCCTGAGGCCGAGTTTGTCATTGCAGTGTGCCGTCCCATGTCGGACGACCTGTCTTCTAGCCTCCCTGTTGGTTGCATTTGCCTTCCTTGTCTGAAGGTAAACTTTAAATTCCATTTCTTGAGTTTATTCTCCATATTGTCCCTGGGATGATCTTTGGCTGACATAATCTTTCTCCAGAACTACAAGCCCTCACCAGCCTTTGTCTTCACCATCGCACCCAGAGCTTTGGCCTGCAACCCGGTCAGCCACTCGCACCAGGGGGGCCCAGCCTGAGGCCGGGTTTGTCATTGCAGTGTGCCCAGAACTACAAGCCCTCACCAGCCTTTGTCTCCACCATCGCACCCAGAGCACTGGCCTGCAACCCAGTCACCCACTCGCGCCAGGGGGGCCCAGCCTGAGGCCGAGTTTGTCATTGCAGTGTGCCGCCCCACATCGGACGAGCTGTCACCAGGCCTCCCTGTTTGTTGCATTTGCCTCCCTTGTCTGAAGGTAAACTTTAAATTCCATTTCTTGAGTTTATTCTCCATATTGTCCCTGGGATGATCTACGGCTGACTTAATCTTGCTCCAGAACTACAAGCCCTCACCAGCATGTGACTCCAGGCCACCCCGGGGCTCCAGCCAGGCCTCCAGCACTGCTGCCCGGTCCCCCACTCTCACCAGGGGTGCCCAGCCTTAGGCGGTGGTTGTCGTTGCAGTGGGCGTCGCCCTCTCGATCAAGCTTTCCACAGGCCTCCCTGTTGGTTGCATTTGCCTCCCTTGTCTGAAGGTATACTTTAAATTCCATTTCTTGAGTTTATTCTCCATATTGTCCCTGGGATGATCTACGGCTGACATAATCTTTCTCCAGAACTACAAGCCCTCACCAGCCTTTGTCTTCACCATCGCACCCAGAGCTCTGGCCTGCAACCTGGTTAGCCACTCGCACCAGGGGGGCCCAGCCTGAGGCTGAGTTTGTCATTGCATTGTGCCGTCCCTTTTCGGACGACCTGTCATCAGGACTCCCTGTTGGTTGCATTTGCCTCCTTTGTCTGAAGGTAAACTTTAAATTCCATTTCTTGAGTTTATTCTCCATATTGTCCCTGGGATGATCTTTGGCTGACATAATCTTTCTCCAGAACTACAAGCCCTCACCAGCCTTTGTCTTCAGCACCGCACCAGGAGTTCCGCCAGTGCAACCTCGGTCCCCCACTCGCACCAGGGGGGCCCAGCCTGAGGCCGAGGTTGTCATTGCAGTGTGCCGTCCCACATCGGACGCGCTGTAACCTGGCCTCCCTGTTGGTTGCATTTGCCTCCCTTGTCTGAAGGTAAACTTTAAATTCCATTTCTTGAGTTTATTCTCCATATTGTCCCTGGGATGATCTTTGGCTGACATAATCTTTCTCCAGAACTACAAGCCCTCACCAGCCTTTGTCTTCAGCACCGCACCAGGAGTTCCGCCAGTGCAACCTCGGTCCCCCACTCGCACCAGGGGGGCCCAGCCTGAGGCCGAGGTTGTCATTGCAGTGTGCCGTCCCACATCGGACGCGCTGTAACCTGGCCTCCCTGTTGGTTGCATTTGCCTCCCTTGTCTGAAGGTAAACTTTAAATTCCATTTCTTGACTTTATTCTCCATATTGTCCCTGGGATTATCTTTTGCTGACATAATCTTTCTCCAGAACTACAAGCCCTCACCAGCCTTTGTTTCCAGCACCACAACCAGGGCTCCAGCACTGCTGCCCGGTCCCCCACTCACACCAGGGGGGCCCAGCCTGAGGCTGATTTTGTCATTGCAGTGTGCCGTCCCACATCAGACGCGCTATCACCAGGCCTCCCTGTTGGTTGCATTTGCCTCCCTTGTCTGAAGGTAAACTTTAAATTCCATTTCTTGAGTTTATTCTCCATATTGTCCCTGGGATGATCTTTGGCTGACATAATCTTTCTCCAGAACTACAAGCCCTCACCAGCCTTTGACTTCACCATCGCACCCAGAGTTCTGGCCTGCAATCTTGTCACCCACTCGCACCAAGGGGCCCAGCCTGAGGCCGAGTTTGTCATTGCAATGTGCTGTCCCATGTCGGACGCGCTGTCACCAGGCCTCCTTGTTGGTTGCATTTGCCTCCCTTGTCTGAAGGTAAACTTTAAATTCCCTTTCTTGAGTTTATTCTCCATATTGTCCCTGGGATGATCTACGGCTGACTTAATCTTGCTCCAGAACTACAAGCCCTCACCAGCATGTGACTCCAGGCCACCCCGGGGCTCCAGCCAGGCCTCCAGCACTGCTGCCCGGTCCCCCACCCTCACCAGGGGTGCCCAGCCTTAGGCGGTGGTTGTCGTTGCAGTGGGCGTCGCCCTCTCGATCAAGCTTTCCCCAGGCCTCCCTGTTGGTTGCGTTTACCTCCCTTGTCTGAAGGTAAACTTTAAATTCCATTTCTTGAGGTTATTCTCCATATTGTCCCTGGGATGATCTTTGGCTGACATAATCTTTCTCCAGAACTACAAGCCCTCACCAGCCTTTGTCTTCAGCACCGCACCAGGAGTTCCGCCAGTGCAACATCGGTCCCCCACTCACACCAGGGGGGCCCAGCCTGAGGCCGAGGTTGTCATTGCAGTGTGCCGTCCCACATCGGACGCGCTGTCACCAGGCCTCCCTGTTGGTTGCATTTGCCTCCCTTGTCTGAAGGTAAACTTTAAATTACATTTCTTGAGTTTATTCTCCATATTGTCCCTGTGATGATCTTTGGCTGACTTATTCTTGCTCCAGAACTACAAGCCCTCACAAGTCTTTGTCTTCAGCACCACACCCAGGGCTCCAGCACTGCAACCCGGTCTCCCACTCACACCAGGGGGGCCCAACCTGAGGCTGATTTTGTCATTGCAGTGTGCCGTCCCACATCGGACGCGCTATCACCAGGCCTCCCTGTTGGTTGCATTTGCCTCCCTTGTCTGAAGGTAAACTTTAAATTCCATTTCTTGAGTTTATTCTCCATATTGTGCCTGGGATGATCTACGGCTGACTTAATCTTGCTCCAGAACTACAAGCCCTCACCAGCATGTGACTCCAGGCCAGACCGGGGCTCCAGCCAGGGCTCTAGCACTGCTGCCCGGTCCCCCACCCTCACCAGGGGTGTCCAGCCTTAGGGGGTGGTTGTCGTTGCAGTGGGCGTCGCCCTCTCGATCAAGCTTTCCCCAGGCCTCCCTGTTGGTTGCATTTGCCTCCCTTGTCTGAAGGTAAACTTTAAATTACATTTCTTGAGTTTATTTTCCATATTGTCCCTGGGATGATCTTTGGCTGACATAATCTTGCTCCAGAACTACAAGCCCTCACCATTCTTTGTCTTCACCATCGCACCCAGAGCTCTGGCCTGCAACCCGGTCACCCACTCGCACCAAGGGGCCCCATTCTGAGGCCGATTTTGTCATTGTAGTGTGCCGTCCCATGTCGGACGCGCTGTCACCAGGCCTCCCTGTTGGTTGCATTTGCCTCCCTTGTCTGAAGGTAAACTTTAAATTCCCTTTCTTGAGTTTATTCTCCATATTGTCCCTGGGATGATCTTTGGCTGACATAATCTTTCTCCAGAACTACAAGCCCTCACAGGCCTTTGTCTTCAGCACCGCACCAGGAGTTCCGCCAGTGCAACCTCGGTCCCCCACTCGCACCAGGGGGGCCCAGCCTGAGGCCGAGGTTGTCATTGCAGTGTGCCGTTCCACGTCGGACGAGCTGTCACCAGGCCTCCCTGTTGGTTGCATTTGCCTCCCTTGTCTGAAGGTAAACTTTAAATTCCATTTCTTGACTTTATTCTCCATATTGTCCCTGGGATTATCTTTTGCTGACATAATCTTTCTCCAGAACTACAAGCCCTCACCAGCCTTTGTTTCCAGCACCACAACCAGGGCTCCAGCACTGCTGCCCGGTCCCCCACTCACACCAGGGGGGCCCAGCCTGAGGCTGATTTTGTCATTGCAGTGTGCCGTCCCACATCGGACGCGCTATCACCAGGCCTCCCTGTTGGTTGCATTTGCCTCCCTTGTCTGAAGGTAAACTTTAAATTCCATTTCTTGAGTTTATTCTCCATATTGTCCCTGGGATGATCTTTGGCTGACATAATCTTTCTCCAGAACTACAAGCCCTCACCAGCCTTTGACTTCACCATCGCACCCAGAGTTCTGGCCTGCAACCTTGTCACCCACTCGCACCAAGGGGCCCAGCCTGAGGCCGAGTTTGTCATTGCAATGTGCTGTCCCATGTCGGACGCGCTGTCACCAGGCCTCCTTGTTGGTTGCATTTGCCTCCCTTGTCTGAAGGTAAACTTTAAATTCCCTTTCTTGAGTTTATTCTCCATATTGTCCCTGGGATGATCTACGGCTGACTTAATCTTGCTCCAGAACTACAAGCCCTCACCAGCATGTGACTCCAGGCCACCCCGGGGCTCCAGCCAGGCCTCCAGCACTGCTGCCCGGTCCCCCACCCTCACCAGGGGTGCCCAGCCTTAGGCGGTGGTTGTCGTTGCAGTGGGCGTCGCCCTCTCGATCAAGCTTTCCCCAGGCCTCCCTGTTGGTTGCGTTTACCTCCCTTGTCTGAAGGTAAACTTTAAATTCCATTTCTTGAGGTTATTCTCCATATTGTCCCTGGGATGATCTTTGGCTGACATAATCTTTCTCCAGAACTACAAGCCCTCACCAGCCTTTGTCTTCAGCACCGCACCAGGAGTTCCGCCAGTGCAACATCGGTCCCCCACTCACACCAGGGGGGCCCAGCCTGAGGCCGAGGTTGTCATTGCAGTGTGCCGTCCCACATCGGACGCGCTGTCACCAGGCCTCCCTGTTGGTTGCATTTGCCTCCCTTGTCTGAAGGTAAACTTTAAATTACATTTCTTGAGTTTATTCTCCATATTGTCCCTGTGATGATCTTTGGCTGACTTAATCTTGCTCCAGAACTACAAGCCCTCACAAGTCTTTGTCTTCAGCACCACACCCAGGGCTCCAGCACTGCAACCCGGTCTCCCACTCACACCAGGGGGGCCCAACCTGAGGCTGATTTTGTCATTGCAGTGTGCCGTCCCACATCGGACGCGCTATCACCAGGCCTCCCTGTTGGTTGCATTTGCCTGCCTTGTCTGAAGGTAAACTTTAAATTCCATTTCTTGAGTTTATTCTCCATATTGTGCCTGGGATGATCTACGGCTGACTTAATCTTGCTCCAGAACTACAAGCCCTCACCAGCATGTGACTCCAGGCCAGACCGGGGCTCCAGCCAGGGCTCTAGCACTGCTGCCCGGTCCCCCACCCTCACCAGGGGTGTCCAGCCTTAGGGGGTGGTTGTCGTTGCAGTGGGCGTCGCCCTCTCGATCAAGCTTTCCCCAGGCCTCCCTGTTGGTTGCATTTGCCTCCCTTGTCTGAAGGTAAACTTTAAATTACATTTCTTGAGTTTATTTTCCATATTGTCCCTGGGATGATCTTTGGCTGACATAATCTTGCTCCAGAACTACAAGCCCTCACCATTCTTTGTCTTCACCATCGCACCCAGAGCTCTGGCCTGCAACCCGATCACCCACTCGCACCAAGGGGCCCCATTCTGAGGCCGATTTTGTCATTGTAGTGTGCCGTCCCATGTCGGACGCGCTGTCACCAGGCCTCCCTGTTGGTTGCATTTGCCTCCCTTGTCTGAAGGTAAACTTTAAATTCCCTTTCTTGAGTTTATTCTCCATATTGTCCCTGGGATGATCTTTGGCTGACATAATCTTTCTCCAGAACTACAAGCCCTCACAGGCCTTTGTCTTCAGCACCGCACCAGGAGTTCCGCCAGTGCAACCTCGGTCCCCCACTCGCACCAGGGGGGCCCAGCCTGAGGCCGAGGTTGTCATTGCAGTGTGCCGTTCCACGTCGGACGAGCTGTCACCAGGCCTCCCTGTTGGTTGCATTTGCCTCCCTTGTCTGAAGGTAAACTTTAAATTCCATTTCTTGTGTTTATTCTCCATATTGTCCCAGGGATGATCTTTGGCTGACTTAATCTTGCTCCAGAACTACAAGCCCTCACAAGTCTTTGTCTCCAGCACCACACCCAGGGCTCCAGCACTGCAACCCGGTTCCCCACTCACACCAGGGGGGCCCAGCCTGAGGCTGATTTTGTCATTGCAGTCTGCCGTCCCATGTCGGACGCGCTGTCCCCAGGCCTCCCTGTTGGTTGCATTTGCCTCCCTTGTCTGAAGGTAAACTTTAAATTCCATTTCTTGAGTTTATTCTCCATATTGTCCCTGGGATGATCTTTGGCTGACATAATCTTTCTCCAGAACTACAAGCCCTCACCAGCCTTTGTCTTCACCATCGCACCCAGAGCTCTGGCCTGCAACCCGGTCAGCCACTCGCACCAGGGGGGCCCAGCCTGTGGCTGAGTTTGTCATTGCAGTGTGCCCAGAACTACAAGCCCTCACCAGCCTTTGTCTTCACCATCGCACCCAGAGCTCTGGCCTGCAACCCGGTCAGCCACTCGCACCAGGGGGGCCTAGCCTGAGGCCGAGTTTGTCATTGCAGTGTGCTCTCCCATGTCGGACGCGCTGTCACCAGGCCTCCCTGTTGGTTGCTTTTGCCTCCCTTATCTGAAGGTAAACTTTAAATTCCATTTCTTGAGTTTATTCTCCATATTGTCCCTGGGATGATCTACGCCTGACTTAATCTTGCTCCAGAACTACAAGCCCTCACCAGCATGTGACTCCAGGCCAACCTGGGGCTCCAGCCAGGGCTCCAGCACTGCTGCCCGGTCCCCCACTCTCACCAGGGGTGCCCAGCCTTAGGGGGTGGTTGTCGTTGCAGTGGGCGTCGCCCTCTCGATCAAGCTTTCCCCAGGCCTCCCTGTTGGTTGCATTTGCCTCCCTTGTCTGAAGGTAAACTTTAAATTACATTTCTTGAGTTTATTCTCCATATTGTCCCTGGGATGATCTTTGGCTTACATAATCTTTCTCCAGAACGACAAGCCCTCACCAGCCTTTGTCTTCACCATCGCACCCAGAGCTTTGGCCTGCAACCCGGTCAGCCACTCGCACCAGGGGGGCCCAGCCTGAGGCCGGGTTTGTCATTGCAGTGTGCCCAGAACTACAAGCCCTCACCAGCCTTTGTCTTCACCATCACACCCAGAGCTCTGGCCTGCAACCCGGTCACCCACTCGCACCAAGGGGGCCCAGCTTGAGGCCGAGTTTGTCATTGCAGTGTGCCGTTCCATGTCGTACGCGCTGTCACCAGGCCTCCCTGTTGGTTGCATTTGCCTCCCTTGTCTGAAGGTAAACTTTAAATTCCATTTCTTGAGTTTATTCTCCATATTGTCCCTGGGATGATCTACGGCTGACTTTATCTTGCTCCAGAACTACAAACCCTCACAAGCATTTGTCTCCAGCACCACACCCAGGGCTCCAGCACTGCTTCCCGGTCACCCACTCACACCAGGGGGGCCCAGCCTGAGGCTGATATTGTCATTGCAGTGTGCCGTCCCACATCGGACGCGCTATCACCAGGCCTCCCTGTTGGTTGCATTTGCCTCCCTTGTCTGAAGGTAAACTTTAAATTCCATTTCTTGAGTTTATTCTCCATATTGTGCCTGGGATGATCTACGGCTGACTTAATCTTGCTCCAGAACTATAAGCCCTCACCAGCATGTGACTCCAGGCCAGACCGGGGCTCCAGCCAGGGCTCCAGCACTGCTGCCCGGTCCCCCACTCTCACCAGGGGTGCCCAGCCTTAGGCGGTGGTTGTCGTTGCAGTGGGCGTCGCCCTCTCGATCAAGCTTTCCCCAGGCCTCCCTGTTGGTTGCATTTGCCTCCCTTGTCTGAAGGTAAACTTTAAATTACATTTCTTGAGTTTATTCTCCATATTTTCCCCTGGGATGATCTTTGGCTGACATAATCTTTCTCCAGAACTACAAGCCCTCACCAGCCTTTGTCTTCAGCACCGCACCCAGAGCTCCAGCACTGCTACCCGGTCCTCTACTCACACTAGGGGGCCCACCCTAAGGGCGATTTTGTCATTGCAGTGTGCCGCCCCACATCGGACGAGCTGTCCCCAGGCCTCCCTGTTGGTTGCATTTGCCTCCCTTGTCTGAAGGTAAACTTTAAATTCCATTTCTTGACTTTATTCTCCATATTGTCCCTGGGATGATCTTTGGCTGACATAATCTTTCTCCAGAACTACAAGCCCTCACAAGCCTTTGTCTTCAGCACCGCACCAGGAGTTCTGCCAGTGCAACCTCGGTCCCCCACTCGCACCAGGGGGGCCCAGCCTGAGGCCGAGGTTGTCATTGCAGTGTGCCGCCTCACGTCGGACGAGCTGTCACCAGGCCTCCCTGTTGGTTGCATTTGCCTCCCTTGTCTGAAGGTAAACTTTAAATTCCATTTCTTGAGTTTATTCTCCATATTGTCCCTGGGATGATCTTTGGCTGACATAATCTTTCTCCAGAACTACAAGCCCTCACCAGCCTTTGTCTTCAGCACCGCACCAGGAGTTCCGCCAGTGCAACATCGGTCCCCCACTCACACCAGGGGGGCCCAGCCTGAGGCCGAGGTTGTCATTGCAGTGTGCCGTCCCACATCGGACGCGCTGTCACCAGGCCTCCCTGTTGGTTGCATTTGCCTCCCTTGTCTGAAGGTAAACTTTAAATTACATTTCTTGAGTTTATTCTCCATATTGTCCCTGTGATGATCTTTGGCTGACTTAATCTTGCTCCAGAACTACAAGCCCTCACAAGTCTTTGTCTTCAGCACCACACCCAGGGCTCCAGCACTGCAACCCGGTCTCCCACTCACACCAGGGGGGCCCAACCTGAGGCTGATTTTATCATTGCAGTCTGCCGTCCCATGTCGGACGCGCTTTCACCAGGCCTCCCTTTTGGTTGCATTTGCCTCCCTTGTCTGAAGGTAAACTTTAAATTCCCTTTCTTGAGTTTATTCTCCATATTGTCCCTGGGATGATCTACGGCCTACTTATTCTTGCTCCAGAACTACAAGCCCTCACCAGCATGTGACTCCAGGCCTCCCTGGGGCTCCAGCCAGGGCTCCAGCACTGCTGCCCGGTCCCCCACTCTCACCAGGGGGGCCTAGCCTTAGGCGGTGGTTGTCGTTGCAGTGGGCGTCCCCCTCTCGATGAAGCTTTCCCCAGGCCTCCCTGTTGGTTGCATTTGCCTCCCTTGTCTGAAGGTAAACTTTAAATTACATTTCTTGAGTTTATTCTCCATATTGTCCCTGGGATGATCTTTGGCTGACATAATCTTTCTCCAGAACTACAAGCCCTCACCAGCCTTTGTCTTCACCATCGCACCCAGAGCTTTGGCCTGCAACCCTGTCAGCCACTCACACCAGGGGGGCCCAGCCTGAGGCCGAGGTTGTCATTGCAGTGTGCCGTCCCATGTCGGACGACCTGTCATCAGGCCTCCCTGTTGGTTGCATTTGCCTCCCTTGTCTGAAGGTAAACTTTAAATTCCATTTCTTGAGTTTATTCTCCATATTGTCCCTGGGATGATCTACGGCTGACTTAATCTGGCTCCAGAACTACAAGCCCTCACCAGCATGTGACTCCAGGCTACCCTGGGGTTCCAGCCAGGGCTCCAGCACTGCTGCCCGGTCCCCCACTCTCACCAGGGGGGCCCAGCCTTAGGCGGTGGTTGTCGTTGCAGTGGGCGTCGCCCTCTCGATCAAGCTTTCCCCAGGCCTCCCTGTTGGTTGCATTTGCCTCCCTTGTCTGAAGGTAAACTTTAAATTACATTTCTTGAGTTTATTCTCCATATTGTCCCTGGGATGATCTTTGGCTGACATAATCTTGCTCCAGAACTACAAGCCCTCACAAGCCTTTGTCTCCAGCACCACACCCAGGGCTCCAGCACTGCAACTCGGTCCCCCACTCACACCAGGGGTGTCCAGCCTGAGGCTGATTTTGTCATTGCAGTGTGCCGTCCCACATCGGACGCGCTATCACCAGGCCTCCCTGTTGGTTGCATTTGCCTCCCTTGTCTGAAGGTAAACTTTAAATTCCATTTCTTGAGTTTATTCTCCATATTGTGCCTGGGATGATCTACGGCTGACTTAATCTTGCTCCAGAACTACAAGCCCTCACCAGCATGTGACTCCAGGCCAGACCGGGGCTCCAGCCAGGGCTCTAGCACTGCTGCCCGGTCCCCCACCCTCACCAGGGGTGTCCAGCCTTAGGGGGTGGTTGTCGTTGCAGTGGGCGTCGCCCTCTCGATCAATCTTTCCCCAGGCCTCCCTGTTGGTTGCATTTGCCTCCCTTGTCTGAAGGTAAACTTTAAATTACATTTCTTGAGTTTATTTTCCATATTGTCCCTGGGATGATCTACGGCTGACTTAATCTTGCTCCAGAACTACAAGCCCTCACCAGCATGTGACTCCAGGCCACCCTGGGGCTCCAGCCAGGGCTCCAGCACTGCTGCCCGGTCCCCCACTCTCACCAGGGGTGCCCAGCCTTAGGGGGTGGTTGTCGTTGCAGTGGGCGTCGCCCTCTCGATCAAGCTTTCCCCAGGCCTCCCTGTTGGTTGCATTTGCCTCCCTTGTCTGAAGGTAAACTTTAAATTACATTTCTTGAGTTTATTCTCCATATTGTCCCTGGGATGATCTTTGGCTGACATAATCTTTCTCCAGAACGACAAGCCCTCACCAGCCTTTGTCTTCACCATCGCACCCAGAGCTTTGGCCTGCAACCCGGTCAGCCACTCGCACCAGGGGGGCCCAGCCTGAGGCCGGGTTTTTCATTGCAGTGTGCCCAGAACTACAAGCCCTCACCAGCCTTTGTCTTCACCATCGCACCCAAAGCTCTGGACTGCAACCCGGTCACTCACTCGCACCAGGGGAGCCCTGCCTGAGGCCGAGTTTGTCATTGCAGTGTGCCGTCCCTTGTCGGACGCGCTGTCACCAGGCCTCCCTGTTGGTTGCATTTGCCTCCCTTGTCTGAAGGTAAACTTTAAATTCCATTTCTTGAGTTTATTCTCCATATTGTCCCTGGGATGATCTTTGGCTGACATAATCTTTCTCCAGAACTACAAGCCCTCACCAGCCTTTGTCTTCAGCACTGCACCAGGATTTCTGCCAGTGCAAACTCGGTCCCCCACTCGCACCAGGGGGGCCCAGCCTGAGGCCGAGTTTGTCATTGCAGTGTGCCATCCCATGTCGGACGCGCTGTCACCAGGCCTCCCTGTTTGTTGCATTTGCCTCCCTTGTCTGAAGGTAAACTTTAAATTCCATTTCTTGAGTTTATTCTCCATATTTTCCCTGGGATGATCTTTGGCTGACATAATCTTTTTCCAGAACTACAAGCCCTCACAAGCCTTTGTCTCCAGCACCACACCCAGAGCTCCAGCACTGCAACCCGATCCCCCACTCACACCAGGGGGGCCCAGCCTTAGGCGGTGGTTGTCGTTGCAGTGGGCGGCGCCCCCTCAATCAATCTTTCCCCAGGCCTCCCTGTTGGTTGCATTTACCTCCCATGTCTTAAGGTAAACTTTAAATTACATTTCTTGAGTTTATTTTCCAGATTGTCCCTGGGATGATCTTTGGCTGACATAATCTTCTCCAGAACTACAAGCCCTCACCAGCCTTTGTCTTCACCATCGCACCCAGAGCTCTGGCCTGCAACCCGGTCACCCACTCGCACCAAGGGGGCCCAGCCTGAGTCCGAGTTTGTCATTGCAGTGTGCCGTCCCATGTCGGACGCGCTGTCACCAGGCCTCCCTGTTGGTTGCATTTGCCTCCCTTGTCTGAAGGTAAACTTTAAATTACATTTCTTGAGTTTATTCTCCATATTGTCCCTGGGATGATCTTTGGCTGACATAATCTTTCTCCTGAACTACAAGCCCTCACCAGCCTTTGTCTTCACCATCGCACCCAGAGCTCTGGCCTGCAACCCGGTCAGCCACTCGCACCAAGGGGGCCAAGCCTGAGGCCGAGTTTGTCATTGCAGTGTGCCGTCCCATGTCGGACGCGCTGTCATCAGGCCTCACTGTTGGTTGCATTTGCCTCCCTTGTCTGAAGGTAAACTTTAAATTACGTTTTTTGAATTAATTGTCCATATTGTCCCTGGGATGATCTTTGGCTGACATAATCTTTCTTCAGAACTACAAGCCCTCACAAGCCTTTGTCTCAAGCACCACACCCAGGTCTCCAGCACTGCAACCCGGTCCCCCACTCACACCAGGGGGGCCCAGCCTGAGGCCGAGGTTGTCATTGCAGTGTGCCGTCCCACATCGGATGCGCTGTCACCAGGCCTCCCTGTTGGTTGCATTTGCCTCCCTTGTCTGAAGGTAAACTTTAAATTCCATTTCTTGAGTTTATTCTCCATATTTTCCCAGGGATGATCTTTGGCTGACTTAATCTTGCTCTACAACTACAAGCCCTCACCAGCATGTGACTCCAGGCCACCCTGGGGCTCCAGCCAGGGCTCCAGCACTGCTGCCCAGTCTCCCACTCTCACCAGGGGTGCCCAGCCTTAGGCGGTGGTTGTCGTTGCAGTGGGCGTCGCCCTCTCGATCAAGCTTTCCCCAGGCCTCCCTGTTGGTTGCATTTGCCTCCCTTGTCTGAAGGTAAACTTTAAATTATATTTCTTGAGTTTATTCTCCATATTGTCCCTGGGATGATCTTTGGCTGACATAATCTTTCTCCAGAACTACAAGCCCTCACCAGCCTTTGTCTTCACCATCGCACCCAGAGCTCTGGCCTGCAACATGGTCAGCCACTCGCACCAGGGGGGCCCAGCCTGAGGCCGAGTTTTTCATTGCAGTGTGCCGTCCCATGTCGGACGTGCTGTCACCAGGCCTCCCTGTTGGTTGCATTTGCCTCCCTTGTCTGAAGGTAAACTTTAAATTCCATTTCTTGAGTTTATTCTCCATATTGTGCCTGGGATGATCTACGGCTGACTTAATCTTGCTCCAGAACTACAAACCCTCACCAGCATGTGACTCCAGGCCACACCGGGGCTCCAGCCAGGGCTCCAGCATTGCTGCCCGGTCCCCCACTCTCACCAGGGGTGCCCATCCTTAGGGGGTGGTTGTCGTTGCAGTGGGCGTCGCCCTCTCGATCAAGCTTTCCCCAGGCCTCCCTGTTGGTTGCATTTGCCTCCCTTGTCTGAAGGTAAACTTTAAATTCCATTTCTTGAGTTTATTCTCCATATTGTCCCTGGGATGATCTTTGGCTGACTTATTCTTGCTCCAGAAGTACAAGCCCTCACCAGCCTTTGTCTTCACCATCGCACCCAGAGCTCTGGCCTGCAACCCGGTCACCCACTCGCACCAGGGGGTCCCAGCCTGAGGCCGAGTTTGTCATTGCAGTGTGCCGTCCCACATCGGATGCGCTGTCACCAGGCCTCCCTGTTGGTTGCATTTGCCTCCCTTGTCTGAAGGTAAACTTTAAATTCCCTTTCTTGAGTTTATTCTCCATATTGTCCCTGGGATGATCTACGGCTGACTTAATCTTTCTCCAGAACTACAGGCCCTCACCAGCATGTGACTCCAGGTCACCCTGGGGCTCCAGCCAGGGCTCCAGCACTGCTGCCCGGTCCCCCACTCTCACCAGGGGTGCCCTGCCTTAGGCGGTGGTTGTCGTTGAAGTTGGGCGTCGCCCTCTCGATCAAGCTTTCCCCAGTCCTCCCTGTTGGTTGCATTTGCCTCCCTTGTCTGAAGGTAAACTTTAAATTACATTTCTTGAGTTTAGTCTCCATATTGTCCATGGGATGATCTACGGCTGTCATAATCTTTCTCCAGAACTACAAGCCCTCACAAGCCTTTGTCTCCAGCACCACACCCAGGGCTCCAGCACTGCAACCCGGTCCCCCACTCGCACCAAGGGGGCCCAGCCTGAGGCCGAGTTTGTCATTGCAGTGTGCCGTCCCATGTCGGACGTGCTGTCATCAGGCCTCCCTGTTGGTTGCATTTGCCTCCCTTGTCTGAAGGTAAACTTTAAATTACATTTTTTGAATTAATTGTCCATATTGTCCCTGGGATGATCTTTGGCTGACATAATCTTGCTCCAGAACTACAAGCCCTCACCAGCCTTTGTCTTCACCATTGCACCCAGAGCTCTGGCCTGCAACCCGGTCAGCCACTCGCACCAGGGGGGCCCAGCCTGAGGCCGAGTTTGTCATTGCATTGTGCCGTCCCTTTTCGGACGCGCTGTCACCAGGCCTCCCTGTTGGTTGCATTTGCCTCCCTTGTCTGAAGGTAAACTTTAAATTCCATTTCTTGACTTTATTCTCCATATTGTGCCTGGGATGATCTACGGCTTACTTAATCTTGCTCCAGAACTACAAGCCCTCACCAGCATGTGACTCCAGGCCACCCTGGGGCTCCAGCCAGGGCTCCAGCACTGCTGCCCGGTCCCCCACTCTCACCAGGGGGGCCCAGCCTGAGGCCGAGGTTGTCATTGCAGTGTGCCGTCCCACATCGGACGCGCTGTCACCATGCCTCCGTGTTGGTTGCCTTTGCCTCCCTTGTCTGAAGGTAAACTTTAAATTCCCTTTCTTGAGTTTATTCTCCATATTGTCCTTGGGATGATCTTTGGATTGACTTAATCTTACTCCAGAACTACAAGCCCTCACCAGCATGTGACTCCAGGCCACCCTGGGGCTCCAGCCAGGGCTCTAGCACTGCTGCCCGGTCCCCCACTTTCTCCAGGGGTTCCCAGACTTAGGCGGTGGTTGTCGTTGCAGTGGGCGTCGCCCTCTCGATCAAGCTTTCCCCAGGCCTCCCTGTTGGTTGCATTTGCCTCCCTTGTCTGAAGGTAAACTTTAAATTACATTTCTTGAGTTTAGTCTCCATATTGTCCCTGGGATGATCTACGGCTGACATAATCTTTCTCCAGAACTACAAGCCCTCACAAGCCTTTGTCTCCAGCACCACACCCAGGGCTCCAGCACTGCAACCCGGTCCCCCACTCACACCAGGGCGGCCCAGCCTGAGGCTGATTTTGTCATTGCACTGTGCCGTCCCACATCGGACGCGCTATCACCAGGCCTCCCTGTTGGTTGCATTTGCCTCCCTTGTCTGAAGGTAAACTTTAAATTCCATTTCTTGAGTTTATTCTCCATATTGTACTTGGAATGATCTACGGCTGACTTAATCTTGCTCCAGAACTACAAGCCCTCACCAGCATGTGACTCCAGGCCAGACGAGGGCTCCAGCCAGGGCTCCAGCACTGCTGCCCGGTCCCCCACCCTCACCAGGTGTGTCCAGCCTTAGGGGGTGGTTGTCATTGCAGTGGGCGTCGCCCTCTCGATCAAGCTTTCCCCAGGCCTCCCTGTTGGTTGCATTTGCCTCCCTTGTCTGAAGGTAAACTTTAAATTCCATTTCTTGTGTTTATTCTCCACATTGTCCCTGGGATGATCTTTGGCTGACATAATCTTTCTCCAGAAGTACAAGCCCTCACCAGCCTTTGTCTTCACCATCGCACCCAGAGCTCTGGCCTGCAACCTTGTCACCCACTCGCACCAAGGGGGCCCAGCTTGAGGCCGAGTTTGTCATTGCAATGTGCTGTCCCATGTCGGACGCGCTGTCACCAGGCCTCCCAGTTGGTTGCATTTGCCTCCCTTGTCTGAAGGTAAACTTTAAATTACATTTCTTGAGTTTATTCTCCTTATTGTCCCTGGGATGATCTTTGGCTGACATAATCTTTCTCCAGAACTACAAACCCTCACCAGCCTTTGTCTTCACCACCGCACCAGGAGTTCCGCCAGTGCAACCTCGGTCCCCCACTCACACCAGGGGGGCCCAGCCTGAGGCCGAGGTTGTCATTGTAGTGTATCGTCCCATGTCGGACGCGCTGTCATCAGGCCTCCTTTTTGGTTGCATTTGCCTCCCTTGTCTGAAGGTAAACTTTAAATTCCCTTTCTTGAGTTTATTCTCCATATTGTCCCTGGGATGATCTTTGGCTGACATAATCTTTCTCCAGAACTACAAGCCCTCACCAGCCTTTGTCTTCACCATCGCACCCAGAGCTCTGGCCTGCAACCCGGTCAGCCACTCGCACCAGGGGGGCCCAGCCTGAGGCCGAGTTTTTCATTGCAGTGTGCCGTCCCATGTCGGACGTGCTGTCACCAGGCCTCCCTGTTGGTTGCATTTGCCTCCCTTGTCTGAAGGTAAACTTTAAATTACATTTCTTGAGTTTATTCTCCATATTGTCCCTGGGATGATCTTTGGCTGATATAATCTTTCTCCAGAACTAAAAGCCCTCACAAGCCTTTGTCTCCAGCACCACACCCAGGGCTCCAGCACTGCAACTCGGTCCCCCACTCACACCAGGGGGGCCCAGCCTGAGGCTAATTTCTTCAGTGCAGTGTGCCGTCCCATGTCGGACGCGCTGTCACCAGGCCTCCCTGTTGGTTGCATTTGCCTCCCTTGTCTGAAGGTAAACTTTAAATTCCATTTCTTGAGTTTATTCTCCATATTGTCCCTGGGATGATCTTTGGCTGACATAATCTTTCTCCAGAACTACAAGCCCTCACCAGCCTTTGTCTTCACCATCGCACCCAGAGCTCTGGCCTGCAACCCGGTCAGCCACTCGCACCAGGTGGGCCCAGCCTGAGGCCCAGGTTGTCATTGCAGTGTGCCGTCCCATGTCGGACGCGCTGTCACCAGGCCTCCCTATTGGTTGCATTTGCCTCCCTTGTCTGAAGGTAAACTTTAAATTCCCTTTCTTGAGTTTATTCTCCATATTGTCCCTGGGATGATCTACGGCTGACTTAATCTTTCTCCAGAACTACAGGCCCTCACCAGCATGTGACTCCAGGTCACCCTGGGGCTCCAGCCAGGGCTCCAGCACTGCTGCCCGGTCCCCCACTCTCACCAGGGGTGCCCAGCCTTAGGCGGTGGTTGTCGTTGCAGTTGGGCGTCGCCCTCTCGATCAAGCTTTCCCCAGTCCTCCCTGTTGGTTGCATTTGCCTCCCTTGTCTGAAGGTAAACTTTAAATTACATTTCTTGAGTTTAGTCTCCATATTGTCCATGGGATGATCTACGGCTGTCATAATCTTTCTCCAGAACTACAAGCCCTCACAAGCCTTTGTCTCCAGCACCACACCCAGGGCTCCAGCACTGCAACCCGGTCCCCCACTCACACCAGGGGGGCCCAGCCTGAGGCTGATTTTGTCATTGCAGTGTGCCGTCCCACATCGGACGCGCTATCACCAGGCCTCCCTGTTGGTTGCATTTGCCTCCCTTGTCTGAAGTTAAACTTTAAATTACATTTCTTGAGTTTATTCTCCATATTGTCCCTGGGATGATCTTTGGCTGACATAATCTTTCTCCAGAACTACAAGCCCTCACCATTCTTTGTCTTCACCATCGCACCCAGAGCTCTGGCCTGTAACCCGGTCCCCCACTGGCACCAGCGGGGCCCAGCCTGGGGGCGATTTTGTCATTGCAGTGTGCCGTCCCATGTCGGACGACCTGTCATCAAGCCTCCCTGTTGGTTGCATTTGCCTCCCTTGTCTGAAGGTAAACTTTAAATTACATTTCTTGAGTTTATCCTCCATATTGTCCCTGGGATGATCTTTGGCTGACATAATCTTGCTCCAGAACTACAAGCCCTCACCAGCCTTTGTCTTCAGCACCGCTCCAGGAGTTCCGCCAGTGCAACCTCGGTCCCCCACTCGCACCAGGGGGGCCAAGGCTGAAGCCGAGGTTGTCATTGCAGTGTGCCGTCCCACATCGGACGCGCTGTCACCAGGCCTCCCTGTTGGTTGCATTTGCCTCCCTTGTCTGAAGGTAAACTTTAAATTCCCTTTCTTGAGTTTATTCTCCATATTGTCCCTGGGATGATCTACGGCTGACTTAATCTTGCTCCAGAACTACAAGCCCTCACCAACATGTGAGTCCAGGCCACCCTGGGGCTCCAGCCAGGGCTCCAGCATTGCTGCCCGGTCCCCCACTCTCACCAGGGGTGCCCAGCCTTAGGCGGTGGTTGTCGTTGCAGTGGGCGTCGCCCTCTCGATCAAGCTTTCCCCAGGCCTCCCTGTTGGTTGCATTTGCCTCCCTTGTCTGAAGGTAAACTTTAAATTCCATTTCTTGAGTTTATTCTCCATATTGTCCCTGGGATGATCTTTGGCTGACATAATCTTTCTCCAGAACTACTAGCCCTCACAAGCCTTTGTCTCCAGCACCACACCCAGGGCTCCAGCACTGCAACCCGGTCCCCCACTCACACCAGGGGGGCCCAGCCTGAGGCTGATTTTGTCATTGCAGTGTGCCGTCCCACATCTGACGCGCTATCACCAGGCCTCCCTGTTGGTTGCATTTGCCTCCCTTGTCTGAAGGTAAACTTTAAATTCCATTTCTTGAGTTTATTCTCCATATTGTCCCTGGGATGATCTTTGGCTGACATAATCTTTCTCCAGAACTACAAGCCCTCACAAGCCTTTGTCTCCAGCACCACACCCAGGGCTCCAGCACTGCAACCCGGTCCCCCACTCATACCAGGGGGGCCCAGCCTGAGGCTGATTTTGTCATTGCAGTGTGCCGTCCCACATCGGACGCTCTATCACCAGGCCTCCCTGTTGGTTGCATTTGCCTCCCTTGTCTGAAGGTAAACTTTAAATTCCATTTCTTGAGTTTATTCTCCATATTGTCCCTGGGATGATCTTTGGCTGACATAATCTTTCTCCAGAACTACAAGCCCTCACCAGCCTTTTTCTTCAGCACCGCACCAGGAGTTCCGCCAGTGCAACCTTGGTCCCCCACTCGCACCAGGGTGGCCCAGCCTGAGGCCGAGGTTGTCATTGCAGTGTGCCGTCCCACATCGGACGCGCTGTCACCAGGCCTCCCTGTTGGTTGCATTTGCCTCCCTTGTCTGAAGGTAAACTTTAAATTCCATTTCTTGAGTTTATTCTCCATATTGTCCCTGGGATGATCTTTGGCTGACATAATCTTTCTCCAGAACTACAAGCCCTCACCAGCCTTTGTCTTCACCATTGCACCCAGAGCTCTGGCCTGCAACTCGGTCAGCCACTTTCACCAGGGGGGCCCAGACTGAGGCCGAGTTTGTCATTGCAGTGTGCCGTTCCATGTCGGACGCGCTGTCACCAGGCCTCCCTGTTGGTTGCATTTGCCTCCCTTGTCTGAAGGTAAACTTTAAATTACATTTCTAGAGTTTATTCTCCATATTGTCCCTGGGATGATCTTTGGCTGACCTAATCTTTCTCCAGAACTACAAGCCCTCACCAGCATGTGTCTCCAGGCCACACCGGGGCTCCAGCCAGGGCTCCAGCACTGCTGCCCGGTCCCCCAGCCTCACCAGGTGTGCCCAGCCTTGGGCGGTGGTTGTCGTTGCAGTGGGCGTCGCCCTCTCGATCAAGCTTTCCCCAGGCCTCCCTGTTGGTTGCATTTGCCTCCCTTGTCTGAAGGTAAACTTTAAATTCCATTTCTTGAGTTTATTCTCCATATTGTCCCTGGGATGATCTTTGGCTGACATAATCTTTCTCCAGAACTAAAAGCCCTCACAAGCCTTTGTCTCCAGCACCACACCCAGGGCTCCAGCACTGCAACTTGGTCCCCCACTCACACCAGGGGGGCCCAGCCTGAGGCTAATTTCTTCATTGCAGTGTGCCGTCCCATGTCGGACGCGCTGTCACCAGGCCTCCCTGTTGGTTGCATTTGCCTCCCTTGTCTGAAGGTAAACTTTAAATTCCATTTCTTGAGTTTATTCTCCATATTGTGCCTGGGATGATCTTTGGCTGACATAATCTTTCTCCAGAACTACAAGCTCTCACCAGCCTTTGTCTTCACCATCGCACCCAGAGCTCTGGCCTGCAACCCGGTCAGCCACTCGCACCAGGGGGGCCCAGTCTGAGGCCGGGTTTGTCATTGCAGTGTGCCCAGAACTACAAGCCCTCACCAGCCTTTGTCTTCACCATCGCACCCAGAGCTCTGGCCGAAACCCGGTCCCCCACTCACACCAGGGGGGCCCAGCCTGAGGCTGATTTTGTCATTGCAGTGTGCTGTCCCACATCGGACGCGCTATCACCAGGCCTCCCTGTTGGTTGCATTTGCCTCCCTTGTCTGAAGTTAAACTTTAAATTACATTTCTTGAGTTTATTCTCCATATTGTCCCTGGGATGATCTTTGGCTGACATAATCTTTCTCCAGAACTACAAGCCCTCACCAGCCTTTGTCTTCAGTACCGCACCAGGAGTTCCGCCTGTGCAACCTCGGTCCCCCACTCACACCAGGGGGGCCCAGCCTGAGGCCGAGGTTGTCATTGCAGTGTGCTGTTCCACATCGGATGCGCTGTCACCAGGCCTCCCTGTTGGTTGCATTTGCCTCCCTTGTCTGAAGGTGAACTTTAAATTACATTTCTTGAGTTTATTCTCCATATTTTCCCTGGGATGATCTTTGGCTGACTTAATCTTGCTCCAGAACTACAAGCCCTCACCAGCATGTGACTCCAGGCCACCCTGGGGCTCCAGCCAGGATTCCAGCACTGCTGCCCAGTCCCCCACTCTCACCAGGGGTGCCCAGCCTTAGGCGGTGGTTGTCGTTGCAGTGGGCGTCACCCTCTCGATCAAGCTTTCCCCAGGCCTCCCTGTTGGTTGCATTTGCCTCCCTTGTCTGAAGGTAAACTTTAAATTACATTTCTTGAGATTATTCTCCATATTGTCCCTGGGATGATCTTTGGCTGACATAATCTTTCTCCAGAACTACAAGCCCTCACCATCCTCTGTCTTCACCATCGCACCCAGAGCTCCAGCACTGCAACCCGGTCCCCCACTCACACTCGGGGGGCCCAGCCTGAGGGCGATTTTGTCATTGCAGTGTGCCGCCCCACATCGGACGAGCTGTCACCAGGCCTCCCTGTTGGTTGCATTTTCCTCCCTTGTCTGATGGTAAACTTTAAATTCCATTTCTTGAGTTTATTCTCCATATTGTCCATGGGATGATCTTTGGCTGACTTAATCTTGCTCCAGAACTACAAGCCCTCACCAGCATGTGACTCCAGCACCACACCCAGAACTCCAGCACTGCAACCCGGTCCCCCACTCACACTCGGGGGGCCAAGCCTGAGGCTGATTTTGTCATTGCAGTGTGCCGTCCCACATCGGACGCGCTATCACCAGGCCTCCCTGTTGGTTGCATTTGCCTCCATTGTCTGAAGGTAAACTTTAAATTCCATTTCTTGAGTTTATTCTCCATATTGTGCCTGGGATGATCTACGGCTGACTTAATCTTTCTCCAGAACTATAAGCCCTCACCAGCATGTGATTCCAGGCCACCCTGGGGCTCCAACCAGGGCTCCAGCACTGCTGCCCGGTCCCCCACCCTCACCAGGGGTGCCCAGCCTTAGGCGGTTGTTGTCGTTGCAGTGGGCGTCGCCCTCTCGATCAAGCTTTCCCCAGGCCTCCCTGTAGGTTGCATTTGCCTCCCTTGTCTGAAGTTAAACTTTAAATTACATTTCTTGTGTTTATTCTCCATATTGTCCCTGGGATGATCTTTGGCTGACATAATCTTTCTCCAGAACTACAAGCCCTAACCATTCTTTGTCTTCACCATCGCACCCAGAGTTCTGGCCTGTAACCCGGTCCCCCACTGGCACCAGGGGGGCCCAGCCTGGGGGCGATTTTGTCATTACAGTGTGCCGTCCCATGTCGGACGACCTGTCATCAGGCCTCCCTGTTGGTTGCATTTGCCTCCCTTGTCTGAAGGTAAACTTTAAATTACATTTCTTGAGTTTATCCTCCATATTGTCCCTGGGATGATCTTTGGCTGACATAATCTTGCTCCAGAACTACAAGCCCTCACAAGCCTTTGTCTTAAGCACCGCACCAGGAGTTCCGCCAGTGTAACCTCGGTCCCCCACTCGCACCAGGGGGGCCCAGCCTGAGGCCGAGGTTGTCATTGCAGTGTGCCGTCCCACATCGGACGCGCTGTCACCAGGCCTCCCTGTTGGTTGCATTTGCCTCCCTTGTCTGAAGGTAAACTTTAAATTCCATTTCTTGAGTTTATTCTCCATATTGTGCCTGGGATGATCTACGGCTGACTTAATCTTATTCCAGAACTACAAGCCCTCACCAGCATGTGACTCCAGGCCAACCTGGGGCTCCAGCCAGGGCTCCAGCACTTCTGCCTGGTCCCCCACTCTCACCAGGGGTGCCCAGCCTTAGGCGGTGGTTGTCGTTGCAGTGGGCGTCGCCCTCTCGATCAAGCTTTCCCCAGGCCTCCCTGTTGGTTGCATTTGCTTCCCTTGTCTGAAGGTAAACTTTAAATTATATTTCTTGAGTTTATTCTCCATATTGTCCCTGGGATGATCTTTGGCTGACATAATCTTTCTCCAGAACTACAAGCCCTCACCAGCTTCTGTCTTCACCATCGCACCCAGAGCTACAGCACTGCAACCCGGTCCCCCACTCACACAAGGGGGGCCCAGCCCTAGGCCGAGTTTGTCATTGCAGTGTGCCGTCCCATGTCGGACGACCTGTCATCAGGCCTCCCTGTTGGTTGCATTTGCCTCCCTTGTCTGAGGGTAAACTTCAAATTACATTTCTTGCGTTTATTCTCCATATTGTCCCTGGGATGATCTTTGGCTGACTTAATCTTGCTCCAGAACTACAAGCCCTCACCAGCCTTTGTCTTCAGCACCGCTCCAGGAGTTCCGCCAGTGTAACCTCGGTCCCCCACTCGCACCAGGGGGGCCCAGCCTGAGGCCGAGGTTGTCATTGCAGTGTGCCGTCCCACATCGGACGCGCTGTCACCAGGCCTCCCTGTTGGTTGCATTTGTCTCCCTTGTCTGAAGGTAAACTTTAAATTCCATTTCTTGAGTTTATTCTCCATATTGTGCCTGGGATGATCTACGGCTGACTTAATCTTATTCCAGAACTACAAGCCCTCACCAGCATGTGACTCCAGGCCAACCTGGGGCTCCAGCCAGGGCTCCAGCACTTCTGCCTGGTCCCCCACTCTCACCAGGGGTGCCCAGCCTTAGGCGGTGGTTGTCGTTGCAGTGGGCGTCGCCCTCTCGATCAAGCTTTCCCCAGGCCTCCCTGTTGGTTGCATTTGCTTCCCTTGTCTGAAGGTAAACTTTAAATTATATTTCTTGAGTTTATTCTCCATATTGTCCCTGGGATGATCTTTGGCTGACATAATCTTTCTCCAGAACTACAAGCCCTCACCAGCTTCTGTCTTCACCATCGCACCCAGAGCTACAGCACTGCAACCCGGTCCCCCACTCACACAAGGGGGGCCCAGCCCTAGGCCGAGTTTGTCATTGCAGTGTGCCGTCCCATGTCGGACGACCTGTCATCAGGCCTCCCTGTTGGTTGCATTTGCCTCCCTTGTCTGAGGGTAAACTTCAAATTACATTTCTTGCGTTTATTCTCCATATTGTCCCTGGGATGATCTTTGGCTGACTTAATCTTGCTCCAGAACTACAAGCCCTCACCAGCCTTTGTCTTCAGCACCGCTCCAGGAGTTCCGCCAGTGCAACCTCGGTCCCCCACTCGCACCACGGGGGCCAAGCCTGAGGCCGAGGTTGTCATTGCAGTGTGCCGTCCCACATCGGACGCGCTTTCACCAGGCCTCCCTGTTGGTTGCATTTGCCTCCCTTGTCTGAAGGTAAACTTTAAATTCCCTTTCTGTAGTTTATTCTCCATATTGTCCCTGGGATGATCTACGGCTGACTTAATCTTGCTCCAGAACTACAAGCCCTCACCAGCATGTGAGTCCAGGCTACCCTGGGGCTCCAGCCAGGGCTCCAGCATTGCTGCCCGGTCCCCCACTCTCACCAGGGGTGCCCAGCCTTAGGCGGTGGTTGTCGTTGCAGTGGGCGTCGCCCTCTCGATCAAGCTTTCCCCAGGCCTCCCTGTTGGTTGCATTTGCCTCCCTTGTCTGAAGGTAAACTTTAAATTCCATTTCTTGAGTTTATTCTCCATATTGTCCCTGGGATGATCTTTGGCTGACATAATCTTTCTCCAGAACTACTAGCCCTCACAAGCCTTTGTCTCCAGCACCACACCCAGGGCTCCAGCACTGCAACCCGGTCCCCCACTCACACCAGGGGGGCCCAGCCTGAGGCTGATTTTGTCATTGCAATGTGCCGTCCCACATCTGACGCGCTATCACCAGGCCTCCCTGTTGGTTGCATTTGCCTCCCCTGTCTGAAGGTAAACTTTAAATTCCATTTCTTGAGTTTATTCTCCATATTGTCCCTGGGATGATCTTTGGCTGACATAATCTTTCTCCAGAACTACAAGCCCTCACAAGCCTTTGTCTCCAGCACCACACCCAGGGCTCCAGCACTGCAACCCGGTCCCCCACTCATACCAGGGGGGCCCAGCCTGAGGCTTATTTTGTCATTGCAGTGTGCCGTCCCACATCGGACGCTCTATCACCAGGCCTCCCTGTTGGTTGCATTTGCCTCCCTTGTCTGAAGGTAAACTTTAAATTCCATTTCTTGAGTTTATTCTCCATATTGTCCCTGGGATGATCTTTGGCTGACATAATCTTTCTCCAGAACTACAAGCCCTCACCAGCCTTTGTCTTCAGCACCGCACCAGGAGTTCCGCCAGTGCAACCTTGGTCCCCCACTCGCACCAGGGGGGCCCAGCCTGAGGCCGAGGTTGTCATTGCAGTGTGCCGTCCCACATCGGACGCGCTGTCACCAGGCCTCCCTGTTGGTTGCATTTGCCTCCCTTGTCTGAAGGTAAACTTTAAATTCCATTTCTTGAGTTTATTCTCCATATTGTCCCTGGGATGATCTTTGGCTGACATAATCTTTCTCCAGAACTACAAGCCCTCACTAGCCTTTGTCTTCACCTTCGCACCCAGATCTCTGGCCTGCAACCCGGTCAGCCACTCGCACCAGGGGGGCCCAGACTGAGGCCGAGTTTGTCATTGCAGTGTGCCGTTCCATGTCGGACGCGCTGTCACCAGGCCTCCCTGTTGGTTGCATTTGCCTCCCTTGTCTGAAGGTAAACTTTAAATTACATTTCTAGAGTTTATTCTCCATATTGTCCCTGGGATGATCTTTGGCTGACCTAATCTTTCTCCAGAACTACAAGCCCTCACCAGCATGTGTCTCCAGACCACACCGGGGCTCCAGCCAGGGCTCCAGCACTGCTGCCCGGTCCCCCAGCCTCACCAGGTGTGCCCAGCCTTGGGCGGTGGTTGTCGTTGCAGTGGGCGTCGCCCTCTCGATCAAGCTTTCCCCAGGCCTCCCTGTTGGTTGCATTTGCCTCCCTTGTCTGAAGGTAAACTTTAAATTCCATTTCTTGAGTTTATTCTCCATATTGTCCCTGGGATGATCTTTGGCTGACATAATCTTTCTCCAGAACTACAAGCCCTCACCAGCCTTTGTCTTCACCATCGCACCCAGAGCTCTGGCCTGCAACCCGGTCACCCACTCGCACCAGGGGGGCCCAGCCTGAGGCCGAGTTTGTCATTGCAGTGTGCCGTCCCATGTCGGACGCGCTATCACCAGGCCTCCTTGTTGGTTGCATTTGCCTCCCTTGTCTGAAGGTAAACTTTAAATTCCATTTCTTGAGTTTATTCTCCATATTGTCCCTGGGATGATCTTTGGCTGACATAATCTTGCTCCAGAACTACAAGCCCTCACAAGCCTTTTTCTTCAGCACCGCACCAGGAGTTCCGCCAGTGCAACCTCGGTCCCCCACTCGCACCAGGGGGGCCCAGTCTGAGGCCTAGGTTGTCATTGCAGTGTGCCGTCCCATGTCGGACGCGCTGTCACCAGGCCTCCCTGTTGGTTGCATTTGCCTCCCTTGTCTGAAGGTAAACTTTAAATTCCCTTTCTTGAGTTTATACTCCATATTGTCCCTGGGATGATCTACGGCTGACTTAATCTTGCTCCAGAACTACAAGCCCTCACCAGCATGTGACTCTAATCCACCCTGGGGCTCCAACCAGGGCTCCAGCACTGCTGCCCGGTCCCCCACTCTCACCAGGGGTGCCCAGCCTTAGGCGGTGGTTGTCGTTGCAGTGGGCGTCGCCCTCTCGATCAAGCTTTCCCCAGGCCTCCCTGTTGGTTGCATTTGCCTCCCTTGTCTGAAGGTAAACTTTAAATTCCCTATCTTGAGTTTATTCTCCATATTGTCCCTGGGATGATCTACGGCTGACTTAATCTTGCTCCAGAACTACAAGCCCTCACCAGCATGTGACTCCAGGCCACCCTGGGCCTCCAGCCAGGGCTCCAGCACTGCTGCCTGGTCCCCCACTCTCACCAGGGGTGCCCAGCCTTAGGCGGTGGTTGTCGTTGCAGTGGGCGTCGCCCTCTCGATCAAGCTTTCCCCAGGCCTCCCTGTTGGTTGCATTTGCCTCCCTTGTCTGAAGGTAAACTTTAAATTCCATTTCTTGAGTTTATTTTCCATATTGTCCCTGGGATGATCTTTGGCTGACATAATCTTTCTCCAGAACTACAAGCCCTCACCAGCCTTTGTCTTCACCATCGCACCCAGAGCTCTGGCCTGCAACCCGGTCAGCCACTCGCACCAGGGGGGCCCAGCCTGAGGCCCAGATTGTCATTGCAGTGTGCCGTCCCATGTCGGACGCGCTGTCACCAGGCCTCCCTGTTGGTTGCATTTGCCTCCCTTGTCTGAAGGTAAACTTTAAATTCCATTTCTTGAGTTTATTCTCCATATTGTCCCTGGGATGATCTTTGGCTGACATAATCTTTCTCCAGAACTACAAGCCCTCACCAGCCTTTGTCTTCACCATCGCACCCAGAGCTCTGGCCTGCAACCCGGTCACCCACTCGCACCAGGGGGGCCCAGCCTGAGGCCTAGGTTTTCATTGCAGTGTGCCGTCCCACATCGGACGCGCTGTCACCAGGCCTCCCTGTTGGTTGCATTTGCCTCCCTTGTCTGAATGTAAACTTTAAATTACATTTTTTGAGTTTATTCTCCATATTGTGTCTGGGATGATCTATGGCTGACTTAATCTTGCTCCAGAACTACAAGCCCTCACCAGCATGTGACTCCAGGCCACACCGGGGCTCCAATCAGGGCTCCAGCACTGCTGCCCGGTCCCCCACCCTCACCAGGGGTGTCCAGCCTTAGGCGGTGGTTGTCGTTGCAGTGGGCGTCGCCCTCTCGATCAAGCTTTCCCCAGGCCTCCCTGTTGGTTGCATTTGCCTCCCTTGTCTGAAGGTAAACTTTAAATTCCATTTCTTGAGTTTATTCTCCACATTGTCCCTGGGATGATCTTTGGCTGACATAATCTTTCTCCAGAACTACAAGCCCTCACCATCCTCTGTCTTCACCATCGCACCCAGAGCTCCAGCACTGCAACCCGGTCCCCCACTCACACTAGGGGGGCCCAGCTTGAGGGCGATTTTGTCATTGCAGTGTGCCGCCCCACATCGGACGAGCTGTCACCAGGCCTCCCTGTTGGTTGCATTTGCCTCCCTTGTCTGAAGGTAAACTTTAAATTCCCTTTCTTGAGTTTATACTCCATATTGTCCCTGGGATGATCTACGGCTGACATAATCTTTCTCCAGAACTACAAGCCCTCACCAGCCTTTGTCTTCAGCACCGCACCCAGAGATCCAGCACTGCAACCCGGTCTGAGACCGAGTTTGTCATTGCAGTGTGCCGTCCCATGTCGGACGCGCTGTCACCAGGCCTCCCTGTTGGTTGCATTTGCCTCCCTTGTCTGAAGGTAAACTTTAAATTCCCTTTCTTGAGTTTATTCTCCATATTGTCCCTGGGATGATCTTTGGCTGACATAATCTTGCTCCAGAACTACAAGCCCTCACAAGCCTTTGTCTTCAGCACCGCACCAGGAGTTCCGCCAGTGCAACCTCGGTCCCCCACTCGCACCAGGGGGGCCCAGCCTGAGGCCTAGGTTGTCATTGCAGTGTGCCGTCCCACATCGGACGCGCTATCACCAGGCCTCCCTGTTGGTTGCATTTTCCTCCCTCTTTTGAAGGTAAACTTTAAATTCCCTTTCTTGAGTTTATTCTCCATATTGTGCCTGGGATGATCTTTGGCTGACATAATCTTTCTCCAGAACTACAAGCCCTCACCAGCCTTTGTCTTCACCATCGCACCCAGAGCTCTGCCTGCAACCTGGTCCCCCACTCTCACCAGGGGGGCCCAGCCCTAGGCGGTTGTTGTCGTTGCAGTGGGCGTCGCCCTCTCGATCAAGCTTTCCCCAGGCCTCCCTGTTGGTTGCATTTGCCTACCTTGTCTGAAGGTAAACTTTAAATTACATTTCTTGAGTTTATTTTCCATATTGTCCCTGGGATGATCTTTGGCTGACATAATCTTTCTCCAGAACTACAAGCCCTCACCAGCCTTTGTCTTCACCATTGCACCCAGAGCTCTGGCCTGCAACCCGGTCACCCACTCGCACCAGGGAGGCCCAGCCTGAGACCGAGTTTGTCATTGCAGTGTGCCGTCCCATGTCGGACGCGCTGTCACCAAGCCTCCCTGTTGGTTGCATTTGCCTCCCTTGTCTGAAGGTAAACTTTAATTTCCCTTTCTTGAGTTTATTCTCCATATTGTCCCTGGGATGGTCTTTGGCTGACATAATCTTGCTCCAGAACTACAAGCCCTCACAAGCCTTTGTCTTCAGCACCGCACCAGGAGTTCCGCCAGTGCAACCTCGGTCCCCCACTCGCACCAGTGGGGCCCAGCCTGAGGCCTAGGTTGTCATTGCAGTGTGCCGTCCCACATCGGACGCGCTATCACCAGGCCTCCCTGTTGGTTGCATTTGCCTCCCTTGTCTGAAGGTAAACTTTAAATTCCCTTTCTTGAGTTTATTCTCCATATTGTCCCTGGGATGATCTACGGCTGACTTAATCTTGCTCCAGAACTACAAGCCCTCACCAGCATGTGACTCCAGGCCACCCTGGGGCTCCAGCCAGGGCTCCAGCACTGCTGCCTGGTCCCCCACTCTCACCAGGGGTGCATAGCCGTAGGCGGTGGTTGTCGTTGCAGTGGGCGTCGCCCTCTCGATCAAGCTTTCCCCAGGCCTCCCTGTTGGTTGCATTTGCCTCCCTTGTCTGAAGGTAAACTTTAAATTCCATTTCTTGAGTTTATTTTCCATATTGTCCCTGGGATGATCTTTGGCTGACATAATCTTTCTCCAGAACTACAAGCCCTCACCAGCCTTTGTCTTCACCATCGCACCCAGAGCTCTGGCCTGCAACCCGGTCACCAACTCGCACCAGGGGGGCCCAGCCTGAGGCCGAGTTTGTCATTGCAGTGTGCCGTCCCATGTCGGACGCGCTGTCACCAGGCCTCCCTGTTGGTTGCATTTGCCTCCCTTGTCTGAAGGTAAACTTTAAATTCCCTTTCTTGAGTTTATACTCCATATTGTCCCTGGGATGATCTACGGCTGACTTAATCTTGCTCCAGAACTACAAGCCCTCACCAGCATGTGACTCCAAGCCACCCTGGGGCTCCAACCAGGGCTCCAGCACTGCTGCCCGGTCCTCCACTCTCACCAGGGGTGCCCAGCCTTAGGCGGTGGTTGTCGTTGCAGTGGGCGTCGCCCTCTCGATCAAGCTTTCCCCAGGCCTCCCTGTTGGTTGCATTTGCCTCCCTTGTCTGAAGTTAAACTTTAAATTCCCTTTCTTGAGTTTATTCTCCATATTGTCCCTGGGATGATCTACGGCTGACTTAATCTTGCTCCCGAACTACAAGCCCTCACCAGCATGTGACTCTAGGCCACCCTGGGCCTCCAGCCAGGGCTCCAGCACTGCTGCCCGGTCCCCCACTCTCACCAGGGGTGCCCAGCCTTAGGCGGTGGTTGTTGTTGCAGTTGTTGTGATTCTATATTTAGTTTAATGCATTATAGCAGTGAGAGTTAGTATATTAGCAAATATTGTATGTATGTGTTAGAAGTATTACAGTTAGTTAAATGTTTAAATGTAATGAATGTCAATACATGTAGTCCTCTTATAATCATTGGCCCATTCTTATCAGTACCATTCAGAACCTCGGAGTAAAGACAGATACTGTTTGACTGATTAAGCCTCAGGAACAGTGACTTGGGGTGATCAAAGTGGGGATGAGCACAGAAACTGCATTTGTTACCCCCCATAAAGTTTGTGACCCTTTCAGGCACGGGAACACGAACCTTTCACCTCATGGTTTTATGGCAGGAAAGTTTCCAGCAGACCAGATCGAGAGGAGGATGGACTATTTGGCTCCCGGCCAAATAAGGACTTGTTTCCTGCCACAGATTAGCCTAAAACAGGGAAGGCTACACCATCGGACAGCCAATAGGAGGACGACATGGAAGAAGACATCTACATATTTTATTACTGTTTGTTTCTGTATTTAAGATGGCGTAAGGGACAGATGGATCAGACTTGGCATCTGATAACACATTGTTGTTGTTAGGGTTAAGCCTCCGGAGCTCTGTACCAAGTATCTTGTTTTTTCTGTTACTAAAACTTCTTAAGATTTCATTTGTCTACTATTCTCTTCATTCAACGAACACGCGGTTTGGTATCATGAGATTGGATAAAAGAACCAAACCAACAATTTGGTGACCCCGACGTGATGAGGAAGGACAAGGGAATCTGAGATTGAACACTACAACGGTCACTTTTGGGGACATCTGATGATGACAGGCCGGCCACAAAAAAAAAGGTAAGCAGACACTTGTTTAAAACAAAGTGCTGCATATTGGACATTCTAAAGTGTGGTCGTCAGTGTTCTGTGAAGTGTCCTAGATAGAGGAGCAAGATACTTGGAATCATTTTGTAGAATTTTTGTTTTGTAGAATTTTTGTTTTGTTTTAATTGCGACGAGGTAATGCTCGGAAAGTAGGACTTACGGTCTGAATTTTGTTTTGTTTTAATTGCGACGAGGTAATGCTCGGAAAGTAGGACTTACGGTCTGAATTTTGTTTTGTTTTAATTGCGACGAGGTAATGCTTGGAAAGTAGGACTTACGGTCTGAATTTTTGTCTTGTTTTAATTGCGACGAGGTAATGCTCGGAAAGTAGGACTTACGGTCTGAATTTTGTTTTGTTTTAATTGCGACGAGGTAATGCTCGGAAAGTAGGACTTACGGTCTGAATTTTTGTTTTGTTTTAATTGCGACGAGGTAATGCTCGGAAAGTAGGACTTACGGTCTGAATTTTGTTTTGTTTTAATTGCGACGAGGTAATGCTCGGAAAGTAGGACTTACGGTCTGAATTTTGTTTTGTTTTAATTGCGACGAGGTAATGCTCGGAAAGTAGGACTAAGGTCTGAATTTTGTTTTGTTTTAATTGCGACGAGGTAATGCTCGGAAAGTAGGACTTACGGTCTGAATTTTTGTTTTGTTTTAATTGCGACGAGGTAATGCTCGGAAAGTAGGACTTACGGTCTGAATTTTTGTTTTGTTTTAATTGCGACGAGGTAAGGCTCGGAAAGTAGGACTTACGGTCTGAATTTTTGAATTTTGTTTTAATTGTGACGAGATAAGGCTAGGAGGAATAAATTTAGTTGTTTAATTTCATTTTGTTATTTCTATAACGTTAAATGTCGGAAGTGTTTGGGGAATAAGCTGAGTAAAAGGGTGGTACTTGGAATGCAATTTACGGGAATGGACACGCCCGGCATCCAAGGAATATTATTGTGTGGGTGGTATATGAGTGAGAAATTGAACGTGAATTAAAAGATTCGTTGACCTTGGGAATTAACCCCAGAGTGAAACCGGGCCAACTAAAGTCAGCCTAAAAGCTTGTTTCACTGAGGCACTGAATTGGCCGACAGAGCCATTCACATTCAAGCTCGCTCGGGAACATAATAAATAAATAATTTCATAATAAATACATAAATAATTAGAATGGAAGGTAATAAAGATTGTTGGGATCAGGGAGATTTTTCTCCCTATCCCTGGTCTGTTGAAGAGCAGTGTCAATGGATGCTGGACCAACTGATTAGTGACAGTGATAAGGAGGTGCCTGCAGGGAGGCAGAGAAGAGTCCAGATAACATTCCAGGCCCCTCTGCTTCAGAAAAGAGGTGAGCAAAACAACAGCGTTATGTCAGCTCAGGAGCAGTTGTTGAAACTCAAGTTGGATGGGGCCAGGCGTGGAGTCAATGATTAAAGGAAGGAGGAAAAATGAAGGACCTTCAAATGGTCCAACAGCTGCCTCAGCAGGCTCCCCCTCAGGGACAAACACAGACAATTTGATTTCCTGACACCTATTGGGGCAGTCCTAGAGGGGGCAGAATTGGGTGATGCAGAAGGGGGTAAGGAGCGGGGCAGCGGCATCAGGTTACGGCTGAGATCAGTGTCACTGCTGGGGACAAAAGATGACAGTGGTGAAACAGCTGTGCATGAGCACAACAGCAGAGAGCACAGAGAGACTTGGACCCGCCTACCTGGCCCACAGCAGGGCAAGGCAACACCCTCCAGGCTGGGGGTCCTCCACAACAACAAGCTCCCAGTCCAGGAGCTGCTCCGCAAGGCCAGTGCACGCAGGGGGATTGTCACTGTGATGACTTTCAGTGATGGTGACCAGAAGTTCATATGGATGAGGCGCTGGCAGATCACAGAAGCGAGATGTCCTGATGAACTGAACTGAATTCCACATGTCGCATGTGAATGGATGCTAATTCAGCAACAGTCAAAGAAAGAACTGGAACTTGGAACATCCCCTGGAACTGGCAGACTGTTGCTGTTCAAAGCTGAAAGCCCTGGTTGTCTATGCTCCGACCTTTAACTCTGCCCGCTGACCCCTATCATGCCTCCTAAATCTACGATTGTGATAAAAATGAAGTGTTACGGGATGCATTTGAAAGCAAACTGGAAGGGACCTTTGGGTCCATGCGTCCCTTGTCTGTTGATGAGTCCCGGGTGTGTGGCTGCTCAGGTAGGCTGCATAGATGAAGTGGTATGGGATGGCTGAAGAGGCCTATCCTCATACCTACTGGCAATTCATGCTGAGCATCAGGCCAGAGATTTAGGCCACGTAATGAAACGCCTTGTCTTCGTTCAAGATTGGGTGGACACACAGTTTCCAAAGTTGTCATATTTGCCATCCAAAGATAGGTAGTCCCTGACCATAAAGACCTTTTCTTTTAGATATTTCTGAAGGAGAACACACGGTAAACGGTGTTCTCTTTCAGAATAAAGGGGGAGATAGGAAAGTGTATGTAAGCATAACGTAAGCTTGGGGCATGGCAGCAAAAAACAGCACATGCAGAGATGGGTCACGCCCTGACAGTGCAAACAACACATAGCGTAGTATCACTAGTTAGCTCAGCAGCATTTACTATGACATCACTCAGACAGACTAGGATAGACAAGATTTGAACTGCACCACACATGAAGGGATTAACATGGCAGATAGTACGGGGGAAGGTGAACAACATAGGTGCGAGGAGAAAGGGAAAGAGAGTGACTATACGGGTTCAGCATATGAAGTGGGAGCAAGAAAGGTAGATCAGTTTTTCTTATGACATCGGACTCTGCTATAAGACATGAGACAAATTTGACAGCATTCAGTCCGCAATATGAATGGTTTTGTTTAGATTAGGTCAATGCATTTTTCTGTTTGCCTTGAGATTTTGAGCTCCGTGTAATTTTCTTGTTCATCTACAACAGGGAGCCTCCCTACATGAGAAGACAGTTTGGAGGCAAAGGGGGCTGTGAATGTGGAAGGCATTTGGCGGGGCCCAGGTGGCCGACCGGTTCTCCCGCCCGGTTTTATAGGTGCTGTCTTGGAAGAGGCCCACGGCCTAATACACTGTGGGAAACTACAAATGATGAGGCATCTGACACATTCATGGTATCTGTTTAGCAAAGAATTTTTGATATGTACACATTCCAATGTGAGGTTAACAATTTGGCCATATGAGGGAAAGTTTCCACTACACTAATGGCAGGGTGAGAAAAAATTAATAGACCACACAGATTTGATTGATAGGGTAGATGGGTTCTGATACTTCCTGGTGGCAGTGGATGCATACACTTGCTGGCAGGAGGCGGTTCCCACAAAAGTAGAAGAGTAAAAAGCAATAATAAAGTTTCTCATTATTTGATATATCCACACATGGTTTTCCCACAATAATTAGATTAGATTGGCACTCACATTTAAAAGACCTCCAAGAAGAAGAGAAGCGTGAGGCCTCAAACACGCTCTGGTACAGTTTCTCATGACTAATCACAAAGTAATCTGGAAATGAATTGAATGCTGAGTAGCAAATTGGCAAGGTTTATGCTCACAGTGGAATGAGGTGGACACAGGTGCTATCAATAGCCCTGATGTCAGCAAGATCTGTTATCTCCCGGACAGGATTCACCCCCTTTGAGCTTGGGTGGGTGTTCCCTCTCCGGGACCTAGAGCAGATAATTATTATTAAATCCATCACTGTTTTTGACATATAATCCGATTGTGATCAAACTAATAGCATTTCTCTTAAGTTTTCTCTCAACAGGTAAACTCGGGAGCCGCAGGTGAAGGAGAGCAGGGGACTCCAGACACATCGGAGTGGGTTCTCTTGAAAGCCATTAAGAGAAAGTGGACTGAGCCGAGGTGGACAGGACCATTCTAAGTAGTGGAGCGTACGACCCACACTGTTCGTTTGCAGGGCAAAGGTGAAACCTGGTATCACTGGAGCCAGTGCACACCGGCAGCTGCACCTCGGAGATCACTTCGTAACTGTGAAGAACATCAACAGGAAACAATATGAAGTTTTGGGTTTTATTACTGCCTGTGCTATTAGGTTTGTGCAAGGGGTGGATAGGTGAGATTTGTTTAGGTTACACAGGGGTGGTGTTAAATTATGTTAGGGGAAGTGACATTACATTTCAATTTGACTTGTGTGATGTAGTAGGAGGCTGTAGAAATCCGGAGGGATGGAGGAGTTATGATGTATATATATGTATGTACAGCGTGGTGCATTATACTTGTTTATATGGGGAAGGGGTGGTTCAGGAAATGTGTCCAAATTGGAGTTATGTACATTGGTATACAGGGCAGAACTGGAGTCCCAGTGTCCCAGCATTTTGGACAAAGGATGATAGGGACAAGATAACATTTACTAGGGGACAGTTGAGGGGACAGAAACATAGGGGTTTAAATCCACTGCTACTCTCCATCAGGGATATGCAGTATTCTCCACAAAGGAGGTTGGACGGGACAGGTGACAGATTGTTTTTAGTATTAGGTGTAAATGCAGCAGGTCAGGACCCAAAAGGTATTATAGAAATTAATTGGATTGACCCAGTGGCATTAAGTCCCGCACCAACAGCAATTCCTGTGTTGAGGGGGTTGGCCGAGGTTATCGCCGTTGATGTAACAAACCTGACCGCAGGAGATGTGGTCCGGATGGCGACGGGATATGGTGAGACCAACATTTGGATTGAATGGATACAATCTACAGTTAGAGACAGAAACATGACAAATTGTGTGGCTTGTTCCTCAGCTCGTCCCGTTCTGCGTACATTTCCGGCACCCTTATTGATTGACACTGACCCTCAAGGATTTCAATGTATGCTTTCTTTACATTTGTATGATAATTCTCCTAATTGTACTACTCTATCAGCCCTTTTCCCAGTGATGTCAAGCAAAACAGCTCCACCAATGTTTGCGCCGTCTAAAAGCAACTAAACGTGTCTCAGTAGGAATGGAGACGCTCAAATGGTACATCATGCAGACCCATTTTGGTATCAAGGGGGTTGGAATTGTTTTGCTGTTGTCCCTCCAAATGGTCAGGCACCGGCGCCATTTACGACTTTTGCTATCATTGACCTTTTGGGGTCAAAAGGGGGTGCCTGCTCCACGAGCCAGGGGAGGGAGAGTGACCCTAGCAGCCGATCCCACTTGAGATCGCCCACCTACATCAATGCTATTGGGGTTCCGAGAGGTGTTCCAGATGAGTATAAATTGGTTGACCAGGTGGCGTCGGGATTTGAGAATATTCCAATTTTATCTGCGTTGTTCCCTGTCACCCCAAATAAAAACATAGATCGGATTAATTAAATACATTATAATGTTCAGAGACTGGCTAACCTCACTCGGGATGCTGTTGCAGGTCTTTCAGAGCAGCTGGCGGCCACCTCGCTGGTGGCAGTTCAGAACAGGATGGCACTCGATATGCTCCTGGCTGAAAAAGGTGGTGTCTGCTCTATGTTTGGTGATCAATGTTGCATCTTTATTCCTAATAACACAGCCCCGGATGGTTCAGTAACTCGGGCGCTAGAAGGCCTGAGGACTTTGTCAGAAGAGTTGAAGGAAAATTCGGGCATTGGCTCTGAGAAAATGGTTAGATAGAATGTTTGGAAAATGGAAAGTGATTATTGTATCTGTATTAATCTCATTAATTTCAGCTGTAACTAGTTTAGTTTTGTGTGGTTGTTGTTGTATTCCGTGTATTCGCTCATTATGTAATCGACTTATTGTTACTGCATTAGAAGGTAAACAACCCCCACCCTACCAAATGGCTCAATTTCAGAAGGAGAGGGCGCCATTGATGGAGGATTTGGAAGAGGAGGCAGTTGTTAAGGTGTTCTGAGGTGGTTTATGGTTGGCCTAGTGGAGGCTAGGCCAAAAGGGGGACTGTTGTGATTCTATATTTAGTTTAATGCATTATAGCAGTGAGAGTTAGTATATTAGCAAATATTGTATGTATGTGTTAGAAGTATTACAGTTAGTTAAATGTTTAAATGTAATGAATGTCAATACATGCAGTCCTCTTATAATCATTGGCCCATTCTTATCAGTACCATTCAGAACCTCGGAGTAAAGACAGATACTGTTTGACTGATTAAGCCTCAGGAACAGTGACTTGGGGTGATCAAAGTGGGGGTGAGCACAGAAACTGCATTTGTTACCCCCCATAAAGTTTGTGACCCTTTCAGGCACGGGAACACGAACTTTTCACCTCAGGGTTTTATGGCAGGAAAGTTTCCAGCAGACCAGATCGAGAGGAGGATGGACTGTTTGGCTCCCGGCCAAATAAGGACTTGTTTCCTGCCACAGATTAGCCTAAAACGGGGAAGGCTACACCATCGGACAGCCAATAGGAGGACGACATGGAAGAAGACATCTACATATTTTATTACTGTTTGTTTCTGTATTTAAGATGGTGTAAGGGACAGATGGATCAGACTTGGCATCTGATAACACATTGTTGTTGTTAGGGTTAAGCCTCCGGAGCTCTGTACCAAGTATCTTGTTTTTTCTGTTACTAAAACTTCTTAAGATTTCATTTGTCTACTATTCTCTTCATTCAACGAACACGCAGTTTGGTAGCATAAGATTGGATAAAAGAACCAAACCAACACAGTGGGCGTCGCCCTCTCGATCAAGCTTTCCCCAGGCCTCCCTGTTGGTTGCATTTGCCTCCCTTGTCTGAAGGTAAACTTTAAATTCCATTTCTTGAGTTTATTTTCCATATTGTCCCTGGGATGATCTTTGGCTAACATAATCTTGCTCCAGAACTACAAGCCCTCACCAGCATGTGACTCCTGGCCACCCTGGGGCTCCAGCCAGGGCTCCAGCACTGCTGCCCGGTCCCCCACTCTCACCAGGGGTGCCCAGCCTTAGGCGGTGGTTGTCGTTGCAGTGGGCGTCGCCCTCTCGATCAAGCTTTCCCCAGGCCTCCCTGTTGGTTGCATTTGCCTCCCTTGTCTGAAGGTAAACTTTAAATTCCATTTCTTGAGTTTATTCTCCATATTGTCCCTGGGATGATCTTTGGCTGACATAATCTTGCTCCAGAACTACAAGCCCTCACCAGCCTCTGTCTTCAGCACCGCACCCAGAGCTCCAGCACTTTAACCCGGTCCCCCACTCACACCAGGGGGGCCCAGCCTGAGGCCGAGTTTGTCATTGCAGTGTGCCGTCCCACATCGGACGCGCTATCACCAGGCCTCCCTGTTGGTTGCATTTGCCTCCCTTGTCTGAAGGTAAACTTTAAATTCCATTTCTTGAGTTTATTCTCCATATTGTCCCTGGGATGATCTTTGGCTGACTTAATCTTGCTCCAGAACTACAAGCCCTCACCAGCATGTGACTCCAGGCCACCCTGGGGCTCCAGCCAGAGCTCCAGCATTGCTGCCCGGTCCCCCACTCTCACCAGGGGGGCCCAGCCTTAGGCGGTGGTTGTCGTTGCAGTGGGCGTCGCCCTCTCGATCAAGCTTTCCCCAGGCCTCCCTTTTGGTTGCATTTGCCTCCCTTGTCTGAAGGTAAACTTTAAATTACATTTCTTGAGTTTATTCTCCATATTGTCCCTGGGATGATCTTTGGCTGACATAATCTTTCTCCAGAACTACAAGCCCTCACCAGCCTCTGTCTTCACCATCGCACCCAGAGCTCCAGCACTACAACCCGGTCCCCCACTCACACTAGGGGGCCCCAGCATGAGGGCGATTTTGTCATTGCAGTGTGCCTTCCCACATCGGACGCGCTATCACCAGGCCTCCCTGTTGGTTGCATTTGCCTCCCTTGTCTGAAGGTAAACTTTAAATTCCCTTTCTTGAGTTTATTCTCCATATTGTCCCTGGGATGATCTTTGGCTGACATAATCTTTCTCCAGAACTACAAGCCCTCACCAGCCTTTGTCTTCACCATCGCACCCAGAGCTCTGGCCTGCAATCCGGTCAGCCACTCGCACCAGGGGGGCCCAGTCTGAGGCCGAGTTTTTCATTGCAGTGTGCCGTCCCATGTCGGACGTGCTGTCACGAGGCCTACCTGTTGTTTGCATTTGCCTCCCTTGTCTGAAGGAAAACTTTAAATTCCATTTCTTGACATTATTTTCCATATTGTCCCTGGGATGATCTTTGGCTAACATAATCTTGCTCCAGAACTACAAGCCCTCACCAGCATGTGACTCCAGGCCACCCTGGGGCTCCAGCCAGGGCTCCAGCACTGCTGCCCGGTCCCCAACTCTCACCAGGGGTGCCCAGCCTTAGGCGGTGGTTGTCGTTGCAGTGGGCGTCGCCCTCTCGATCAAGCTTTCCCCAGGCCTCCCTGTTGGTTGCATTTGCCTCCCTTGTCTGAAGGTAAACTTTAAATTCCATTTCTTGAGTTTATTCTCCATATTGTCCCTGGGATGATCTTTGGCTGACATAATCTTTCTCCAGAACTACAAGCCCTCACCAGCCTTTGTCTTCACCATCGCACCCAGAGCTCTGGCCTGCAACCCGGTCAGCCACTCGCACCAGGGGGGCCCAGCCTGAGGCCGAGTTTGTCATTGCAGTGTGCCGTCCCATGTCGGACGCGCTGTCACCAGGCCTCCCTGTTGGTTGCATTTGCCTCCCTTGTCTGAAGGTAAACTTTAAATTCCATTTCTTGAGTTTATTCTCCATATTGTCCCTGGGATGATCTTCGGCTGACATAATCTTGCTCCAGAACGACAAGCCCTCACAAGCCTTTGTCTCCAGCACCACACCCAGGGCTCCAGCACTGCAACCCGGTCCCCCACTCACACCAGGGGGACCCAGCCTGAGGCTGATTTTGTCATTGCAGTGTGCCGTCCCACATCGGACGCGCTATCACCAGGCCTACCTGTTGGTTGCATTTGCCTCCCTTTTCTGAAGGTAAACTTTAAATTCCCTTTCTTGAGTTTATACTCCATATTGTCCCTGGGATGATCTTTGGCTGACTTAATCTTGCTCCAGAACTACAAGCCCTCACCAGCATGTGACTCCAGGCCACCCTGGGGCTCCAACCAGGGCTCCAGCACTGCTGCCCGGTCCCCCACTCTCACCAGGGGTGCCCAGCCTTAGGCGGTGGTTGTCGTTCGCAGTGGGCGTCGCCCTCTCGATCAAGCTTTCCCCAGGCCTCCCTGTTGGTTGCATTTGCCTCCCTTGTCTGAAGGTAAACTTTAAATTACATTTCTTGAGTTTATTTTCCATATTGTCCCTGGGATGATCTTTGGCTGACATAATCTTTCTCCAGAACTACGAGCCCTCACCAGCCTCTGTCTTCAGCACCGCACCCAGAGCTCCAGCACTGCAACTCGGTCCCCCACTCGCACCAGGGGTGCCCAGCCTGAGGGCGATTTTGTCATTGCAGTGTGCCGTCCCATGTCGGACGACCTGTCATCAGGCCTCCCTGTTGGTTGCATTTGCCTCCCTTGTCTGAAGGTAAACTTTAAATTACATTTCTTGAGTTTATTCTCCATATTGTCCCTGGGATGATCTTTGGCTGACTTAATCTTGCTCCAGAACTACAAGCCCTCACCAGCATGTGACTCCAGGCCACCCTGGGGCTCCAACCAGGGCTCCAGCACTGCTGCCCGGTCCCCCACTCTCACCAGGGGTGCCCAGCCTTAGGCGGTGGTTGTCGTTCGCAGTGGGCGTCGCCCTCTCGATCAAGCTTTCCCCAGGCCTCCCTGTTGGTTGCATTTGCCTCCCTTGTCTGAAGGTAAACTTTAAATTCCATTTCTTGAGTTTATTTTCCATATTGTCCCTGGGATGATCTTTGGCTGACATAATCTTTCTCCAGAACTACAAGCCCTCACCAGCCTCTGTCTTCAGCACCGCACCCAGAGCTCCAGCACTGCAACTCGGTCCCCCACTCGCACCAGGGGTGCCCAGCCTGAGGGCGATTTTGTCATTGCAGTGTGCCGTCCCATGTCGGACGACCTGTCATCAGGCCTCCCTGTTGGTTGCATTTGCCTCCCTTGTCTGAAGGTAAACTTTAAATTCCATTTCTTGAGTTTATTCTCCATATTGTCCCTGGGATGATCTTTGGCTGACATAATCTTTCTCCAGAACTACAAGCCCTCACCAGCATGTGACTCCAGGCCACCCTGGGGCTCCAGCCAGGGCTCCAGCACTGCTGCCCGGTCCCCCACTCTCACCAGGGTGGCCCAGCCTGAGGCCGAGGTTGTCATTGCAGTGTGCCGTCCCACATCGGACGCGCTGTCACCATGCCTCCCTGTTGGTTGCATTTGCCTCCCTTGTCTGAAGGTAAACTTTAAATTCCATTTCTTGAGTTTATTCTCCATATTGTCCCTGGGATGATCTTTGGCTGACATAATCTTGCTCCAGAACTACAAGCCCTCACAACCCTTTGTCTTCAGCACCGCACCAGGAGTTCCGCCAGTGCAACCTCGGTCCCCCACTCGCACCAGGGGGGCCCAGCCTGAGGCCGAGGTTGTCATTGCAGTGTGCTGTCCCACATCGGACGCACTGTCACCAGGCCTCCCTGTTGGTTGCATTTGCCTCCCTTGTCTGAAGGTAAACTTTAAATTCCATTTCTTGAGTTTATTCTCCATATTGTCCCTGGGATGATCTTTGGCTGACATAATCTTTCTCCAGAACTACAAGCCCTCACCATTCTTTGTCTTCATCATCGCACCCAGAGCTCTGGCCTGCAACCCGGTCAGCCACTGGCACCAGGGGGGCCCAGCCTGAGGCTGATTTTGTCATTGCAGTTTGCCGTCCCATGTCGGACGACCTGTCATCAGGCCTCCCTGTTGGTTGCATTTGCCTCCCTTGTCTGAAGGTAAACTTTAAATTCCCTTTCTTGAGTTTATTCTCCATATTGTCCCTGGGATGATCTACGGCTCACTTAATCTTTCTCCAGAACTACAAGCCCTCACTAGCATGTGACTCCAGGCCAGACCGGGGCTCCAGCCAGGGCTCCAGCACTGCTGCCCGGTCCCCCACCCTCACCAGGGGTGCCCATCCTTAGGCGGTGGTTGTCGTTGCAGTGGGCGTCGCCCTCTCGATCAAGCTTTCCCAAGGCCTCCCTGTTGGTTGCATTTGCCTCCCTTGTCTGAAGGTAAACTTTAAATTCCATTTCTTGCGTTTATTCTCCATATTGTCCCTGGGATGATCTTTGGCTGACATAATCTTTCTCCAGAACTACAAGCCCTCACCTGCCTTTGTCTTCACCATCGCACCCAGAGCTCTGGCCTGCAACCCGGTCACCCACTCGCACCAGGGGGGCCCAGTCTGAGGCCGAGTTTGTCATTGCAGTGTGCCGTCCCATGTCGGACGCGCTGTCACCAGGCCTCCCTGTTGGTTGCATTTGCCTCCCTTGTCTGAAGGTAAACTTTAAATTACATTTCTTTAGTTTATTCTCCATATTGTCCCTGGGATGATCTTTGGCTGACATAATCTTTCTCCAGAACTACAAGCCCTCACCTGCCTTTGTCTTCAGCACCGCACCAGGATTTCTGCCAGTGCAACCTCGGTCCCCCACTCGCACCAGGGGGGCCCAGCCTGAGGCCAAGGTTGTCATTGCAGTGTGCCGTCCCACATCGGACGCGCTGTCACCAGGCCTCCCTGTTGGTTGCATTTTCTTCCCTTGTCTGAAGGTAAACTTTAAATTCCCTTTCTTGAGTTTATTCTCCATATTGTCCCTGGGATGATCTTTGGCTGACATAATCTTGCTCCAGAACTATAAGCCCTCACCAGCATGTAACTCCAGGCCAGACCGGGGCTCCAGCCAGGGCTCCAGCACTGCTGCCCGGTCCCCCACCCTCACCAGGGGTGTCCAGCCTTAGGGGGTGGTTGTCGTTGCAGTGGGCGTCGCCCTCTTGATCAAGCTTTCCCCAGGCCTCCCTGTTGGTTGCATTTGCCTCCCTTGTCTGAAGGTAAACTTTAAATTCCATTTCTTGAGTTTATTCTCCATATTGTCCCTGGGATGATCTTTGGCTGACATAATCTTGCTCCAGAACTACAAGCCCTCACCAGCATTTGTCTTCAGCACCGCACCAGGAGTTCCGCCAGTGCAACCTCGGTCCCCCACTCGCACCAGGGGGGCCCAGCCTGAGACTGATTTTGTCATTGCAGTGTGCCGTCCCACATCGGACGCGCTATCACCAGGCCTCCCTGTTGGTTGCATTTGCCTCCCTTGTCTGAAGGTAAACTTTAAATTCCATTTATTGACTTTATTCTCCATATTGTCCCTGGGATGATCTTTGGCTGACATAATCTTTCTCCAGAACTACAAGCCCTCACCAGCCTCTTTCTTCACCATCGCACCCAGAGCTCCAGCACTGCAACCCGGTCCCCCACTCACACTAGGGGGGCCCAGCCTGAGGGCGATTTTGTCATTGCAGTGTGCCGCCCCACATCGGACGAGCTGTCACCAGGCCTCCCTGTTGGTTGCATTTGCCTCCCTTGTCTGAAGGTAAACTTTAAATTCCATTTCTTGAGTTTATTCTCCATATTGTCCCTGGGATGATCTTTGGCTGACATAATCTTTCTCCAGAACTACAAGCCCTCACCAGCCTTTGTCTTCACCACCGCACCAGGAGTTCCGCCAGTGCAACCTCGGTCCCCCACTCGCACCAGGGGGGCCCAGCCTGAGTCCGAGGTTGTCATTGCAGTGTGCTGTCCCATGTCGGACGCGCTGTCACCAGGCCTCCCTGTTGGTTGCATTTGCCTCCCTTGTCTGAAGGTAAACTTTAAATTACATGTCTTGAGTTTATTCTCCATATTGTCCCTGGGATGATCTTTGGCTGACATAATCTTGCTCCAGAACTACAAGCCCTCACCAGCATTTGTCTTCAGCACCGCAACAGGAGTTCCGCCAGTGCAACCTCGGTCCCCCACTCGCACCAGGGGGGCCCAGCCTGAGGCTGATTTTGTCATTGCAGTGTGCCGTCCCACATCGGACGCGCTATCACCAGGCCTCCCTGTTGGTTGCATTTGCCTCCCTTGTCTGAAGGTAAACTTTAAATTCCCTTTCTTGAGTTTATTCTCCATATTGTCCCTGGGATGATCTTTGGCTGACATAATCTTTCTCCAGAACTACAAGCCCTCACCAGCCTCTGTCTTCACCATCGCACCCAGAGCTCCAGCACTGCAACCCGGTCCCCCACTCACACTAGGGGGGCCCAGCCTGAGGGCGATTTTGTCATTGCAGTGTGCCGCCCCACATCGGACGAGCTGTCCCCAGGCCTCCCTGTTGGTTGCATTTGCCTCCCTTGTCTGAAGGTAAACTTTAAATTACATTTCTTGAGTTTATTCTCCATATTGTCCCTGGGATGATCTTTGGCTGACATAATCTTGCTCTAGAACTACAAGCCCGCACAAGCCTTTGTCTCCAGCACCACACCCCGGGCTCCAGCACTGCAACCCGGTCCCCCATTCACACCAGGGGGGCCCAGCCTGAGGCTGATTTTGTCATTGCAGTGTGCCGTCCCACATCGGACGCGTTATCACCAGGCCTCCCTGTTGGTTGCATTTGCCTCCCTTGTCTGAAGGTAAACTTTAAATTCCATTTCTTGAGTTTATTCTCCATATTGTCCCTGGGATGATCTTTGGCTGACATAATCTTGCTCCAGAACTACAAGCTCTCACCAGCATGTGACTCCAGGCCACCCCGGGACTCCAGCCATGGCTCCAGCACTGCTGCCCGGTCCCCCACTCTCACCATGGGTGCCCAGCAATAGGCGGTGGTTGTCGTTGCAGTGGGCGGCACCCCCTCGATCAAGCTTTCACCAGGCCTCCTTGTTTGTTGCAATTGCCTCCCTTGTCTGAAGGTAAACTTTAAATTCCATTTCTTGAGTTTATTCTCCATCTTGTCCCTGGGATGATCTTTGGCTGACATAATCTTTCTCCAGGACTACAAGCCCTCACCAGCCTTTGTCTTCACCACCGCACCAGGAGTTCCGCCAGTGCAACCTCGGTCCCCCACTCGCACCAGGGGGCCCCAGCCTGAGTCCGAGGTTGTCATTGCAGTGTGCTGTCCCACATCGGACGCGCTGTCACCAGGCCTCCCCGTTGGTTGCATTTGCCTCCCTTGTCTGAAGGTAAACTTTAAATTCCATTTCTTGACTTTATTCTCCATATTGTCCCTGGGATGATCTTTGGCTGACATAATCTTTCTCCAGAACTACAAGCCCTCACAAGCCTTTGTTTCCAGCACCACACCCAGGGCTCCAGCATTGCAACCTCGGTCCCCCACTCACACCAGGGGGGCCCAGCCTGAGGCTGATTTTGTCATTGCAGTGTGCCGTCCCACATCGGACGCGCTATCACCAGGCCTCCCTGTTGGTTGCATTTGCCTCCCTTGTCTGAAGGTAAACTTTAAATTACATTTCTTGAGTTTATTCTCCATATTGTGCCTGGGATGATCTTTGGCTGACATAATCTTTCTCCAAAACCACAAGTCCTCACCAGCCTCTGTCTTCAGCACCTACCCAGAGCTCCAGCACTGCAACCCGGTCCCCCACTCACAGTAGGGGGGCCCAGCCAGAGGGCAATTTTGTCATTGCAGTTTGCTGCCCCACATCGGACGCGCTATCACCAGGCCTCCCTGTTGGTTGCATTTGCCTCCCTTGTCTGAAGGTAAACTTTAAATTCCCTTTCTTGAGTTTATTCTCCATATTGTCCCTGGGATGATCTTTGGCTGACATAATCTTTCTCCAGAACTACAAGCCCTCACCAGCCTCTGTCTTCACCATCGCACCCAGAGCTCCAGCACTGCAACCCGGTCCCCCACTCACACTAGGGGGGCCCAGCCTGAGGGCGATTTTGTCATTGCAGTGTGCCGCCCCACATCGGACGAGCTGTCCCCAGGCCTCCCTGTTGGTTGCATTTGCCTCCCTTGTCTGAAGGTAAACTTTAAATTACATTTCTTGAGTTTATTCTCCATATTGTCCCTGGGATGATCTTTGGCTGACATAATCTTGCTCTAGAACTACAAGCCCGCACAAGCCTTTGTCTCCAGCACCACACCCCGGGCTCCAGCACTGCAACCCGGTCCCCCATTCACACCAGGGGGGCCCAGCCTGAGGCTGATTTTGTCATTGCAGTGTGCCGTCCCACATCGGACGCGTTATCACCAGGCCTCCCTGTTGGTTGCATTTGCCTCCCTTGTCTGAAGGTAAACTTTAAATTCCATTTCTTAAGTTTATTCTCCATATTGTCCCTGGGATGATCTTTGGCTGACATAATCTTGCTCCAGAACTACAAGCTCTCACCAGCATGTGACTCCAGGCCACCCCGGGACTCCAGCCATGGCTCCAGCACTGCTGCCCGGTCCCCCACTCTCACCATGGGTGCCCAGCAATAGGCGGTGGTTGTCGTTGCAGTGGGCGGCACCCCCTCGATCAAGCTTTCACCAGGCCTCCTTGTTTGTTGCAATTGCCTCCCTTGTCTGAAGGTAAACTTTAAATTCCATTTCTTGAGTTTATTCTCCATCTTGTCCCTGGGATGATCTTTGGCTGACATAATCTTTCTCCAGGACTACAAGCCCTCACCAGCCTTTGTCTTCACCACCGCACCAGGAGTTCCGCCAGTGCAACCTCGGTCCCCCACTCGCACCAGGGGGCCCCAGCCTGAGTCCGAGGTTGTCATTGCAGTGTGCTGTCCCACATCGGACGCGCTGTCACCAGGCCTCCCCGTTGGTTGCATTTGCCTCCCTTGTCTGAAGGTAAACTTTAAATTCCATTTCTTGACTTTATTCTCCATATTGTCCCTGGGATGATCTTTGGCTGACATAATCTTTCTCCAGAACTACAAGCCCTCACAAGCCTTTGTCTCCAGCACCACACCCAGGGCTCCAGCATTGCAACCTCGGTCCCCCACTCACACCAGGGGGGCCCAGCCTGAGGCTGATTTTGTCATTGCAGTGTGCCGTCCCACATCGGACGCGCTATCACCAGGCCTCCCTGTTGGTTGCATTTGCCTCCCTTGTCTGAAGGTAAACTTTAAATTACATTTCTTGAGTTTATTCTCCATATTGTGCCTGGGATGATCTTTGGCTGACATAATCTTTCTCCAAAACCACAAGTCCTCACCAGCCTCTGTCTTCAGCACCTACCCAGAGCTCCAGCACTGCAACCCGGTCCCCCACTCACACTAGGGGGGCCCAGCCAGAGGGCAATTTTGTCATTGCAGTTTGCTGCCCCACATCGGATGAGCTCTCACCAGGCCTCCCTGTTGGTTGCATTTGCCTGCCTTGTCTGAAGGTAAACTTTAAATTCCATTTCTTGAGTTTATTCTCCATATTGTCCCTGGGATGATCTTTTGCTGACATAATCTTTCTCCAGAACAACAAGCCCTCACCAGCCTTTGTCTTCACCATCGCACCTAGAGCTCTGGCCTGCAACCCGGTCAGCCACTCGCACCAGGGGGGCCCAGCCTGAGGCCGAGTTTGTCATTGCAGTGTGCCGTCCCATGTCGGACGACCTGTCATCAGGCCTCCCTGTTGGTTGCATTTGCCTCACTGTTGGTTGCATTTGCCTCCCTTGTCTGAAGGTAAACTTTAAATTCCATTTCTTGAGTTTATTCTCCATATTGTCCCTGGGATGATGTTTTGATGACATAATTTTTCTCCAGAACTACAAGCCCTCACCAGCCTTTGTCTTCAGCACTGCACCCAGAGCTCCAGCACTGCAACCCGGTGCCCCACTCATAGTAGGGGGGCCCAGCCGGAGGGCGATTTTGTCATTGCAGTGTGCCGCCCCACATCGGACGAGCTGTCACCAGGCCTCCCTGTTGGTTGCATATTCCTCCCTTGTCTGAAGGTAAACTTTAAATTCCATTTCTTGAGTTTATTCTCCATATTGTCCCTGGGATGATCTTTGGCTGACATAATCTTGCTCCAGAACTACAAGCTCTCACCAGCATGTGACTCCAGGCCACCCTGGGACTCCAGTCATGGCTCCAGCACTGCTGCCCGGTCCCCCACTCTCACCAGGGGTACCCAGCAATAGGCGGTGGTTGTCGTTCCAGTGGGCGTCGCCCTCTCGATCAAGCTTTCCCCAGGCCTCCTCATTTGTTGCATTTGCCTCCCTTGTCTGAAGGTAAACTTTAAATTCCATTTCTTGAGTTTATTCTCCATATTGTCCCTGGGATGATCTTTGGCTGACATAATCTTTCTCCAGAACTACAAGCCCTCACCATCCTTTGTCTTCACCATCGCACCCAGAGCTCCAGCACTGCAACCCGGTCCCCCACTCACACTAGGGGGGCCCAGCCTGAGGGCGATTTTGTCATTGCAGTGTGCCGCCCCACATCGGACGAGCTGTCACCAGGCCTCCCTGTTGGTTGCATTTGCCTCCCTTGTCTGAAGGTAAACTTTAAATTCCATTTCTTGAGTTTATTCTCCATATTGTCCCTGGGATGATCTTTGGCTGACATAATCTTGCTCCAGAACTACAAGCCCTCACAAGCCTTTGTCTCCAGCACCACACCCCGGGCTCCAGCACTGCAACCCGGTCCCCTACTCACACCAGGGGGGCCCAGCCTGAGGCTGATTTTGTCATTGCAGTGTGCCGTCCCACATCGGACGCGCTATCACCAGGCCTCCCCGTTGGTTGCATTTGCCTCCCTTGTCTGAAGGTAAACTTTAAATTCCATTTCTTGAGTTTATTCTCCATATTGTCCCTGGGATGATCTTTGGCTGACATAATCTTTCTCCAGAACTACAAGCCCTCACAAGCCTTTGTCTCCAGCACCACACCCAGGGCTCCAGCATTGCAACCTCGGTCCCCCACTCACACCAGGGGGGCCCAGCCTGAGGCTGATTTTGTCATTGCAGTGTGCCGTCCCACATCGGACGCGCTATCACCAGGCCTCCCTGTTGGTTGCATTTGCCTCCCTTGTCTGAAGGTAAACTTTAAATTACATTTCTTGAGTTTATTCTCCATATTGTGCCTGGGATGATCTTTGGCTGACATAATCTTTCTCCAAAACCACAAGTCCTCACCAGCCTCTGTCTTCAGCACCTACCCAGAGCTCCAGCACTGCAACCCGGTCCCCCACTCACACTAGGGGGGCCCAGCCAGAGGGCAATTTTGTCATTGCAGTTTGCTGCCCCACATCGGATGAGCTCTCACCAGGCCTCCCTGTTGGTTGCATTTGCCTGCCTTGTCTGAAGGTAAACTTTAAATTCCATTTCTTGAGTTTATTCTCCATATTGTCCCTGGGATGATCTTTTGCTGACATAATCTTTCTCCAGAACAACAAGCCCTCACCAGCCTTTGTCTTCACCATCGCACCCAGAGCTCTGGCCTGCAACCCGGTCAGCCACTCGCACCAGGGGAGCCCAGCCTGAGGCCGAGTTTGTCATTGCAGTGTGCCGTCCCATGTTGGACGACCTGTCATCAGGCCTCCCTGTTGGTTGCATTTGCCTCCCTTGTCTGAAGGTAAACTTTAAATTCCATTTCTTGAGTTTATTCTCCATATTGTCCCTGGGATGATGTTTTGATGACATAATTTTTCTCCAGAACTACAAGCCCTCACCAGCCTTTGTCTTCAGCACTGCACCTAGAGCTCCAGCACTGCAACCCGGTCCCCCACTCATAGTAGGGGGGCCCAGCCGGAGGGCGATTTTGTCATTGCAGTGTGCCGCCCCACATCGGACGAGCTGTCACCAGGCCTCCCTGTTGGTTGCATATTCCTCCCTTGTCTGAAGGTAAACTTTAATTTCCATTTCTTGAGTTTATTCTCCATATTGTCCCTGGGATGATCTTTGGCTGACATAATCTTGCTCCAGAACTACAAGCTCTCACCAGCATGTGACTCCAGGCCACCCTGTAGTCATGGCTCCAGCACTGCTGCCCGGTCCCCCACTCTCACCAGGGGTGCCCAGCAATAGGCGGTGGTTGTCGTTCCAGTGGGCGTCGCCCTCTCGATCAAGCTTTCCCCAGGCCTCCTTGTTTGTTGCATTTGCCTCCCTTGTCTGAAGGTAAACTTTAAATTCCATTTCTTGAGTTTTTTCTCCATATTGTCCCTGGGATGATCTTTGGCTGACATAATCTTTCTCCAGAACTACAAGCCCTCACCAGCCTCTGTCTTCAATACCGCACCCAGAGCTCCAGCACTGCAACCCGGTCCCCCACTCACACTAGGGGGGCCCAGCCAGAGGGCAATTTTGTCATTGCAGTTTGCCGCCCCACATCGGATGAGCTCTCACCAGGCCTCCCTGTTGGTTGCATTTGCCTGCCTTGTCTGAAGTTAAACTTTAAATTCCATTTCTTGAGTTTATTCTCCATATTGTCCCTGGGATGATCTTTTGCTGACATAATCTTTCTCCAGAACTACAAGCCCTCACCAGCCTTTGTCTTCACCATCGCACCCAGAGCTCTGGCCTGCAACCCGGTCAGCCACTCGCACCAGGGGGGCCCAGCCTGAGGCCGAGTTTGTCATTGCAGTGTGCCGTCCCATGTCGGACGAACTGTCACCAGGCCTCCCTGTTGGTTGCATTTGCCTCCCTTGTCTGAAGGTAAACTTTAAATTCCCTTTCTCTAGTTTATTCTCCATATTGTCCCTGGGATGATCTACGGCTGACTTAATCTTGCTCCAGAACTACAAGCCCTCACCAGCATGTGACTCCAGGCCACACCGGGGCTCCAGCCAGGGCTCCAGCACTGCTGCCCGGTCCCCCACGCTCACCAGGGGTGCCCAGCCTTAGGCGGTGGTTGTCGTTGCAGTGGGCGTCGCCCTCTCGATCAAGCTTTCCCCAGGCCTCCCTTTTGGTTGCATTTGCCTCCCTTGTCTGAAGGTAAACTTTAAATTACATTTCTTGAGTTTATTCTCCATATTGTCCCTGGGATGATCTTTGGCTGACATAATCTTTCTCCAGAACTACAAGCCCTCACCAGCCTTTGTCTTCACCATCGCACCCAGAGCTCTGGCCTGTGTAGTATCTGATCCCGCTGCTGCCTTCCTATGCATATGACATCATTTGATACATGGCAGAATGTGAACTCAATCTGAACCCTCTGTTGCCTTCCTCCCAAAAAGGGGAATTATTGTCCATTTATGGTTTTGTTCTTACCACTGTTATTAGATTGAAACCAGATGGCCATTAGGGGTGTAACTATGAATGCATACATCCCCCCCATATCCTGGATCTTCCTCCTCTTCTTGTTGGGAGGCATAAAAGGTGATGCGAACAAAGCATCATTGGAGTTGCTCACATCTGGCCCAGAGACATCCCCAGGCGTTCCATGGTGGCTGTCTGACTCTTGACTTCTTTGAAATAAACCAGTTTTTATCCAACTAAGTCTGTGTCAGTGAAGACTCCTTCAACATCTACATCACCTGAATCCACCAGAAGAATTCACCACAAATTTGGCGTCACGAACAGGATCTGCTGTGGCTGCTGACGCTGTCGCCATCTGCTTCCTTGGCCTGACTGCTGCTCCTTGTCGACAAAAGATAATAATGCACAATGTTCCTTTTATCTTAGGAGTGTTGGCTGGTTCAGTTAGGCCTTTGGCTGGCTGTCGTCTGGTCACACTGTATAAAGATCATTTGTGTGGGTGTGGATTTGGGTGTTGATGTTGTAGGACCCTTCGTCAAAATTCTTTTTTTTATTATTTTAAATGTTTTAGGATACCTTGGGAAGTTCGCTGATATGCGAAGATTTTTGTTTTAGTTCCCCTGGAAAGTCGCTTTTCAGCGACGTGTAGGTTCGATTGGTGGCCAGTATGTTCAGTTTTTCGTGAAGTTTGTTGTTTTAAGTTTTCTCCAGGACGTTCGCTCTTTAGTGAAGTTTGTTGTTTTACGGCTCCCCCAAGAAGTTCACTGTTTAGTGAAGTGTTTTATTTGTGCACGTGTTTTGAGCGTCTGGGACGTTCGCTCGAGCTGCCACGGGATTTGACCTAAGCCCTCTGGGAGGCCGTCTAGCATACGTGGCTGTGAAATCCTGGATGTCCGTTAGGGATATTCTGGTCAGCAGCTTTCGGGCAGCTGGAACTGTGGGTTAAATATCAGGTTGTAAATGACCTCTCTGGCATATGCTGACGAGTGATGTTTGATGCCGTTTGATCTGATCTCCACACTTCAAGGTAGCACAAATTTAGTTTGCATAATTTTTATGCTGTAGTCTTTTTCTTTGCGGCCGTAGTTGATATGCCGGTTAGGAGTGTGTGACTGTGTTATTTTTGTCGGGTACCGTTGTCTGTGTTTTTCTTTTGGGGGGATGTGCATGTGTGTGTGTGTATGAGAGGAGGAGTGACTGGGGTTTGTTTTTGTTCTCTGTGTGTCTGTCTTGATGTTCTTTGTGTGTGGAGAAGTTGGAAGTTTGGAGTTTTACATCACCTGTGTTAGAGCTGATATTAGAAATATAGTGATGTATGTGGAGAGGTTGAGTTGATTCCCTCATTGTTAAGTTTATGAGCCTACTGGGGACTTTTGCATAGACTGAATATAAGTAATAATAACTTATGAGCCCCAGCTAGGACGTTTTATTGTTTATTAGAATATTTTGAAGTTAATTTCTATGAGCCCAAATGAGGACTTTTTAGAATATTTTGAAGTTAATTTCTATGAGCCCAAATGAGGACTTTTTGCTTAGGTAACATTTTTGGAGGTCTCTGTTGAGGTGGTGAAGAGAGGAGCCTCATCAGTGACTTTTTGTTGCACCAACACACATATGCGTTGAATGTGCTGGCTCTTGTGTGCGTGTGGCGCTGGCTGTGAATGAGCAGCCGGAGCGAAGAGCAAGGGGGGCTAGATAAAGAAATGTGTGGAAATAAAGAATTTTCCTTTGTTTGTTTCAGGATTGGGTGATTTTGTGGGTTTTTCTTTTCTCATAAGGATTGTGTGCGTTTATTTTGGTTCATTTTGGGTTATTTTGGCCTTGGGGTTTTTTTTTTTTTTTGGACTAGGGCGTGGTCTTTCTTTGTGTGGTCAGTCAGGGGTTGGTGCGCCTGGCTCCCAAGGAGCTGAGTGGGGTGTTTCACCTTCGGTGGTCAAGTGTGGACTGGAAGTTCTTCCCTGCCTCGAGGGGCGGGGCTTGTTTGCTCCTCCTACAAGTGGGGGTTATTCTTTTTCCTCACCCCCTCCTCACAGTTTTTTGAGATAAAAAAAAAAAAAGAAAAAAAAAAAGGGGGGGGGGGGGAGTAGGTCTACTATGATAGAGCGGTTTATTAACTTTTGTTGATGGCTGTTTATAATTTGATAATAATTGTTTATAACTTTATAAACTAAAATAATGATTTCTCAGTAATTAATAATAAAAAGTAAATAAGCTTTGTGTTTTCTTTAGAGAATTTTACCAGTTTATTTATTATCTAATTTTTTTCTCTTTTCCTTTTCTGTATTTGTGATTCATCTGAACCTGGATCCTTTGGAGGCAGACAGGAGGACGAGTTGCCCTGTTGGTGACGGCATGGAGGTCTTGCATTTAAGGCCAGTGAAATTTATATATATACATATATTGTTTATGATTTGGAATTTACGCTTGTTCTCTTGTGGCCTCCTTTTGAACAGGTTCAGAAGGACATAAAATACGTTTATACACATTCCGAACTATTCTTGCATACTCTGATTTTTTACAGGTTTTACATCTTTTGTCTTTTTCTGGCTCGGTGCATATTATCTTGCTTTGCCTTTGTTATCTCTGTTTTTGAAAATTAAGGGTCAATTTTTTAGAATTCATAACTGAGTTTATTTTTTAGATTGAGAGCCCATATCGGAAACCTTTCAGTTCTTTTTTTACAATAGATAAACCCCGCGAAAGACGAAAATGACGGAGGTCGTTGCTAAACCCATAACACCACTTGAGGTGATGCAGAAAAATAATCCTCTTGTTAAAGGTTTAACAGAAGATTATATCTTGATTGAGAGAAAGACTTGATTAACAATTAAGAATATAGACTCAATAATAATAAAATTCTCGTGATCTGACATTAGTCTTCAGTTCAGGGATGGCTTCTATAAATTAACAAAACTATTCAGTTTGTTCATTAAACATGGAAGAATAGCCTGATGTCTGGGTTGGAGTATTCAGAGGTTATTGAACATGATACCCAATCTTATCTGACCAACTCAGAGGTTAAGGGTTTGAATAATGTCCAGTGAAACTTACCATATAACTAAGGTCTTTGGGATTCTGATTAATCCCTATCTTAGTTCAGTGATGGCAGATATAGACAAAGCATTCAGTGACCTTCTTAACATAGAAGAACAGCCCAGACATCTAGGTTGAGATATTCAGAGGTTTATATCTTCCAACTCAATAGTTAGAAAAACATGACACTCAATCTTTTCTATTCAACTCAGAGGTAAAGAGTACAAGCATTACTCAAATGAATTTACCATATAACTGAAGACTAAATCAATATCTGATGTCAGATTGCTCTCCACATAGAAACAAAAGTCTCAACAAGTTAATATTGAAGGGGAATGGATAACATACCAGTTTATTGCGATGTCCAGAGTAAAAATGCAGCAAAAATGTAATAGACCGGTTGTGTAAAAATGATGGTAAAACAAATCAAGAAGTCAAAGAAAAAGAAGAAGAAGAAGAGAGAGAGAGAGAGAGAGAGAGAGAGAGAGAGAGAGAGAGTGAAAAAGAGAATCAAGAAAGAGAGTGGGTTCCAGAAAAGGAGAGGAAAAAGAGAGAGATAGTGGGTCCCAGAAAAGGAGAGAGAAAAAAAGAGAGAGTGGGTCCCAGAAAAGGAGAGAAAAAAGAGAAGCCTTCAGATTCTTTTTCCTTCCCTTAAATATCCTCCCAGAACAGAGACACTGCTAAAATGCATATTTAAAAGATTCAAATCAGATCTACTCTTCCTACTCGGGAACCTTTTGGTCATCAGGGGTAATTTTCCACAGCAACAATAGATCACCAAGACCTTCATACCTCTCGCACTGACACTCACAACATTTCAAAGGAAAGTTCTAAACAAAAGGCAGAGACAGTCCTTGAATGCAAATCCAACAAACACAAGGAGATACCTTTTGGCCCTCGGGGGTTCCTTTCCCGCGACATGTAAATCATGTTAGTTAATTACAATAGGTGAGATTGATACAGTTGTAACCCCCGTCTTTGAAGAACTTCCATTGTTAGAGAAAACACTTCAGGATGTGGATTTGACTGTCTTACACTGCTATGAAGGAACTTTTGCAGAAGGCTAAGATGCTTCGCTTCATAGGTACAGCGGTAAATGATGCTGAATTATTTGCTGCATATAGAGGTCAATTTTGGGGTGCGTTGCGTGATGCCTTCCCAACAAACGTACACCCTGACAACATTCTAATAGAGCCGTTGGGAGATCATGAGAATCCCAGGGCTTATGTGCCAAGAGCTCTCCAATCTTGGAGAAACGTTACCGGCAATGACCCCGACGCTAATCAAATGGAACAATCTATTGTGCGGACTAAAATCCAACAGGGACTGCCACTGGCAGTACGCAGTAAATTAGCAGAGGTGGTTGGTCTCGGCGGCATGGCCAAAAGCGTGTACATTGATCACATTGCCCATCAGGTTGAACTTTTTCGTAAGAAGGAGTCTGACCTGAAAACTCAAGAGCAGGAGACTCTCAGAAAACTCAATCAGTTGCAGCTAGGCGATAATAAACACAAAGAGAAAACACAAGCAGTGGTCATGACAGGTCAACCTGGTCAGGTGTCATCGATACAATCCAATCAAACCAATGTTCAACCACCACAACTTCACTAATTACTACTCAGCAGACTATGACGCTGTTGACCACATCTTCAAGTACTCATGTCACTCTACAAGCTGTTACTATTCCGACGATGACAACACGACGGGCGGAGACGACTCTGTTTCCAAAAGATGACAGTGTGGTTCAATCTACGACTATGACAACTACAGTTGTTACAACCGAATCTATTCCAAAGCGAATTGACCCGGGAGTAGCCTTACGGGATTCAGAAGGGCGACACAAAACTTCACGTGCCAAGGCGGGACGTGATCACAGGCACAAAACTTCGCGTGCCAAGGCGAGACGTAATCACAGATGGACAGCGTTTGGATTCGATTCATTTGTCTTGGAGATTTCGGATCCATTTGCGGCGAAAAATTTGTGGTTTCAACAGCTAACTCATGCAGTGAGATCACAAGCATCAGTAAAGGGCCAATGCATCGTAAGAGTGCCTTCACCAAGCACTTGGCCTTCAATTCTAGAGGCAATAGCAGAGCCGTTGCCTTACGAGTGTCAATTTTCTTTGTTGACCTGGCTTTTCCATCTCCAAAGGGGTATGGACCTTAGATCGAGAAATGTGTCGATGGATGAGAACACCGGTATTTGCGATCCTTACAGAGGGCTGCCATACATTAATCTATTGGATCAACAGGATGATCTTTTAGCAGCAGTACCTGATTCTATTGGGGTGAAAACTGGGAGAGTTCCTTACATGTTTTTGTGCCAACGATACTTATGCTGGTAAGGGAGTGTTTTTAGGGGTGTCAGATTGCAGACAATATCTCATGACGGTGCCTGATTCGGATCAATCTTATAGAGGAAGGGTGTATCCAGTAACTTTCAAGGGAAATAAAAATAGGCCGGACATATCCATAATGGTCGTGAGTGATCGTTTGCCCGCAGATGTGACGATTGGCACTTTCAGGGACATCTGGTGGATATGTGGGGACGCGGCGTATTTGTTTTTGCCTCATAATTGGGTTGGATGTTTCTACATGGCTACATTGAAACTCCCTTATGAAGTGTTTGCGCTTCAGGTAGGCTCTGATCCTGATCAGAGCCGCTCTGCGGCTGCTCCAGGATCTAGACTCAAGAGAAACTTGGCAGAATTTCACAATCTCGAATCCTGTCATTGGAGAATCAGCTTGGGAGAAAAATGGGGCCTGGGTTTATTTCCATGGTATGGGGTTGTATTTTTAGCGGAACATATCGACAATATCACGTATACGCTACAAGGTTTTGCAAATGAGACGATAAAGGGCTTTGAACATCTATCCAATACTCAGAGGAGTCACAGACTAACTCTGTTGAAACATGACATGGCCCTTGATTATATTCTGGCCAAGCAAGGTGGTTTGTGCTTGGCATTGAACCTAACAGGTGATGCTTGCTACACTTTGATCCCTGATAATGCGGACAATATGACCAATGTGATCGAGGCGTTGAAGAAAATTAGGGATGCGTTTGGTCCCTCTGAAAGCGCGGGGTCGTCTGCGACTGCGTGGCTTCAGGAGAGGTTTGGCCCTGTGGGAGTTATGCTTCTACAAGTCTTTAGCGCGGTCATTGTGTCACTAGGGATATTGTTTTGTTTTTGCACGCTGTCGTTGACATGTGCAAAGGCGATGATACTCCGATGGATAGGTGTAGTCATGCCTGGCGATTCGGTTCAGATGCCACTCCTCAAGGACGATGAGGAGGAGGAGATTGTCACCACTGTGGTGGATAAATATTCGTAGTAGTTGCAAGTGTATTATTATATTATGTTTCTTTCCTTTTTTGCATGATTATAGACTTTGTGTTTCTATTCTCTTCCTTGTGGGCGAGTGCCCAAGGGGGGAAATAGTATGTGTACTCATGTTTGATGTTTGATGTTTGATGTATCTCTTGTAATGGAAGTACATTTGTGATTTGTGATGTCTGTATACAAAAGATACTGGCAGATATTTTCTCTGTTTCAGGACAATAGTTGGGGAGCCTACGTGGGGGTGTCAACTATGTTAAGAATGGACTCAGAGACTCAAATAAGCTGATGAACACTGGAGGACCCTGAATGAGGATGCAGAACATGTGAAGATCCTGCATCAGGGGACTGTGAACAACAGAACTCGACGAAACCACTGTGTATTAACCACTGTGTTTATTTGTATTAACCTGAATTAATCTGAATTGCAACACAACATTTATTTTTTTGAGAATAAAGTTATTTGGCCTCCCTGTTGGTTGCATTTGCCTCCCTTGTCTGAAGGTAAACTTTAAATTCCATTTCTTGAGTTTATTCTCCATATTGTCCCTGGGATGATCTTTGGCTGACATAATCTTTCTCCAGAACTACAAGCCCTCACCAGCCTCTGTCTTCACCATCACACCCAGAGCTCCAGCACTGCAACCCGGTCCCCCACTCACACTAGGGGGGCCCAGCCTGAGGGCGATTTTGTCATTGCAGTGTGCCGCCCCACATCGGACGAGCTGTCACCAGGCCTCCCTGTTGGTTGCATTTGCCTCCCTTGTCTGAAGGTAAACTTTAAATTCCATTTCTTGACTTTATTCTCCATATTGTCCCTGGGATGATCTTTGGCTGACATAATCTTGCTCCAGAACTACAAGCCCTCACAAGCCTTTGTCTCCAGCACCACACCCAGGGCTCCAGCACTGCAACCCGGTCCCCCACTCGCACCAGGGGGGCCCAGCCTGAGGCTGATTTTGTCATTGCAGTTTGCTGTCCCACATCGGACGCGCTATCACCAGGCCTCCCTGTTGGTTGCATTTGCCTCCCTTGTCTGAAGGTAAACTTTAAATTACATTTCTTGAGTTTACTCTCCATGTTGTGTCTGGGATGATCTACGGCTGACTTAATCTTGCTCCAGAACTACAAGCCCTCACCAGCATGTGACTCCAGGCCACCCCTGGGCTCCAGCCAGGCCTCCAGCACTGCTGCCCGGTCCCCCACTCGCACCATGGGTGCCCAGCCTTCAGTGGTGGTTGTCGTTGCAGTGGGCGGCGCCCTCTCGATCAAGCTTTCCCCAGGCCACCCTGTTGGTTGCATTTGCCTCCCTTGTCTGAAGGTAAACTTTAAATTCCATTTCTTGAGTTTATTCTCCATATTGTCCCTGGGATGATCTACGGCTGACTTAATCGTGCTCCAGAACTACAAGCCCTCACCAGCATGTGACTCCAGGCCACCCCGGGTCTCTAGCCAGGGCTCCAGCACTGCTGCCCGGTCCCCCACTCTCACAAGGGGTGCCCAGCCTTAGGCGGTGGTTGTCGTTTCAGTGGGCGTCGCCCTCTCGATCAAGCTTTCCCCAGGCCTCCCTGTTGGTTGCATTTGCCTCCCTTGTCTGAAGGTAAACTTTAAATTACACTTCTTGAGTTTATTCTCCATATTGTCCCTGGGATGATCTTTGGCTGACATAATCTTTCTCCAGAACTACAAGCCCTCACAAGCCTTTGTCTTCAGCACCGCACCAGGAGTTCCGGCAGTGCAACCTCGGTCCCACATTCGCACCGGGGGGGCCCAGCCTGAGGCCGAGGTTTTCATTGCAGTGTGCCGTCCCACATCGGACGTGCTGTCACCAGGCCTTCCTGTTGGTTGCATTTGCCTCCCTTGTCTGAAGGTAAACTTTAAATTCCATTTCTTGAGTTTATTCTCCATATTGTCCCTGGGTTGCTCTACGGCTGACTTAATCTTTCTCCAGAACTACAAGCCCTCAACAGCATGTGACTCCAGGCCACCCCGGGGCTCCAGCCAGGCCTCCAGCACTGCTGCCCAGTCCCCCACTTACACCAGGGGTGCCCAGCCTTTGGCGGTGGTTGTCGTTGCAGTGGGCGGCGCCCTCTCGATCAAACTTTCCCCAGGCCACCCTGTTGGTTTCATTTGCCTCCCTTGTCTGAAGGTAAACTTTAAATTCCATTTCTTGAGTTTATTCTCCATATTGTCCCTGGGATGATCTTTGGCTGACATAATCTTTCTCCAGAACTACAAGCCCTCACCAGCCTTTGTCTTCAGCACCGCACTAGGAGTTCCGGCAGTGCAACCTCGGTCCCCCACTCGCACCAGGGGGGCCCAGCCTGAGGCCGAGGTTGTCATTGCAGTGTGCCGTCCCACATCGGACGCGCTGTCACCAGGCCTCCCTGTTGGTTGCATTTGCCTCCCTTGTCTGAAGGTAAACTTTAAATTCCAATTCTTGAGTTTATTCTCCATATTGTCCCTGGGATGATCTTTGGCTGACATAATCTTTCTCCAGAACTTCAAGCCCTCACCAGCCTTTGTCTTCAGCACTGCACCCAGAGCTCCAGCACTGCAACCCGGTCTCCCACTCACACCACGGGGGCCCAGCTTGAGGGCGATTTTGTCATTGCAGTTTGCCGCCCCACATCGGACGAGCTGTCACCAGGCCTCCCTGTTGGTTGCATTTGCCTCCCTTGTCTGAAGGTAAACTTTAAATTACATTTCTTGACTTTATTCTCCATATTTTCCCTGGGATGATCTTTGGCTGACATAATCTTTCTCCAGAACTACAAGCCCTCACCAGCCTTTGTCTCCAGCACCTTACCCAGGGCTCCAGCACTGAAGCCCGGTCCCCCACTCGCACCAGGGGGGCCCATCCTCTGTCTCTCTCTCCATCCTCTGTCTCTCTCCATCCTCTGTGTCTCTCTATCCTCTGTCTCTCTCTCCATATCCTCTCTTTCTCTCCATCCTCTGTTTCTCTCCATCCTCTATCTCTCTCTCTCTCCATCCTCCCTCTCTCTCTCTACATCTTCTGTCTGTCTCTCTCCATCCTCTGTCTCTCTCTCTCCATCCTCTGTCTGTCTCTCTCTCCATCCTCTGTCTCTCCATCCTCTGTCTCTCTCCATCCTCTGTCTCTCTCTCCATCCTCTGTCTCACTCTCTCCATCCTCTGTTTGTCTCTCTCCATCCTGTGTATCTATGTCTCTCTCTGTCCTCTGTCTCTCTCTCTCCATCCCCTCTCTCTCTCCATCCTCTATCTCTCTCTCTCCATCCTCCCTCTCTCTCTCTCCATCTTCTGTCTGTCTCTCTCCATCCTCTGTCTCTCTCTCTCCATCCTCTGTCTTTCTCTCTCTCCATCCTCTGTCTCTCCATCCTCTGTCTCTCTCCATCCTCTTTCTCTCTCTCCATCCTCTGTCTCACTCTCTCCATCCTCTGTTTGTCTGTCTCCATCCTGTGTATCTATGTCTCTCTCTGTCCTCTGTCTCTCTCTCTCCATCCTCTGTCTCTCCATCCTCTGTCTCTCTCTCCATCCTCTGTCTTTCTCTCTCTCCATCCTGTGTCTCACTCTCTCCATCCTCTGTTTGTCTCTCTCCATCCTGTGTATCTATGTCTCTCTATGTCCTCTTTCTGTCTCTCTCATCCTCTGTCTCTCTCTCTCCATCCTCTGTCTGTCTCTCTCTCCATCCTCTGTCTCTCTCTCTCCATCCTCTGTCTGTTTCTCTCCATCCTCTGTCTCTCTCTCTCTCCATCCTCTGTCTCTCTCCATCCTCTGTATCTCTCTCCATCCTGTCTTTCTCTCTCTCCATCCTCTGTCTCTCTCCATCCTCTTTCTGTCTCTCGCAATCCTCTGTCTCTCTCTCCATCTTGTGTGTCTCTCTCTCTCCATCCTCTCTCTCTTCATCCTCTGTCTGTCTCTCTCTCCATTCTCTGTCTCTCTCATCCTCTGTCTCTCTCTCCATCCTCTGTCTCTCTCCATTCTCTTTCTCTCTCCATCCTCTGTCTTTCTCTCTCTCATCCTCTGTCTCTCTCCATCCTCTGTCTGTCTCTCGCCATCCTCTGTCTCTCTCTCTCTCCAACCTGTGTCTCTCTCTCTCCATCCTCTATTTCTCTCTCTCTCCATCCTCCCTCTTTCTCTCTCCATCCTTTGTCTTTCTCTCTCCATCCTCGGTCTCTCTCTCTCTCCATCCTTTGTCTCTCTCTCCATCCTGTGTCTGTTTCTCTCCATCCTCTGTCTCTCTCTCTCCTTCCTCTGTCTCTCTCTCCATCCTGTCTGTCTCTCTCTCCATCCTCTGTCTCTCTCTCCATATCTTCTGTCTCCCTCTCTCCATATCCTCTCTCTCTCCATCCTCTGTCTCTCTCTCCATCCTCTTTCTCTCACCATCCTCTTTCCGTCTCTCTCCATCCTCTGTCTCTCTCCATCCTGTGTCTGTTTCTCTCCATCCTCTGTCTCTCTCTCTCCTTCCTCTGTCTCTCTCTCTCCATCCTCTGTCTTTCTCTCTCTCCATCCTCTGTATCTCTCTCCATCCTCTGTCTCTCTCTCCATATCCTCTGTCTCCCACTCTCCATCCTATGTCTCTCTCTCCATATCCTCTGTCTCTCCATCCTCTGTCTCTCTCTCCATCCTCTCTCTCTCACCATCCTCTGTCCGTCTCTCTCCATCCTCTGTCTCTCTCTCTCCATCTTGTGTCTCACTCTCTCCATCCTCTGTTTGTCTCTCTCCATCCTGTGTATCTATGTCTCTCTCTGTCCTCTTTCTGTCTCTCTCCATCCTCTGTCTCTCTCTCTCTCCATCCTCTGTCTGTCTCTCTCCATCCTGTGTCTGTTTCTCTCTCTATCCTCTGTGTCTCTCTCTCCATCCTCTGTCTGTCTCTCTCCATTCTCTGTCTCCGTCTCTCTTCATCCTCTGTCCGTCTCTCTCCATCCTCTATCTCTCTCTCTCCATCTCCCTCTCTCTCTCTCCATCCTATGTCTGTCTCTCTCCATCCTCTGTCTCTCTCTCTCTGTCCATCCTCTGTGTCTCTCTCTCCATCCTCTGTCTGTCTCTCTCCATCCTCTCTCTCTCTCTCTCCATCCTCCCTCTCTCTCTCCGTCTGTCTCTCTTTCTCCATCCTCTGTCTCTGTCTCTCTCTCTCCATCCTCTGTCTGTTTCTCTCCATCCTCTGTCTCTCTCTCGCCATCCCCTCTCTCTCTCCATCCTCTGTCTCTCTCTCTCCATCCTCTGTCTCTCTCTCCATCCTCTATCTCTCTCTCTCCATCCTCCCTCTCTCTTTCTATCCATCCTCTGTCTTTCTCTCTCCATCTTCTGTCTCTCTCTCTCTCCGTCCTTTGTCTCTCTCTCTCCATCTACTGTCTCTCTCTCCATCCTCTGTCTCTTTCTCTCTCCATCCTCTGTCTCTCTCTCTCCATCCTCTCTCCATATCCATCCTCTATCTCTCTCTCTCTTCATCCTCCCTCTCTCTCCATCCTCTGTCTCTCTCACTCTTCATCCTCTGTCTGTCTCACTCTTTCTCCATCTCTTTGGGCATACAATACAAGAAGGTAAAGACTGCAGACATTTTATAAGAGTCCGAAATAAAAAGGAAAACAATAAGAAAACTCAACCTTGAAATGGAGAAAAAAAGAAGAAGAAGAAGAAAAAAAAAACCTTGAATTAGAGCTGAGTCATGCTTTCAATGCACGCTGTGTGCTGACTGGAACAAAAATGTAATAATAATTATTCTCCTTTCCTCTCCCAGCTTAAAATAAATAAAGGTCATTTGAATTATGATGGTGTCTGTTTGTTTCATGTATGCACGTTTTGACCTAAAAAGAGATTAACGTTTTTTTTTTTATTATCTGTAATCCTACCTTGGTGCTATGTTTGGTTGGAAGTTGAAACTCGGGCATCATTCATAAGGTTAGAAGAAATGCACTTAATGTACCATGAAATGCAACTTCTCAGAAATATTAAAACACTTTTTGGTAATAAAAAGTGAGAAGAGGGAACAGTTGACATTTCTATTCTTTAAGGTAGTAGATATCATGACATTGAATTGAAAAAAAAGTACAGTGATAATAAACTAACGATTTGCAGCTTGTGAGGTGTAAATAGAAACCTCAATAAATGTGGCAAGACGCAAAGGCCTGGGCAGGCTTCCAACCCCAGACTTCCAGGTGATAGTCATGCGCACTAACCATTTGGCCAAGTAGCCAGGGTGCATGATCAATTATTGGAGGCATAGTGACAGGACCGTGAAATGTCACAAGAAAGAACCTCATGTTACTCTTTGATGTGTATTCATGTTTATATGGGATGTGTATTTTTATATATGATGCGTGGTAAAGTATAAGTTATGTAACTGTAGGGGAGGAAATATCTAGACACAAATAGTAATATCTCCCCAATACGTATTCCGTCGTTCTGGTGTCAAGGTGAGGATTTCAAAGTAAAGTACATAATAATTAATTTAATCTGACTCCATTTGATAATAATAACTACTTTTATATCTTGATTGAGAGAAAGACTTGATTAACAATTAAGAATATAGACTCAATAATAATAAAATTCTCGTGATCTGACATTAGTCTTCAGTTCAGGGATGGCTTCTATAAATTAACAAAACTATTCAGTTTGTTCATTAAACATGGAAGAATAGCCTGATGTCTTGGTTGGAGTATTCAGAGGTTATTGAACATGATACCCAATCTTATCTGTCCAACTCAGAGGTTAAGGGTTTGAATAATGTCCAGTGAAATTTACCATATAACTAAGGTCTTTGGGATTCTGATTAATCCCTATCTTAGTTCAGTGATGGCAGATATAGACAAAGCATTCAGTGACCTTCTTAACATAGAAGAACAGCCCAGACATCTAGGTTGAGATATTATACTCAATCTTTTCTATTCAACTCAGAGGTAAAGAGTACTAGCATTACTCAGATAAATCTACCATATAACTGACGACTTAATCAACATATAATGTCAGATTATTCTCCACATAGAACAAAAGTCTCAACAAGTTGATATTGAAGGGAAATGGATAACATACCAGTTTATTGCGATGTCCAGAGTAAAAATGCAGCAAAAATGTAACAGACTGGTTGTGTAAAAATGATGGTAAGCAAATCAAGAAGACAAAGAAAAAGAAGAAGAAGAAGAAGAGAGAGAGGGAGTGGGTCCCAGAAAAGGAGAGAAAAAAGAGAGTCTTTTCAGATTCTTGTTCCTTCCCTTAAATATCCTCCCAGAACAGAGACACTGCTAAAATGCATATTTAAAAGATTCAAATCAGATCTACTCTTCCTACTCGGGAACCTTTTGATCATCAGGGGTAATTTTCCACAGCAACAATAGATCACCAAGACCTTCATACCTCTCGAATCTTTGTTTTGCTCTGATTATTCCTTCAGGTTCATGTGTATGAATGAGTGTTCAAGTGTAAAGCTGTGTGCAGCTCTGTGCAGCTGTTGTCTTGCATGGAGACTTTCATTCAGCTCAGAAACAGGAGAAACAGAGTTCTTTCAGAGTAAGTCAGCACAGATATCACAGCTGCTCCTTCAAAAAAAAAGACAACATCTCAACTTGTTGAGATAAGGCCCATAACCACAATAAAAAAAGAAATCCAAGTGGTTGAATGAGTTTTCTTTTCAAAATCTGTATGCAATTGTTTACTTTTATAGATGTCTTGATTCAGCTGAGGAACAAGAGAGAAAAAAAAAATCCAAACTGTTATTCCACACAGAATACAATTTGCTCAATAAAAAATGCTGCTGCTTGAAGAAAACAGACATCAAAGTGATGGAATGCGTGTTCAAACATTTTCAAAAACTTTGAAGTCTGAAGTTGTTTGTAAACAGACTTTTAGGTCTGATGATCAAAGCCGTTCAAACGCTTTGAAGTCTGAAATTGTTTGTAAACAGACTTGTAAGTCTGATTACAAACCAATTCAAGTGCTTCTGCAGCTGCTGGCGTTGCTGATGCTGCTTCTGCTGCTTGAATAACACTCAACTTACTGGGGAACACTAAAAAAGATATAAAAAACAAAACTCTTTATGAACACAGGAGGAGCAGAAAATATTTTTTCACGCCATGACTGATGACAGACCTCTGTTGGTCTGAGAGGGAGGGGCACTGTGCGTATTCCGTTGCTTAATGTACACTGACCTGGTGTATTGTCAGTTTCATTTGAATCTTTGTTTTGCTGTGTTTATTCCTTCAGGCTCATGTGTATGAATGAGTGTTCAAGTGTAAAGCTGTGTGCAGCTCTGTGCAGCTGTTGTCTTGCATGGAGACTTTCATTCAGCTCAGAAACAGGAGAAACAGAGTTCTTTCAGAGTAAGTCAGCACAGATATCACAGCTGCTCCTTCAAAAAAAAAGACAACATCTCAACTTGTTGAGATAAGGCCCATAACCACAATAAAAAAAGAAATCCAAGTGGTTGAATGAGTTTTCTTTTCAAAATCTGTATGCGACTGTTTACTTTCATAGATGTCTTGATTCAGCTGAGGAACAAGAGAGAAAAAAAAAAAATCCAACCTGTTATGCCACACAGAATACAATTTGCTCAATAAAAAATGCTGCTGCTTGAAGAAAACAGACATCAAAGTGATGGAATGCGTGTTCAAACATTTTCAAAAACTTTAAAGTCTGAAGTTGTTTGTAAACAAACTTTTAGGTCTGATGATCAAAGCCGTTCAAACGCTTTGAAGTCTGAAGTTGTTTGTAAACAGACTTGTAAGTCTGATTACAAACCAATTAAAGTGCTTCTGCAGCTGCTGGCATTGCTGATGCTGCTTCTGCTGCTTGAATAACACTCAATTTACTGGGGAACACTACACTCAAAATAAGCAAACTGGTGGGCTGTTACATTAACTCAAGTGTAACATATTTTATCTAAGCTATACTTTAATGTTTCCAAGATGAACATGATTAAATCATGTTGGGTTTACATGAACTCAAACAACTAAACATTCACTAAATTCATTCATGTTGCCATAAAGTGAATAAATCACGTTTGTACAAGTCGGCAGGAAAAGCCAAGCAAACATCGCGATAGACCGCGAGATATCGATATCGCGGCAATTTGCAAAGACACCTGGGAAGAAGAACTGTCTGGTGGCATGCATGGAAAAGGTAAGTACTTGAACTCCATTAATATTCATCTCAATGCAAACGAAATACGATGCATAAATGTCATTATCCCTTAGTACATCATTTTCAGCGGTGGTGGTTAGTTATTTAATGTCATTAGACTAAAAAGCCGGCCGTCACCGTGAGCTGTCTCTTCGCTAGCATGGCGATGTTTAAGATAAACGTTACAAGTGGGAAACTCGTTATGGGGGGTAGTTTTGGCGAATTGCTGGTTAGTGCGCTTTGCAGTGTAACTGTGTGCAGGTTGTTTGGTGTATTTTATACTTGAGCATGAACATTTGCGTCTATTGCTGCGCAGCCGTCACCTTAAGACCCCCCCCCTTTTTAAGCCGTGGTGTAGAAAGCGGTGGTTTGTTTTACGCACGTAAAACACGTGATGTCTTCACAGCCACCAGAAAATGCACATCTTTTTATTCTTTGGTTTAAATCTGTTCTGAAAAGCTTTCTAAATGATAAAAACATCCAAAGGAAAACGAAAAACCTTTTATGGCAACGGGAACTTAACGTGGTCAGGAAACGGTTTCTAACAGCCGCTTCTTCTTCATCTTCCACCTGCGCTGCATGTTCGCGTCGCGCTTGGTGTGTATAGAAAAAAAAATTGCTGGCGAAACATTCGCCTTTTGGCGTCGCTTATTCGCGTCACTTCGCCTTTTGTCCGGTGTGTAAAGACCTGTACAGTTAAGTTAGCCACCCGCCTGACGTTAGCAAAGCCCGACGTTTATCGAACTTTTTTGCGTCGACCTCTACACACTCAAGACGAGTGTGTAGAGGTGAAGCTGCAGCAGCTAAAGCTAAATCGAAGGAATAGAGGTTTCATGAAAATAAGACGTTTTGTCATATTCTTGAAAAGCACCTTTTCATTACTTGAGTTTGAGGGTTGCAGTTTTAGAACAAATGTGTATGGAACATTTCACTCTCACAAGAATAGGAAACACAACCCACATATATTGAAAGATTTCAAGCCAGGTGTAGTTAAAATCACTGGAGTTTCACAAGAATCCTCTGATAATCCTGAGGAAGAGACACTTGATCAAGATGACTTTGCATTTGAAACAGCACATGCATGTTCGAGTAGAGATGTAGATGTAATGAAGAACTTACCGGAAGTAATTGAGCAAAATTTTGCTGCAGCGTTGCTCAAGTTGGAGCATTTTGCACATGTGCCAGGCACAAAAATTGATGAGTTCTTAGAGGAACTGCACTACTTGCTAAATTCAGCAACAATACCCCTCTCCATTAACACTCTTGAGGGTGTTTTTCAAAAACATAGTCCCACTACTGATCAGTCTGTGATAAGAGAAGTAGCCACTGCTCTATGCGCATCAAACCCATTGGTCAAAGCCATAGGGAAGGGTGGTTCCCTGAGCACATCTTATCTCCGCAAGCAGTATTATAAAGAAACCTTTATGGTTGTTGAAGCCATCGAGTACATACTTGATGCAAAGGAAAAAATAAGTTTTCAGTATGTGCCTGTACTGAAGTCTTTGCAGCAACTCTTTGAAAGGAGAGATGTTGTAGACAAGGTAGTTGAAAACCACAAAGCCCAGCAGAGTAACAGGGTGACTGGTGAGCAACATACTTACAAATCTTCTCAGGATGGTTCATACTTCCAGGGAAACAGTTTTCTCTCGGGGGATGAGTTGAAAATTTTGGTTAGCTTATACATAGATGACTTTGAGGTTTGTAACTCTCTGGTTACTTCTCGTAGGAAACATAAGCTTTGTGGAATCTACTGGACTTTGAATAATTTCCCTCCAGGCTCACATTCATCACTATCTTCAATTTACTTGGCAGTCTTGTGTAAGACGGATGATGTGAACAAGTTTGGTTATAACCGTGTCTTGCATCCTCTTCTTCAAGATATAAAAACTCTGGAGGAAGAGGGAGTTTTCGTTCCATTGCTTGGCAGATGTCTCAAAGGCACGATTCAGTTTGTTGCAGCAGACAACCTGGGAGCCCACAGTTTAGCTGGTTTTAATGCTTTTCTTCCGGGTATATCTGCCGATTTTGCATAGGAACAAGAACAGGCATCCAAACAGAAGAAGTGAAGTCAGGTGCATTCAGTCTCAGGACCAAAGAACTCCATGACTGTCATGTGAAATCAGCTCAGGAGAATGGCACAAGCTGTTTCGGAGTAAAAAGTCACTGTGTTATCACTAAAACTCTTGCCCACTTCAGTGTTAATGAAGGTTATCCACCAGATGTCATGCATGATGTGTTTGAGGGCATTGTGCCTGTGGAGCTTGCACATTGTTTGGCATTGCTGATTTCCAAAAAATATTTCAATCTGGAAACCCTCAACAAATCTATCCTGCATTTCCCCTACAAATGGGCAGATAAGACAAGTAGGCCACATGTGATCCCACACACGTTTTCATCAAGGAAAACAATAGGTGGAAACGCCCATGAAAACTGGGCCCTCTTAAGACTACTGCCATTCATAATTGGGCATCTAGTACCTGAGGATGAAATGGCATGGCAAATACTGATGGACTTAAAAGACGTTGTAGAGCTTGTGGTTGCTCCAACACACACAGATGAGTCCATCGCCTATCTTGAGGGAAAAATTTCAGAGCATAGACAAAAGTACCAAGAACTCTTACCTGATGTGAAACTGCTCCCAAAACATCATTATTTAGAGCACTATCCCCATCTGATCAGGATGTTTGGTCCACTTGTGGCACTCTGGACCATGTGATTTGAGGCCAAGCATAGTTTTTTTAAGCAGGTTGTGCGACACACCAATTGCTTTAAAAATATCCCCCTCTCACTCGCTACCAAGCATCAGCTAATGATTTCATATCACTTGAGATCATCCAGTTTTGAAAAAACTGCCTTTGAGATTACAAATGTGTCAACAGTTCCTGTGGCTGTTTTGAAACAGGAAATGGCTCAGACTATTGAACAGAAGTTCCCTGGTACAACTGAAGTTCACCTCATGAAATGCGTGTCAAGCAAAGGTGTACAATTCAGAAATGGGATGATAGTTGCTCATGGGTCTACAAGTGGACTGCCTGATTTTTGGCGAGATCCTGCAGATTTGCATTGTACATGAGAAACTATGTTTCATGCTGAAAAGGCTTTCTGGTTGGTACAGGGAACATTTCAGAGCCTTTGAGCTGGGTGCATGTGCTACCAGAGAAACTGTTTTGATTGAGCTTGGTGAACTTGCTGATTACTACCCTCTAGCAGACTACTTTGTTGGACATCTCAGAATGGTGACATTAAAAAGATACATCCATTTATAAAGTGCAGTAACTGATTAACCCTTCCACTGTTAGAAGAAGAGAAGAAATGAATGACCAGGAAGGTTAAATGGTGAATGATTCTTTTGTCCTCTGATTAATCTGTTAAATTTCAGATCTACTCTTGTTAAAAGTTAAATTTCCTTGTTGTTCTCTTTCTCTTTGCACAGATTGCGTAATGACTGCCCCTGTGAAACTAAGAGTCATCCTAGGAGAAAACAATTCCCAGAGATTGTTTCTTCCTGATGGGATTCCACAGTCTGTCAGTGAACTCTCACAGCAAATAATGACACAGTGTGGAATAGAGGGGGATTTCAGGCTTCAATTCATGGACACAGAATTTGGGAATGAATTCACCAACTTGCTGACAATGTCGGATGTCCAGGACAAAGGAACCATTAAGGTCATCTTTATTTCAGATGCCCCTGGTCAGTCTGGTGGCTCAGCTCCTCCTCCCCCCACTCCCCCCTCAGCTTCTGCCTCCTCCCGCTCTCCAGATGACTCCTCATCCCTTTCATCTTGCTGCTCATTTGACACTGACATATTGTCTTCTGCCGAGTCCACCTCCTCAAGGTTGTCTGCATGGCCTGTAGTCTTCCAGGTTCCCAGGTTCTCCTATGATACTGAGCTACAGCTGGTCAGGGCCAATGTTGCTTTCATAGAAACCGGAACTTTGTTAAATCCTGATGCAAAACTAAAATCCTCCATTCTTAGTGGCTTAGCTGAAACGATAATCCAGTACAAAGTGTACCTCTCTGACTCAGAGTTTGAGGATGTTGCAGAAGCTCTTATATCAAAACATCCATGTCTGAAAGAGCCAGGTTCGGTCTCTGGATATGGTGGATGGAAAGCAAGCTTGAAGTATAAACTTGGTAACTACAGAACAAAGCTCAGGGAGCTTGGCTGTCCAGAAGTTACAGTGAATGCCCTAAAGCACAAACCTGATGGCAAGTGCAGTCCTGCCTATGGTGTTAAGAGGCCGAAAAAAGCAGAGGTGAATTATTGCCCCGCCTATCCAACTGGTGAAACAGCAAAGACGCTAGAAATGGTCAGAGTGGCACTCCTGTCAGAAGTACAAAAAAGAAATAATGATGAGAAGGTCGCAATGATGATGGAGAAGACCTTTGCCCTCAGAAGGGAAGAGGTAGTTGGAGAGGCACCTATGATAGCTGACTTCAAAACAAGGTGGCCAGCTCTCTTCCATGTGCGTGAGGTGAGTGAATGAATATGTGATGGAACAAACTGATATTAATTTAATACACTGCTACATTACATTACAGGAAAACTACTTATGAGACGTCACAAGTGAGGATGTCTGTCCTGTCTCTGACAGGACTGTGTATGGCATAGAAAAGACATAGAGAGAGATATTTGCATGTCATGCATTTGTATCTTGAATGGCCCGAGCTGCCAAATCAAGTGTGATGTTGACATCAAAATAGGCAGAGTTGAGTTTTGTTTACCATTGTTCTTTATTCTAATTGTGCTGTAGGTGAGTTCCGAATTCAAGAGAATCACAACACTGCATCTGCAGTCAAAGTTCTTCTCTAAGCTGGATGCAAACTCTGGAAATCTGCTCAAGGCATATGCCAAAAAAGGTGGCACTCAAGGGAAAAAAATCAAGAGCATCATGGTACCCACAACCCAGGTATGACAACGATGGAAAAGAAAAGAAAATGTTCTCCCTGTACTGCAACTCCACTATTGTGGAAATGACTAATGTTCTGGAAATTAGATAGATAACTCAAATCAATTCCTGTACACAATTATAGATTTAACTAAGGGGGGAATTTACATAAGAAAAGGTTTGAACTTGTTTCAATTTGAAATTGTATACGTCATACATGAAAATGCCAGACTATTCAAAAAGGGTTGTTTTAAAAGTTAAAAGTTGTCTCAGCTAGGTGAAAGCTGCTCTATCGTTAGGTTGTGATGGTGTTCCTAATGTTTTTTTTCATATTTTCTCCGATCTGTTTACTTAGACGGACAGCGTTGACATCAGACGAGAATGCGTCCTCAAAGGTCTTTGTGTCTACTTGAATGAAGATCCAGAGAAGCTGGTGAAAGAATACATGGTATGTGAATTTACTTTTTATGTTTATTAAGGTTTTGATCAGTTGAAATAGATGGTTTCCTCTGGGTTCCAATCAGCAGTAAAATTGGGAAAGATAAGGTCTTAAATTTCTTTTTATATTCTCCCTACATGCTGGTAGCATTGCATTTGTAAACAAACCAGGTGCATATTTACAAATTGATGTCTGAACAGAACAATTTATTAGGCCAACTGGTACATACATGAGTTCTACCTATCAAATAACCCTCCTTTCAATTTGTCTGGGAACTTGAACAGTTTGTGGGAGACACTGTATGTAATTGTTTTTGATTATGTGAACGAAGGTAATTGGGGGGGGAAAAAGGGATCGACTGTATATCAGTGAAAAATCATTGCCCTTTCTAAATTGTTTTGGCAGGCCGATGACGAAAGCATTGGAACAGCTATGACAGAGACGGTCTTTGGAATATTTGTCATCCGACATAAAGGAGACGAGCCTGGTGATGACCCCGAGGATGTTGTAATCGTTCTGGAAGGGGTGGAAGTACTCAGCGACTTGAGAAATGTTCCTTTAGCTGTTGCAATGTTGCTCGCTCTTGTGTATGCTCTAAACCTGAGCTACCCTCCGGAGTTGAAATATACCTTTGAAGCACTTCAGAAGTTCATAATGGAACTAGATGGAAGCAGACTATCCAGAAAAGTACAAGCTCTCAAAACATTCCTTTGTCGTTAGTGAAGTGATGGAGAATCCTTCACAGAGGATTTGGAGATCTGATTTGTTACATGTGAAGGACTGTGACCCTGATTCTTTAATTTTATTGTTCTCAGTTGCATTTTGAAATTGTTTTCTATATTGTAAAGGAGTGTCAAAGGTCAAAAGCAAGGCAAGACACGGTCTTTTATTTTTATTTTTTTCTGAGTGGATTTTCAAGAAAATATGACTACTTTATTTTGTTGAAGCAACTGCTTTTGTTAGACTATTATTGCCTATTTGGAGAAAAAATATTTCGTTTCTCGAGGTTCTGTTAATACCCGCCTTTTAGTTTTTTGGAAACATTTTTGTATTGCTGTTAACAACTGCTTGTGTAAAATATTGTCCCACTTTGTATTGCTGTTAACAACTGCTTGTGTAAAATATTGTCCCACTTTGTATTACTGCCAGTGTTAAGCATTGTGACTGAAAAATATGTCTAAAAAAAATGTCTACCATTTGTCTTAGGTTTCTTTCCAATTGACAACAAACTGTTTACACTCAAATCGTATTCTTTGAATGACTGTAATTGAATAATGGAAAGTATTTCCATTTGATTAATTGGCTTCTTTTGGGAAATAAGCAATTTTGTTGGGCCAACTTATTTTACCTGGGTTGGATCAACTTAATATACTGGTGTAATTTTACTACTGTCAAATTAGTGGGTCAAATATTATTATATTTAGTCAGTCCCAACCATAGTAAAAAAGTTACATCAACCCTAATGAATTAATTGACCAAACCCAAAAATATTGAGTTGGACCCAGACCGAGTAAATTAGTTCAATCAAGCCTAATAGATTAAGTTGAAACAACGTAAGTATGTCAAGTTGGACTAACAAAATTGTTTAATGCTGAAAGAAAGACATTTAATCACGTGGAAATACTTTCCATGATTTTTTTAAGTTCATTCAAAGATTTATTTTTTTGAGTGTAAAAAAGACTGATAAAAAAAAACTCTTTATGAACACAGGAGGAGCAGAAAATATTTTTTCACGCCATGACTGATGACAGACCTCTGTTGGTCTGAGATGGAGGGGCACTGTGCGTATTCCGTTGCTTAATGTACACTGACCTGGTGTATTGTCAGTTTCATTTGAATCTTTGTTTTGCTGTGTTTATTCCTTCAGGCTCATGTGTATGAATGAGTGTTCAAGTGTAAAGCTGTGTGCAGCTCTGTGCAGCTGTTGTCTTGCATGGAGACTTTCACTCAGCTCAGAAACAGGAGAAACAGAGTTCTTTCAGAGTAAGTCAGCACAGATATCACAGCTGCTCCTTCAAAAAAAAAGACAACATCTCAACTTGTTGAGATAAGGCCCATAACCACAATAAAAAAAGAAATCCAAGTGGTTGAATGAGTTTTCTTTTCAAAATCTGTATGCGACTGTTTACTTTCATAGATGTCTTGATTCAGCTGAGGAACAAGAGAGAAAAAAAATAATCCAACCTTTTATTCCACACAGAACACAATTTGCTCAATAAAAAATGCTGCTGCTTGAAGAAAACAGACATCAAAGTGATGGAATGCGTGTACAAACATTTTCAAAAACTTTGAAGTCTGAAGTTGTTTGTAAACAGACTTTTAGGTCTGATGATCAAAGCCGTTCAAACGCTTTGAAGTCTGAAGTTGTTTGTAAACAGACTTGTAAGTCTGATTACAAACCAATTCAAGTGCTTCTCCAGCTGCTGGCGTTGCTGATGCAGCTTCTGCTGCTTGAATAACACTCAATTTACTGGGGAACACTAGAAAAGATATATAAAAAAAACTCTTTATGAACACAGGAGGAGCAGAAAATATTTTTTCACGCCATGACTGATGACAGACCTCTGTTGGTCTGAGAGGGAGGGGCACTGTGCGTATTCCGTTGCTTAATGTACACAGACCTGGTGTATTGTCAGTTTCATTTGAATCTTTGTTTTGCTATGTTTATTCCTTCAGGCTCATGTGTATGAATGAGTGTTCAAGTGTAAAGCTGTGTGCAGCTCTGTGCAGCTGTTGTCTTGCATGGAGACTTTCATTCAGCTCAGAAACAGGAGAAACAGAGTTCTTTCAGAGTAAGTCAGCACAGATATCACAGCTGCTCCTTCAAAAAAAAAGACAACATCTCAACTTGTTGAGATAAGGCCCATAACCACAATAAAAAAAGAAATCCAAGTGGTTGAATGAGTTTTCTTTTCAAAATCTGTATGCGACTGTTTACGTTCATAGATGTCTTGATTCAGCTGAGGAACAAGAGAGAAAAAAAATAATCCAACCTTTTATTCCACACAGAACACAATTTGCTCAATAAAAAATGCTGCTGCTTGAAGAAAACAGACATCAAAGTGATGGAATGCGTGTACAAACATTTTCAAAAACTTTGAAGTCTGAAGTTGTTTGTAAACAGACTTTTAGGTCTGATGATCAAAGCCGTTCAAACGCTTTGAAGTCTGAAGTTGTTTGTAAACAGACTTGTAAGTCTGATTACAAACCAATTCAAGTGCTTCTCCAGCTGCTGGCGTTGCTGATGCAGCTTCTGCTGCTTGAATAACACTCAATTTACTGGGGAACACTAGAAAAGATATATAAAAAAAACTCTTTATGAACACAGGAGGAGCAGAAAATATTTTTTCACGCCATGACTGATGACAGACCTCTGTTGGTCTGAGAGGGAGGGGCACTGTGCGTATTCCGTTGCTTAATGTACACAGACCTGGTGTATTGTCAGTTTCATTTGAATCTTTGTTTTGCTATGTTTATTCCTTCAGGCTCATGTGTATGAATGAGTGTTCAAGTGTAAAGCTGTGTGCAGCTCTGTGCAGCTGTTGTCTTGCATGGAGACTTTCATTCAGCTCAGAAACAGGAGAAACAGAGTTCTTTCAGAGTAAGTCAGCACAGATATCACAGCTGCTCCTTCAAAAAAAAAAAGACAACATCTCAACTTGTTGAGATAAGGCCCATAACCACAATAAAAAAAGAAATCCAAGTAGTTGAATGAGTTTTCTTTTCAAAATCTGTATGTGACTGTTTACTTTCATAGATGTCTTGATTCAGCTGAGGAACAAGAGAGAAAAAAAGAAATCCAACCTATTATTCCACACAGAATACAATTTGCTCAATAAAAAATGCTGCTGCTTGAAGAAAACAGACATCAAAGTGATGGAATGCGTGTTCAAACATTTTCAAAAACTTTGAAGTTTGAAGTTGTTTGTAAACAGACTTTTAGGTCTGATGATTAAAGCCGTTCAAACGCTTTGAAGTCTGAAATTGTTTGTAAACAGACTTTTAGTTCTGATGATCAAAGCCGTTCAAACGCTTTGAAGTCTGAAGTTGTTTGTAAACAGACTTGTCAGTCTGATTACAAACCAATTAAAGTGCTTCAGCAGCTGCTGGCGTTGTTGATGCTGCTTCTGCTGCTTCTGCTGATTGAATAAAACTCAATTTACTGGTGAACACTAAAAAAGATATAAAAAAAAACTATTTATGAACACAGGAGGAGCAGAAAATATTTTTTCACGCCATGACTGATGACAGACCTCTGTTGGTCTGAGAGGGAGGGGCACTGTGCGTATTCCGTTGCTTAATGCACACTGACCTGGTGTATTGTCAGTTTCATTTGAATCTTTGTTTTGCTATGTTTATTCCTTCAGGCTCATGTGTATGAATGAGTGTTCAAGTGTAAAGCTGTGTGCAGCTCTGTGCAGCTGTTGTCTTGCATGGAGACTTTCATTCAGCTTAGAAACAGGAGAAACAGAGTTCTTTCAAAGTAAGTCAGCACAGATATCACAGCTGCTCCTTCAAAAAAAAAGACAACATCTCAACTTGTTTAGATAAGGCCCATAACTACAATAAAAAAAGAAATCCACGTGGTTGAATGAGTTTTCTTTTCAAAATCTGTATGCGACTGTTTACTTTCATAGTTGTCTTGATTCAGCTGAGGAACAAGAGAGAAAAAAAAAATCCAAACTGTTATTCCACACACAATACAATTTGCTCAATAAAAAATGCTGCTGCTTGAAGAAAACAGACATCAAAGTGATGGAATGCGTGTTGAAACATTTTCAAAAACTTTGAAGTCTGAAGTTGTTTGTAAACAGGCTTTTAGGTCTGATGATCAAAGCCGTTCAAATGCTTTGAAGTCTGAAGTTGTTTGTAAACAGACTTTATAGGTCTGATGATCAAAGCCGTTCAAACGCTTTGAAGTCTGAAGTTGTTTGTAAACAGACTTTTAGGTCTGATGATCAAAGCCGTTCAAACGCTTTGAAGTCTGAAGTTGTTTGTAAACAGACTTGTAATTCTGATTACAAACCAATTAAAGTGCTTCAGCTGCTGCTGGCGTTGCTGATGCTGCTTCTGCTGCTTGAATAACACTCAATTTACTGGTGAACATTAAAAAATATATTAAAAAATACTCTTTATGA